>NC_025995.2:113654038-114288229 GCF_000442705.2 Elaeis guineensis
TCGGAGAGATGCGTGGAGACCAACAGCTCGCTCGTCGATGCTTCCAGATCTCCGTTCAGAGCGACGACTTGAGGGGCTCCCTGACGATCGACAAGCTAGATCAACGGGAGGAGGAAGAACGGGGCTCGCCGCGAGAACTCGTGTCAATCCCGATTGCGGAGGACCTGACCGAAAGGTATGGGTCGGATCTCAACTACCCGACCCAGAACGGCGACGGTTGACGGAGCTGCTAACGGCCAATGCCGACGTATTTGCTTGGTCGGCAGCAGATATGTCGGGCATCCCCCTAGAGACAATAACCCACCGACTCAACATCGACCCGACGATGAGACCGGTGAGGCAGAAGAAAAGGTCCTTTGCTCCGAAAGACAGAGGGCCATCGACGAAGAAGTGGACAAGCTGCTCGAGGCGGGCTTCATCAGAGAAGCCGCGTATCCCGATTGGCTCGCTAATATTGTCATGGTCAAGAAAGCCAACGAAAAGTGGAGGATTTGCATCGATTATACCGACCTGAATCGGGCCTGTCCAAAAGATAGCTTTCCACTTTCAAAGATTGACCAGCTGGTGGATGCGACGTCCGAATTTCGACTGCTCAGCTTCATGGACGCCTTTGCCGGGTACAACCAGATCCGGATGGCGCCTGAAGATGAGGAGCACACTGCCTTCGTGACCCCAAGGACCTCTACTGTTATCGAGTGATGCCCTTCGGGCTGAAGAACACCGGCGCCACCTACCAACGACTTGTCGATAAGGTCTTTAAAGATCAGATCGGGCGCAACATGGAGGTATACGTGGACGACATGCTGGTGAAAAGCGTGCAGATTCTGGGTCACATTCAGGATCTCGAAGAGGCCTTCCGCACTCTACGACAACATCAAATGAAGCTGAATCCGGCTAAGTGCGCTTTTGGGGTGACCTCAGGGAAGTTTCTCGGATTCCTCGTTTCTCAGCGAGGAATTGAGGCCAACCCTGAGAAGATAAAGGCGATCATCGACATGCGTCATCCGAACACCAAGAAGGAGGTCCAGCAGCTGAACGGGAAAATCGTCGCTCTCAGCCGGTTTATTTCTCGATCAGCTGAAAGGTGCCTCCCATTTTTTAAAACTTTGCGGCAGGCGAAAGGTTTTTCTTGGTCGGATGAGTGCCAACGGGCCTTCGAAGATTTGAAGAAGTACTTGGCTTCCCCGCCGCTGCTCGTGAAGCCACAGGTCGGGGAGACCTTATATCTCTATTTGGCCACCTCCGCTGAGGCGGTCGGTTCGGTGCTCGTCCGAGAAAATGAGAGCCGAACCCATCAGCCTATCTACTATACCAGCAAAGTACTCCGCGGTGCTGAAGCCCGATATTCGGAGACGGAAAAGATGATTTTCGTCTTGACCGTCTCCGCACAACGACTCCGCCCATACTTCCAGGCTCATGCCATAGTGGTTCTCACCAACCAGCCCCTGAGGGCGATCTTGCACCGACCGGACACATCGGGATGACTGGCGAAGTGGACGATGAAGCTCAGCGAGTTCGACATACAGTACCGATCGCGGCCTGCCTTGAAGGCTCAGGTCCTTGCCGACTTCATCGCCGAGTGCCCGACCACCGACCAAGGGTCGGGAGCTGCGGACCCGGGACGAGATGCGGTCTCTGAGTCAGACCCGATCTCCACTTGGGTACTGCACATCGACGGAGCTTCAAACGCTCAGGGGAGCGGGGCTGGGTTCCTGCTCACCAACTCGGATGGGGTAGTCACCGAGTACGCCCTCCGATTCGACTTCAAAGCCTCCAACAACCAAGCCGAGTATGAAGCGCTCCTCGCCGGCTTGAGGATGGCGAGGGAGCTGAGCGTCGACAGCCTCCGGGCATTCTTCGATTCTCAGCTGATCGTGGGGCAGGTCAAAGGTGAATTCGAGGTGCGAGATCCGACCATAGCCAAATATCTCCAGAAAGTGAAGGACCTCGTAGCGTGCCTCAAGTATTTTGAAATTTTCCACATCCCTAGGTCGGAGAACGCCCAGGCCGACGCACTCTCCAGACTGGCGACTTCGGCTTTCGACTCTTTGGGTCGGACGTTCGTGGAGAACCTCGAGCAACCGAGTATCGATCGGGTCGAAGAAGTATTACAACTAGCAGCTGAACCGAGCTGGATGGATCCGATTGTCCGGTTCCTGACTGACGGGACCGGCCCTGAAGACCCCACGGAGGCCAGGCAGCTCCGATGGTCGGCCTCCCAATATGTGATCATGGATGGCCGACTCTACAAAAGGTCGTTCTCCCTTCCCTTGCTTAGGTGCTTGGGACCGACCGACGCAGACTATGCTCTCCGAGAAGTGCACGAAGGGATCTGCGGGAATCACTTGGGGGGCAAGTCTCTAGCCTACAAAGTCCTGCGACAGGGTTACTACTGGCCCACCATGAGGAAGGATGCGGCTGAGTTGGTCCGGAGGTGCGAACCTTGCCAGAAGTACGCTAACGTGCAGCATCGATTGGCCAGCCAAATCGCTCCTATTGTCGCTCCGTGGTCCTTCGCTCAGTGGGGGGTCGACATTCTCGGTCCTTTCCCTCCAGCATCGGGTCAAAGAAAGTTCATAGTTATCGCCATCGACTACTTCACCAAGTGGGTGGAGGCCGAACCCCTGGCGCAGATTACCGAACGAAAGATGGAGGACTTTGTCCAAAAATCCATCATCTTCAGGTTCGGGTTGCCGCATACCATTATCACCGACAATGGGTGGTAATTCAACAACCAAAATTTTAGAGATTTCTGCGCAAGGTTTCGCATCACGCACCGACTGACTTCAGTCGGGCACCCACAGTCCAATGGCGAAGTCGAGGTGACCAACCGGACCATACTACACGGGCTCAAAATCTGACTAAACGAAGCCAAAGGCCTCTGGGCCGACGAGCTAGGCTCCGTTCTGTGGGCTTACCGAACGACCCCCCCGCATACCGACCGAGGAGTCGCCTTTCGGTTTGGCCTATGGGACGGAAGCGATGATCCCACTCGAGATCGGGCTGCCGTCTACAAGGGTCGAGCGGTATCAAGAGCCGGACAACTCTGATTGTCGGAGAGCCGACTTAGACCTCCTCCCCGAACTGCGAAACAAGGCTCAACTTCACATGGCTTCATACCGACAGAAGGTGGCTCGGTATTACAACGTCAAAGTCAGACCAAAGCTTTTCAGGCCTGGTGACTTAGTCTTGAGAAAGGCAGAGGTCTCGAAGCCCCTGGACCAAGGGAAGCTAGCTCCGAACTGGGAAGGGCCCTACACGGTGGCAGACACCTATGATCCAAGGGCCTACCGACTGGAGACTCTGGAAGGAAAACCCATTCCCCGAACATGGAACGCCGATAACCTGAAGTTGTATCATCAATGAACTTTGTACTTGTTCATTCGGAATGCGAATCCAGTTTGAAATCTCGGAGTTTTAACTCTTCGACTGACGATCGGCGCTCATCAGGGTCGAGCCCCGACGTGCCGACTCGGACTTGGTGTCCGCCTGAGACCGACGGCACCATCATCGATGATACATCGGACTCTTACAAAGACCGATATATCTACATGGATGGGAGTCACACTCCTTCGACGGTCGACGAAACATCGGACCCTTACAAGGACTGATATATCTATATTGACGGGAGTTGACACTCCTTCTACGATCGTACTTTCGGGCCAGACAATCGGCTAACCTACCGACTGAGCCCCGACCAAAGAAAGGCGGAATGCCTACGCGACTGCTCTCGCGACTTACCGACCTAGCTACGGCCAGTCGAAGGATATTCGGCTTACCACCATCTATCGCACGATGCGACCTCAGTCGCATTCATGACTCACCGACCGAGCTACGACCGGCTGGGAGATATTCGATTTATCACCGTATATCATGAGGCGCAGTGTAGATACCCGACACAAGGGTATCGGGATCCGACTTATCGGTGCTCCCCCGACTAAATGCGCCGGATGACATTCGACTGAACGCGTCGGAAGAGATCCGACTACCGAACCTTTATCCGGCGGTCGGTCGGCTTCCGACTCAACGAACGTGCCCGACTTACGACCTCGACCATCAAAGGCCGATCCAAAGTCGGGATTTGTTCTACCTTCGTGGCAGCACGAGTTGTCGAACGTCCTAACCGACCTATATGAGTTGGCAACTTACGTGTTTAGATGCATTCTACAACACATGAAAGAAAGAAAAACAGGCAGAGGGAAAAAAGTTTAAGTCCAAGACTGATTTCATTCAAGATCAAAGGAAGCTTGCAAAGTCAGGCCGAAGCCCAGTTACAAGTGTTCTGAGAAGAAAAAACAAAAGGGGTAAAAGACGACGAGGCCACGGTCATCCTTCCGAGTCAATCTCCTCGACCGATGGAAGGTCGGGGATGACTGGCGTGTCCACCGCGATCGGCACTGGGTCGACGGCCGAAGCAGGATCGTCGGTCGGCAAGGGACTGGCAGTCGGCAACGGGTCACGAGTTGCGGCCGTCTCTCCTTCGGCAGCTTGTTTCTGGACGGCCTCTCCCGCCACGGTGATGCCTGCCGACGACGGGTCGGCCATCTCTTCCGTGGCTTGGTCCTCGGCTCCCGACGGGATGACACTGCTGAGGTCCAGCTCCGGGTACAGGGCTTGGACCGCATCCTGACCGTCCTCGTACCCCACCCGGTACAACGTGAAGCCGGACTCCAATAGCTCTTCCCGGTACCGGTCGGTGGCACGGAAGTCATCCACCGCCCGACTCGCCGACTCCTTCGTCGACCTTGCTTCTGCTTCCACCCGATCAAGGGAGTCCTTCGCCGACTCCGCCTCTGCCTTGGCTATGTCGGTGTCGGCCTGGGCGATTGACAGATCCTCCTCAGCTTTGGCGAGCTTCTCCAGGCTGACCCGGAGCTGCTCGCGCTCGCCCTCGAGTTCGGCGGCAATGCCGTCACGCTGGCACCGCAGACGGGGCGCGGTTCGACCCTTGCGTTTGACTTCTTTTCGGGCCGACTTTAGCTCGGACCTGAGGCGAGAGACCTCGTCCACCAACTTTGCCTCCCGATCGGTCGACTGCTTCAGATGGTCGACCAGCATTGCCCGATCGGCTTCGACCGTCGCCGCCCTATCTTTTCAAGCCACCCGGACATTTTCGAACCTCCGGTATCCAGCTTCAAGTTCGGACATGGTGTAGATCAGCTGCCGACGTGAGCGTTTCGTCAGGAAAGCAAAATAATGAAAACATTAAGGAAAGAGGAGGCGAAGCGGAACTTACCTCGACCATGGTCGTGTAGAACGAGGATAACATCTCGGTCACTTGCCGAGACCTCAGCGCCTCCACATCGGCTGGGAGGAGGATCCCCTGGCACAGCCTCCTGGCCAGGTTGTGGTCGGCCAGCGCCGACGCCCCTTCGGGAAACTGAGCGCTGGGCGGCACAGTGCGACTCTCCGACCTCGTGTCGTCCGCGGGGTCCATCTGGGCTTTCCCCCGATCGGCCACTCCGACCAGCGGATCCGGTAGGGAGGGGATGCTCGAGTTTGACGCGGCACCCCCCGTTGCGGCTGCAGATGCCGTCGGATGATGTTCGGGTTTCCGAACGCCGTCCGACGCCAGACCTGCCGACGAAGCCGTCGATGTCCCTTCCGTCGCTTCCTCCGCCGGTCTCTCCTCCGGTTGCACAGCCGGTGCCGCGAGAGCTATAACCAGCTCCGACTGGTCGGTCGCCGACGCCTCGACGGTCGGCGCCGCTGTGGTGGGCTTCTTCGGCAGACGCGAAGGTCCTGCCCCCGATGCCGGCCTCTTCCTCGCCGCGTACTGCCGGATTTTGGCGTCGGTCGGCCTCATCCTCGGTGGCGACCCTGCGATACCGACAGAAATATTAATATTAATATAAGAACAAGAACGAAAGTCGAATGAAAAGACAACCGATGGATCGGGCGATACCTAGACGGGGGACCAAGCTCAGGCCAGCGTCATAGAGGGCTTGTTCGGTAACAAGCTCCCTCTGCTTCGGGACCGACATGTCCTTGAGTCGGTGGAAGTCCTCCCGGTCGTCCGCCTCCACCCGACTGTTCTCGTTCGCTTCGGTCCGGGGCACGCCCCAGTGAGAAGGAAAGCCCCAGGAAGAAGAAGATGAGACGAAGAAAAACTGGTTCTTCCACCCGTGGATGGACGATGGAAGACCAGTGATGAAGGAAAGACCCTTCCGGGGGTTGAAGAGCCACCACCCTCGGGCCTTAGGGTGGGGTCGGAGCACAAAAAATGTTCGGAAGAGAGAAATACGAGGGTTGGTCGGCAGAAGCTGACACAACAAGGCGAAGCTGATTATTAGTCGGACAGAGTTCGGCGTCAGTTGCGTCGGATAAAGTCCGTAATAATCCAGCAGATTTCGGACGAACTCCGGAATCGGAAGCCGAAGACCCGCGCGGAGATCTTCGACGTACAACGTCAACTGGCCCGGCGGAGGGTTGTTAACCCGACCGCCGACCCCTGGGGCGGAAAGTTGAAACTGCTCCGGGATGCGATACTGATCCCGAAGCCGATTAACGTTCGACCCCGAAAGCGAGGAAACCTCAACTTCCAGAGTCGACCGAGGGTCATCGGTCGGATTTTCCGACCGAACCCCCCGAGATGGATTTCTGGCCATCGCACCAGAACCGAGGGAAAGGTGAGGCCAAAGAAGAAGAAGAAGAAGAAGAAAGAAGAGAAGACTCAAACGGAAACCACGGCTGAGGGAAGGGATCACGAACCCGAAACGGACCCTTTAAAGAGCGAAAGGGGAGGCGACTGCCGGTGACGACGGAGGGAGTACTCGGACAGAGTCTCTGCAGCAAATTATTCAGGGTGGGGCTTCGAGCGCAGGTGGTCCTATATATATAGGGCCGTTCGACGGCCGAGATGACCCCACGCCGACCGAGATCCCCCGGATGGGCGACACGTGGCGGCATCCGGGCCCTCCCTTCGGCCCGATGGATCGGCGCGCCCATCTCGGGATGGCCGCACTGCCTTCATTTAATACGGAGGACGCCGGCCCCAACCACCTCCGACACGTGGCAAGAGGGCCGTGGTTCCGAATTTAATCGCCCGCGGTGATTCGCGTTCCCGATGGGACGCCTGACAGCGCCCCGTGCTCCCAGGACCGGCGCTTGGTGGCGGTTTGCGTTCCCCAAAAGGCACCGGACCCCCGATCATCTGACACCAAATCGTCCGGCACCCGATTGCCTGACACCAAATCGTCCGGCACTCGATCACCGACGTAACACCTGACGCCGACGGGACGGGACGTCTGACACCGATGTAACACCTGACGCCAGCGAATCGCTCGGCATTTATGAGACACCTGACTCGTATCAACTCGCGGTACGGTCGGAATTTGGCCTGCGGCGAATCCACTCCTTTTCGTCCGGCGTTGCTGTCCAAATGGAGGCATCGGGCAGTGCACCGTCCGACTCAGGAGTGGAGGGGGGCAACTGTTGGGGGATACCGACCGACCCCGCTCGCGACGGCTTATGATCGGACATATCCGATCGACCGACCGACCGACCGATCGACCGATGGACCGACCGACCGATCGATCGACCGACGGACCGATCGACCGAACGCCATCACCGACCGATTAACGGCCCTCTACCGACCGAGGATATGTCGGTCGGGCCGACCTTTTCTATTCTCCTGACCGACTGAATCAGGAAGTCTGATGGCCGACTCTTGCAACATGTCCGGCTGACCATCAGAGGGGTCCGAATCTCCACCCGACGCCACACAGCTGGCCACCGACCTAGGGTCGGTCGACTCCTCCGATCGCCGTACGGCTGCCAGAGACTGTCAGCCCTGACAGCAACATGCGGCACTACCACCTAAGGGCATTATCCCGCCTAGAGCATTGTCAACCCTAGTGATTTGACAGCCCCACGGCGATGTGACACTTTCACGGCGACTTTGACAGTCTGCAGTGAGTTGACAATTCCTCAATTGTCTGCGCCATTAATGACGGCGCCATACCACGCTCCACTATATATATCGGGGAAGGCAACAGTGCAAGGGGCCCTTGAAAAACAACAGGCTTGCACCCTCTCTCTCTCTTTCTCTCTCTCGATTGAGCTCTCTGTCTTCATTTCACTGTTGCCCAGTCACCTCTCTGACTTGACCGTCGGAGGGTCCCCGTCGGAGCCGCCTCCGATCAGTGTGGACTTCCCTTTTTGCAGGTGCTCGTTCCCGACGATCAGGCGACGAGGGGATCGCCGAATCAATGGCTCGATCGTCGATCACCGAACCAACACGGCCGATCGTCGATCACCGAATCAATGGCTCGATCATCGATCGCCGAACCGATGGCCTCGGCCTCTGAAGGCAAAAGGCTCCGACCAACATGACCGATCGCCGATCGCCGAATCAATGGCTCGATCATCGATCGCCGAACCGATGGCCTCAGCCTCTGAAGGCAAAAGGCTCCGACCAACATGGCTCGATCATCGATCGCCGAATCAACGGCTCGATCATCGATCACCAAACCGACGGCCTTGATCTCTGAAGGCAAAAGGCCCCGACCAACATGGCTCGATCATCGATCGCCGAATCAATGGCTCGATCATCGATCGCCGAATCAACGGCTCGATCACCGATCACCGAACCGACGGCCTCGACCTCTGAAAGCAAAAGGCCCCGACCAATATGGCTCGATCATCGATCGCCGAATCAACGGCTCGATCACCGATCGTCAAACCGACGGCCTCGGCCTCTGAAGGCAAAAGGCCCCGACCAACATGGCTCGATTGCCGATCGTCGAATCTACGACTCCGTCGTCGGCCTGATCGTCGAATCGCCAAACCAACGGCTCAATATATGTCTCGATCGTCGAGGACACATCGGATTCTACGACGGAGATCGAAGGGGCAGAATATCTACGACGGCCCCCACCTCTGAAGGCAAAGGGCTTCGACTAATGCGGCTGGCTAACTTGCCGACTTAGCTTCGACTAAAAAGGGCAAAACACCAAGACGACCACAGTCGCATTCGCGACATACCGATCTGGTCACGACCGGTCGAAGGATATTCGGCTTGCCACCGTTTATCATACATCCCGACGCATACGTCCGACCAAGGATCGGACAATGGATATTCGACTTGCCATCGTTATCCTATCCAAATACGTCGGACGCTACTCGACTATCAGATTCTGTGGAATGATCGTGTCGACGAGCAACGTTCGGAGGTTGGCCGACCTCCGACCCGACGTGCATGCTCGACCTACAGTCGGAACGACCGATATTGGATCGTTCATTGATGTGGTCGCCAGAGTCGGGGCAAGACGAGATGGAAAACCACTCCTTTCGTTCGAAGCCGTCACCCACGTGTTCACGCGAGCCAACACGACATCGGATTCAGGAGTGGGGGGGCAACTGTTGGGATATACCGATGGACGACCCCGACGGACGACCGACGGATGACCCCGACGGACGATCCCGACGGACAACCCCGACCGACGACTCCGACGGACGATCCCGACCGACGACCGATGAACGACTCCGACGGATGACTCCGACTCTGACGGACGACCCCGACGGACGACCGACGGACGACTCCGACGGACGACCCCGACGGACGACTCCGATGGACGACCCCGACCGACCGACGACCCCGATGGACGACCCCGACTGACGACCGACGGATGACTCTGACTCCGACGGACGACCCCGACCGACGACTGATGGATGACTCCGACGGACGACTCCGACGGACGACCCCGACCGATGACTCCGACGGACGACCCCGACGGACGACCCCGACCGACGACCGACGGACGACCCCGACGGACGACTCCGACCGACGACCCCGACAGACGGCTGCCGACAATATCCGACCGAAGGTGTGTCGGCCGAACCGAAGGTGTATCGGCTGAACCGACCCATGCTGTTCCCGACCGACCGAGCGACCGAACCCATATTACCGACTCACTGTCGGGGGTGGCAGCCGACGTCCGACTTAAGCAAGACACTAGACCAGCCGACGGTGCCGCCGGATCATCACCCGACGTCCTGGCAGTCGAATACCTATGTATGATCGGCCAGCCCTCCCAAATGTCGTACGACCGCTATGGACTGCTGTCCTGTCAAGGACGTGCTGTGTAACCATCCTGAAACATTGTCCTGCCAAGGACATGGGTTGATTCTGACAACCCGCGGTGATTTGACAGCTCACGGCGACTCTGACAGCATCCGGCGATTTGACAACTCCTCACATTGTCTGCGCCATTAATGACGGCGCCATGCCGCGCTCTACTATAAAACGGGGAAGGCAACAGTGCCGGAAGAGGTCCTTCCAAAAAAAAACTCTCAGGCTTGCTCTTTCTCCTTCTCTTTCCCTCTCTCGATTGAGCTCTCTGTCTTCTTTTCACTGTTGCTCGGTCTCCTCTCTGACTTGACCGTCGGAGGGTCCCCGCCGGAGCTGCCTCCGGTCAGTGCAGACTTTCTTTTGTAGGCGTTCGTTCCCGGCGATCAGGCGACGAGGGGATTGGCCGCAACAAGTATATTGGGCATTTTATATCAATATTAGCTAGCAAACATTGTCCCATTTGCAACGTGTGTTGCACTAAAGTCTAGTTAATTGCATTAACTTTCAGATAAGCGCCTTAAACATTTCTCCCTCCAGGAACTAATAAATATGGTTCCATTCGTGATGTCAATTATTCTTTCTAGTAAATATTGTCTCACCACCAATGTCGGCCGTTCAAGCTAACAAACATCGACTCACTCATAGCACTCATTGTCTTAGCTAATAAATGTTGTTTCATTCAGAGTGTCGATTAGTTTAACCGGAAACATTGTCTTGTTTGCAGTGTTTGTTGTTTTGACTATCAAGTATTCTCCCATGCATAGCATCAATTTTTAGCTAAACAAATAGTGTCTCACTCGCCGTATCAGTTATTTTACCTAGCAAATTTTGTCTCATCCATATGGTTAATTATGGAGATCATGATGTAATAGAATCAAATCTTTATAATTGTTAAAATTTTTAAGATCGGTGATTTTATGAGAGTAGGAAAACTCTATTCTTGGTTTCTTAAAGTCTGTCTAATGAGAAGTATGTTGCAACTTATCAAGTCAGATTGAATCAAGAATTAAGGCCTATCCACCATCTAAACAGACTAAACTACATCATGAAGGGCTAATTCATACCTAAACTAACAACCCAACCTAAAAGCCCACCCAACTCTACAGCCTTTTTTTTTTTTTTTTTTGGATATTTAGAGGGGCCAATCATCACCTTCTATTTTATACGCACTACTCCCTTCAGAGTCGGCTCGAACCAAAATCAGACTTTTGAACTCTTGCCCAAGTGACAAATCTGATGCAATCTAGACAAGCAAGTCCACAAGTTTAAACATAAAATAATAGTTAGATCAAGCTGGATGAGGTTCGGCCGCGTTGTGTTGAGTGGAGTAGTGTTATCTATTCAAATCCAATTTGCCCAGAATATATTCACAGGAAAAAGGGATACCATGTTTGAGGGAACAATAACTCAATAATTTGGCTATTGGGATTAAATCTAAGATAAGGATGCTAAGTAAAATGTAATACAGCACAATTCCATCAACTAGCACTACTGCCATGGTAGGGAAATAAAAAGTAATTTTATATTAAACACAATCATCATTCCCTCATGAGTTACACTTGGCTTTTGTGAATTGCATTAACGTTTCAAGAAAATGCCCCAGACATTTTTACCTTTATGGGTTGACAAACATTATCTTTTAAGCTTCATTTGCAACATCAATTACTTTAGTTGGCAAATGTAGACTCATTTTATTATCGAGTATTTTAGGTGGCACACATTGTTATTTAGAGTTTTATCTATTTTAACTAGCAAATGTTGCCTTATTCACAAAGTTATTTGTTTTGGTTGATAAATATCCTTTTATTTGTAGTATCAATTATTTAATTGACAAATATTGTCTCATTCATAACGCTAGTTATTTTAGCTGGTACATATTTATTGCTCACAATGTCATTTGTTTGAATTGATAAATATTATCTTATCCATATAGGTTGAGTTTATTTAAAAATTATAATATGATATTAAAAATTATTTTTTTAAAAAAATTTATAAGAACATCTTCTCAATTTTAACCTAATTTCACTCATACCTCCTATATTTTAAAAAGTACATATCAAATTGGCCCTTTTACTTATCAATATGTTTCAATGTGATCCAGTCGTTCACTTATAAACAAATGGTATTATCTTTTCATCTCAATGGATAGAAATGCCTCTCGCTCATGGGTGGATTTGGAGGAGAAAATGATAAAGAGGAGGAGAAGGGGGGCCACTGTGGAGGAGGATGGCTTTTGGGTGGCTTGGAAAAAGAGAAGGATAAGGAGGATGAAAAGAAAGGGAAGGCTATGGAGAAATGGATGGAAATGGAGGGAGCCACCATGGAGGAGAAAAAATGGGTAAAAAGAAAGAGGAGGAAAGAGGAAGAAGAAAGAGGGATGTCGATGATGAAAAAGGAGATCAAGCTGAGAGAAGAGAGGTGGAGGGAGAGAGGAGGATGGAGAGGAGGGAGAGATGGTAAAAGAATGGATAGAGATAGAGGGAGCCATCATGGAGGAGAAGAAATGGATGAGAAGAAAGAAAAGAATGAAAGAGGGAGAAAGATGGATGTTGGCGATGGAGGAGGAAGGGATCAATTCAAGAGGAGGGAGGAGGGAGGAGGGAGAAGGATGAGAAGAAGGGGGAAGAAGAGAGAGTGAAAGAATAGATGGAGGTGAAGGGAGCTACTATGGAGGAGGATAAATGGATGAGGAGGATAGAAAGGAGAAAGGAAGAGGGAGGAAAAGGGATGCCAGCAACGGAGGAGAAGGGGACCAATTGGAGAGGAGGGACTAGGAGGAAGAAGAAGAGGTGGTGGAAGAATGGGTGGAGATGGAGGGAGCCATCATAAAGGAGGAGAAATAGATGAGAAGGGGAGGAGGATGGAGGGATACTGATGATAAAGGAGGAAATCAATTAGAGAGGAGGAAGGAAGTAGAGATAAGGATATTTTTATTATTTTATAAAATAATGGTATCATATGATGGTTATATGATATTATTCTATTAATAGAGATAGATAGCTGGACCATATTGGAATATATTGATAACTAAAAGGGATCAATTTTATACTTTTTAGAGTATAGAGGATGTAAGTGAAATTGAACTAAAATTGAGAAAATATTTCTATATTTTTTTTTTTTTTTTTTTTTTTTATAGCCGACTATCTTGTGATAATGACTCAACTAGTTAAGAAATATTGACATTTATATCTTTAACCAGAAGAGATTTAAAATTTCAAGTAACAAGCAAGCGACCTCTTGTATTAGTTTCTTAAATTCTTTTAGAATATATTTGGTGGCATAGAAATATATAGAAAATAAAAGAAAAACTAAACTATTTTATAAAATAAATCCTAAAAATGCAATGATAAACTTTCTAAGCTGGATTTTGAGCTAGGTCCAAGCATACATGCCTTAGATAAGCTCCTTTTTCTGTTGATGGTACTATCCACCCAAGTTGACATAAGAAATCTTATAATTCAAATTTTTCACAATGTAAAATCTGACCTATCTCAACATATGAATCCATAAGGATATGTTGAACTCAAAGACTTGTTGCCAAGTTGGATCCCCTGTCAATGCCATCTTGTGTTGTCCTAAAGATAGACAAAACAAGAGAAATACTTCTGATAGAATTTGTATTTATAATGATAGCAAGTGCATGCACGTACCTTTGCTAATTGGTTAAATGAATCACACATTCAAGCCTTGGATGGTGGACTTTTACGCACAGTACATCTATCTATACAATTAAATTATCTTGTGCATCTTAATAGTCACGTATTTTTTCCTTTGCTGATGTCCTAGATGCCAAATTTTCTAATAGTGTAAGCACGAGACAATATGGCCTCAAGATTCCATCACATGCCACAAGCAAAATTAGCTTTGTATATATATTGTATTCTCTACTTGGAGACAGCAAGTAGTCCATGTGAGAAAGATGAATGATTATGATTAAAAAAAGAGGCATTTGACATACATGAAGAATATTGATGGACAATCATGATATGTTAATTTCAAAAATTATTTTTTTCTCATTATTAAAATTTATTTCTCCTTTTATCTCTCGAAAATATATTTTATATTGCCTTTTTCTGCTCCAAAAACATCCATGTCAATTTGCCTTTTTTCGCCCCGACTAAAGTTTAATGATGAAAAGACTTTGTCTTCGGCTCCCTGTTTGGGACTATCGTCATAATACGCGGAGTTCGCAAATTACCAAATCGGCTGCTTCTTTCCGAGGCAGCATCACGGAGCTTCCTCTATACAACTCTCCGCCAGCGTACTTACGATTCGAAGCAAGCAAAACGAAGAATTCAGGCCACTGACCGACATCAGCTCTGGGCCAAATATCCAACCAGGTGACCTGCATAGCCATTGCATCCCACGTGTATGCATCATGCACGCGAGATACCCAAGCAAGCCGCATCAGAACACACGCGTCACAACGATGGCCATGAGTACCCTTCGGCCGGGGTTCAAACGGTCAGCATCCTGGTAGCCACGAGACACCACTCCAACCTCCCATTTGGACGGCTTCAACTGATGCCGGGTAGCACGCGTCGCAAGGCGGCTACTCCACCTCCGCGAAGCACGCCGACACGGTGACAGATGCCAATAAAGCAATAACTCTTCAGTCTTCAGCCTCTCGTCCATCTATAAATCAAATCCACGGTCCTCCAGAGGAATAACGACAGAATAGAAGGAGCACAGTATATGGTATCATGGCGCAGCTGCTGGACAAGGCGAAAGAATTCGTAGCTGGCAAGATCGCCCAGGTCAAGAAGCCGGAGGCCAGCCTCACCGACGTCTCCATCAAGCACCTCAACAGCGACTCGGCCACCTTCGTTGGCCAGCTCGCCGTGGACAACCCCTACGGCCACGCCATCCCCATCTGCGAGATCTCTTACTCTCTTAAAAGCGCCGGGAGGTATACGTTACCTAATAATTCCTCGTTGAATTATTTTTTGCTTTCGGAGTAATATATAATGTCTGCGTGTTAATTTGTAGGGAGATAGCGTCGGGGACGATGCCGGACCCGGGGTCGATCGCGGCGAAGGAGACGACCAAGTTGGACATCCCGCTCAAAGTGCCGTATGACTTCTTGATGAGCATTATGAAGGATGTTGGGAGGGACTGGGACATGGACTATGAGATGCGGATGGGACTCACCGTGGATCTCCCCATCGTTGGCAACTTGACGCTGCCGGTGTCCAAGAAGGGAGAGATGAAGCTCCCTACCCTCTCTGATGTATTCTAGTTTTCCTTTCGTGTTTTCAACCCACATGTGCTGGGTGCAACGAATAAATAGTATTATGTTTTCGTTTCGTGGATCGTTAGTGCACGAAACAGCAGCTTTTTGGAAAGAAAACAGGGGATGGGGTGCTTGCTGGGCTAAATCGATCGATTAGGCCCTGCTTCGATTTTTCTCTTTCGTTTTTTTCCCCTAGTACCTAACGGTCAGGTTTGGGCTGAACTATAATCTCCTTCTGGGTTTTCCCCATTCCCCTTGGTCGCGGCTACTAAGTCCCCATCTATGGCGACGATTCAAATTAATCTGGGTAGATAAAGCGCAGGGGCCGACATATGGGATAAATAGGTGCACCGACAGACTCCTCTCGGTCACAGCTGCGAAATCCACGTACTGGTTCGGCAGGGCCAACTTGCGATTTTATGCCGACACTTCTAGGTGGATAAAGAGCAGGGGCCGTGATATGGGATAACGCGGCTTCTCCAATCCTCCACGGTCGCAGCAGGCATCATGCCATGATGAGGCCTTAGCTAGCAACCCTCTTCCCGTCTCTTCCCCGTCTATCCAGGATATATCATATGCCACGCTCATTCCTCTGGCTCATGGATAATTGACGGGATTGCACGTATGCGCGGTAGGAAGAGGATAGGGTAATGACACAGCCGTTAGACAAAGTGAAGGAGAGATATCAGTCGATAAGCTCGAGGCCGGTCCTGCAAATCAAACCTGTCCATCAAGCATGAACAGGGACTCGAGCCACATTCATTGGCCAAATCGTTGTCAACAACCTTTGGGGCCATGCTCTCCCCATTTGCAGGATATCCTACTCCCTCGAGAGAATTGGGTGCAGCCCTTCTTTAAATATTTATATTGTGTACTATTGCTTCTATCTAAAATTTAATTTGCTTATCGATCAATTATGATAGATGGTCAAAAATATCAGATCAGTTGTCCATGTTGTTTACCTTCGTTAAGGATTTACCTTCCTACGCACACATCCATGGTTGGATCAACCACCGCACTAATCTTAAACACTCCGAACTGATCGTTCTCCTGCTTGCACAAATCTTAAAGTGATCGGTGGGTGATCCAACAGTGAATTCGCTCAAAGGAAGGTGAATCCTTCTTTTACTGCAAAACATCAACCCTATCCCTGCTTGGAAAGTTTATATTTGGCTACTCGTTATTCATAATAGTTTGCCGTTAAAATAAACTTTTTAAAGAAGGCTTTTAGGATTTGGGATAGTAATTTGTGAGAATAATCTTTTGAAAGAGAGTTATGTAAATAGGAAACCACTAATAACCACTATAGATAGCTTTATTAGGATAAAAATCTATATGATAAAAGAAGTTTTTGCTGAAAATATCTTCCATCTGCATGATAAAAGAAAAAAAAAGAATTATTTGATCTTTTTTTAACACAATCAATATACAAATTTATTACTAAAGAGTGATCATTTTTTTAACTTACAATTAATTCTATAGAGTTTTAGGTAAAACAATCCCTTCCTAAAATTTTAGGATCCATAATCTTAGTGGTGGATGATTTTTCAATCATTAGTGGATATTGCTTCAATACTATCGGATGAGCAAAGATTCGATCTACTTCCATATAGACATGGATGGCCCTAGAGTGAAGGAACAGTCTGTACCATTGTTGAGGAAATCATGGATTGAAACTTTGATCTATTTGTAAATAGAGGTTGAGGATCTATAGAGTGCAGAGATAAAATTTTTAAACATGAAATTCGAGGATCTACGAAATTGGTGGTGGACATCTTTCAATTATTAAAAGGGTGCTTAGTTGGAGACAACGGAGGTCTGGAATGAGAATTGGAATAGATGACTCCCATTCTAGCCATTTAATTGGGAGGAGTTCTATTTCAATTCCGAAATAGAATAGGAATAACCCAATCTACCTAAAACTCAATCTCCACTTTCTCTTATGAATTTAAATTTTCATTTCGATTCTAATTCCGATCATGAACCAAATACTTCAAGAGATTTGGTCATTTCGATTTTCATTCAAATCCATTCCGATTCTGATTCTGATCAGGCACCAAGCACCCCCTAAGAATATTGTTTAAGTCCCGCATAGAAGTAAAAAAAAAGTTGATTTACTTCTTTTATACAAGGTTCAAGGGATATAATTTGTCATGATTAGAGTAAAGAAGATGACTTATTCCCTTCTCCCTAAATGTCATTCATAATTCTTTTATCCATTTTTGGCTTGTACTCATCCTTATAAAATCAATTTTATTGGTTTGTTTCACATACATGTGAATTATTACCCTCATTAATTCTTTCATTCTTTTTGGAATTCTTGTTCTACCAAGGACTTGAAAACCCTCTTGTTAGGGCAAATCGAATCTTGTCTCTCAACTTAATCAAACTCCTTGATTGATCTGCTCGATCCACCTTGCCATCCATCCAATCAGCCAAAGTTTAGATTCTTAAGAAACAACCATTTTCCTTTAAACTTTTATTAATAGTCGTTTGGGAGATAGCTTTGGAGATGATGTTGGATCCAGGTTGTTAATCACGGCCGAGATAGTCAAGCTGCCATATGGAAGAATTATTGGTTAAAATGATTCTATCATATGTATCTTAAACCATCAAATGATAAGTTAACATGTCATCTATTAGTGAAAAAAATTATATTGTTATCCATGCTTGATTGAAAATTTCAAATGAAATATAGTTTCGTTGGTAACTAAACTATAATTGCTCAGCTAACAACTTTTGCTGTTTCGAATAATAAAAAAAAATTATTTTCTTAAATAATGTACTAATTTATTATTGAATGGTTTAAAATATACGTGATAGAATCATCTAATCAATAATTTCTCATACCATGTGATATGGTGATAAGCATGATGAGAGATGGTCGACAGAACTGCAACGTAGAGTGCGAGCTAGCTGCAGGCCTCACTATGGATTTCTCCATCTCTCCATCCAAAAAGGGCAAAATGAAACGCCAAACCCCATCCGTTGTGGCTCAGAAGAGACTTGATTTGCACAAGTTAAGTTAGAGAAAAAAGTCCATAAGACAGAAGATCAAAGAGAGTTTCTGCTTTCTCTGATCATCCCGCTACCAGCAAAGCATGGAGAATATGAACGTCACAAGGACGATCACGGCTAGTGAAGGAAACAGGCAAACCATTGTACCGTACAACCCAATCATGAAGACTGGAAACTCCATTTTCTTCCGTTTTACATATGACATTTTAATTGCCCAATAGAACCCTACCCAAGCTATCCTAAAAGGTGGTCTGTTTTTAATCCCACATCCAGTTGCTCATGTAAGGGCGTTAACCTTGACGCTGAACCGCAAATGCGTGGGAACGGGTGGGTACCGGAGCTTCATTCTATCCAAGAGCGGATAGGGACGAACCAACACCCGTACAACTGTGAATCTGTCAAACATGCTAAAGAAAGCAATGAGAAATGACTAAAAAGAGGCGATACTCCTGACCTCCATATTCTAAAATCTTTGGTGTACGAAATATCAGAGCCGAGACAAAACGCATACGTAGATTTTGTTTGACGTCATGGCTTAATTACCATAAAAGGTCTCCCATCCAAAATAACACAAGGAACAAAAACCACACCACACGGCTTAGCAAGAATCGACAACCTTAAAAATTAACACCATGATTTGATGACACAAGCAAATATCAAAACAGCCTCTAGACCACATGAGAATATACCCTATGCTCCAGAGCCTAAAGGTATTGGTAGAGGCTGCATGATAGAATGATAACCGAGTAGGGCTCCAATCACAGCCTGCTTAGCTCAACGAACTCCTGCCTACCAATGGCGCAACATATTAACATAGAAGGTTACTAGCCTAGACAGTCAAATGCAATGCCAAAACTAACTAGTAAAATTAGAACAAGTCATAAAGCAACTGCCAGTTTAATAAAGTAATTTTAGGGCATCAAAGACATTGGCTCAGCTGTCTGCTTGTTAAACACCAATTTGATGTGTTGCATATCAGCGATTGAACCTGAAAATTTAACCAGATCATTACAGTAAGGTTGGCAATAATTATAGTAGAGCTTTCAAAACAACTTTACACATTAGGGATTTATAGTAGCCTTTGCTTAGGCTAGTTAGCACAACATGCAAGTCGCAGCATCTGTTCTTGGATCCTGATGCCTGGAATTGCTGGTAAACTCGGGGAAGCTGTGTCTAACATCCCAGCAACCTTGCAGAGGACCGAAATATAACATCCACTCCTGGTAACATCTGCTAACCTTTTCCACCCTGATAAAGCCAAATATAACTTAATATTGGTATGAGATTCAACAAGTCTGTGGGCAACGAGCAACTAAAATATTGCAAAGGGCTTTTCCCTTTCTCTTTTCAAATATAGCGTAGAATTTATATTATGCTGAAAATCAGGAGATTAGTAAAGTTGGTGCATATTGCATACATGCAGCCTTCTGTGGCGAATATTGCAGATGCCTTCACTTATTTAAGGGAATCAATTAGATTAAGAAGAAAAGTAGGAGATAAAATTGAAGATATGGTGGCAGCAAACAAAATGAGATGGTATGGGAATGGGTAATCGACAATTGAAAAAGCCCCAGTACAAGAAATAGTCTGTATTTGTATCAACAGTCCGAAATAAATTCCCACTCTAATACATGTATAGAAGTTGGGCAGAAGATCTGAAAAACGTGGGGACAAAAAAAAAAATTGTCAATAAGAAACAAATAACAAATTAGTCACGAAGCCGTCCCATAAAAGGTAAAAACAGGGTCAGGTTTATCCTTATATACAGATAAGATTTTCAACAATGAATCAGTAAGAGGTCAATCGAAATGCAATGTTTCAAAATTTTCAATTGCCAATAATTTGGAAAGTGCTAAGAGATCATCTTAATCACTTAGGGGAGGATATTTGAGATCAGAATTAAGGTTCCCATGGGGTACATCCACCCTGGCCCCTCACAAAATTAATATCTACAGCTTCCATACATGGGGAGCATTTCCATGACGAAAACAATGGTCTGAAACAAGAGGCATCAACATCAGTAAAGATGGTTTATATGTGGTACTAGACTACAAGTTAACTGAAACGTTTAGGGCCTGAAACAAAAGCTACAGCTGATACGAGTAATTAATAAACAGAAATGGCACCAACAGAAGTCAAGTGGGCATGCTAAATATGAACTTTAAAAATGAACCGGAACAAAAGAAAATGGACAGACAGGAAGAAATGAATTAGCTTTATCATTGTTGTACTTTAAAATGCAACTTAATGAAAAAAAATAAGAAGAAAAATCAAATTTTCGTTTTTTTTCTCCTTTTTTTTTTTTTTTTTTTTTGGAAAGAAGAGAATCGATTGCAATTGAGCTCCTTTTCCATGAAAACATGATAGAAATTTATATTAACTAAAAATGAATTGAATAAGAATATTTACTTATAACACAAGTCCAGTTAACTCGTTATACCAAAATATGCAATCATGCAACAGATATCTTTCTCATGCAGTATATGGTTGATTACCTTTCTAGGAGGTGTTCCTGGTTTCATTAAATTGTTCCCAAAACCGATCTTCCCTTTCTTATCAGATGGTTTTAGAATCTGAAATGAACATGTCAAAGTATCATCCACGCTCATCATAGCACCGGCATTATCAAACTCCCCACAATAATTTGGTGCTGAGAATATGGTAACCAGTCGGCGTTTTGCAAAGAACTCATAGCCATCTTCTACAACCTGTCCAAACTAATATATCAAATGAATGCGCTCATAAAAAAGGAGATCAGTTCGCTCAAGAGACCCAACTTTGGAAGAAAGTTGTTAGGTATAATAGAGAGGAGATAGTTGTCTAGTCTATTTGCCTAGGAGGAAGCAATAAATATCACTTCTTAACTTGGAGTATGATATGCCCCAGAACTTAAATCCAGTGGTTTATCATTTGCTTTGTTTAGCCATCACCTTGAAGAAAAAGAAACACGCAATATACCAGCATATTTATCTTATTCAAATCTTAGAATCGGTATTATTCAGGTGTAAAAACTAAAAGCTGTGTCAATCAATTAGTCAATAAATAAATGCCCTGATTGATGTTTCCAGATACCACCACTAACCTGATGGGCTCGACAAATGAGATCTAGGTCATGCTTCTGAAGGAACTCAGCTACCTTGTCAGGCCCAAAAGTATAAGAGACTCCCCGGTCATTTTCCCCCCAGCCTTCAATATCTTTGTCAGGGTCTGACCATAATAAGTCACAAAGGAGACCTTGATCTGGTACATCCACTGGACGAGCAATATTTCGGATCTGATCCAAGTTCTTTAAATCAGGAGATAAGCCCCCATGCATGCAGAGGATCTTCTCGTCAATAAGTGCGGCCACAGGTAGGCAGTTGAAACAATCAGTAAAAACCTTCCATAAGCGAACATTGAACCTCCTCTTGCATTCATCATAGAACCCATATATACGATTAATGGAAGCACACTCATGGTTGCCTCGCAGAAGAAAGAAGTTTTCAGGGTACTTTATTTTGTACGCAAGAAGAAGGCATATAGTTTCTATGCTTTGTTTACCACGATCAACATAGTCCCCAAGGAACAAATAATTTGCCTCTGGCGGGAACCCACCATATTCGAATAGCCGAAGAAGATCAGAATACTGACCATGAATGTCTCCTGCCAGTGAGGAAATAAGCAATTTGGAGATTCAACTAAATGATTTAAGATTGATGTTAATTAGAAGCCACATAAACATCATATCAAAGGCATTTACACATGAAGATATCAATCCAATGTTACCGAAGTGTAAAAAAAAAAAAAAAAGGAAAAAATTAATTAGTTTACCCTATACATTAACAGAATTATTGAGAACCAGTAACTGTTGTTTTTCCTTCGAATATTGGTCAATAACTAAAATGTCATTCAGCTTAATGACCACATTATGATGGTTGGACATCAATCCAACCCTCATAAACCACCCACCAGTAGGAAAAGATAAGCAAAATCATACTTTTGCACAACATCAATTTGATCATTAGAGCTTATTCCTTGTAAACATAAAGAAAAAAAATGTAGTTTAAATAACTATTTGAGCTGACATCTTCGAATATAAAACCATAAGAATAGTAGGATACTAAAATAAATAGCTCACTTGTAGAATATCCAATACCAAGCAATTCAGCTTTCGTTTGGGTTAGATGATAGAATTCGTTATTTAACAGAAGATACAAAATGAGAAGAGAATGATATATCAAACCACAAGATTACTATCCCAACATTAAATATAAGGAATCTTATGCAAACTATTTGCAACCCACAGTATATGATCATTATCAACTTTTTGGGTAAACTATTCTATTTATCCTATACTCTACCATGCTTATGGCATGTTTGGATGTCTGGGCCCAAAATCCCATAAGATTCGTAGGTTGGCCAAAGACAAGTAACTGAGTTAGGTTGGGTTAAGCTCATATTTATAAGAATTCAGAGAAATACCAGAGGGGGCCAGCCCGAATCCCATGGGGAAAAAAAAAAGACCTCATGAGGTTTTTTCTTTTTTCCTCCTCATGGGATTTGGGCCAGCCAACTCTAATGGTTGTTTAGGCATATATAAAAATAGATCCAGCCCAGCCTGATTTAGCTGGTTGTCTTGGCCCAACCCACGAATCCCACGAGATTTTGGGCCCAGATATCCAAACAGGCTCTAAGAAGGTTTAAAATCCTTCAAGTGTATAATGCATGTTTATCTCACTCACAAGCATGGCAGAGAAACCTTTATCATCTTCACTAATTTTATTGTCTACTCAAAGCTGCTGACTGTTCCCACAACCCTTGAATATAACATAAGCATACTTCAAGGTTCCATGCAAGGACATGTAAACACCACCAGTTACAATGGTTTACAAGCTACTGAGAACAATAAAAATTTTCATCTTTATGCCATATCCATGACATATCATTTTCCTTCAACCCATAATAACTGTAAATATCAAAGGTAGTGTGTTTTTAGCAAGGTTGCACCCACATAAGCCAGAAGAACCAAGGAAATAATGCCAGACTTTCATCTTCACAAATCCATCCAGCAACATTCCGATTATAACATGAACACCATTAATTTTATCAGTCAAAACATAAGTTAACCATGCGTTTGCATTACCAGTAGAGGTAGATAAGATATTGCTAGTCCACCACCATATGCCCAAAAAATCAACAACATGAGAAACAAATGAATTAGAACCAGAAGCAGTCACAATCAATATAAGAAAAGATTGGGATTCTCTTCCAAATTGATCATACTTAGAAACTCCTCCTGGGAGCACGATTTAAATTATATAATTCATTGGCATACCTTCTCACATTTAGATTTGGAGGGCTGTGGATTGCCTGAAAGGCATCCTCCAAAGCGGAAATATGAGCACATCTTCAATGCAGGGTTAGTAAATGTCTTTTAAAGCTTCTCTATGTCAAAAAAAAAATGTCTATACTCTTCCAAATGTTGATTTCATGCACCAAGAAAACAATATGTTAATACAATTTGTATAGGCATTGCTGCATCAACACAAGTTGACAACAAAAAAGATACACGCCCACTCTAGTTTGATTTTCCCTTTTTGGGTGGGTTAAAAAAACCCCACTCTAGTTTCATTTTCCCTTTTTGGGTGGCTTAAGAAGGAATTAAACGCTGGACTCATATAAATGAAACTTGGATAAGAAAAAGAAAATTTGATGTAAGACGGTAAATGGATAAGGAGCTTAAAGGGTTTAGTTGCTTTTTCTGCTGAAAAGAAGAAAAGTAAAGCTTAGAGGAGTTCTCTGTCTATGCGTGAAACTTCTTCCAAGTTGAGTGAAAAAGAATAAGTTCTTAACATCACATCAACTTGGAAATTAGGGCTTTACTCAAGATTTGAAGATCTGGGGTTACATTAGATGGTAATGGAGATGGTATAGAGATCAACTGAAATCACAGGTTTGTTGTAATTTATTTCAACAAGTTTGTCCTGGATCTAACTACCAACAAAGTTAACAAAAGAAAGGCAAGGGGGATGAACAACAACGTATCACCAAGGCTACCAAAGTGCCAAACCTTGTATAGTAGTGGTGCTTTCAAAGTATGAAGTCACATCATACACCCTATAATCCAATTAAATTTTATCAGCCTATGCAATCCAATGGGAACTTTTTTTGCTTCAATACTTTGAGAATAAAAGTTCAAGAATTGATAATCAGAATTCAAAATAGGAAAATCAATCCATACATCGAACGAACAAGGAAATACAAAATCAAAGTACACGAAGCTGAGAAGAACAAAGGGATGAGGAAATAGAGTACATAGTGGCCCCGTGCCATTTAGAAATCCAGGCCTCAAACCTAAGTTGAAAGACACATACCCCAATGCAGAATCACACAAGACAAGAACGAGAAGACATTCTTTAAATTATCACTCTTCATTAATCAATCATCCAACTGGACTACATAAAACCTAAGGCCCTTATTGACACAAAAAGAATCCCAACAATTTCTTTTTAACTTCCGAAACTTAAATCCACAAGGCATGGTTACTTTTCACAGAACTGCCAAGTGCATAAATTAGGCAAATAAAGGAGTAGAATAAGATCTATCTCTCTTAATCACAACCCTTAAATAAAGATAACCCAGTAAAAACTAAAAATAAAAAAAAAAAAAGAAAATGCAACAAACTGACAATTAAAATGAAATCTCAAAAAAATTCTGAAGTTCCACATGCCTCCAACACTTCACAACATGATCTCGAATCTCCATCAAATTACAAGATGTGCACTTTATAATCACAAAAACTTAGAGTCTTAGACACTTTAGAATCTCTGGATACTGCAAAAGTTTGTTTACTTGACTTCCACATTTGACCTACAATAATGTGGTTGGGGTTGGAAACAAAAAGAGCATGTTTCTATGTCTGAATTAGTATTTGAAAACAAACTTGATAATACTATAAGATAGAAAGAAGATCAACCTGATACAAAATTAATCAAGAATCAATGCAACTGAGTTTTCAAATAAAACAAAGATGTCATAACACTATTCACAAATAAGACATATTCTGTATGCTTCAGACAGTCAGACAACCAAAAGAATGCAAGTTCGAGGTGAACTAAAGGCTAGAAAGACTATATAAGGCATTCAAACATGGAGATTTAATTATAGAGGTTTGGATCTTTGTCGAATACAGAGTCCTTAAATTACAGCTTTTTCCTGCAACCTCCCTTATAAACTACAAAATTGCTGCTGGAAAAGAAACAAAAGAAATAGAGAAAGAATAAAAAGAGAGAAAATCAGGCAGATCTATAAAACATCTAAATATAACAATTTGCTAACCCAGGTCAAATCCAGGGCTTTTGATTTTCAAGATTCTATTTCACTTTGTTATAACTTATAAAAGGTGACAACTATTGAAAAAGAAAAGTTCAGAAGAAGAAGAATGAGGAACAGACAGCGAAAAAGAATGTCAGGAGAGATGAAATAGTGGAGAAAAAAAATAAAGAAAAATTTAAACACAAGGGGGAGGAGGAGAAAGATTAGAAACGTAAGAAAAAAGGAATTAGGAAAGAGAGTGTGGCAAGAAATGGAAGGGGAAGGGACAATATGTGCCAGTTGCTTCTACGGTGGTTGTTTTTTGGCTTCTTCAAATTGTGAAAAGTGAAGCAAGATCAAAAGAAAGAAGATGTGAAAGATTTCTTTTCAAGTCTCCATTAAACAACCTTCAAAAGTTCAAAGCAGGTGATTTTGTAATTTCAAACAATCCACGCACATCCATGCAACTCTAGTTAAATGGAGAATCATCTGCCAATTAAGTTCACATCACCATTTCTCAAGACTTTTGTCCATGTAAGAATACTTCTTCTGACTTTTGTCCATCCAAGAATACTTCTTTGCATTCCCTTTCATCCATGCTATCTTGAAATTTAACCTTTCCTTTCCATCTAATCTAAGACTATAAGGTGACATCAGTCAGTAAATGTGGGAACACTAAGATTTTCACTTCAGAAGTTGAAAGTACCCAATCATTCATGTTCCTTTTGTTCACTTAAAAGTGGGCCCCAAGTAAGCAATGTGGAAGTTCAAATTTGCTCTTCCCTTGAATAGTGTGCCTGTTAGCACATGCTTCCATACCCCCTGCCCCACACCCCCTCTTCCCCAAAACAAATAAATAAACAAAAAAGAAGGAAGAAAAAGGCATGCTTTCCATAAATATTTCCTCACGGCGACTCGAACATCAACCTTTAGATATGGTACCAACTTAAAGGATCTAATGGAGTGTTGAATGATACTGATTTCCACCAATAAAGTGTCTCTATAAAAAAAATTGTAATAGTCATTCGAAAGCTAAGAGATGAAGGTCTTCAGAAATCAGGACCATGCTTTGAGATTCTTCTAGTTAGTCACCAAGTGCATTTTACTTAGATTAGAGTTAGAAATAACAAGATAGGGAACTAGAGGAAGTGAGCAAAATATTTTTAGCTAAGGCCTCTAAATCTTGTCATACAGTTATTTAAAAAGGTTCCATGAGTTTTACACAATATAACACCTTATAATTCTTCAGTGTTCAAATACCAAAATGTTTACCTAAAACTTTAGCAGTAAGCCTTGATCACATATATACAGGCTCAATATAAAGGTTCAAAGTACAGCATACAAAGTTTGATAATGTTATCTTAATTGAAAACAGATAACCAAGCAAGGCAATTTTAGGAAGACTGGCCTACCATAAACTTGGAGGGTAAGGGAAAACTATGCTCCTGCACCTTATAAGCAATCCTTTAAGACATCTTAAATAATATGGTAATATAAGGTAGCTCTAATATGGGGATTTCCAGTAATATGCAAAGAACAAGTTATGAGCCTAGATGCAAATCAAAACTCAACCCTGGGAATAATTGCTAAAACACCTTCCAAATTTTTAAAGAAAAATCTCTTTTGTGTCTTGTCCTTGGAGGCAAATGTACTATGGTTTTATACCAATGTGAAGAAGAACGAACTTTGAAAGGAAAGAGGGACAAAATCAGACAACAATAAAATAAAAGAAATACAACAATTTTTGATGGTGTCTGGTTCGAAGAGGTGATTTAATTTTGTCTAGAGGTTATAAACCCTAGGCTCCACATACCAAGGACTTCTAAAAAATTCTTAAGTAAAGAAAAAAAAGCATCCTATGATCTTTTTTATTTTTAAGCTATTAGTTATGATTAAGAAGCTCCATGAGCCTTTATCATGGCAAATGTGTCCATCATTTTCTTTTTAAATACCTGAAACAAACAGCCATTATTTTTTACTGAAACCTACTTAGGCCTCCAAAATTAAATCAATTTCATCTATGTGCCAAGACTGCCTATTACCTCCCAACCCAATAACTGCTTGCCCCACATCCCCTCTCTGACTTTCATGCTTTCCACGCCAGCGTGTCCACAGAAATCTCCCTGTCCACCACCAACTAGCAAAAGACTCTGTAACAATCATTATTGCTAGCCTGGCACTAATGCCTAATTCTGATCATGAGTTGATTATGATGGCATTGGGCAAGGGAGACAATTTCAATACGTGTAAAGATTTAAAAGATATTAAGGGAAGTAGAATCTGGAGCAAATGGGTAGTCAAGGTACTTGATTAGAAATAAAAGTTGTTTCTTAATTTGGTTTAAAGCTAAAGGGGGCATAGGACAGGAAATGATGACAGCGGCTTTCAGAAAAAACCAAAAGAAATAAGAAAGGTTTCCAATCATGGTTCTTGAACCAGCTGTCAATATAAAGATTATACAGAACCAGGAATTCTGAAAATACATCAAGCACTGCTCCAAAGCCTGATAAATTGTCCCCATGAAAGAAAGATTTGTTAGCAACTTAGCATATTCTCATACTTTCTAAAATAGAAAATTTTATTCCCATAAATCTGTTTTAAAGTTGAACTTTCTCACACTGTCTGATTTGACTTTGACTCCTTGAAATGAGCTTTTTGAAAAGGGTAAAATGACAGCAACAACCATGCAATTAATAATATCTAATAAATGTCTGTGGGGTTGCTAATCATTGTATTCAAAACCTAAAAAGTAAGTCTTTGATCCAATCAAGTGTGCAAATATAGGTACTGAAACCCATAGCAATTTTGCCCTGGAACTGTACAATACCATGCACCTGTACGATTGGGATGGATCAAGATTGTCATAATTAATAAGAATGAAAAGCAACAGGTGTGCAACTGGTACAGTCCGTATGATTACAAAGACTGGTACTGAATGGCACAAAACTGGGAGTACCAACCAGTTTTTGCATCCTAGGGTCTGTCTGCTGTTTGGCCATCAGAATGGCACAGAACTGATAATACCATTCTGTTCTGCTAGTTTTGAAACATTAGATCTATATTATTAAAACAGCCTCCTTGATATATAATCATCAAAATATGAAATGTAGCACATAAGAATCGGGTGTAATAGTTCAAGCTAATTATTTCACTGGGATGAGTTATCCTATATTCTCGTTTAACCACAAAGACTATGCATATACCTCCATTTTAAAACAAATGACTCAAACAAAGAAAAACCCACTTAAAACATGATTATCAAAATCCATGAACTACAGCCCAATATTCTGGAATAAAAGGTCCACCTATATACCTTTAAGCGACTTCAATATCATAAGGAAACAAAAAAGTCCTAGGCCTTATATCAAGAATAGTTCTGCAAATTCTTCTACTTTTGATTTATCGTGACCCCCAAAGGGTCATCTCTCTGTGGAAGTTGAATGCTTAACCATTCTCTTAAGAAGCTTCATCCCTTTGAAGTGCACAACCTTCCAAACCTATAACTTGCTCCGACTTTTCATACATTGTCATATACAAATGTGCAATAAAATAGGTGATTCATTCAAGGATTTATCAGCTATATTTGAATAAATGTGAGAGGTAGCATGACATAACAGTTCAAGCTTCTATCAACCAAGTGTTTGATTAAGCAGCTGGCTATAGGCATCACATGATAGTTAATTACAAAATGGTTCTCATTCATTCGAATGTTCACATTTCCAAAACTGAATAGAAAGTTCCTTAAAACATGCTGCCCCCGAGAATATTACCATACTCAACATCTTTGCCCAGCAAAATGGGGTCATATGTGGATCGCAACTCCATGTCAGTGATGGTCCACCATAATAGGCAGATTTTTATGGTCTATGTTGGATGGATGTCTGGCCAGGACACTCCCTAACAAGTGGTATCAGAGCAAGGCGGTACAAGGACGCAGATTGCAGTGGTGGTGAGCAAGACTGAAGATGGAGAAAACAGGAACAATCAGGATGGAGATCAACAAGTTTGATGGTAAGAGCAATTTCTCCTTGTGGCAGGCAAGGGTGAAGGACGTGCTCATCCAACAGGGGTTGATCGAAGCTCTCTTGTGCGATGAGAAACCGACCACCATGGAGGTGCGGGATTGGAAACGGCTACAGATGCAGGCGGTGAGTACCATCCGTATGTACCTGGCGGATGAGGTGGTGATCCATGTGCTGAGCGAGACTTCCCCGATGGTGCTGTGGTCGAAGCTCGAGGAGTTGTACATGGCGAAGTCTCTCACCAACACTCTTTTCCTCTGGAGGCAGTTTTACCAACTGCGGATGACTGAGGGACAGAACGTGCAGGTGCATCTGAGCCACTTCCAGAAGATCCTCACCGACCTTCTCAGCGTTGGCGAGAACGTTGAGGAGAAGACCAGGGCGCTGGTTTTGCTGGCGTCGCTTCCTTCTTCGTACGAGTCCTTGGTGACTGCTCTTCTAGTGGGGAAGAGTAATATCAAGATGGACGAGGTCACCGCGGCGATACTCCAGAACGAGGTTCTCAGGAGGGAGAACCCAGCTTCGAGCTCAGGTGTCGATAGCTCAGCTTTGGTGGCTTCTGGAGGTGCAGGAGGCGGTAGACGGAGCGACAGGAGATCGCAACGAGGGCGGTCTAAGTCCAGGAGGGACTTGAGCAAAACCAGGTGTTACCGGTGTGAAGAGTTGGGGCATCTAGCCAGAGATTGCCCTCAACTGAAAAATCGGACGGTGGCTGCTGTAGCGACGGCCGGCAGCGATTCAGATGGAGATGTCCTGGAGATATCTGACGAGGTATCTACTTCTTCCCAGCAGTGGATATTAGATTCTGCATGCCCCTATCATGTGTGTTGCAGAGAGGAGCAGTTTGACTCCCTGGAGAACAGTGAGAGCACTGTATATCTGCCGAATGGATCGAGCTGTGCGATCAGAGGCATTGGGACGGTCAGCTGGAGGACACATGACGGTGCAGTGAGGAGATTGGGGGAGGTCCGATACATACCCAATTTCAGGCGGAATCTTATCTCACTTAGCAGACTGGATTCGAGAGGCTACAGGACGGTAGCTGGTGGAGGAATCCTGAGGGTGCTACGCGGCGATAAGATTGTGCTGGAGGGGAAGAAGGGGAGCAGAGGACATTATTACCTGGCAGGGAGCCCAGTGCGAGGTGGAGCATCGGGAGCCAGGTGGAGCCCAGAGCGAGGTGGAGCTCCAGGAGGCGGATCGGGCACGAGACAGGAGACTCGGGAGGACGAGAGGCGACGTCGCAAGGTAAGATTCCTATTGCCGCAGGATGATGCCCCGAGCAGGTCTCAGGTCAGGAGGAGCACAGCATACGACGGAGATGGGATCGAGCAGCCTGGCTCGACTCCCATGTTTGCCCATCCATGATCAGCAGGCGATTGCCCCAGGGCATGGGGGCGCGGAGATCCAGAAGCTCTCGGAGTTTGGAGGAGGCCGAATATCGAGTCGAGGTGGAGATTGTTAGGATTTGACGCCTCGAGATTCAGCCCACATTGAGCCCACAGCAAGGTTCGCGGCGAAAAACGAAGTCCAACGAGATCAAGATCACCTGAAACGGAGCTCGGATGGAGGAGATACGAGCTTTCGAAGTCGGCACGAAAATCGAGGCGGCAGAGGATTGCCGGCGACCGGCGGCGGCGCGGCCGCAGGCGGCGGCGCGCGGAACGCGCGACACAGGCCCACGCGCGGGGGGGCCTGCGGCCAAGGCGGGCGCGCGGCCCAGGCGCATGCGGGCGCGCGGCCCAGGCGCGCGCAGGCCCGCGCGCAGGCGCGGCCCAGGCCTGCGCGCGCGGGCCGGCCCAGGCCAGTGGGCCTGCTGGCCCTTGCCCCGGTCCACCGTGGACCGGGTGGTCCACGGCCCGGTTTGTGGACCGCGTGGGCGTTTCCCACGCGTTTCTCGCGGTCCACGGCACTATTCCGTGGACCGGAGCGCGATCGGAGGGCCCAGGTGATTCCCGGTCTTGATCCGACGGTCCAAGGGATTTTTGGCTTTGTTTAGGATTCATTGTTAGGATTTGACGCCTCGAGATTCAGCCCACATTGAGCCCACAGCAAGGTTCGCGGCGAAAAACGAAATCCAACGAGATCAAGATCACCTGAAACGGAGCTCGGATGGAGGAGATACGAGCTTTCGAAGTCGGCACGAAAATCGAGGCGGCAGAGGATCGCCGGCGACCGGCGGCGGCGCGCGGGACGCGCGACCCAGGCCCACGCGCGGGGGGGCCTGCGGCCCAGGCGGGCGCGCGGCCCAGGCGCGCGCAGGCCCGCGCGCAGGCGCGGCCCAGGCCTGCGCGTGCGGGCCGGCCCAGGCCAGCGGGCCTGCTGGCCCTTGCCCCGGTCCACCGTGGACCGGGTGGTCCACGGCCCGATCTGTGGACCGCGTGGGCGTTTCCCACGCGTTTCTCGCGGTCCACGGCACTATTCCGTAGACCGGAGCGCGATCGGAGGGCCCAGGTGATTCCCGATCTTGATCCGACGGTCCAAGGAGTTTTTGGCTTTGTTTAGGATTCCTAATCCTTCTCTAATCAAGGTTTAAACGTGGTTTAACTCTTTAAAAGGCCTGAGACACAGCAGAGAAGGTAGCAGTTCGGTTTCTCGCCGCCGTACGAACCAGAGAGGAGAGAGAGAGGCGTGAGGTGCTGTGAGAGAAGGAGCAGGAGGCTCCTGGACAGCGGTCGCCAGGCTCTTCAGAGGTTCAGTGGGTCTCCAAGAGAGAGAGAGCTTTTGTGAGGGGAACTTCATGTGAGAGAGAATTGGGTGTACAAGGGTTGAGGGTGAGGTCTCCTCCTGTAAAATTTTCTTTTCATAGTGAAGTTTGCATGCCCCGTGGAGGCGAGCCCTTTTGTGGCTGATCCACGTATTTTGATTATTTTTCCTTTTGTTTTGTTTCTTCTTTCTTCCTGCTGCATCGCGTGGTACTGAAAGGATCTTGGGAGGTGGTGTCCTGGCCAGACATCCACCCAACAGTCTACTATTATCTTGGCATCAGTTTTCAAGAATTAATGCTAACTTCCTTGCCAAGGCAATGTTAAAAAAGAGTGAGGGCCTTTTAAATTCCTGTATATTTGGAAAGAGTCAAAATGGAAAGCAAAGGTCACAAGGTTTGATATACTAAATGGCATACACCTGTCAGGCATAACTATAATCCTCAAAGTAATAAATTGCACTACAAGTTAAAGAAAATGATTTTTAAAAAAATGCATATTTGATATTGAAATGACCCACTATATGCTATGCCTAGTTGGCCATCATGAGTAATTTTGGCTGCACCATGCATCATCAATTCTTTGTAAAACACAACAACTGAAGCGTACATCTAATCAAAGCCAATACCATATAAACATCCAAAAAATGCTTATGCGCAAAAAAAAAAAAAAAAAAGCAGATTTGTATCACTTACAAAATGAAATAATAAAGTGAATGCTGACCAAACTTTGATACTGGAAATGTATGCCAACAATGTCATTGCGAAACAACTAATATAATCCTTGGACAAATCCTAACTATAAGCTCATACAGAAAACTAGTGATTAATCACCAAAGGGATAAACTAACAACCATGCATTAAGGCCCTAATCCAGAGTGAGAAACAATGGACTTGGTTAATTGAATGTTACACTAATACCATGAGTCATAAATTCCATGAACAGTCAAGCTTCTGAGCATAAGCGAAGCATGACCACTACCAAAAGGAAAAAAGATATTTATAACATGCATGTAAATCCAAAAACAAATAAAATATTACCAGAACAGTGACATGGAATATCAAATTGGTCTTTGAGATGCTAAAATCTAAAATTCAGTATGCCATGAGAAAACAGGTATATGGTTATGTGACATTTATCAATGTATGATCAAACTAAAACTCATGATGAGTTGAGCAAGGAACCTGCTGTCGTTAGCCAATCATAGATCAACAAGGATAACTATAAGGTCTGTGATACTTGGACGTGTTCTACATGCTAAATTTAATGCCCTGCTCTCTATATTTTAAGTTTTTTGAAGTTTTTAAGCATCAAGGTTGAATTTTTCCTTATTAATACAACTAATCAATCTTGAAATCCATGAACCATCACTCCCGAAGCGCAAAGCTGCTCCAAATGTAACAAGTGACCCAATAGTATAATTTCCATATGAACTGAACAGATGCCGCCAGAGTTGGGGTCTGGAATGGGAATTGGAATGGTCATATCCCCCGAAGCGTTCGGTTCGTGACCAGAATCAGAATCGGAATGAAAATTTGAATCCCTAGGAGAGAGTGGGGATTGGGCCATTCCCATTCCGCCCCGGATTCGGAATCCGAATGGGTCTCCTCCCAACCAAACAGTTGGAATGGGAGTCACCCATACCTATTCCCATACCAGACCCCAACTCCCCCCAAGCAAACTTCTCCTTGATCCTTTCAATCGCAAAAACATTCTCTGCACTCAGAGAACAGGAAAAAAACAAAAAGATGAGAGTTTTAGCCATTTTTACCACAAATCTTGATCGGCGCTTCGAGCTCCAAGAGATAAGGCTGGCTGATAAAGATCTCCTTCGAAGCAAGACACAGCTGCCGGATCTCCGCCTCCGTCAACTGGACCGGCCGCACCGTCCGCCCATTCCTCGCGTCGAGAAGCCGCCGTATGATATTGTCCAGCAATCCCTCATCCATCGGCATCTCCCTCCCCCTCTACCAACCTCGCCTCCCCTCCTCTCCAAACCCTAGAAACGCTGGAACTCTTACTACCCTCCTCCGATCGACCAAAGGGCAGGAAGGCAAAAAGCAAGAAGCGAACCAAGAAAAGGAGGACCGTACTTGGATTCTTCTATGCTCACTCGCTTTCGTCCTCGGATAAGCTTCGCCGCATCTCCTTGGAGGAAGCAGTGGGCGTGGAGGCGACGCCCTCGCTTGCCTGGCTTCCCGCTGCGGTCTAAAAGGACAGGGCCTCTCTAATCTATTATCTATACTCTTTTCGGAGCCCTAGATGGCGCCCCCGGTGGCTCTTCCTGCTCCCCCCCATGAATTGAACCGTGGCGTTCCACGTGCCGTGATGCTGAAAATGTTTCTATATGGCGGCGCATGGTCTAGGAATCTCGGCAAGGATCTTCCAATCACGACCGTCCGTTCTACCGCGTTGGCCCTCAAATTTTTTAAAATTTAATAACTTGTGATGTAAGAAAATACTTGCCGACGTTAGTGTACATTTGTCTAATTGTCTTTTTTTTTTATTAAAACCTGCGTCCATGGAAGTACATAAGGCTCAGACTCTGTTCTGGATGGATCAAGCAGCGGTAAGCCCCAGCAAGTTGTGCTTTTAGACCCAAATTAAGATCAGGTGCTTGGCAATCTTTTTTTGCTAGGAGGGGACCAAATGCGTGCATCCTCCATGCGATTGAAGTGTACATTAGAAGCATCCACATCCATTATATAGAAGTAGGTCTGCAGGCAAAAGGGAGATTTGGTGCCCATGGATAACTGTCGAGCATCGTATTGTCCCCGCTGCCCAGGTTAGAACAAAGTCCATCCTGTGCGTGTGCGTTTCTAGCGGTATGATGAAGTAAAGTCTCACCCAACGCCTAGTTGATGAGGAGCCCCAGAATCAACCTTGTCCTTACTCTTTGGTGTCCACGACCCATCCCTCTCTCATTGCATTATCTCTCGTGCTCCCTTTTACAATTACACCTGTATACCATGACACGAGAAAGAGAGATTCATTTAGATTGAAAATTATATCAAGGGTATTTAAGTTAATTAAATTAGTACGTCTAAAGCTTTTACCGTCAAAATATCATAATATTTGCTTTTAGAACTACTATTAATATACGTGAAAAAGCCCAAGTCCACGCTTAGGTTTAGTTCAGCTCAATCTGAATCTTCTATAATATATAAATGTATATTTATACTTTATGAATCCAATTTTTGTAACTTAAAAAAATATTAATAGCGCTCTTCCGCTTACCAATAATTTTTACGAAAACCATAAATATAAATTCATGGCCCTTCCAATCCTTTTCAAATATGTAATTTTTATAGGTATTTTTTATATTTTTTTAAACTAATAAATAGGTTTCTGATCCGTAGAGCGTGACTAATAAATAAGCAGGACTGAAGGCCGGGCCAGATTGGTCCTGGCTAATTTCAGTTATATCGTCGACTGAGCCTGGCCCAAATCCGGCCGGCCCGCCCGTTGACGCATAGCTCCTCCCATCATCCCTGCTGTTAGAAAGATCCGATCAAGAAGTGCCGAGATCTGCCGCTGCCGCCTCTGGGAGCAGAGATAGAGCGGAGGGGGCCGAGAGGGCGCGCGCGGACCAGCGATGCAATTCTTTGGAGGGTCGTCTGTGGCGGAGATCGCCCCATCTCCGGCGGCGCCGCCGGGAACGGCGACGGGGCTGGCCGGGAACAACGCGAACATGCTGTACATCTTCAACAGGAGCGGGGTGTGCCTGCTGTATCGCGAGTGGCACCGCCCGCTCCACACCTTGGACCCCCAGCAAGACCAAAAGCTCATGTTCGGCCTCCTCTTCTCCCTCCGCTCCTTCACGGCCAAGATGGATCCCACTAGGTTCCGATTACCCAATTCCCCCGATCCCCCTTTTTTCTTTCTTTGTCGATCCGAGCCCTAATAAACCATCTCTTTTATATTCTTTTGGAGCAGCGTCGATAAAGGAAATCTGGGGGTGCCTCTGCTCCCGGGACAGGGTTGCTCCTTCTACAGCTTCCGCACCAACACCTACAAGTTAAGCTTCATGGAGTGCCCCTCTGGGATTAAGGTCAGTTGTTCTGTCACCTCCTTTATGTTCAATCTGATCGAAATTATTCGAGAAGATTGGAAAACACTTAGACGAAATTGCCTATGATTGTAGTTTCCACGATGTGAAACTAGTGGAGTTCAGAATACGTGAGTCTCCTATGCGTTATACAAGATTCTAAGAGCAATGACAGTATATACGGAAAAATGAATGAATCACAGTTATAGGCAATGCATGTGTATAAAAAGTAAGCAGGCATTTGGTCAAGCAAGACAAAAAAGATCATATTGCGTTGTTATTGGGAAATCATTTTGCAAATTAGAACATATGTGCTTGATGATTGAAGCAGTGAAATATAAAGATGGAGACGCTGTGGTTATGTGTTGTAAGATATTGTGTGTATCTCATCCGTGCATAGTACATTTCTGTTCCATCTTCACAGCTCCCTCTCTTGCAACTATGCTGGACAATTACGAAAGTTTCTTTCTTTGGAAGAAATGATCGTAATTAGAGCAACTTTTGGGATGGTATTGTATTTTTAAGTAGATTATTCCTCATTATCTGGGGCCATGTTTAGAAAAGAAAGAATTGGAGGAATGTGCGTTATTGTAATTCCCAATGTATGAATTTATCCCCTTGTGGCCAATGGTATTGAAATGAGAATAGTCTCTCGAGCTTTTCTAATTTGAATATCAGAAAACAAAACTTTGTAGACCTAGAGAAAAGCTTGGAATTTGGTACATGGATTATTATTTTTTCCATGAGGTTTTGGAAGGGAAACAACAATGCTAGTTCTGCTAAGCCATATATTGGAAGTGAATTTGAAATCAGGCACCACAAAATGGTGATGTTCTGGATATGCAGGTAGTTCAGAGAAAAGAAGATTTAGTACTACTTTTTTATTCTTGGTAAGCTTTTTCCTAGTATCATTTTCATCTTTAGGGTGTCTATGGATAACTCCAGGAAGAGATATTTTTGATTTTGATTATGTTGGATGAACCTTTTCAATATCATGGATTGGTTTGGCATTGAACCAATAAAATCAGGTGATCTGTTCATGGATTGCTGTATATGGAATAATTTTGGGACTTAATGTTTTACCTTACTTGTTTAAACATTTATTTCTTGCATGAGTTCCATTCTGATTTGGAAAAACTTAAGAAGCCATGCTGCCTCATATCCAAGCCTGATCATTTCCATAATAATCCTTCCTGAACACCATAGCTTCTAGCAAGCTGCTTCTCGTTCAGTCTTAAGATATATCTTGTCGCTACTTCCCTGAACTCTTTTCATGTCTTTCTTTCACATACATACTGTGTAATTGAATCTATTCATGCCTTACTGCTTCACTAAATGGCTTCTGACTGGACTATTTATTGGATCACATGGGTTACTGTGTACAGCACTAGCTAAATATGTCCCACTAATTTTCACAATTTAACAAGTTATGAATTAGAGTTAGATGTAGTTGTGAACTCACAGATACATGTCATTCTTTATAAGCTGTTGGTTTAGATGCTACACATTTGTATCCTTTTTGTTTCATGGGAGTACTTGCTTGTCTTGTTGCAAGGTTATGGACTTGTATTTTAGCTCTTTTGATGGTAAATTGCTTTGCTAGTGGCTTCATAATCTGTACCATAACTGGCATTTACCTATTTGATGCAGATTATTTTAGTTACTCATCCCAAGACTGGTGATATGCGGGAACCACTGAGATATATATACAACATTTATGTGGAATATGTCATAAAGAATCCCCTCTATGTTCATGGGTCTCCAATCAAGTATGATTCCTATCACCTGTTTATTTTGATTTTCTATTCCTTTGAATGTACAAATACCTTCAACCAAATTGATTTATAGCTGAACATACATGTTTATTAGGTTTATGGCTTAAGCACTGGCATTAGTATCCCATGTAAATTTACAAATTTCCATTTCTTGAGCATGGATTGCATATCTTATGCACCATTATCATTCAGTCCTTAGAAAAGCAAATGTTCTGCAAGTTAAAATTTGTCTGTGGTTGCTTTATCTAGATGCTCTCATGCCTTTGGACCTGGAAGGTTTAAATAACACTTCCTGGACAGACAAATGCAAGACCATGCAAATCTACACATTTCGATATACAAAATTAGTTCTACACTGCTATTGCCTAAGTTCTAGGCAACATGCCTAAGATAATTTGTATTAATGAATCGTTGGGTCCAATAGTGTTGACGAAGAACTTCTTGTTTCTTTAGAATATAAAATGGTGAACTATGAAATGTGAACCAAAACCAGTTCCATAATGGAAGGAACAAGTCCAACTGTCGAAAATTGCTATTTGAGCGTGCCCAGGTGGCTACCTGGTTAAACTTCAAGTCATGCTAATGTTGCTCAATGTTGACCTTTGGAAAATACTGTATTGTGGAATTTGATCTGAATCTGGTGTGGTAATCATAAGGGATATACCAAATGTTAGATATTGGTACTTTAGCAAAATCCTTCTTTTTCTTGAGGGGAATATGGCAACCATGAAATTTGAACAAAATTTGTTCAACAGTGGGAAAGGATGATTCAGTCTAGCATTAGTATACTATGTATGATTTGCAGACGTCAGATGTTGATGTACTTGAAGTGTGATGGATATAGTCAGAACTAAGTCCCTCTATTAACTATTATGAGCTGCAGCTATTAAGAAAAGCACTGGAAAATTGAGTTTTCAACTAAAATTGTAAAAGCTTGATTCCGAAGGTCCTTAAGAGACCTTGGTAAAGAGAGGGGATCAACTTAGTCAGGGGGTTTCAAAAATGGAGCATGAGAATTTGTAAAATCTGAGTGAAAGTATGAAAAATCTTTAGAATACCTAAAAGGAAAAAATCTTTAGACTTTTTTAGAATTTATATTTTAGTTAAATTATCTCAAATCTAAAATCTTTAGCAGCCACATGCAGATGCACATGCATTATAATTAATACACTAAATAAATGCATCCTTTTCAACATCCCACTTTTATTAGAGAGTTAGTGGGTTTGTACGTATTTGTTCCCTTGGGGATTCTCCCCAGTTTGGAGTTCTTGTACGTGGTCACAAGGTGCCTCGGCTGCTTTATTAGGAACCCACACTGAGAGATCCAATCATCAGAAGAGAGCCTCCTATCTTTCCTCCTTACCATCATTTACATTTGACCTCCGGCACCTAAATCTTTTTGATCTTGGGATCAGATTGCTGCTAGACCTGCACAGGGACATCTATTAGTCTTAGAGCAGTAGTTCACTCCTTGGACTACAATATAGCCTCTTCTTCTCATGAATATAATAATGCCTCTTCTACCATCGCTCACTTGATATATTAAGGTGTATTCATTTTCCATGTGCTGTTTTGTAAGGGGTTTGGTAATTTTTCACTCAGAATTATTCCTCACATACATGCAATACTTGCATGCATGCATTCAACAAATATAGTATGAATATGTTGGTGTCATACATTTATGGACACATAAATTCATCCTTAGGTGCAGACATATGCAAATGACACACGTATTGCCTCTACACATGCATTTCCCTGAATTTGTATTCCCAATCTGTCCATAAGTCATGCATACAATGTATGCATGCATGAAAAAATTGTATCAATACATGTGCTTAACACATGCTCTGTGGTTTATGTAAGAGAAGGAGCATTTGGTAGATGGCTGTGAGCCCACCAGTTGTGGTGGTTTGGTGTAGGTTTGATGAAAATACTTCTTGTTTTGATTTTTGGGTTCCTCTCTCTTATTTATGTTAGTGTGTAATTTTGGAGGTGTGTACTTGCTAAGAACAGAATATATTTGTATAGAAAGGAGGTTGGATCTATGGCCTTGCCTTGAATGCTTGGCTTGGTGTAAACATCCACCACTCTGGGTGCTGTGGCCTATCTCCGATGGGGTAGTCGGTCGGGGGTCGAGTCGCTGCGTCTGAGTGACGGACGGCGGGAAACCGAAAGAGGATGCCTAGTCATCGGAGAAGGTGCACAGTCGAAGAAGTCGAGAGTGAGAGCAAGGGTTGGCGGCGAGTGCCGGTGCTGATCTCCGCCCGACGCCGAGGATGTGAGACCTACAAGGAAAGTCCTGTTGGAAGTTGCTCCGGTGAGGATCCTCCGATGTTCAAGTTAGAGATGTTGCTCAATAGAGAGAGGAGCAAAGTTCTAGCGTTTGTGTTAGCCTTTGCATACCTGGAGGGGTTCTTGCTTATCTCTATTTATAGAGGGATTAAGATCAATGGCAGAAGGACGGACTGTCATTTCGAGCATGTCCCATTATACGGAGGTGCATGGGGTATCTAAAAATGGCTCTGACGATGGGCGTGCCTTTTGTTCAACACGCAGATGGTCGTGACGGCGGACGCTACCGTGCGTGTGGCGTAATTAATGACCTCATGGCTTTCCATCATGGCGCGCAGCCAGCCGCCCAGGATAGGTATGGCTCTTAGGTGATGTGACTTGATGCGACCGACGGGATAGCGTGTCGTCTATGTTTAGTATTCGACTGCTCGGCTGACGTCCGTGCCCTGAGGTCCGGGAGTTGGATGAATGAGTCCGTGGAGCGGTGCCACTTGACCGGATATTTGGTAGGACACCGAGGAAGTAGTCGGCTATGCACCGAATGCCGAATGTCGTCCGTCAGTCGAGGGTAGCCCATCAAACTGGGATGAATAAATGCCGACCTGAATAGGCCCATTGTCTGTAGTCGGTTAAGCACCGATTGGGGTAAAATTGATTGATCCAGGTCGGGTTTAGTCGCAGCAATTTGGTCGGTGTAGTGCACTGGGTCGATCGGGAGGTGAGGAAGAAGGCTAGTCGGGTAAGGGCCGAGGATCTACCCTAACACCTGCCCTCCAACTCCCGAGTCTGATTGTGTGGCTTTAATCAGATGAAGGGAGTTAGTCGCCGTACGGATCCGAGTCACTTTTCTCGACAATTCTTCTTTTAATGTTGTTTCGAAGACTGCGCTCGATCGTTTTGTTGCTTCATGGAGTGAATCGTCGCTTTGTTACTTTGCAGAACGTGCAGCGGCTCTATCACATCACAGGTCATGTGGCAATAAATACCGTGATGCTCGAGGCGATCCTCTGTAATGATGGCAGAAGATCGGACGGCAAAGCAATAATAAGTTGAGGTACCTGAGCTATCCATGTGTCGATCACTGGTTGGTCCGATTCGTGATCACACGAATTCGACTGTCTTTGCACAATCTCAACGGTGGTGCGTCGAAAAATCGAGAAAATAGTCGGTGGAGATTGCTGCCACACATCGAGATCTCCGACATGCATCGAGATCTCTGAGGAAGGTGCGATTCTCGACGTCGATCCTAACCGTCGAAGGAGTTTATAAATAGGGATTGGTCCCGCCTCGGCTCTACTTCTGATTTTGGTGCCTTTGCTCTCAGTCTTAGATCCTTTGCTTTCTAGCAGAGAGCTTAGGGTCCCTGAGGCTTAGGCTTCATTGCAGTCGGCCATCTCCTTCGTTGTCGGTCTTCATCGAATGGACCGTTGGAGTAGAGTCCTCGAAGGGAGATCGGCCAAGATTTTTACCGAATGGGCCTAAAAGTATGGTCGTAGCCGCCGAATAGTCGTAATGATTGTAAAGATGACTTTTTCGATCTGAGAATACCTTGTTTTGGTCCCGCGCAGTCTTCGACTTATGTAGTAGATGGATTTCTGCACCTTGTTTTCTTCTCGGACCAGCACCGAGCTGATGGCTTCAGGAGTTGTAGCCAAATACATGAGTAGTTCGTCGTCGGTGTTTGGCTTCATCAGGAGTGGAGAAGAGCTTAGATACTGCTTTAAATCATCGAAAGCCTTCTGACACTCTTCCGTCTAGGTGAAGTCTTTCATCTGCCTGAGAATTTTGAAGAAGGAGATGCATCGTTCTGCGGACTTGAAGATAAATCGACTTAAGGATGCAATACGTTTTGCAAATTTTCGAATATCCCGTCGAGAGATTGGAGGCCTCATACCAAGAACTGCCTTGATCTTCTTGGGGTTGGTTTCGATGCCTTACTTTGTCACCATAAAGTCGAGAAACTTCCTCGACGTGATGCCGAAGGTGCACTTTGTCGGATTTAATTTTATTTGATATCTCCTCAGGGCTTCGAAAGCTTCAGTTGAAAGCTACATTTGATAGCCTCGGTGCTTTTCACGAGCATGTCATCGATGTAGACCTCCATATTACGATCGATTTGATTTTTGAAAATTTTGTTGACCAACGTCTGATATGTAGCTCCGATATTTTTAAGATCGAAAAGCATGATTTTGTAGCAATACAGGCCTTTGTCAGTAATGAATGCCATCTTCTCTTCATCTTCAGATGCCATCCGGATCTGATTATAGTCGGAGAAGACGTCCATGAAGCTGAGTAGCTGATGGCCTGATGTGGCATCGACTAGTTGATTAACCCGTGAAAGTGAAAAGCTATCTTTGGGACAAGTTTTGTTCAAGTCGGTGTAGTCGATACATATCTGCCACTTGTCATTTGCTTTCTCGACCATCACGATGTTCGGGAGCCAATCGGGATAGGTTGCCTCACGAATGAAGTTGGCTGTCAGTAACTTGTCAACCTCTTCATCGATGGCCTGCTGTCGCTCGGGAGCAAAGCTTCTTTTTCTTCGTTTCACCGTTTGTGGTTGGTGTCGATGTTCAGTCGGTGGACGATAGGGCTAAAAATGGGCTCGGGCCGTTTCGACTTCGGACCGAAAATCGGGCTAGGCCCGAAACAGTTCAGGTCGGGTTTGGACTGAATTATAGAGCCCATGTCTTTCGGGTCGGGCTCGGATATATCCTTGGTCAGGCCCGGGCCTGGCCCTGGTCCGAAGTTCAGCCCATCAATTTTGGTCCGAACTAGTCCGAATTTCAGTCCGTTAGCTCCAGTCCGATTCTTAATTTTTATGAATTACTCTCCCTGGGCCTGGGGCCTGAGCGGCTGAGCCGAATAGGATTATAGATTTATAGCCCGCTGCCCAGCCCCTGGCCTTTCGTCTTTCCCTCTTCAGACTTCAGTCTTCTCAATTCCCAAATTTCTTGTGTGATGCCCTAGCCCCTGACCGTGGAGTGGACCGTGGTCCTTGTCCGTCTGTCGACCGTCGCCGTCTTCGTCTTCTCCCATCGCCGACGAGGGTGTCTTCTCTTCACCCATCGGCCATCGGTGTTTGTCGGATTTCCAGACGGCCTTCATCGATTTTCGTCTTTCATCTTCCAGGTGTCTTCTCTTTATCCATCGGCCATCGGTGTTCGTCGGACTTTCAGACAACCTTCATCGACTTTCGTCTTTCATCTTTTGGTTTTTCGCCATCACCGACTCCAAGATTTCATCTTCCCCCACCTACATCTTCGACGCGGCGACGTCGGTCTTCTATCTTGGCTCATTGAGTCATCAGTCATTATCGACATTGGTCTTCGCATCCTCAGTCTTCACCTGTCGTCATTTTGGGCTTAGAGGAAAGGAGCGTAGAGGTAAGGAGACCTGATACTTTCTAGTCTTGAGGTGATAACATGTTCTTGCTTTAAACAGTGACAAACTCCAAACAATGACCAACTAAAGATGGTAAAGAGACCATCTTCACTTGTTGCCATCTCTGGAAGTCCATAGACTCCGAACAGTGACAAACTAACATAACAACCTAGTTTCGGATCGGCCCGATTAGGTTTGGGCCAGGCCGATTAGGTTCGGGCAGGCCCGATTGGGCCCGGGCCGGGCTCGGGCTTAGGCCAAGGCCGGACTCGGGCCTCATATTTTAAAAAAATTTTGGACCGAAGCCCGGCCCGAAGCCCATAAAAAAATTATGGGCCAAGCTCGAGTAGATGTATGGCCCGGCTCAGCCCAGTCCAGTTCTAGCCCTAGTGGATGATTATCCCCGGAGGGATGTCCGGTATGTCTAAGGCAGACCAGATGAAGGCATCAGCATTCTTTCTCAGAAAATTGATCAGCTTCTCTTGCAGTTCATTGCTTAATGAAGATCCGATCTGGATGGTCTTAGTCAGGTTCTCATCGTTGAGGGGCACTGAGATGAGTTGCTCTGCGGGTTCTCTCCGACTTTCTTCTTCTCTCTGATCTAGTCTGTCGTCGATGGGAAGAGCTTCAGTTGGTCTCTTTCTTTTGATTATGGTTAAGTAACATTGTCGGACCAATTGTTGATCTCTTCTTATTTCTCCGATTTCTTTTCTCGTCGAAAAGCGCACTAGCAAATGGTATGCTGAAACAATCGCTCGGAGCGCGTTTAATCCGGGTCGTTCTAAGATGACGTTGTAGGCAAAGGGGATTCGGACCACGAAGAAGTTGAGGCGCACGGTCGATTGCTGAGGTGGCTGTTGGACAGCAACAAAGGGTTAATTTCTCCTTCTACTTTGATCGAGTCGCCTGTGAATCTGACTAGAGGAATATTGACTAATTTAAGTTGGTCGGTAGAGAGTCGCATTTGGGAGAAACGATCGTAGAAAATCATATCAGCGAAACTTCCATTATCGACAAGACATCATTCTACATCGTAGTTGACGATTGTCATTGATACAACAACAGCATTGTTATGAGGAGTTTGACCTCCTCGTAGATCTTTCTTGGAGAAAACGATGTCGTCCTTAGCCCACTAATGTTTGGAGGTGCCTTCCAAGTCGTCTGCCCTTTGTAGTCTTGGTCCCATTGAAATCATGTTGATCACGTCTGCCGTAGGTTGAGCGCGAGCTTCCTCCTCGGGATGTGGCTGTGGAGGTGGATCACAAAAGGCAGCTGCACAGGTCGATCCCGCACGTACTTCTCGAGATAGCCCCACCTTATGAGGTCCTCTATCTCGTTCTTCAATTGGATGCACTATTTGGTATCGTGACCGTGATCACGATGGAACCAACAGTAGCACTTCTGGTTGCAAGGCTCGACTTCATCGACTGGGGTCATCGAAGGTAGCTCTCTCCCTCTATTTTCATGAGAATCTGCACACGAGTAGTCAGAGGGGTATAAGAATCGTACCTGTTGCCGAAATTTTTGGGCTTTAAATTTGGTCGGGGAGGTGGAGCCTCCTCAGCGTGGATTCGATTGAGCCCCACGAAGGTTCCTTTCTTCATCTTCTTCTTCTTCTGATCTTTGCCCTCGAACTGGCGTCAGTCAATCGCAGCTTCCTCGGCATGGATGTACTTTTGCGCGTGCTCGAGGAGTTCGGCATAAGTTCGAGGAAGCATCTTATCCAGGGAGTAAGTGAATCTGGAGCTGCACGTCTTCGTTTCATGGCTGCGATGGCCGTCGGCTCGTTGAGGTCCTTGTCCTCCAAGGTGGCGGCGTTGAAACGTGCCACGAAGTCTTATAACGATTCTCCATCCTGCTGTCTGATGGAGAAAAGGTTGTCGAAGGTTCATGGCACCCTTCGGTTGGTGCCGAAGTACGCCATGAAGAGTTGCTCGAACTGTTCGAACGAGTGGATGCTCCTCGATTGAAGTTCGAAGTACCACGTTTGGGTAGTTTTCTAGAGGATAACCGAAAAGATGATGCAGAGGGTGTTGGATGTCCCCTGTAGAAGCATGAGAGCTTTGTAGCTTTCGAGGTGGTCGAGTGGATTGGTGGAGCCGTCATTTGGCTCCATCTGCAGCATCTTGAACCGACTAGAGATTGACTCATCGAGGATCCACCGAGAGAAAGGTGGATGCGTGCTGATGCCGAGCTCACTGATGGAATCTCGATTATTCGTTTGGAGTTGATCCAGACGACGATTGATCTCCCTCAGCTTACAGTCGTATTTGTCTAATCGTCACTGAGACTTATCGGGATGTCGAGGATATCTTGGGGTAGAACCTTCCCTAGAAGAAGAACATAATGGAGACCGCGGTCTCTTCTCCTTGTATGGAGCTCGTCGAGGGGAAGGAGACTGGTAATCGTCGGAGTCAACATGTGGAGCATGCCGGAAGTCGGGATGTGGTGACCGTCGGATGGGTTGAGGACTCAACTAGCGGATACGTCGAACCGAGTGGCGGGACGATGAATGGGGCCGGTGACTGCGTCGGGAAGGCACATCACGCGGTGTCGGCTCCTCCGGTCGCTGTTGCTGGAGCTGGAGGCCGTCCAACCTCCGTCAGAGTTTTCACTTGCTGCATAAGGACGGCGAATTGCGAGTGGTCTGCTGTCACCTCCGGTCGTGAAACGCTTGGTTCTCTGAGGGTCGTCGGAGGTGCACCACACCGTGATGAGCGTTGAGCGGAACTTGCGGAAGCATTTTGCACTCTCATCTTGGCCATGGTGGTTCTTGGGAGAATATATGTATATTTTTTTACTCTCTTCTTCGATCTTCGTCTCCTTTCCTAGCGTGCCAAACTGTTGTGGTCTATTTTCGGTGGGGTAGTTGGCCGGGGGCCGAGTCGCTGCACCTGAGTGATGGACGGTGGAAAATCGGAGGAGGATGCCTAGTCACCGAAGAAAATGCACAATCGAAGAAGTCGAGAGCGAGAGAGAGGGTTAGTGGCGAGTGCCGGTGCTGATCGTCGTCGGGCGCTGGGGATGTGAGACCTGCAAGGAAAGTTTCGCCGAGGTTGCTCCGTCGAGGATTCTTCGACGCTCAAGTTAGAGATGTTGCTTAATAGAGAGAGGGGCAGAGTTTTGGCGTTTGTGTTAGCCTTTGCATATCTGGAGGGGTCTCCGCTTACCTATATTTATAGAGGGATTAAGATTAATGGCGGAAGGACAGGCCGTCATTCCGAGCGTGTCCCATCGTATGGAGGTGTATGGGGTATCTTTAAATGGCTCTGACGGCGGGTGTGCCTTTTGTTCGGTCACAGGTGGCCGCGGCGGCGAATGTTACTGCGCATGTGGCTCAATTAATGACCTCGTGGCTTCCCATCATGGTGCGCAGCCAGCCGTCCAGGGTATGGCTCTTGGGTGACGTGACTTGATGGGATAGCATGTTGGCCACGTTTAGCGTTTGGCTGCTCGACTGACGTCCGTGCCCTGGGGTCTGAAAGTCGGATGAATGAACCTGTGGAGTGGTGCCACTTGATCGGATAGTTGGTAGGACACCGAGAAAGTAGTCGACTATGTGCCAAATGCCGAATGTCGTCAGGCAGTCTAGGATAGCCCATCGAATCGGGATGAATAAATGCCGACCTGAATAGGCTCGTTGACTGTAGTCGATTAAGCATCGATTAGGGTAAAATTGATTGATCCAGGTCGGATTGAGTCACAGCAATTTGATCGGTGGAGCGCACTAGGTCAGTCGGGAGGTGAGGATGAAGGCTAGTTGGGTAAGGGCTGAGGATCTACCCCAACACTGGGCATTTTTTATTCTGATGTAGTAGAGAGAGTGCACCCATCCATTTATCCAGACAAGTATGCATGCAGCATGCATAAATAATCCCATGCTTACATTGCAAACTTGCATTCATCCATTCATCGATATACGCATACACGCAACTGTAAATGCATCAGCCAATATTTATGAATATGTTGATGTATCAATGGACCTAGATGCAGAAGTGCATGCAGAAACCTTGATATTCTGACTTGTCTGATTGTGAATCAGCTTAATTTTCAATAAAATCACCAATTGCTCATTCAGATTAAATAATTTTCCATTTTATGCCACCATATATGGTTTTGATTTGTTTTGCCAGAGAATGCTTTTAATATGTGATTCGACCAAGCACAAAGATGAGCCATCTATTTTCTGATGCATTGCTCAACAGTAGTATTCATTTCATATATGCGTCCAACCTGCTTGCTGTGCTGTTTCCTGCCAAGAAAAGTAGGGACTTCTAGTGCATAAGCTGGATGACTGTTGCTTTAACTTATCCATGCAATCTCCTAACTAATATAAGTTGTGCCAATCTCTTACATGCAACTTCATAGCATGTCAATTTAATTATGCAAACTTCATTTAGAATTAATTTTCAACTTCTCAACGGATAAGTGTGGTGGCTGATTTCATTTTATTCCTTTTTGTAGATGCGAGCTCTTCAATACAAATCTTGACCAATATGTGAAGACTTTGGTATAGCTTGCTGAGTGCCAAGGTAATTTCCAATTCCATCATGATGCTTATAAATAAATCTATTGGCTGGGTATGATTTTACATGTTTCTGAGCATGGAGTAGCAACTCTCTCTCTCTCTCTCTCTCTCTCTCTCTCTCACTCGCTCTCTACATGAAATAGATCAAACCACCTGCTTGATGGGTTATTTTTCTACTTTTGTTGTTGTTGTTGTTTGTGTTAGCTATCGGAATGTTTAAGTCCTTCATGAGTTCTTGTGTCTGCAGGATTTGCTGTCAGAACTGCCATCATCTTGGAAAATCTTTTACTGCAACCAGAGAGCCACAGCTTATTGAAGTTTTCGTACGTCCAGATGAGTCTGGATATCCTGAAAACCTAGAACATGGAGAGGCTTAAATTTCTGCTCATATTCTGCCCGATGATGTCCAGACGTTTCTCACTCTTGTAAGAAAAACTTTCTTGCTGCTTGGTGTTTGGATGCTATATTCACGACTTTGAGCTCACAATGTAGAATTGTGCAGAGTATTGCATGTCTAGTGGTAAAAGCCATTGACTTGTCCAGATAGAAGAATTTGGATGCAGGACTCATCCCATGGTTTTTGTTTTATTTCTTTACTGAATATCACAGAACCAATTCTGCAGAAATTTTGATACATTTATATTTGATGTTTTTTTTTTTTTAAATACAATTCCTTTATGTTTGAGTTGCTGTAGAAACTATTATGGTAATCTGTTGTTTATCAACTGTGGGTTCCTTTTTCTTTCCTTCAGTTTCACTTATCTTCTAAATTGCTTGCAAATCCAGCAATTCCTGGCCTTACGAAGTGATCGTTTTTTTTTTTTTTTTGGTTAAAAAAAAAAAAAAAAGAGTAGGAAAATAAAAGGTGCAGCTTCAGCCTCCCTTTAAACCAGAAACTCTAGCACACGTGAGTACTTAGATTAAAGTTTGCCCTCTTAATAAAAGATGCGGCTTTACCTTTTATCACAAAGAATACATCTGGAGTGAAAGGTACACATATTTTCTAACCGAAGTAGAATAGATCTATCACTGTTTAATGTAGATTAACGTGCAATTTGCTGCATTTTGCTTCAACAAAAAAAAAAAAAAGTTGCATTTTCCACTTTATTTTTTTGATGATGTCCTTTGATACCTTGAAATTTAGTAAATATGCTCCCCTTGTTGATACATTTTTTTTTTTTGCGAAGAGAGATTACATCCGTTTCATCCTCAAGGTACCATTTGGTATATTACCAATGATGTGATCACTAGAGTGATATGATCATCGGATGATGTGAGTATTGGGATGATGTATAAATAATCGGACGATGTGTGATCACTGTATTTGGTATATCATTGAAATATCACTGAGAATAAAAATTTATTGTGTTTGATATATTACTAAATAGTGATAGTGATAATGTATAAAATATCATAAATAGTCTTACATATTAATATATAATAATTACTTCACAATTTGATTAAATATTCTTCATTCACAATTCCTTTCAAAAACATGTAGTAATAGTAGTAATAATAATAATAATATTTATTTATTATTATTATTATTATTATTATTATTATTATACGTATTTATTTTGATTAAGTTAATAAAATAATATTATAATAATATTATATATAATTTTAGGTTTAGCTAATTTTGACCATCAATATTAGGGCTGTTCATTAGGAATAATAATTTAGCCAATCAAAATAAAATGAGAAAAAGAAAAACATGAAGAGTTTAGCATCTATCTATGTCAATTAACCATATATACCTATAGAAATAAAATAAATATTTAATAAATAAATAAAAAATATTCATATCATTTAATTAAATATACCAATAAAAATAAAATAGACATCTGGAAGATAACTAAGAGGTATTTATATCAATTTACTACACCTACTAATTAAGATAAAATAGACATTTTCAATAGGGGTATCAAAGATGAAAGGTCAAAAAAAAAAAAAAAAAAAGAGAGATGGGGAAGATTTTTCTTTTCTCCTTAATTTATTGATAAAAGATATTTTTGTTCTAAAATAATTTCAGCATATCACGAATATTCGATGATGTGTAATCAATCACGAAATTTATTATTGAATCTTTCATCATCGAATAGAATTTTATGATGTCAAATAAAATAATCACATCACCTAACTCACACCAAGGAGTGATGTGAAATATTGTTACCTACCAAACAACATCTTAGAGCTCGGAGATAATAACATGATGCGTAAATAACTAGAAAATCTAGATATCATAAAAAATGAAATAAAATGATCCTCTGAATCCAATCTAAATTGTTCATACTTAATGAAGGCATTACATCTATCTACCCTTGCTTGGCATTATTATGTAAAAATCTATTAGCGTATCGTCAATATTTGATAGCTTCCATATGCGCTCATCCCACTTGCGAAACTAGGAATCTATCATTTAATAATACATATTTTTCAGTTTTTTTTTTTTCCAAATTTGCTTCGATGCTACAATGTCCTGCAGAAGGCAACAATGAAAGGATGCAGGAGTCAAAAAGATCTGGTGGAATATATGAGCCAACAGTTTGGAGATTTTTGAAATTCTAAAAATGACAAATTTGAAACGGTTTCATTGTTCCACGTGTATCAGCGTTGGAATTTGAAATCCCACAACCTTTCACACTGGCAATACGTTGCTTTTACCTATCCCTCCTCATTTAGCAATTCCCAGCACAGAAAGCTTTAGTGAATTCAAAAAATATCCATATAATTAAAAGTCAATCCTTGTCACTCATGCTTGACCAAATCGTTAATCTAGCCATTCACGCTTAATCAAAGCATCCCATAGCTTTGCATAAAGAGCAAAAAAAGGTAAAAATGACAGGACCATGAGTGACCGTCTCAGCCATTGGGTCAACCGAATCAGACAGTGACATCATGATAACACAATAAATATATTATTAATAAATATGAATACAATAAATTACCAATAAATAATTATATATGACAAATTATTTATAATTATAGAACTCTGCTTTCAACTTTTCAGCACTTAAAAAACAAATAATGAAATAAAAACATCGTTTCATAAATAAAAGAAATTGTGTCACCATCAACAGATTCAAGACATTGGGGGTAGAAAATCTGTTCTAATCCTGATGACTTGTTCAACAAAAAAAACCGAAGACTTAAAGATTTTCTAAATATTCTCTTTTTTGCACCAAAAGGCTATGTACTACTAAACAATGGACAACTTCCATGAAATTGGTCCCAACCCTCTTGGCGGAGCTAAGGCATCTTCCATCCCTCGAGGCCATGGTGGATCATTAGAGAAGCGGATAAGGTCAAGCCAGGTGTAGAGAGAGAGAGAGAGAGAGAGGCGACGTACCTAGAGGCCTGGTACCGGTGGCACACCCCATTGCACCGTGGGGGAGTCGAAGGGGAATGGAAAGATCCAAGAGAGGAGAAGAATCGAGCCTGGAGTGCCAGCGATTGCAAAAATCTAATCCCAATCAAGACGAAATATTTACCCTATCTAAAAGCCGGTCTGTTCGAACGAGCCGCTGGTTTAACCGCACTTCAAATAATTTTTCAAAACTTGTCCGATTTAGAGTTGTGATCGGACCGGAAGCGTGACCTGCTGATGGTTCAATGGCTCGTCTGGTCCGCTTTTTAAAATATCGCCTGAGCGTGGATAAATGTCAAAAAATAGATAACGGGAAAATTAGACCAAACCGTTACCCGTATTTCTTGGTTGACGGCAAAGTTGGGTAGGGTTGGTGGTGAGTCGAGCGACACGTGTAACAGCCTTGCCCATGCCAACGCGGCCAACACGCATCAGCAAAGGGAAACGGAAGCAGACGAGTACAAAAATCCCACGCGGCTGTGGTGCACCACAACCCTCACCCCACCCGCCTCCCCACTCCCGACTGCTGACTTGCCGGAATATTCCGTCATGACGGCAATCTCTGGGATTTTCCCGAAAAGTATATATACATTTCTCTTCTCCTCCTCCCTGCCCTAGCGTCCCCCGACCCCTTTCTTTCCTCTTCGCTCCTCCACGCCTCTCCCCGTCGCCGCCCCATCTCTTTCTTTCTCTCTCCCCCCTTTTCTCTTGCTTCTCTCTCTCTGGCTTTCTTGCCTCTCTTTCTCTCTCCATGTGCTTGTTCTTGGTGGCGTGGAGATCGATGCAGCGGGAATGGAAGCCTTCCGAGGGGATCCGTCGGCTGGGCACTAGGAGGAGCTTCGGATCGGGGAAAATAGGGCCTTTATTGGTTCTCTAGGGCTCAGAGCTCTCTTTCCGTGGTGGATGGACGCAGTGGAGTTGCCCGTGCCGGTGAACGTTGTCGTATCGAAGCTCTTGGCGACCGAGGGTTTCGGGAGGGTTGGGGAGCCGGAGAAGAGGGGCTCCGACGGCGCTGATGCTCCCGTTTTCGGAAGCCACAAGATATCTGGTTGCAGCCCTTATAGTAGCGGTATAACTTTTGCCCTTTGATATGGTAAAAATTCGATTTTAGCACTTTAAAGGGAATAAAGATTGGATTTCTAGACTTAGAAGGGATAAAGATTTGATTGCTGCATGGATTTGTGAGTTATTTTTGTTTATTTGCTGCTTCTTCAAGGCATGGATGGATGCATGGGAGGATGGTAACTCGTGTTTTAGGTGTCTTAGTGGGTGGATTCTGTACCAACGTGACGTTGTTCATCAAAGATAGGGTTTTGATGACCAGGAATTGAGGGGTTCGTTTGTTATTGCTTTTGTTTGTATTTTTTTGAGTCTGGTACTTAGAGATGGATTCTACAATCTTCTGGTGGAAATTATAGGAAATCGATGGGTTTCATTTGTTCTTGCTTTTGTTGGTATGTTAGTTTTTAAGGATGGAGAACTGGGTAAATTACTTAGTTAAAGATGGATTCTATAATCTTCTGGTGGAAATTACTGGAAATCCATGAAGTGGCTTCTTTTAAGCCAAGTGGATCGCACAGTCGGTTTGATTGGACCAAAATATTCTCTCAGATCGGCACAGCTAGTTTGACAATGGTCCTTTGCTGTTTCCTGCCGATTCTTGTGCAGATGTCTGTTACTGTTATGTTATGTATGTACGCAATATTTGTATGAGTTTACATTAATGCATACGTATTTGCCCAAAGTTATACTTATACATGTTTACATGCTACTTCCATTTACTTCACGTCTATAGGTTACTGGAAGAATAAAAGAAGCGGTTATTTGGTACGACATCATTTTGTACTTTTGATTTCTTCTCATTGTTTTCCTTGTGGGTATGCTTTATGTTATTTCCTTTATGTTATTATTGTGAACATGATCATGATACAGTCATGAAGTTTATCGAGCTATATGGTTTCAGAATTTTCTTTTTAATGACCTACCTAGCAGGATTTCCATAGAATTATTACTGATATTCAAGAACCATAATAGTGCAACGTGTCACCATCTTTACATGCTCGTGTTCTTAAATATCCATATTCCAGAAAATATACTTCCAACATTTTTTGCATTGCTATCTGTTTGTGTAGCTGAGGGATCCCTTTTTTTTGGTTTGAATCTTGATATCCATGTTTAGGTTAGGAACTAAAGGCATCTGGTAAGTTTCTGATGCTCAAGAATATGTTTCTTTATCATTTTCTGGCAGTTGTCCATACATGAGTAAGTCTGATGTTTCTGCTACTACTATTTATAAATCTTCTGTCGTATAAGTCCTGAAACTGAGATAACTATATCTTAAATTTTGTTTTTTAAGTGCAAGACTATTTAATTTTTGTTAACTTATTTGGAACCAATTATATCCATGACAGATTCAGAACATCAGCACTCAATTTCAGAATGCAGTTCAGTTTCCAGACACAAAAAGATTGACCGGGGGCTATGTTTGAATGAAGATATGCCTCCCAGTTCCAAATGCGAAGGTAATGGCAAAAAGCATCACCTTGGAGAGGCAGATATGCCTATCTTATCACTAGCCAAGCTTGAGGGAAGACCATTGAACAAGAAATCTGCAAAAAGACCGAACACTTTCTCTTGCTCTAAGCGACCAAGAATAGATAAACCAGAAAATTCTGTGACGAATTCTGGAATTGATGACCATAATATTATATCCAGGAGAATTGGATCTGACAGCTTACAGTGTACTTCTGCTGGTAAAAAGGATACCATTTTTAGTTTTACTTTCCTTATGGTGTCTGCCTCTGCATTTCTTAACATTATTAGATAATTTAAAGAAAGGATGATATTTGTAATTGCTGTGTGTGTTGATTCTTGATCTTTCATTTGATTACACAGATAAATCCCGGGTGGTCAAGCAGAAGCGTGGTCAAGATGGAAAGAGAACAGACAAAAAGAACTTTAGAGGTGGTCTGAGAAGTAAATATGATTGTTTTACAACAAGGGCTGGATTAAACAACTGCGATTCTGCTTCTGGAGGAAACAACATTCTTGGTATGCAACAACTATGCAGAATAAACTTTTTCTGATGTTTCCTACATGCATATCTTCCTTTTCCATTAGTGTGTGTGCATGTTCTTGCATGTGCTCATGCATGAGCACATGCATGTCTACAGCATTGCATGCATGCACGCACATGATATTTGTGTGTATATAATGTAAGGGACCTATTTTCTCAAAAAATAAAGAAAACATATTGGCCTCAATCAAGTAAATTATTCTCATTGTATTTTTCTTTAGCACAACTTGCTTGAAAAGTTATTCACTTTTTGGCCTCTCATATGATTCTTTTGTGGAAATATCATGACTTCTGTCTGTTATCTGTCCTGCTAGCAGGTGTTTTTTCACATGTAAGGAAGCCAAATCATATAAGAAGGCTTTAAAATTTAGAGTGAGGATAGTTATCTATATTTCTGGATACATTTGGTGGTTGAATTGGTTCATTATTTGATAATTGATAGTTAGGCAAAATTTTTTTGCTGCCTCTCAAAAATGAGGGTTTTTTTTCTACTTTTAAATCTCCAAGTTTGTTTCTTGAAAGAAGTTGTTTCTGACCTGTCGTGTACTTCAGAAATATTTTAGGTAGTCCTTTTATGTTGCATTTTGTAGTCCTCTGTAATTGCTACCTTTTCCCTAACTACTAGTTCGAGGTGTGGGTGATATCTTGCTGAATTCTAACAAAAATGTCTTGACTTGGTTGTGGAAATTTCTGCCTCAGTTGCAGCAACTGCTTTTGATTTTTTTTTTTTTTTTCCGTTCCTGCTCTCTTTTAGATGCTTCTGAAGTTTCTTCATTTTGTGAAATCTGATATTTTTTTTGTGTTCCAATGTTCACCTCCCTTTGCTGAAGAAATTCTTTGCTTTTTGTCCATGTCTTCCTGGACTAAGTTTGGTTTAATCTTCCATTACATAATATTTCTATCACAAAAGCTTCTGGCACACTTGTATTCATTGTCATATATTATAGTCACTTGTTCACCCTGTCTCTTGAATTCACTATCATGCCCTCCATCATGTTCATGTAACGGTACTCTTCAGTGATAAGGAAACCTAAGTGGTGCCAAATATGACATGTTGAATAAATGGATGATTAATACAAGTTCAAGTATTTTTAATGACTGCTACTTTTTATTACCTTTTTTGGTATCATGTGCAAGTCTATTTCGATGTTTGCTCAAATATGGTAGTCTTTCTAAATATGTTTTCATGCAATTGGGGTCCAGTTTCTACTAATGTTATTATGTTCTTCCCCTACTTCCTCTGCGCCCAAATTGCAAGCCTGCTCATTGTCCAGCACTTGGTGACATCACCTCAGTCTGTTCTTTCCACTTTATCGTACACTAGTGCAAGTCCTTTGCTTCCTTTTTTTTGTCCTCATTTTGACCCTCTTTTTAAAAGATAATAAATTTCCCTTAAAACCTGAAAGGCATTTGGTGATCATAGAACTTCCCAGAACCATCTCTCTTAGCCATCCATATCATCCTTCTTTTGTATGATTATCTATCGATACATGAATAATGTCAGTTGGGTATTACTTGGCTGTGCTTTTGCTAAGGCCTTGCATTAGTTGTTGTCTCCATGAAATTTGGATGGTATATTCTGATTTCTAGTTTTACTGATCTTTGGATTGATTCTTCAAAACTTGTCATTATAAATTTACTTTGTTGTTGTCCATATTTTGGACTTATCTTTAATCCTCTGCACTCTTCAAATTGCATATGCCATGGCATCTCCTCTTGGTATCAAAAGGATTTTCTTTTATGACAAATCTTACAAATAAACAGGCTTAGCACTGACCCTTGATGTAGGATCAAAGTAATTAGAAACTTTGTTGTCTTGCCATATTTATTTGTAGTATCTGGAATCTTCTATCTAAGGTAACATGCCCTTTTCAGAATTTTCCCAGAACCTCGAACTTGCACCTGCTTCCTCAGCACTTTTGTACTAAATTTGTTTCTAAAATATCCATTGCGCTGCATCCGCTCTCGCACTTGCTCCTGGTTCTAGCAACCAAATATCTGGTACATGCATTGCTCCTTCATATTAATATTTGCAGTTTATATAAAAAGACATTGCCCGGTAATGATCCTGCCAATCCAAGATTCTAGGAAGGATGGACTTGGAACAGACCTAACCCTTGCCTTTTTTTTTTCACTGCCCTAATCTGAACCATCGTATGTGCAAATACATCACATTTTTTTTCTTAGATACCCTATCAATTGGCATCCTTTATGATCATAACTCTTATTGGATTGTCCGTTGACTTCCATCATGTGATACACAAGCTTAATTCTGGTAATTGACCTGGTTTTCTATTTTACCTGTATTCATAAATGACTACCACAATATTCCTTCAATAGTACTATGTTATCTCAATTTTTTCTTTCATGGAAAGAGTTTGGCAAACTATTAATCAGTTCACTCTATTTGACCTTTATTCATAAATCACGACCACAATATTCCTTCAATATTATTATGTTATCTCAACTTTTCCTTTCATGGAAAGAGTTTGACAAACTATTAATCAGTTCATTCATATATCTAGTTTTTCCCTTCTCTAATCGATGGGCTGCTTTCTCGCATTCCAAATCCAACATGTAATATAGGCTGCCATACATTTTTGCCTTAATGGCCTTTACCCCCCCGACATAAACTTCTTTTTTTGTTTCAAAATTTTGTCCTTTGCCATTTCATAAAGCAGGGAAATTTTATGTTTGGTGATTTTGAACTTCAACATCCCAAAACCAAATTGTTGCCTTAAGATTATTATTTTTTGGCAAGAGATTCTTCAGAAACTCTTGCTCTTCCCCCACCCCCCTCTCTCTCTCTCACGCACTCTCTCTCTCTCGTGCGCATACAGAGATATGTGCACACAATATATACACATTAAAAGCTAACAGAAATGTTATCTATGGTTTGATGCTTTGGATTCTAAACTATCAAACTTTCACTGAAGTATTTTGCACATGAATAATGGATTTATGATGTGAATTCAATACCATTAAAATAATACATGTGACAAAGCAACAGTTCTGCAGTTAGTACCTTCTAAGAATCACCAAGGCAATAGCAAGATTGTCTTTTTCCCCCTTATATTTATTTTTAAGTTTAATGAGCAATTGACTTTTGTACTTACACATATAATTTTATCTTACCATTTCAAATTAGGATTGTACGGTCTCAAGTCAGATCTCCGTGATGTTACAAAGCATATGGATGATCTATCACTAAATGAACTTCTCGATGGCAATTACAAATATCCTAACATATGTCCAGAAAAAGGAAAGAGAGCCTCAAATGTGCATGAGAATATTTTAATCTCAGTTAGAAAGGCTTGCTCTATCCTTCCACTCCATGGTGCAGTTGATAACAATGGAAATGGAAAAGCTGTTATAAACCTCTTGAATCGTAATTGCTCTTCGCTGAACTTGTCTGAATGTGATAACAAGGATAAGGGCATTGATGAATTAGTATCTTGTCGCAAGGTGAGTACCATTTTTTTTTTTAATTTTCTCATATGAATGTAAATATAAATCAAAATTCAAGCATTTTTTAAAATTTATTTACACTTCTTGTCAGGATCCCTGTCAGTTGAACTGGAATGACTCCACTTTATACCAGCCTAAAGACATTTTAAAGAGGTTGACACTTCCTGCAGCCCAGGATCTGGATGCTCTTTTGTTGGACTTAAACATGACTATGGTCCCTTTACGGTCTACCGTGCACATGACAACTTTCTGCCATGCTAGCTTACCGCCTTTTCCTTGGTCCTTTTGTCACACTGGAGCCTGCAAACCCAGTGTAGATGTTGGTAAATTGTCTTCGATGAAGAGCACATCCCAAGGTAAATGGGTTAGAATAGGAAGCGATTCCACTTCCCTTGGAGATGATCAGAGTTGCTTCTCTGAAATGGAATTGAAGTCATTTAACCACACTGAAGACACTATAATCCAGCACAAGATTAATGATCTTCTTCAAGATGTGAACACCCTGGCAACATCTGTCAGGCCTCTATCCAATTGTCCTTCCAGTACCTTATGCAATCTGTCAGTTTCTTCAGAAGCTCATAGTTCAAATGATGTTGATTTGAAGAAAGATTCTGGTTCTTTTGGTTCATTTATTTCTAAAAGGCCTAATTTAACAGAGGAGCATGTGGACGCTTCAGATTGTCATCTGGAATTTGACCATAAAGACAGTGTGTTTTTAAGAACTTCTGAATCAGAAGTCCATCTGAGGTTTAAGGGATTTGAACCCAACTTAGTAGATCCATCACAGTCTACTTTGCAATTCGAGGATGGTGAAGTCACCCGAAAAGCACAGCATACAATAGGAAGACATGGTTATTCAGAAAATTGCTCTTGCCACTCTTGTAAAAGCACTTCTAGTGGATGTGATCAGAATTCACGGTATTTTCCTACACCAAAGATATCTAAACCAGGTAATATGCTACAATTCAAAATGCATCACATCCCATACTCTAAAAATTTATATCATGTTCTTTTCTTAGGTCATCAGTTCCTTTTTTCCAAAGAAAAGTTCATATCAGTGACATTTAATATTATCCATCTCATCTTTGAAGTAATTTACTAGACTAGTATATATATGTGTGTGTGTGTGTGTGTGTGTGCATAATATGTGTTTACTGGTTATTTAATTCTATCATTAAACTGTAGTTGAAGGTGATAAATTAGGAACTGGCCCTCATCACACTTATCCTGCTATCCATGAGAAGGAAAAATCTAACAATTTGTTGTTTTTTTGTGGAAGTTTCAAGGAAAAAATACATGAGTTTGCCAATCTGTTTAATAGTTATGTTGTAGGGAAAAGCGGAACAGTGGAGTTCGATGTATCTGTTTGTGAATCTGTTTGATGTGTAACTCTGAAGTTCAAGTAGCTTTTCTGCCATTTGTGTGATTTAAGTTCGATGTATCTGTTTGTGAATCTGTTTGATGTGTAACTCTGGAGTTCAAGTAGCTTTTCTGCCATTTGTGTGATTTAAACTTGTCGATTGCGATTGTGCATCTATCTATGCGGAGGATATATGATTTGCAAAATCATTATGAAAACAGTTTGTGTTTATTTAGTGTTATTTCTATCCATCTAGAACATGATTTCTTTCTCTTCAATTGAAATATGGGTTGGTTTTTGATATATTTTCAGCTCTGTAATGGAATGCTTTCTTATCAGGTGACATTTTTTTACCCCATTGTATATATTGTTGAATAATTTTACTTATCATAAAAGAGAGCTGATAAGCTGATGCAGTTCTGCCAGCTTCTGTTTCATGGCGGATGTTTTAGATTATCTGAGACAGGTGCTTTTCTAAATTTCATTGCAAGTTAGAAAAGCATTACGGACATTAGTTTGCACTAAAAGCCAATTTCCATGCATGCCTCTAGCCTCTCTGAATACAGGCATGCACTGCCACATGTCAGGTAGTCCCAGATTGTGTGGTTGAATGTGGCAATTATTGCATGTGATGAGACTGCGCTAGACTGATGGAGTGCCTCAAATATTAATTGGGAGCATAGTTGTCAAATCGAGATTCGACTCGTGAATCATCCATCCCTTGACTTGAATCGCGACTCGAATCGTGACTTGAATCGCGACTCGAATCGTGACTTGAATCGTAAGATTCAGTAACAAATTCAACTTTTTTATAAAACAATAGAAATTAGTATAAAAACAAAATTTACATTATAAAAATGATAAAAAAACAATAATATCCTATTTTGTGCAATGAATTTGATAATCACATTGTTAAAATGGAAAGACACTTGTGGATCCACAATCTTAGTTTTTCTTCTAGGTGGCATGATTCAATAAAAACAAGTACTGTTACAAAAAAAAAATTTCAAATTGAAAAAAAAAGAACCATTACATAAAAAAATAAATAAATAAACAGAGAAACTTTCATGTACATACCAGTTAAATGACTATGGAATTGTGGCTGTATGCAGGCTTTCACGGTCACATACTTTTGCTTCAAAGAGAAAAAAATGAAACTGGGACTACAGAAAGAAGATGGAAGTTGGGCCACAGCCCACCCCTCTCAAAGAGAGAACAGGGGACCAGCCTGCCCAAAGAGGTCAAAACAAAGGAGGGTCCTGCCGTTTCTCTCACGGTCATAGGCTTTTCCCTTTTGATCCTTTCTTATTCGCAAAACCCCCCCTGTCTCTCTCAGTCGAGAGAGAGAAGACGAAACAGGGCTTCGAACGGAAAAAGAGAGAGCGAGAGAGCGACGGCGAAGCTCAAAGAAAGGCTTCCTGGGGCTTTGAGGCGTCCTCTTGGGGAAGACGAACGGGGAAGAGAGAGGAGAGAGAGAGAACACCGAGCCTCTTCCTCTTGCCGTTGAAGCTTGTAGAAGCAATCGATCGCATCAGTAGAGAGAGAAATTGAAGAAGAAGAGAGAAAGGGAAATAGAAGTTGAAAGGTTTCACATACCTTCGATTTTTTTTCTGTGAATTGATTTTCAAAGCTATTTTGAGAAATTTTGGACTCTTCGGCTTCCCAAATCAACGAACGGCACTGTTCTAGAAGTCTGAAAACCTATCTTTTCCGAATCGATGGAATCAGACGATCCGGCGAAGTGGACGATTCAGCACACGAGTCGACGATTCAAGTACGATTCCTAGTCTTTTCCGATTCTCCATTGCGGTTCGACTCGGTGAAAGTTTGACTTCACTCGACTCGACTCGTACGAGTCGAATCGTGACTCGTACGAGTCGAATCACGACTCGTACGATTCTAACAACAGAGATTGGGAGCTACTTTATGTTTCTTAGAGATGGAGTAAGGGTTGCTCTCTCAGAAAGGTTAATCAAGTTGTGGTCCTCTTTATTGAGGAAATTAACCTGGCATTCATTCTAGAATTGTTTCGGGAGGTACTTGTTGTTTGAATATTCATTATTATGTCAAAGTTGTTTTACGAAGTCGTAAATGAAGTTGCTAAGCAAGAAGGCTTTTTTTTTTCCTTTTTTTTTTTGTGTGTGATTCTTTGAGATTCTTTAGTTGAAAACTGGAAACAGAAAGTCCTGATTTACTTAGTGTTGGTATAGAATTAGGAAACCATGTGTTGGGCTTTCCTGATGAGTTAAATTACCAAGTATTTTAAATTATGCATCAATTGATTTTTTTTAAATATCAGAGCTGAGGGAAAATGACATCATGAGATGTAATTTGACTTCTTATGTAATTGAATTATTACTTCAATTGTTTAGTTGGATATCCTTGAAGTATTTCTGAGTTTCCTCAAAATTTACAAAAAAATAATATTTGATTCCATTGAGCATGGATTGAGAAGCTCGGAAAAAAATGTAAAGATGCTGGCAATGTTGTATGAATTCGTTGGAGTTGATTATAACTAATTGAAGTCCAAATATGTCTCACTGTCTACTTTGTCATATCCTGAAGGCTTTAGGGAGCATTATGTAATGGATCATGAAGATCAAATAAGCCATTTGTTGTGCAGGAAGTTTTTGTAGATGTTGGTAACCTCCAACAACATGATGATAAATAGAATGTGCAAAAAAATAGCCGATGATGGATGGAATGTGCAAAAAAATAGCAGAGGTCAAATTTTTGCCTCTCAAGCAAATCCGGCAGTTGTTTGTTCATCTTGTTGAGGCTTTTGTAAGTGATGAAGCAGCCCAAACTGAATTTGGTTTTAGGAAAACAAATTTGGTGATTGAGGTGACGAAACTCTCATATAAAATAAGATAAAAAGAAACATTAAAAAAGAAGATAAAGAGGGTTTTCGATACCATAGTATCAGTGGTGGTAGGAGCTACTACTGTCCTCCGCAATCAACAAATACTCTTCTCTTGAGCTATACAGATTGCCAACACTAATGTGTCTAAGAGGAGGCAACCGTTACCCTTTTGACTCAGTACATCATTAGAATTAGGGGTGATTTGCTGGTTCAGATTCAAAGTGTAGCCAATGAGATGGCTGGCTCCATAGCTTTTGGAGCTTTGAGTGGCGCTGATTTTTATGTGGTTTATCTCCATATCATTATCTTTTAGCTGGTAACATACAGACTTTAGCAAACACAAATGGCCATTGCTAATCTTTTTTTCTTGAGAAGCATGAGTCATGGTGGAAAAGATGGACCTTGCTTAAGATAACAAAAAAGTACCTTGAATATATCTGGTGTGGTTTTGATCCCTTTTGCTAATTCTGTTGATGGTGGCTCACATTAGGAAGCATCATGGTTTAGGTCCTTTAGGTGTTAAGAATTGTCATCACTGAGGTCCTTTGATGGCCTTCAACAGACACATGGAGAGAAAGGCAACAATTCTGCGGATCTAGTACATGATCTCTTGATCGACAGGTACTCTGTGCTTCCACATAATGCGAGGTCTACCTATAGTCAGGTCAAGATCTGTTTGAAAGGTCGATCTTATTACCTCTGTCTTTTATTCAAAATTATTGTGGCAATAAACAGGGGAATTAATGAGCAGTGCCATTATGACCCTGTGATGTAGCCTAAGAGTCCACATGCACAAACAAGCTGGTATCATGGAGATTAGCAGGTAACAAAATGGAGAAATAACAGGCACCAAGCAAACAGCAAATTCCCGATTATTTGAATTCTTTCATTAAAAGACTGTAATATGCAATAAATAGTTCAATATGGTTTCCCTTTGTCAAGTGAAATAGCTCCAATGAGCTTACTGCTTTGAGGGCAAAAAAACAAATGTTTAATGGGATTTTGTTTGGATCCACTGATTAGAAATGTCTCAGCATGACCACCTAAACCACTTTGGCAGAATTGTAGTCAAAAAGAAAATCTTGGGCCAAGTTCTTGTCAGTGCCACTTGTTCTATGGCATCCTTATAAGAATTCTTTTTATAAAGCAATATCATACAAAACTTGGATTGAGGTGAGCTTATCTCAAGGTTCTATAAAATATCCTGACTCAAAAGGTTGTCAAATACATTCCATTAAAACACTGAAGACCTGTCCCATGTCTAGAACCTATTGTGATAAGACTTTATCAGGTGATAGAAAGTTATTCTCTTGTATCAAGCATGATGATACTGGTTTCGCTTTTCTTATCGGACCAATTGATATTCATGGCCTTTATGAATGCATGAATATATTGTTTTAGGCTTCTAGCTAATTGTATTTGATGCTTTTCTTCTGCACTTCTTTTTTCCTGTCGGGAGTGGAGCATAAATTACTTCTACCTGCTGGATCCTTTTTCTCCTTTGCTTCCCTGATGAAATTATTTCTGTTCAATGTCATGGCAATTCTTTCCTTACCCATTCTGATTTCTATCATCCATTTGTTAATTAGGCTACTCACCGATGGTACTGCTTGCTGCTGAAATACTATGTGAGATGGGACATTGTTCCAATGCCATCAAGACTCGAAGCCATGACAGTGGGAGGATAAAATGGCCCAAGACATCATCGCAGAAGACCATGAAAGCTCGCAAATCAACATCTTCCATGGATAAAACAGAGAGTTCATTTCTCACAGGTAGGCATCATGATCCAGTTAGAAGTACAGGCCTTCCATTTGTGAAACGTAAGTTGATGAGCGAAAAGAAAAGTGATTTCATCCACATGAACAATAGTGGTAGAGGACCTGTAAGATGGTCTACTCCTGTGGAAGGTGTTGCATCTCCCATCAAACTGGAAAGAGATGTAATCATCAGCACAAGACCATTGCATAGCAATGCCATCAGGCCCCCAAGTCTGACGTCATCACCTGCTCGAGGCGAAAAGGGCTGTGACAATCAGCAGAAGCTTAGGAAATCGGCAGTGACGTCATCAGTTACCTTTGGAGGGTCTTGTATTAAAGACTGGAACAAGGGAAGGACCAAGAGAGTGTGATTGTACATTGACAGATACCATCAATGCCGGTGCTCCTTGTTGAGAGGCTGTAAAATACGTAGATGGGGGTCTGGGTTGGGCTTCTTAGCGGGAGACAAGATATATATCTAGTCTTACAAATGGGTTGACTGGAGGGAAGAAATGTGCCCCCGATTGTTTGGTTGAATTGTGTCCGTTGGAGGGCTGTGTGAATTAACTGGGCATTTTTTGTGGGCCAATTTGTTGTTTGTAATGGGTCTACTTGTCTTGTATGTTATCCATGAATAGTGCATGCACGTGCACGCGCACGCGCCTGCGGATCCATGCACGTGTACACAAAACTCATCTGCCTGTTTTGACAAATAGTGTTACAGATGGGCCTCTTCTTTTGCCTGTATCTGTCTTGGCTGCAAATCGTATATTAATTTTTAGAGGTTTTTTGTGAGTTGATAGCTGGTCATAAAATTTGATTCTTTTATTGGAGGCTTCTCAATTTAGATTTCTGCTCTATATTGATCCCACATTTGTTGGGACAAGATTTGTAGAATTATGAAAATGATGAATACGCGTGCAAAACTGGTTTTGGAGTATTCATTACAAGCATTCTGAAAATATCTGTGTTAGAGGTAATATTTTCATCTTTTTTTTCATCACGTGGAGGACTTATTTCAGAAGGGTTTAGAATGGATGGTTTTGATGTTCCCAGTGGAAGGTAATTATACACTTCGATGTTACCCTAAAAGAAGGGGGAAAGAACACCGGGATTTGTTAAAGGATATCGTGATGGTAAAAGGTGTCGCAAGTATTTATATGTGCATAAACAAGCTTTGGGCAGAGCGGTGCTTGTGGCATGTGCGCTGTGCATCAGTGAGCTTGGGTCCGGAACAACGGGAACCTTGCTGCACGGATTTGGAACACAAATTCCAGTGATCGGGGTTGTATCTTTCACCACTGCGCAGCTCTGAAAGCATTCGGAACTCCATCATGCATCATCTGTACAGATCTCAAAGCGATCGGTAGATGATCCAACGGTGGATTCGTACGAAAGAAGGTGAATCCTTCCTCACTATAGTAAGCGATGGGGGATTTAATTTCCGAAGGCAACATTCCCGGATTAATTAAGCTCTATATATTATTTATTGGTATATAAATTTTGTGTCGCTTGATTTAGCCAGGACGCAAGCTCAGTGTTCGTACTTCAAAGTTAGCCGTGTCTACCGTCACGCCAATTAGCCGCTCACGCGTGAAATTTCCGCCTTACCCTAAACTTCATCATCTTGTGCTGATAAATTGGGCGAGTTATTTCTTCTAAAGAGCTCTTATACCTTGAAGGATCATACGATGGGAGGTAATTTGCCATGGAAAAATAAGTTCATGTCTACTTACCTTATTTGACATGGAAAGAGAATAAAAAAGATTGTAAAATAAATGATAGGTCCTATGCCTATTTTACTAAAAAGGTAGACAAAACAAATAGATGATATTTTTTTTTATTAGTTATATTATATAATCGATATAATTAAATATCATAATTAATATATTTATTTTATATTTATTAAATAAATATTATATCAATATATATTATTAAATACATTTATTACTTAATAATTTATATTTATATTTTCATTTATTTAGTATAACATATTAGTTATTATACTATACGATGTAGTATAACAAATATATTTCTTGGTATTTATCATATTTAATATAAAAAATTTATTTATTAAAATACATAAATTAAGATGTTAATGATAATAAATGATAATAAAATTAATGTACTAGTATACTTCATAATAAATATATCTACAAAACTTATAGTTAGTATATTTATTAATATACCAAAATATTCTAAAATTTATTTATAATAAGAAATATATTTTACATATATTTATAATTAATTTAAAAATATTTATTCATCAATATAAAAATATTTTAATATTTGAAATGGTCCATATTAGTAGACTTTATTTAAGTAAGTCATAACGGTCAGATACTTAATTACTTCTTTATCGACTTTAGTCTGAACATCACTCTAAGGAGGCATCACATATTATTCTTGCTAGTTTTTTCATAAAGTTATTCAAGGGAGGCATCACATATACTGATTTGTATTTCTTCCTAACTCTTAGTCTTGACTTGCTTTTATTACAAAAGCAAAAGTCTATACTAGCTTAAGATAAATTTGCGCTTCTTGCATTAGTGGATAGAGAAAGCACTTTGTAAAAAAGATAGGAAAGAATGAACTAACTATAGTAATAGTAGGAGAACAATCCTACTGTCCCTTGCCTTTACCTTCTTGTGTATACTTCGAAGCAGTAAGTTGGGACATAACTCATGAGAATGAGCGTTTTATTTTGCTTGAGATCGAAGCTTCTGACAAAAATCAAAATATTACTGTTGCCGGAGCTCTAACTCAAATATGACTAATAAAAAAATATTATTTATTTAAAAGTATTATCGAAAATTTAGCAATTAATACATCTGGATAAGGTAACTTTTAACTAAATATAGTATATTTTTTCGATATTATTTTTTGAATAATTTATTTCATTAATTAAATATAAAAAAAAAAATAAATATTTTTTTAGATAAATTATTTTCAAAAATCGACAGAATTCTCCAACATATACTCGATCAGACGAAATAACAAGAAAAAATTATCTATAGATTCCTAGATGGATCCAAAATTATTTTTAAGTCCTTAGACTTTTCAAGTTGAATAAAAAGCTTCTGAAATGCTAAGGAGTTATTTCTGTATAATCAAGATACATACTTATATAATCTGAACATGAACGTGCATAATCAGATATTGAAACTAGACAACTTGCATAACTTGAACATAAATCTATGTAACTTGAACATAAATCTATGTAATCTGAATATGAATCTGTGTAACCAATCTGTGTGGATGGTAGAGATCTAAAAATAATTTTTTAATATTTTAAAAAATTTTTATTTAATTTAAAAAATTTAAAAATTTAAAAATAATTTTGGATCTATCGGATCTATAGATAATTTTTTTCAAATAAAAATGCATAAAGCGTACACATTGATCGAACGTAGCGAGAAGAAGAAGTTTCTACCAAAAAAAAAAAAAAAGGCAAGAAGAAGAAGAAGCGTCACTAGAAAGAAGCCCACCGAATCTTGTACAACACCGAATCAATCCCCTGTTTTCCACTTGTTTACCAACTCCATCAGTGCCTGATGCGACGAGCCCCCCTCCGCCAGCGCCGCCTGCGCGGCCTTCTTGGCGGCGAGCGTCTTCTCCCTCAGCTCCTTCCCGCCATCCGACGCCATCAGCCACCTCACCTTCTCCTCCACCTCCCCCGCCGTCACCACCGCGTCGTACCCCCTCATCTCGACCGCTAGCCTCAACTCCTCCACCAGCGACACCTTGTTCATCCGCTGCTCCGCATACAGCGGCCACGCTATCATCGGCAACCCCACGCGCACCGACTCCAGCACCGAATTCCACCCGCAATGCGTCACGAACCCCCCCACCGCCTCGTGGGCCAGCACCTCCACCTGCGGCGCCCACTTCTTCACCACCAATCCCCTCTCCTTCGTCCTCTCGACAAACCCTTTCGGGAGTAACACGTCCAAGTCCGGCTCTGGCGGGGCCGCGAAGTGCTTCTCCGGTTCGGGGCTCGGGGGGCTACGGACAACCCATAGGAACCTTTGCTCGCTCCGCTCCAACCCCTCCGCGATCTCGGTCAATTGCTCCGCCGAGAACAGACCCAGGCTCCCGAAGCACAAGAATACGACGCTCGCCTTCGGTTGCGCGTCCAGCCAGGCCATGCATGGGTGCCGCTCTTTGGTTCCTTCGTCCATTCGTGTCAGCGGGCCCACGCAGTGGATGGGCGGCATCCGCCGGCCGGGGACGCAGAGGCCGGAGCGGAGGGCGGAGAGGGCCCGAGGCTCGAGCCACTCGAAGGAGTTCTCGATGATCCCGGCGGCGCGGGGCACGCGGTCGAAGTGGTAGACGAATCCCTTGTAGGCGTCGTCGTCGCGGTCGAGCATGGGGAGCGGCATGCCCGACGCCGGGATCGGCGGGAGACCCGGGAAGTCGAGGGGGGTGTGGCCGAGGTCCTTGAAACTCTGGGTGACTTTATGATGGAGGATCGGGAGGTGGAGGAAGGCGGTGAGGTTGGAGGCGCTGGTGGAGAAGAAGAAGTAGGCGGGGACGCCGACGGCGGCGGCGACGTCGAGGGCCTCGGTGCAGAAGAAGTCGAGGACCAAGGCGCGGATGGGGGAGGATAGGGACAGCGTCTGGAGGAAGGAGAGGAGGTGGGGGTTGGAGAGGCTGAGGAGGTCGAAGGCATGGGCCTCGAAGTGAGGGGACGGGTTGTGGGGGAGGGAGACCCGGGGGAGACGGTGGAAGGAGATGGCCGGGAGGGCGGTGGAGGAGCGGGCGATGAAGGCGGCGGTGGCGCCGGTGTTGTAGGGGGGGTCGACGGTGACGATGGCGACGGCGAGGCCGTGGGAGAGGAAGAGCTTCCCCAGCTCCACCATGGACACAAGGTGGCCCATCCCTGGCGACGGGTACAGCACCACCGACGGCTTCATCGCGTCTTCGTCTTCTTCTTATCTCTTTTCTTTCTCTCTTCGTTTCTGTGAGCGATTTGGTAGGGCGAGAAGGAGAGCAGGAGAGCTTGGGGTTTTATAGGTGAGAGAGCCGCCATGGAACGCAGTGATCATTTCCAAAACGCAAGGCAGGCAGGCTGATTAAAAGCAGTGGAGTCTTTCAGGCTGGAACGTGATTTATGCTTCAGGTCGTTTCAGCCGTTGATGGGTCAAAAAAAGGGACGGAGAACGGGCACATGGGAGTTACAATTGCTATGTTGAGATGTAGTTTTATCTATCCAAGGAAACGATGGAATGGTCAAAATATGGGCCTCCGTGATTGTTATAATAATGTTATTTTAATGACAAAATTTGAGTTTTTTTATTTATTATACTTACATTCACTAATTTTTACTACACTCATATTTAGTCAAACTAACAATATTAGAGTGGAATTGCTTATCTTATGTTAAAACTTAAAATTATCCTTGAATGGCGAGGAGAATACATATATATTTTTTTGCGGTATCCTTGAATGATTATAATATCATCTACTGTTATTTTGCTTTAAATTTTTCTAATTTGACATTTGAGTCTCATTAAGGTGAACAGTTTGACTAACGTCCTGTTCAATCATCAGTTGAAGTGTTAGATAAAGATAGATGATAAGTATAGATTTTTTAAATTATTAGATATAAATAAAATTTATTCTTCATTTATAATTTTTTTATTTTAATAAAGATAAAGCCATTATCCAAAAATAATTGAGAATATATAGAAAATATAGAATCATTTGCAAATATTGAAATCAGGAGAAATTTTTTATAAACATAATATAAAAATCATCAGACATGCTACAAAAAAGAATGTTCAAAATGTATATCTTGATATTTAATCTCATCGATCATACATATACCTATTGATTTCATTTTAATGGTTTAACTACTGACAGTCAACTTAGATTAGCCTAAACTAACATTAAGGAATTAATAATGATTTGAGAGGACTTTTTATTTTCTTTGGGCAACTTTGTTATTGAGATCGTGTGTAGCACACCGATGATTTTATTTACACACATGATGGATACAATTTATTGGGAAGTATTTGTTTTTATTTGCTCTTTAGAAGGGTAAATAGCTATTTCTAAAAATTTAGTTCACAACAAATGCTTCATATCCGATCTCCCTATTCTCTCCCTCTTTTTGGTGCATGTATTGCTTTTTGGAGGATAATTATTAGAATTGATTTTGGATGTACAAAAGGGTCTATCTAGTTGTATAGTTGGTATCCTTAACTATAGAGCATATACCAAGGATGTTTTAGGATTTGCATAGATGGATGAACGAAAGAGTTAAAAACTATACAATTTGATGATACTTAACTATAGATCATATATTAAGGGTGTTTTGAAATTTTTATAGGCCGATGAATGAAGGAGTTTTAGGTCATATATTAAGGGTGCTTTAAAATTTTTACAAACTAATAAATGAAGAAGTTTGGAATGCTTTGAGATGTACATTAGATGATCCTTAACCATGGATAACATATATTAAGGATGCTGTAAAATCAGGCACATGAATGAAGGGGTGTGGAGTGCTTAGAGATTTGTACGGTGGGTAATTCTTAACCATAAGTCATACACCTAAGATGCTTTGAGATCTATAAAAATGGATCAATGAAGATGTTCGAAGTACTTTGAGATATGTGTAATTGGTGATTCTTAAATATGGATCATATACTAAGAGTTTTTTTATATCTATGCTAGGACTTTATCATACAAATAATTGATACAAAAGATTTTTTTGATCATAATATAATTTTGTATTATCATATGACGCCATTCTATTAATCGAGATAAATAATAGGATCTTTTGAAGAATCAGTTTAAAAATTTTTAAAATTGAGAGGATATCTCTAAAAAATATCCAACAGTTAAGAGAATGTCACTATAACTTTTCTAAAATAATACACTAGTTGCAGGACAGGTTATGTTAATGAGAGGACAAATGAACGAGTTGCATATCATGTTCATAATTTTTCTATACGAGATTATCGGGTTACTTCAATATTCATTACATCTAATGGTATCACGAGGATGCACCTGAAAAATTTATCCTCTATATAGTGCTGAAAGAGCAAGCTAGATCAACTGGTGAAATAATGAGGGCAAATTGATCAAAAATTTATCCTCTATATTGTGCGGGAGTTTCGGCTATGTGCAGGGCTGAAAGGAGAGATCACGGAGCATGGGCTTCGAAGAAGATTCTATCTCTTCAAGTTCAAGGAGGCCGTAGAGCACAATTGGATTCTCAACTGGCCATGGGTGGTGGTTAGGCAAGTCGTGGCGGTCAACCCTTGGTGCCCTGATTTCCTTCTATCGAAGGGGGTGATCACTGCATCCTTTGTGTGGATCTGCTTGCCGGAACTTCCAATGAAGTTTTGGGGCGAGGTGGCACTGCGGAGACTTATAAATCTGGCCGTTGAGTTTCTCTCAGTGGATGATTGTACGGCTGAGAGGAGACGAGTTGGGTTCGTCCCGGCATGCATCAAAGTAGATCTCTCTCGATCGCTGCGTCCGGGAGCTTTGATCATGGGTTCGGAGGGACCATTCTGGCAACAATTTATGTATGAGAGCTTGGATGGTCTCTGCTTCCATTGTCGCTGGTTGTATGAGCCAACGAAGGGTTGCCAGGCTGATGGAGGAGGGGTTGCATTGATGGAGTCAGGCCCGAAGGTGGGTGTGCCGATCGAAGTGGAGGAGTCGAGAGCGGTGTCAATCGGCCCGTGCCTAGGGCCTTGGATGCTGGTGGTGTGTCGGTGGCAGAGGCGGGATGACCCAGTGAAGAAGAAAGCTGAGTCATCCCGGCCTTCGGTGCCTGGCTCGCAAGGGACTCAGGTAGAATCGGGCCGGTTGGATGTAGGAGAAGATTTGGAGGGCTGGATTAAGCCCTCTAAGATCGCACGATGGTGATCGCCTGTCCATGCCAAGGTTGATCCAACGATCGATGGGGGTGGGAAGGGCATGGAGATTGCCGCTAAATCCTTCCCGAACCTTTGCACGTGCGTGGATGGGGCCGTGAACAGTTTCGACATATTGGGTTACGATGCGAGAGTGGGCCAGTCGGGGCTCGATGATGGTGTGCAAGCAGGGGGCTTTAAAGTGGGGCCTTCCCAGCCCAAGAGTGCCCGACCCTCTGATTTGCATGCAGGCCGGGTCACTATGAAGATGAGTGGGTGGAGCTCTAGGCCAGAAAGCCCAAAAAAGGTCCTACTTTGTTAGTAAGGTGAAAGGCAAGACTTTGGTCTTTCCAGAGGCCACTCGGGAGTTGACTGAAGAAACTGGAGGCTCTAGAGGTTTTGTCTTCATAGCTACTATCTTAGGGAAGGAGGACCGAGCCCTGGTCCAGCCGAAGATGACGGTTGCAGACCGGAGGGCTTCTACTGAGGAGGGGCATGTTGATATGGGGTCGAGGCTCGAGCTAGTGATGGAGAGCATCCCCCCGGAGGTACGGCGGGAGGGGGCTTGGTCCACATGGATGCATCGGTTGTGGACCAAGGTCCCTCCCATGAGGATGCGGTGGCCAGATTTAGGCAGGCCATTCACAATGAGAGGATGACCATGGAGATAATGGACTTGATGGATGATGTGGTTGGAGTGGATTCTCGGATAGAAGGGGGTTATAAGTGCCGACCCCTTTCTTGGTGAGTCTTTTCTATGAGGATCTTGCTCTGGAACTGTCAAAGGGGTGGGGAAGCCCTCCTTTTGATCGACCTTCAGTCGGTTGATCTAGCATCATTGTCCAGAGGTTTGTGTTCTGTGTGAGACTCGTCTTTCCAGGGAGAGGCTGGACTGGGCTAGATGGAGGATCCTTATGACCTAGAGCTCTTATGTTGTGGAGTCTCATAGTCTATCGAGAGGCATCTTGGTGATGTGGCATCATGGCTTGGTTAGAGTTGATGCATTCCATAGATGTGAGCAGTAGGTGGTCCTCGTCATCTTCGACCAATCAGGGGGGCTTTGGCTCCTCTCAGGTGTTTATGTGAGCACTGAGCATAGAGATCGGAGGGTGCTCTGGGCAGAGATTTTTAGACTCCTAATGCAGGGTTTGCCTTCTCTGGTGGCTAGAGACTTCAATTGTATTGTGAGCCCACACGAGAAGTGAGGTGACAGGCAGCAGGGAGATAGCATTGAGTCTTGGGAGTTCAGAGATTTTATCAGCAACATTGGGTTGATCGATCTGGAGTTTACAAGCCCAAGGCTCACCTGGTGCAACAATCGGCTTGGATCAGCTCGAATTTGAGAGAGGATTGATTGGACACTTGCTTTTACTGAGTGGATCCAGCACTTTTTGAGATATTCTGTTCAGTACCTACCGAGGATAGCCTCGAATTATTGTCCAATTCTTATCTTGATGGACGGCCTGGATCGGCCCAGGGCCCCTTTTCAGTTTGAGAAGTTTTGGGTCTATTATCCGAAATCTTGAAACTTGATCTGGGAGGTGTGGAGGTTGTCGATCCTTGGGGATGCGAGGTGTAGGGTTACCCACAGGCTGGAGCTGGCCGACATAGACTTCTCAGATAGAATTATTTGAAGGTGGATGATATCTTTTGATAGATCGAGCAGGTTGAGACGGACATTATGGAGTTGCAGCGGAGGGAGGACCAGGAGGGGGCCCTTCACGAGCCCGAGATGGGAGAGCTGTGAGATAAGCTCTCTGAGCATCAATCTCTTCTGAGGCAACAGGAGACCTTATAGAGGTAGAAATCCAGAATTCAGTAAATTCATGAGGGACATCAAAATACTAGATTTTTTCATCAGTCCACTATAATCCAGAGATCTGCCAACCGTATCAGGCAATTGCGAAGGAGAGATAATAGTACTATGGATGATAGAGGGGAGATCCATGTGGAGATTCTCCAGCTCTGTAGAGATCAGTGGACGGCATCGCTTGGTGAGGACTACCCCATCTCGAGTGCTCGACTGGTGACTTATATCTCCACTCAAGAGAATGATTCTCTGATTGGCCCGGTATCTTCAGAGGAGGTGCGTGGGGTCCTCTGATCTCTTGAAGAGGATAAGGTCTCGGGGCCTGATGACTTTTATCTGCTGTTCTTTCACTGCTATTGATTGATCATCCGAGAGGAGGTGGTGGAGGCAGTGCAGGTGGCTTTCGAGCTCAGGGGTGTTCTGATGGAGTAGAAGCAGACTCTGATCACTCTCATTCTGAAGCAGCCTAACATCTCGATCCCAGAGCACTTCAGACTTATCAGTCTTTGCACCATCCTCTATAAGGTGTGTGCGAGGATTTTGGTTGGACGTTTGAAGCCGTTGATGCCTTGCATGATCAATTTGGAGCAGGATGCTTTTGTTGATGGTCGGTCTATCATCAATAATGTTATGTTGGCTCAGGAGTTTATGCACGATCTTCTGAGATCTCCTTATCGTTGCAGCTTCTTGACGATCAAGCTGGATATGGAGTGGACGTATGATTGGATGAGCTAGTCGTTCCTTCGACGAATGCTCCAGGAGATGGGGTACGGGGAGAGGTGAATTGGTTGGATCATGGACTATATTGAGGCCCTGAGCTTCACCATTCTAGTTAACGGCATCCCGATGGAGTTCTTTTACTCCTCTATTGGTCTTCATTAAGGTTGTCCCTTCTCTCCCTACTTGTTCATTTTATGCGTTGATGCCTTATCTAGGACTTTGAGAGCAGCGGTTCAAGGGCAGGCCCTGGAGCCGTATTGGCCTGCCCTTGATGTCCTACCACTCTCGCACCTTCTCTTTACAGAAGACTACCTCCTCATTGGACATGCCTCAATCCAAAATGCGAAGCACTTTGCTTCCATTATCGGGGCCTGCTGTCGATCATCGGGACAGTTAGTCAATATTCAGAAGTCTGTGATTATCTTCAGTTCGAGGATGAAGCCCCAGGTGCGACTGGCAATCAGAGAGTGCCTGGGGATATAGGAGCAGATGGGGATACTGACCTACCTTGGAGTTTCGATCATGGGCCATCTTCTGAGGTGGGCTGAGTGCAGACATTTGGAGCAGTGGATCCAGGAGCATCTTCAGGGCTAGCAAGCCAATGCCCTATCTTTTATGGGTAGGATGACTCTCGTGAGATTGCTACTGAGCTCTCTTTCGATATACCTCCTGACCAATACAATCGTGCCAGTTAGTTACATCAAAAGGATGGAGCAGTAGTTTTGTAATTTCTTGTGGGATTGGGGCGCGATCGTCAGCGAGTCTATCTGCTGTCCTAGGAGGTGGTGTGCCAGCCTATGCGAGATGGTGGCCTTGGGATCTACTCTTTGGTGATGAGGGGGGAGGTTTTGATTGCCAGACATGTGATCAGATTCTTGATCCAGATAGACTGTTTGTAGAGTAGGGTGATGAGAGCCTGCTACTGTGGATCGAGTCATGGAACCCCCATTCAGGCTGTCCAGAGCTGTTCGTTCATTTGGAGGAAGATTTGTATCTAGAAGCCTGATGTTATGGACTAGATCGGATGCTTAATCAGAGATGGACGTTCGGTGAAGGTGATCCAAGATGCTTGGATTTTGAGCACTCCTCTCTCTTGTTGGCCGACCTTTATTAACACTGAGGTGGAGGATCACATGAGGGTGTCTGACCTCATTAATGTGGATGGCTCAAGCTAGAGTTTTCAGGAGATCAGTCAGCCTTTTAGGAGCCCACTAATGGAGCAGATCCTTGCCATCCCGATTTCGATGTACCCCAGTCGGGATGCGAGGGTGTGAGGTCATTCTTGTAGCATGAGGATTCCTTTGAGAGACCTCTCCCAGTTGCATTGACCGGCACCGACTAGGAGGATCGAGACTGTTTAGATTTGGAGAGTAGCCACTCATCCTAAGGTGAGGATGTTTCTATGGAAACTTGCCTGGAATCGACTATTGATGCGGACACTTCTTAGGGATAAGGGCATGGAAATTCCGACCATATATCCGATCTGTGGGATGGAGGAGTCCATGGAGCACGTCGTTATGCGCTGCCCTAGGATGAGAGTCATCTGGAGATAAGCGGGCTGCTATTCGTGGGAGTCGAGTACTGACCCATAGCTAGATTCCTTTCTGGGCTTGATCCGTCAAAGTGTGACCGACAGGACGACCGCAATATATGGTTGATGGCTTATATCGCTTATCAGATTTGGCTGTCGAGGAACAATCTTGTCTTTGACGGTGAGGTGACTTTGGCTCATCGGGTGGTGGAGAGAGCTATCTGTCTTGCTCTGGAGTATTGCCAGTTTGTCACTGCCACTCCATCCCTTGATAACCCCAATCTTTGGAGCCCCTGGTTGCCCTTGTAGTGACCCACAGAGTATTCTTTATCTTTGGGGAGCCCCGTCCCTCGGGGTTTGTCAAGGTGAACTTTAATGACAGTATTAGGGATCGAAGAGGCAGCACGGGCTTCGTCATTCGTGACCCTGATGCTAGACTCTTGGCAGTTGAGGGTTTCCACCTCTTTGAGCCTTCTGTTCCGGGAATGGAGCTTCATGCTGTCTGGATAAGTGTCACCTTCGCCAGACAGCAATTTCATGCGGAGAGGATCTACCTCGAGGGTGACTCTGCAACCATCATTGGTTGGATCTAGGGAGGTGCTAGACAATTTGAAGTTCATCCACTTATCCGAGATGTCTGGACCTCCCTTTGATAAGCGACTGCATTAGAGTATGGTATGTTTACCAGGAGGCTAATACTGCAGCAGATTAGATAGCGGCGTTTGTTGCGGGCTACTCTGATAATTGGATTTGGAGACAGGGTGAGGGATGCCCGTGGGTCTTGTGGGATTTTGTATATCTTAATTTTTTGGGTTGCTTTTGCACCAGACTGGGATGACTGTCCCTTTATAAAAAAAAAAAAAAAAAAAATAATAATAATAATAATAATAATAATAATAATGAGGGCAAACTAAGAATTTTGACTCCTAAAACCATCCGGACCGATGATCGGAGAATGATTCGAGGTTCATACTCTGTGGTGGATGCAAGCTAAGCTGTCAAACGCACCCATGTAGGAGTAGGCATTTTTTTTTTGGTACAGAAGACGGAGAACTATCCCAAGAAAAAATGACTTAAAAACGAAAGTAAGAAACACCCGCCAAGTCTGCCATAGCCAGCAGACTGGTGGTGCCGGGGAGAGAATAAAGGGAAGAGAAGGATCCATCAGTGGGTCTCCCAGCCAAGCTGTCCGCTGGCTGGTTGGCCTCCTGGATTGCGTGTGACACCAGGAGTAGGTCCAAGGATGTCGCACAAAGAGTGATATCAGTGAGCAGAGGATGGAAAGAGGATAGGACGTTGGTATGCTCGAAATCCTGAAGGTGCTTTGAGATTCAGTTGACGACTGTTAGAGAGTCACCTTCCAACCAAACTCTAGTGGAATCCAGACGATACACAGCTATGGTAAAAGCACACCACACAGCTATAAGCTCTGCTTCTGGAACAGAGTGCGCCATAGTTCTGATTGTTTCAGTATAAACAATAATGCTGGTATAATCTCTGATTAGAAATCTCAGATCTATCTTTTCGTTGAATCAGGAGGTATCGAAATTCACTTTGACATGATCATAGAGAGGAGGTACTCATGCTACAATAGTAGGCGGAGAAGATGGGCTCACAGGGAGCAGGCATTTTTTGAACATGAGTGGTGTCCAAAGTCCAAAGTCCAAAGCTGACGGGAGAAAAATCCATTTCTGTCACCACGCAGATCCATGTTGCATCAGTGCTGACATAAGCCGTGTCGGCAATATATTTTATTAAAATTGATGCAACGGATGGTTCTAAGAATTCTTTGTGTTATTTATCTTATGCCCAAAACTTTGAAAATATTAGTTGGATTCCGCCTCAATCGTACCTATGGTAAGCCGCAACCCTAACAAAGAAATTATTGGCTGGGTTAGATCAGCCAACCCAAAAGTAGACCAATCCAACCATACAGAACAGAAATGGAGCAATACACGTGGCGCCTCAGCTACACGTGTCCTCTTGGTGGTTGGACTGATTCACTGCCCAGTCAGTAGATTCAACCAATAATTCCATCATTCCGTCACCACGCAGATCCATGTTACGTCAGTGCTGACATAAGCAGCATTGGCAATATTTTGTTAAAATTGATGCAATTTATCTAATGCCCAAAATTGATGTTCTGCTTTGAAAATATTAGTTGGGTTCTGCGTCAATCATGCCTATCGTGACGTTTGACGATAACCTACCACTTAGAAGAAGTTACTGATTGGATTCAACTCAAAATAGACCAATACAACCATACAGAAGAAAAATGGAGCAAGACACGTGATGCCGTATCTGTGTGTGTCCTTTTTATGATTGGACTGATTCATTGCTGAGTTAGTAGATCTGATCCAGCAAATAACTCCATCATTCCAAGGGTTCTAAAAGATACCAACCAACAAACGAAAAAAAGAGTTTCACTTGCAAAACTATCCATCTTTATTTCATGCAAATTTGTATTGCAAGTGAATCTAAAAAGGATTGGGATGGTTGTTTACGCTGAAATAAAAAGATAAATTATGTATATAAGTACACGAGAACTGGAGGGGGCAAAAAGAAAGGAAACCGAAAGTGGTCAAAAACTGGATACTAATGAAGCAAGTCCGATAGGCTTGTCGGGCTTCTCAAAATTCACCCCCATGTTCCCCTTTCATTTCCATTTTTTATTTTTTTGGTAACAATTTACATTTTAATTTAAAATAAAAAGGCCACCCTAGTGCTGCAGCACGAGTTTGGGCTGACGGTTAACTTAGATGGTTAGATCAATACATATACAGAAGAGATGCAGGGCCACAGGCCTCCTGTAATGCATACATGCTTAAGTAGTGGCATAAATTAAGGGCCGTCATCAGAAAGCAACAATGGCTTAACCGAGGTTCTTAAGTGTGAAGATTTTGCTTATAAGCGTGCCCTGCTAGTATTTGGGTGAATTAATGCTGTTAGGACTTTCCTGCGACACCAAATACTTCTACCCAAGTTTTTCCATTGGCTTGTCGTCTTCATGGTTTTGTTCAATCATGTTCCTGTCGATTCTTTTCTTCGTGCATTTAAAAATAAGCACATCCATGTAATGTTTGAGCCCAAGGGAGTTTCGAAGAGAAAATTTTCACGAGATGATGTTTAATATATGGAATCCACGACTGCATCATTTTGTGCTTCATACCTACGGGTATAAATCAGGCAGGGTTGGGCTGGGTTAAAGGTCAAGCCTAGGGCCAGCACAAAATACTGACGTCTCTACCCAGAAAGTATAAATCCAACCTAAACTGACCTCAACTAGAGCCTCTCAACCTACATCCAACCCAAGCTCACAATAGGATCAGTTTGGATTAGGTCGAGTCATATTGGGTTGGATCAAATTGATTAGATCAGTTTAGCCAAGTCACCTATCCACGCTCTCATGCCATATGAATACTATTTTAAAGTAAAACAAAATAAATTAGGAATGGCAATGCGTGAGTATTACTTGAATCCTAATTTCAGTTAGTTAAACAGATACTTATGAGATCTTAGAAATGGAAACACATTTAATTAATGCATATTTATATGGGCTTTAGGTCAAGTTGCCCAATATGTTAACCTCAATGCAACCCAAATTCGAGTCGAGTTGGGATTTTCAACCCCAAACCAGCACAGCCCATGCCTAAACCCACCCATGCCTAATTTCTACCCATATTCATAGCAAGAACCTCATTCTAAATATTGCCGACATGCTACATGGAGGTAACAGAACTCTCCAGTGATCCAATCCTTCTCCACTCTAACTCTTTTGGGCCCTCAAAACCAAGAACATTTGCTTGGGCCCAATTATCTTCTGGAGGAACACCTTGGAAGTGTCAGCAATGATTTCAAAGAAATAGTGCAAAAAATATTCAAGCCATTATATGTCCTAAAAGACGAGTCATTAAAGATAAGGGGTCAATTAACTGTACTAATTATTGGACCAGATAAGGATAAGGACATGGGCAGTGAGATTGGGATGTTGTTGTGCGCAGATGTGTCGAGCAACCATAAGACCACATTTTACGAGATCCTTTTGTTATATTTGATGCATAGCTATTGTAAAGATATACTTTAAATATCAATACATACCAAGCCCTCATCAAGCATTATCAAGAGAGTCAATAATCCTAATTAATATCTTAGGATTTACATGGTATCAGAGCCGACGACTTATTTTTGCACGGTCCTACGTATTCTCTTTTGTTTCATGCTTGTGTCGGTTTCTTCTTTATACTGGATATATGACTGCATCTCAGTTGGTGTCCTCTTCATCTTTCCAATATGGAGTTGCCAATCTCCCTGCTATTGATGTGTGATGGCCCCAATTATTTGGTTTGGAAGATGCGTTTTACTCCATTCGTAATGACCCCTTGTATTTTATTTACAGTTCATATGCACCATGTCCTTCGACTATGCTTGTTTCGGATGGAGAGGATTCCCTGATATACCTATTCCCACCCTGCTTTTCTATCATCCAACTATTCTTTTCTTTGTTTCCCCTGCATTCACATCTTGTTACTGGAATTCCCCAGTTGATTTACAAATTGGAGCTATCCTAGTTGCCTTCTTTAACCGGCCTCCGTGAATAAAAGCACACAAGGTGTAGCAGCTTTTTGGTGGACAAGAATTATTTGCAATTCTTATATCATCAACGTATTTCTAGTTGTGCCAATTATTTATCATATATTATAGTGTAAGTAGAAGAGCATTATTAGTCCCACATTGATTGTGAGTTAAAAGAAACTCTAGCTTATATAGGATGAAATCTTCTCTCGTATATGAGACATCTTTTAAAAGCCTTATGCCATTGTATTCCTCATTAGCATTTCAATATTTATATCCATATGTATATTTTAATCTATTATTAAGAAAAATATATAAAATTCTTATATTTGTAGCCATCAATCGTAATTGCGATGGCATTTCCCTTATTCCTTCCTATAATACCAAATATACAAAATTCTTATATTTGTAGCCATCAATCGTAATTGCGATGGCATTTTTCTTATTCTTTCCTACAATACCTCATGTATAGCAGAGAACGATCCATTCGAGCCACAAGCCTTTGACTACAACACCATGTATTCTTTAGAAAAAATTATCTATTGATCCCTAGATTGATCTGAAATTACTTTTAAATCCCTGAACTTTTAAGATAGAATAAAATGTCTTTGAACTGCTAAGGACTTATTTTTAGGCTCCTACTATCCACTCTTGCCATCTGCTGACGTTTAAGTCCATATAAATGACAGAACTGCTTTTGCATGGTTTCTGGTTACATAATTTTGATAATTGATTGTACAGGTTTATATTCATATTATATAGATTTATATTCAAGTTACACAGGTTTATGTTCAGATTATACAGGTTACCTAGTTTCAATAACCAGTTATGCAGATTTATGTTCAGACTACACAAATATGTACATTGATTATATTGGTATTTGATTCGATTACATGTTTTGATTTTTGTTTCTAAAAATATTCAATAGTAGTTTTGTCATTTATATAAACTTAAACGACAGCAGATAGCAAGAGTGGATGACAGAGACTTAAAAATAAATCCTTAGCAATTGAAAAATATTTTATTCTATCTGAATAATTCAGAGACTCAAAAATAATTTCAGATCAATTTAAAAACTTATAGATAATTTTTTTTATTTTTTATTAATATTTTAATATTTATATCCATGTATATATGTAGTCATCATCGTAACCGCGATGGTATTTCTCTTGTTTTTTTCAGATCAACAAGTTAGAGCTTGAACAGCTTTCCCACCGCTCACGGCGACCTCTGTTGACATCATTTTTCTGTCTATCAGCGGAATCACCTTCTCCTGCTGCTCGATGGTGTTCTAATGGTGCCTTCGCTGGCTGCCACCAAAACTGGTGGCACCGAGCAGGACTCGACATGAAAAAGATGCAGTAGTGGAGAAAAAAAAAAATAATAATAATAATAATATAATAATAATAATAATAATAATATTATTATTATTATTATTTTTCTGTCTATCAACGGAATCACCTCTCCTGCTGCTCAATGGTATTCTAATGGTGCCTTCGCTGGCTGCCACCAAAACTGGTGGCGTCGAGCAAGACTCGACATGGAAAAGACGCAGCGGTAGAAAAAAAAAATAACATAATAATAATAATAATAATAATAATAATAATAATAATAATAATAATAATAATAATATTATTATTATTATTATTATTGTAACTGGTTGCAATTTTTTACCTATAAAATTCCCAGAATAACCTCTATAATCAACTATGATCGTACATTTACACGGAGTCGAACTTTTGGCCGTTGAACTGACTAGAAAAGACCCAGAGGCCATCTAAATTTCCAACATCGTTTTCCTTCCGAGGTATGGCAGGATTGGCAATTTGGCACACGATTATATATAATGGAACAGACGCAAGAGAGAGGCATCGAGAGGCTCCCACTCTACTGCTAGGGCAAGGCTTCTACCCAGGGGAATCCTGCAGCCCCACTACCAGCTAATCTAAAGCTTACGGCACTCCCATCTCCGGACTTGCAGTAGAGAGGTCACCACTCACGGGACGCAGGAAGGACGTAAAATCCAAAACCCGTGAGTGGGTGGCACCGATCCCACGGAACCATCCAACCCATCCGACACCTCACCTACCACTCCACGACGAATGACACATCATATTTCCTATTTTCCCTCCCACCCCCTTTGAAGATGTCAACGGGACCGGTACCAAATATTTTCCCATTTTCAAATCGAGCAGAACGATTTTAACCGAAATTAAATGAACAAAATTCCGATGATAATTTAAGAATTTAAAAATCATTTAAATTTGTTTTTATTGATTTTCTGACCCAAAATTGAATCCCATACTGCATTTGAAACCGGACATTTCGGATATTTAGCATCTTTAATACTTAATATAAATCCAAATTATTAACTTCAGATAATCCTAGCTCTCTATCCCAATCAAAATATATGAGAATTTTGAAATGAATAAAAAATTTAAATAATTTTTATTTTTTTATTTCAGATTTATAGTTTTTTTTTTGATAGTGGTTATTTTAAAAAAAAATTGTTTGACTATAATTTTAATTTCGAGAGCAATGATAAATTTTTAAATTTAATTTTAAAATTTTTTACTTACAACATCAAAACCGTCTTATTCACATCCTTACTGTTACGAAGAGAACTTATCATCCGACCTCGATCTTCCCTCTTTTGGGTTATAGCGGAATACTTACTTCGGACTCAGTAACCACAACTTCTAAGAAAGACAAAGGACTTCCTCCGATATCGAAACAGAAGACTGGATGAGTGAACTGCGCTTGAAAATAATTTCTCAACATCGACGATCATCTGATCTCAAACTTATAAGCACGCCGACCCTAAGGTCGGGACCATATTGATGACAACAGATGAAGTCCTAGGCTGACAAACTGTTACATAAATAAATATATTGCTACGAAGAAGTCTCTCAAAATCCTGGATAATTTTCTTTAATTACGAGCAGGTGAGCCAATTTTATGGAGATTACATCTATAACTCACTATCTATGATCCTCGTGATCGTGGACATTAATTCTCTACTTTCGTTATCAAATTTGAAGGTAACACACAGCTACCCTTTCTATAAAGAGGGCACAAAAGACTCTAAAATAAATTTTTTTCTCCAAAAAATTTGATTCTCGCGTTCTCCTATTTTTTTTACTGTTTTCAAATTCTGCTTCATTTAAGAATCGAAAGATCTTTTATCGAAGAATCTCTGATAAAAATAAATTTTTTTTTTCAAATTTTCAAAAAGCTCCGATCCTCGAACGTATATCAAAGTAATCGAACTCTATGTCGGAAGGAGGCCGACCTCGTCCATTCATCTCGATCAGCTAAGAGACTCATGGCAACACTTGCGATTTGTTCCCATTTGCATTCGAGACTGGAAGCTGTTCCCATTTGCATTCGAGACTGAAAGCTTATTGGCGAACGTAAGAAACATGAGCTTATTGAACAACAAAATATAATTTTGGGTCATATAATTTCCACCCATATAGCCATTGGACCAAATTACGTACTACTTCAATCGTATCTGAAAGCCATGAAGCTGAAGAAATCCATTAAATCATTTCATCTCAACTATTTAACCAATCAAGTTTACGATCACATAATATAATTGTTGGTTCATGTAGCAGCATGTGGGTCCTAGGATGACTCCTCCACTTGCATTTGTCTTCCTAGAGTACACCTCATCACCACATGACGAGGCAGAATCCTTCATGATGCATGTTGTGTTTCGAAAAAAGCTGTGTATACTCTAATAGCCACCATGTTGTTCATATTGGAAGCGAAGAGCGTTTTTATATATATAAGACCGAGCATTCACATCCGTCTGATACGAATACATCCATTAAGTCAGAAAACGAAATATCACCTAGACCCATCGAAACTGATGAACGATCAATCCACGGTATCTTTCACGAATGCTCCGCCATACAGAAAGCGACCCACTCCAGTGCCCTGTTTGTCTCCTGATAAATATAATTTCTCAATCATATAGTATCATCAACATATCGGTCCAAAAAAATAAATTTTTTTAATTGAAAATCGTAAAAACCAGCTAACTAGGGGTAATTTTTTTTAATTCAAAATTTTCAATCAAAATTCGATAATAATTACTTTTTTCAGTAATTTCAACAATCCGAGGGATTCCTGCGGACCGATGCACTGTATCTCGTCCATATAATAATTTCTCGATGTGATGGGCATCCCAGTTGCCATCACATCCTGCTAGCGGACCTTCAGTGCTATCAATCATCCGTGGGCACCACATTTTTCAAAATTAACAACGAAATTGAAAATAAAAGTAACACAAAAGGAAAAAAAAAAAAAAAGCTCTCCATCGGAGCATCTTGTAACAGCTGAAATTAAAAAGAAGCATCTGATTGACAAGCAATATCAACGGTTAGGAGCCGATCACATGGGATCACCAGACAGACGCACGACATCTTACCTTTTCTTCCATCCAGATCATTTCTTGGCTCTAGACGCCCTCCTGGTGAGGACGATCCAGTAGAGCGAGCGGTAGAAGACAAAGAAGCCGAAGAGCACCTGGAGGTTGGCCCACCTCTGCCCCTCCCTCAGCCCCCTTCTCTCCAGCACGTCCCTCCCCGTCACCGCGCACTCTCCTCCCTCCCCCCATCCGAAGCACCGCCCTCCCTCCGCGCACCCAAACTCGTTCGCCAGCAGCGCGTCCAGCGCGTACTTATACGGCGACAGGTAGTGCACGAACAGCCAGTACTCGGGCATGCTCTCCTTCGCTATAAAGTAGCCCGAGAAGAGAAAAAAACCAGCTAAAGAAATGGTCACCAGCGACGTCCCCGCGATGTAGTTGGGTGCCAGAGAGCTCATGAGCAGGACGAACGAGTTGGCGGTGAGCACCACGGCCCACACGATGAGAACGAAGCAGGCGAAGGAGGTCCAGGAAGCGCAGAGGCCGACGAGGAAGTAGACGGCGATGCAGTAGAGGAGGGCGATGGCGAGGAGGTAGGGAAGGAAGACAAGGGTGTTGGCGGCGAGGTGGGAGGAGAGGCGGTAGAGACCCGAGGAGGTCTCGCGGAGGAGGATGGGCCGCTCCACCACGAAGATGGGGAGGGTCTCGGTGGTGGAGGAGAGGAGGAAGGTCAGGGTGAAGGCGAAGAAGCCCAGCCGTTTGTGTATGCCCTCCTCGTCGTAGCCGACATGAATGTAGATGCTTCCCAGAAGAAGTCCGACACCGAGAGCTTCGAGGGTGTTGGTCAGAAGAAGCTGTTTGGTCCGGTAGATGATCTTCAAGAAGCGGCTGTAGAGAGTCAGGATTTCGCGAGTCCGAGAGCTTGTGTAAGGGATCTCTTCAATCCTGGTGGTGGCGGCGGCGGCGACGGCTTTCTTTTGATCAGATTTAGAGTTAGAGAGAGGAGCGGTGGTGGTGGGATAGGGGAGTTGGTGGAGGACTTCCAAGGCGTACTCGAGGGGGTTGAGAGGAGGAGGAACGGAGAAGTTGGAGTCGAGGAGGAAGCTGTCGAGGGAGGAGAGGGTGCCGTGGTGGAGGACAGAGCCCTTGGAGAGGAGGAGGAGGGAGTCGAGGGCGGAGAGCAGGCGGGAGCTGGGCTGGTGGATGGAGAGGACAATGGTGGTGGAGCGGGAGGCGGCGACGGAACGGAGCGACTGGAGGACGAGGAGGGCGGACGCGCTATCGAGGCCGGAGGTAGGCTCGTCGAGCAGGAGGACGGCGGGGTCGCGGAGTAGGGAGAGGCCGATGGAGACGCGACGGCGCTCGCCACCGGAAATGGGGCCGCAGAGGCGGGTGGAAGCGAGGTGGGAGAGGCGGAGGTCCGCGAGGAGGGCGGCTACGGCAGCGGGGACGGCGGAGGGGTCCGGGAGGAGGAGGCGGGCGGCGAAGGCGAATGTCTCGGAGACGGTGAGGAGGGGGAGGGTGGCGTCGTGCTGCGGGACGTGGGCGGAGAGGCGTCGGAAGGTTGGGGGGTGCAGTGGCGCGGAGTTCACCAGGAGGCGGCCGCTGGTGGGGGCGGTGCGGGCGGCGAGAATGTCGAGAAGGGTGGACTTGCCGGCGCCGCTGGGCCCCACGATGGCCAGGATCTCGCCAGGCCGTGCGGTGAAGGAGACGTCCCGGAGGATGTACGTCGGGGGTGGGGCCGGCCTGCATGTTTTCAACAGGTGTTTGAGGGGGGAAGAAGTGGGCTTGGCGTAGAAGATGGAACATGCGGTCAACTCGTAGGCCTTGGGCTCTGGATTTGGCGGAGACGGTGGTGGTGGTGGGGATTGGTCGGCCATGGGAATGGTGGCGGTCGGAGGTGGAGAGAGGGAGGTGGTGGTCGTGGGAGGCGGGTAAGGAGGAAGTAATGAGACGGGGTGTGAGTTGGCTCTGCTACCATGCTATTTGGATGCAAGTGGGACTGGGTGAGATAATGGTGGTAGACGGAGAAGAAAAATAATGGATAAAAGATGGACGCATGCGTTTCTTGGGTTCTGTTTGTTATCTTTCGCTCAAAAGCATGATTCATCTTCTGTCAGCCGTTGGATCGACAGATGGATCGTAGGGAGAGGTTGGAGTGCTTTCAGATGTGTGGAGGATGACATCCAACGGTCGATGTGGTGCAAGAGGATCAATCCTTCTTTCGTTCTAAAAAAATAAAAAAAATTTTGTGATACCATATCAAATTTATAAAAATTTTTACATATATACCATTCTAAACATTCAAATTTACGTGAATATTCTTTCAAAATTGATATTTACATGTATATCCTCATAAAATATTTATTTTACATATATATTTTATTTTTTTATTTTTTATATATAATCATATTATTTAACACAGTTAAAAATATTAATGATTTAAATTTGAATGATTAAAATATTCTTATGGATAGACATGTAAAAAAAATTTATAAGGATATATATATATAAATAATAATTTCATGAGGATATTTTTGCAAATTTGAATGTTTAGAAAGATATGTACATAAAAAATTTTAATTTAATTTTTATCTATTTTATTTAGATGGATTCAGATCCTCTTACTGTACAATATAGTAACATATTATATAATATAACAACACGATAACGATATTATATAATATTTTATATATTAAAATAATATATTTTATTTTATTTTTATGCAAGATGGGATGATTATGTCCATCTTATAACAATAAGATATATCTTATATATTTTACAAAAATATTTTTGATAAAAATTTTTAAAATAAAATATAATAAGATTATAAATTTTTATTGTTACATAATGTTCAAATTCATAACTATGTCCATTTTATGCAAATGTACAAGCTATTCATCTAATATCAGATTTAGATACTTTTCTTAAAAGCATATTATTATACGTTAGAGGAAACATAGATAGTTATAATTTATTTATTTTTTAGATAAAATAATTTTGATCTATCATTTGATAAAAAGATGATTTTATCTATGTAAATTAATAGATTAAATAAATTTATTATTTTAGTTATATATGTTATTTTTATCTATTAGAATAAAGAAAGAATTAACAAGTCAAGAGAAATATATTTATGTTAAGAGTTTTTTTGCATGTATGTTCTTTCAAATATTTAAATTTTGAATATCCTCATAAAATTATTATTTACATATATATATATATATATATTGTATATTTATTCATAAGGATATTTTAGTTATTTTAATTTTTAACTGTTAATTTTTAACGATATTAGATAATATGGGTATAAATATAAAAAGAGATATTTTATGAGGGTATATATATAAATATCAATTTTGAAAGGATGTTTATGTAAATTGAAATGTTGAGGAAGGTATACATATAAAAAATTTATAATAACAATCCAATGAAAATGCTTGTATATCATCGATTGTCGGATATTTTATGAATTTTTGTAATAATGGCCCACACCATCCTACTGATTTTTATTTTTTGACTGGATTGTTACAAATTTGACATGATATCATGGTTGCAATGAATATTTTTTAAACAACGTAAAACTGTGGTCCTGACTGACGACGTTGTTGGAATGCGGAAGAAAAAGCAGACCCGTTGGAGAACGTTGGAGCGGATATGTAACGAGCTGCTTGGATGCTGAAGTTTTAGAAGGAAAATAAAAAATAAACATATAACTTTAAATGACATTGTTATCAAACAAATTAAAACTTGGATACATAAAGGCCTTAGACTACGAAATCACATAGTTTATTACTTCATTAGGACTTCATTTGATGCGGTTTAGAATAGATTGAGTCAAGCATGACTAGCTTAGGTCATTTATATGCACATAAAACTAAGGGTCCTCACATGAAAGTTAATGAACACTTCAATCCACAGAAATATTAATCTGTATCTAAATGCTTTTAAATAAAAAAACTTAAAAATAATTAAATTCATGAAATGACAAGGAAACATACTTGAGGATAATAATCATTTATGACTGTTACGAAGATAACTGGCTGACCTCAACCGATGTCGAGAAGAACTCTCTTCGATCATGATTGGTCTGTTTATCTTAGTTCTAGTCGAGATGGAATTACAATCTTATCCATCCATGATCTCTTGCGATGGTTATGCATAAAACCGACACAAAATTGTGATAATGCTAATAACATTCCTAAAATACAGCTGGTCCTGATCGTGTTTGATATGTGGAGTGATATCTTCGCAGATATAGCCACCACACATCACGAAAACAGTCTCGGATCCTCCTCTATACATAGGAGACGCAGGAGATCCAAGATACGACAGAAAAACCCTCTCATACTTTCTCCCTTCCATTGTACTTTGATGCCCAAGATAAGGCTGAAACAATGACTATTGAAATTCTTCCCTATAGGCAGCATAATCGGGATGGACCAGACCTATTTATGCAATTTGCAATCAACATAATGCTTTGTATATAGCGTCATATATTGTATAATAACGGTAACGTACAAGCAGTATTTTTATTACGGTAATTCTGGGAAAAAAATATGGCAAGCAAAATTGATGTGCGTATAGAACTGTTGTTAGGAATGGCTGTGTGGTGTGGCATCGTGGTTGAAGGTACACAATTAGGGAGCGTGGGAGGCTGCGAAATCGTGGTCGTATTTACGTTGTTTTTACCACAAGCTAGTGATACGTACGTAGCAGTTTGTTTCTTTGACAACCAGCCATGCCACCACTAATGTTTATTTAAATTGCCGACTTATACGTAAATTGTTTAGGCGTTATAATGTATTCACTCCGAAGAATGACCCGTAAATGGGCAGCTTAAAAGACCAGTATCACATGATGTCCTTTGTCTTCTTCGTCTGGAACCACGGAAACCCTTCTCAAGGCATGTGACCGGGTTTGGATAATGTACTTCACTTCACGGGACGTGACGAAGGGTCGGGTCAGGATTCCCACCACTACGTACCAAGCAGTCACGAGATCGCTGTAGCAATTGCCAGCTCAAATAATTCCTCCTAGGTCTACGGAGTAATTTTTTTTTTTTTTTTTTTTGGCAAGAACCTAGGTCTAGGGAGTTGATGCTCAAATTCGCTCGTTTTCTCTAAAACTACGGGGAGGAAGGGCAATTCATGGGCGGAAGGTCCAAGTTTTTTTTTATTTTTTGGTGCGATGACTCTAGTTCCGATCTGACTCAACATGAAACTAGCTACCGTTCAACATCCAAGAACTGAGAAGCGAAACTCTAGTATATTATGTGTTTTTTCAACATTGATTTACTTTTATTTTCACCAGGTACCTTATTTTCTATCTTACCTTGGATTTCAAGCAATTCCTACATCGGCGTCGTGGGTTACGATTGTATTTTTCTTGCGAGAGAAGGATTTACTTGATCCACTGTCAGATCACTAAGCAATCGCTTTGGGATCCATGCAGGAAGATGAATGGTGGAGTTTGGAGCGCTTATGAGATGAATGATCCAATGAGGTTCGCAAGAAGGAAGATGAACCTTTTTCTTTTGAAAAAGATACAAGAGCACGTATCTGTTGCGGGCGCGAACTCTATCACAAATAATATGTATCCCTCAGTAGTTGTTGATGGAATGGATATTTTATTTATCTTTCGTAATAACTGAAGTGGAGCCATCTCGATAATGTCTGAATTCATTCATCTCGGATATGGATGAATTGAAAAAATGAATGTTTCAGCTAGAGAATAACGGCACTAGTTATACCCACTCGGCCATTATCGTATGTTTAAACCAATTATAATTAACTGTGAGATATCACGAGAAGTCATTACTCTATAATTAAGCATAATTGTAGCCGCTGCCACAAACTTGAGTCACATAGTATATCAAAAGAGGCTGACTTAATTGTCTTTTCAGCCTCATCAATCTTAGTCCAACCTTAGAATTCGGCAGCAACAACCACCATTAGAAAAAGGATGATCATCTAATAAGATGGTCAATGAGTGCATACCGCATCATATATGATGCACGTTGTTTGACAGTCACCAATCTTTTGATAGCTATCATTGAGAGATGCATATATAGCACTCTAATGTATAGCTCGCGCACTACTTAAGGATCCCCTCACAAGATACAACCTCCATTCCAATGTCATCAAGCAAACTCCTCGTCTTGGGCAGCTAGTCCTATACTTTGAAAGAAAAATTTTTTGTGCACCGCAGTTGGTGTAGAAAATTCAATATAGAGTGCAACATTTTACATGATTGATCCATCTAATCATGCTTTTCAACGCCCATTAAATGCTTGCAGGTCCATTTTTTGGTTTGAAATTTTGAACGACGAAAATACTCATCTGTTCTAAAAAAATTATGATATCTCATGGCCTATTTATGATACCCTATGGTCTGTTATGACATCCTGAAGCATATTATAATTTTCTGAAAACAAGAAGTCATAAGGAGAGTATTATTTTTATTATTAAAAATTAATAATAATTTTCAATGACGAAAATATTCTTCTCTCCTTATGATTTTTTATTTCTAAGAAGTCATAATGCACTTCAGGATGTCATAATAGGCCACAGAATATCATAAACAAACCATGAAATGTCATAATTTTTTCTGAAAAGAGAAATATTTTCATCATTTAAAATTTCAAACCAAAAAATAGATCTGCAAACATTTAATGGATGTATTAATGGATGTTGGAAAGCGTGGCTATGTGGACCAATGGAAAGGAGCGGTGCACTGTTATTGCACCGCATGCGGTGTACAAAGAATTTCTCTACTTCAAAAACATGCGCTTCTCCCAAATAGCCTTTTATTTTTCTTTTTGGTATTGAGAAAAAGAAAAAAAGAAATTTCTTCAAATTTTATTTTTAAAAGAGAAGAAACAATTACAGTATTTAAAAATGACAATTTATTATATATATATATAAATGAAAAAGAGAGTTGCTTTCATCAGGGGAACAAGAGAGCTCTTTAATTGAATGAGATTTCAAGCCATTCACGTTTCCTTGTGTAACATGAAATGTGAATAATAGGTCCTCCTGGTGGCCTTACAGTCCACATGGAACCCTTAGCGTTCGGGCTGCTAATGGGCTGAATCTGGTCATTTCACCTTAAAGTTTTGAATGGTAGAAGCCCAAGGCCTGTCCCTAGCTAATGTAGAATCTGGCCCACAGGATCGTTGGTTGCAGTACTTAATTTCCTCGTTTCGAGCCTGGAATTGTGATTGGGCCTCCTACGTGTGACGTGATGTTTGAGAACTTAACCTGCTGGAGGAATTCTTTGTGCACCGCGGGGGGTGCAGAATTGCAGGCACCTCGTGGTGCTTGGTTCACACATGGAGCCCGAGTGTGACATATGAAAAAAAAAATTTTCGTCGGCCTCACATGAGAATCAATCACTGCAGGTGATGTGCATGGTTCTGCACCATCTACAGTACATAAAAAATATTTCTAATTTGTTGCCAGGCATCTGAAAAATACAGATAGATTCATAGTGAAACATAAAAATTTAAGATAAATTATATCTCTAGTTCTTAAATTATATTAAATTTTTTTAAATGATTCCTAAACTGCAAAAATCTAAGTTTTAGTTCTCGAACTTTTTGAATTATTTTAATGTTGCTTTTTGGCCATTTTCAATGACTTTCTCGCATCGAAAATCCTATGTGGCAGTTACCGATGCGTACGTGACTCCATTCATTTGAACAGATGGCGCCAATATTGACTGGAACCAATTTTTTCTTTTTCATTATTCTTCTTCTCTCTGCCTTCGTCGCCCCCCCATCGGCCCGCCCCTCCGGCATCCCCCTCCGGTGCACCTTCAGTCCCCCTCTCCAGCACCGAAGGCTTCTACCACACCCGAACGCACCCCCGCCTGCCCCGACGCTGATGGGTTGTGCACTGGCGCCCCCCCGGCCCCATCCTTATGTGCCCCCACGATTGAAGATGGAGGCCCGGGGGGTGGCGGTGGGAACTGTGGGCACACACGGAGCCGGGGTGAAAGCTGAGGGTGGAGGATTGGTCGTCGATGCACTCTAGGATCTCCAAATTGGCTGTCCTATCTCGTCGCTCCAAGCCTCCCATCTTGTTGAGCCTTTCGGAGGGGGGGCAGCGGTGGAACCCACCGATGGTAATAGGAGATGGGGCGGGGGTGCGATGCACAACCCACTGACGCCGAAGGGGGGTGGCAGTGGGAACCGCGGGGGCACACAGGGGCTAGGCGGGGCTAGGGGAGTGCACTAGCGTACAACCTATCGACGCCGGGACAGGCGGAGGTGCGATGGGTCGGGCACTAGGGTGGGCATGGGCGGTCGGAGGGATCGATTGGGAGAAAAAAAAAAGACTCTTTACAGGAGTCTTCTTCGTTTCTTTTTTTTGTGGATGTTTTACGATCCGTGCGGGACATCAGTTGAACATGCAAGCATCAGTTCAAGATGAAAGAAGTAAATTGATGAAAGAAAATTATGGAAAATCATCGAAAAGAAAATGTTAAAATAGTTTAAAAAAATTTAAACACTAAAATTTAAATTTTTATAATTTAAAAATCATTTAAAAAATTTAATATAATTTAAAAACTATAGATATAATTTATCTAAAAATTTAAAACCATTAACATGCTGTCCCATTCGCCCCAAAAGTTACCAGGCTTAGCAACGACCGTTATGTAACAATAAATACTCTATTATGACCTTGGCTTTTGGCCATTAATAAGTGGACGATAATGCATATAGCTGCACAGTAACTCAACTACTTGTCAACTCAACTATTGCGCTGGAACCCAGCCTATAATCAGTAGACTTCAAGAGCTTAAATGGTTAGACAATGGCGGCAACATTAACTTACAAGGAACGGGCATTAAAGGCGGTCCAAACTACGGATGTGGGCTGTAGACATTATGCTGAACATCGTAGCATTTGCAATAATTTCAACATCCAACGTCTTGTCTGGATTTCAACCCATTACCTGCTCCAAAATATATTGGGGAACTGGCTACTTAGATGTGCCAGATATTATACGTGGGGAAAACTATACAACACCACTATTTTTTTCCAAATCCGTTCTATGATTTAAGTGTTAGACATGTTAACAAATAGATACATGTAATTTAAGTCAGATTTTACATTCATAAATCAATAAATAGAACCATTAATTTTATACAAATGAAAAAGTAATAAAAAAAAAGGAACCCTGTCTCTTCTATCGCTTCCTACTCCCCTCCTAATTTCCACTGGCATCCTCTGCCATTTCACCACGGTCCTTTTCAATCATTACCTCTTTGCTTCTTCCTTGATAACAAAAGGGCATGAAAATCTATTGCCTCCTGGCATTTATATATAGATATGTATAATAAGAACTAAATTAGACGGGGGGAAACAGAGACACAGTCGCACAGTGAGAATCAAAATTCTAAGTAATTGATGGGTTCTTAAATCCTCAAGCTTATAATATTAAAAGTTTTAAACTTTATTTTATTTATTTAGGGAGATGTAAATACAGTAGTTTGTTCGCTTCAAAATAACTATATATATTATATTTTTTAAGAAAAAAAATTAAACTCAATAGTTTTTCACTGCCGATCCCACATCGGAAGACTTGCTTGTTTCGGATCCACTCATTTTGACTCGCCTCTTTTCTCTTTTTATCCTATAGTGATTTCCATCTGATATGTATTTTGTACCATAGTTTTTATCTTTTTTTTTGAAAAGATTTTCGTTACAACAGTGATCCCAAATCAAAGTTATAATAATTCAATTAAAAATCAAAAATTGATGAGATAGTAGAAGGAATCATCATTAAAATTGATGAAATATAGATATTTTTATTGAATTGTGATAAATTTAGCATGGTATCATGATTAATGTAAGGAAGTTTTTTTCCGTTTTTTTAACTGACCACAATTTGTTATATCAGCTCATGGTCCCAACCTAATGCTGTTACCGGTCACAATACCGACATTAATTGACTCGTCGGCCGGGTCCAACTCTACCTGCCATCGTCCAACGTACCACCTGTCCTTTCTTAAACCCATTTTCGCCAATAGAGAGAAACAAACCCCATCCAGTAGAAGGGAGAAAACAAAACACGAACCGAATCACTACTACTAGTAATAAACCCCACCATCCCTTCCCCATACCCCCCAACAAAATATTAGAGTTCCCACTGCCCTCCCCACCCTCGCCACCGCCGCCCGCCATGTCCGCCGAACAAGAGCACATCACCCCTCTCGCCACCGCCGCCGTGGACCACCCCACCAGCGACGAAAAGGACCCCTCCATCACCACCCCGACTCCCCCTTCCTCCCGCCGCCGCCGCCGCCGCCGCTGCCTCATCTGCTGCGGCTCCTGCACCGCCCTCGTCGTCGTCATAGCCATCGTCCTCGTCATCATCACCGTCACCGTCTACAAGGTCAAGGAGCCGGTCATGACCATGAACTCCGTCTCCATCAAGAACCTCAACCTCAGCCTGGGCTCCTCCCTCAACATCAACATGACGGTGGTCGCCGACGTCTCCGTGAAGAACCCGAACGCCGCCTTCTTCCGCTTCGGGGAGAGCACCACCGCCCTCTACTACCGGGCGCGGGAGGTGGGGGTGGCGTACGGGCCGCCCGGCACGGCGGGGGCCCGCAAGACGTTCCGGATCAACGTGACGATCGACGTGATGGCCGACCGGCTTCTCTCCGATCCGAGTGTTATCGGCGATCTGGCGGCGGGGAAGCTAGATGTGACCACGTCGACCAAAGTCGGTGGCAGAGCGAAGATTTTTCTGATCATCAAACGCCATGTGGATGTGATGATGAACTGCAGCATGACGATGGCGGTGTCCAACCAGTCGATTCTGGCTCAGAGTTGCAACCAGCGCGTGTGGCTATGATTACGATCATTTTGGCACAGATTTCTTGTCAATAAACTTATAGATTTTAAATTGAAATATTTTGATCGATGTTAGCTCAGAGATAGGTGAGATGGGATTTGGGAGCATATATATATATATGTATACACACATATAGAAATTTTTATGCTTGGATTTGGAGACTGGTATACCTGTGTCTATGTTGATGGGAAGGATATGGTTGTGCATATGAATTTATAAAATACGTGCTTCTTCGTCCATAATTTCTATTTTTTACTTAAAAAAATATTAAATACACAATATAACTAAATATGGTATATCTTATCGATCAGTACTGATACATACCAAGAGTATGGTGATACCAAAATTGATGCATGGTGCAAGAGGCATATTGAGTGTACAAAAATAATTTTATATTGACATCATACTGAGATGTCATCAGTATGAAATTGGTATCAAAATGAGTATGTACCTCTATCTTTAGAAAAGAGGTTTGTATAACTTAAGTTTGAATGTTGATGGATTTTGCTTATTCCATATATACCAAACGCATGCTTGGAACTTAGAAGCAATGATCAAAATTTATTGGGACCAAGTACTCAAAAGGAATGGTTGGAGATTATATTTTTTTTTTCATGTTTTTGTTGGGTGGTAGCATCCGTGTATGTTAGAGGCGCTCCTATTATGAGGTTAGGTAGAAAGAGGGATGTGGTCATTGGAATGTATTGTGGCATTAGATAAGCGGACAGAGTCATGTGAGAGGTATGATAGAGATAACATATACATTTAGATATTTTAGGAGGGGATGTCTCATTGCAAGCAATTATATTAGGTCGTAGTATTGAATTTAGGGATAAATAATTATTATTAAGGGTCTGTTTGAATATTCCTAAAAGATTAAACTGAAAATCTTATAGGAATTGGACATATTCATCTATCTAGCTTGCATTCTCTAAAAGCCTAATCAAACTCAGTCTAAATCCTAATCTAGTGGTTATAGAAAATATAAAAAGATCACTATTCTTTCTATACAATTTGAGCTGGATGGAGTTTGGCTGATACGAGACTAAGCTTAAATGGATAATCCAATCTACGAATTCTATAAAATTTTTAGCACGATCCTATAGAAATAGCCAAACAGACTCTAAAATATATTAAAAAGAGTGTTAGCATGTGTCTGCCAAATGAACTTGCAGCGATACCATAAGTTTAACCCCAGCATGACTCATCTGCTGCAAGATTTTCAAATTGGAGAACCTCTGTAGCTTTGTAAAACTATAAAAAGGTCATTCTTTGATGCTTTTTGTCCAGTCTTGTGTGGCAAAAGGATCAAATTAGACAATCCATCACGCGAATCCTCAGCTGGGTCAACCACCGCATTACTCTTAAGCGCTCTGCGCCCATTCATTGGCCTGCAAGAATCTCAAAGCGATCAGTGGATTACTCAACAGTAAATTTGCCTGACGGAAGGTAAATCCTCCTTTTGCTGCGGAGGATACAACTCTCTCCCGACTTAGAAAGCTTATATTTGGCTACTTGTAATTCATAATAGTTTGCAATCATAATTAACTTTTTTTCAAGAAAGTTTTTAGTATTTGGGTCAGTGATTTGCAAAAATAACCTTTTGAAGGGAAGTTATCTGTATAGGAAACCATTAATAACCACCACAAAGTGAGTTATCGGAATAAAAATCTACATTCTAAGGTTATTGCTGAAAGTATCTTCCATCTGCATGATAAAATTAAGAAAAAGAATCATATTTAAATACATTCAATATATAGCTTTATTACTGCATGCTGATCGCTTTCTGACTTACAATTATGTAGAGCATTGGATAAAAATGATCCCCGCCTAAAATTTTAGGATACAAATTTTAGTGGTGGATGATTGAAAAAATCTTAATGGTGGATGATTTTTCAATCATTAATGGATATTTTTTCGATGAGCATGAATCCTCTGTGGTACCCATGATGCATTGCATGATGTGATGTATCATGCACACCATTCATCGCACGATGGATAGCAGCGTGCGGCTGTGCACGGCATTCTCAGCTTGTTGATATATGCAGTTGTCTATTGTGCGATGGATGGTGCATGCTGTGCACCACCATCGTGCGATGCATAGAAGTGGATTCACATTCTTCTTGGATACCATCTCAAGAGTAAAGGTAATCTACTTTCATATAGACGTGGAGCAATTTAGAGTGAAGGGATGATTAACTTCTATATAAATGCCGAAGAAACCACAAATTGAAATTTTAATCTATTTATTAGTAGAGGTCGCAATTCGGTTGGATTGGATCGTAAATGAGTTGAGTCAAAAAATTTGTTAGTAGAAAAAAATCAGTCATAAACATTCATGATGGTCTCCATCCCAACTTCACCATCCTACCCTATCATCAAGCTCAACGATCCTTGGCATTGTCCCAAGGATGGCGTCACAGTGGCGGCGCATAAGCAAGAGGAGAGAAAGGAAAGGGAGGGAAAAAAATTAATCATGATTGGTGTTGGGTATAAAATATCCCCCAGCCAAAGTTCATGACGAGAGTGACCCTCCGAGGATCCAACTGACTTTCGACCTCCGGCAACGTCTCTTCAAACCTCCCAGGTGGCCGAGCCTCCGCCACACTCCCAAGTTTTGCCGACGGACAGGACCCCGCCAGCATCGACCGGATTCTTCGCGACGTCCGGACTCCTACGGGAGCCGGACCTCGCCCCCGACTCCAATTGCAGGCAGACTTTGTCCGGATTCCTACGGGAGCCAAACCTCGCCCACAACTTCACCTGCAAACTTCGTCCGGACTCCTACGGGAGCCGGACTCCGCCCACGACTCCAGCTGCAGGTAAACTCCGTCCGGACTCCTACGGGAGCCGGACTCCGTCCACGACTCCAGCTGCAGGTAAACTCCGTCCGAACTCCTACGGGAGCCGGACTTCGCCCCTGACTTTAATTGTAGGTAGACTTCGTCCGGACTCCTACGGGAGCCGGACTCCACCCACGACTCCAGCTGCAGGTAAACTCCGTCCGGACTCCTACGAGAGCCGGACTTCGCCTCTGACTTTATTTGCAGGTAGACTTCGCCCGGACTCCTACGGAAGCCGGACTCCGCCCATGACTTCACCTGCAGACTCCGTCCGGACTCCTACGGGAGCCGGACTCCACCCACGACTTCACCTGCAGATTTCGTCCGGACTCCTATGGGAGCCGGACTCCGCCCACGACTCCAGCTGCAGGTAAACTCCGTCCGGACTCCTACGGGAGCCGGACTTCGCCTCTGACTTTAATTGCAGGTAGACTTCGCCCGGACTCCTACGGGAGCCGGACTCCGCCCACGACTTCACCTGCAGACTCCGCCCGGACTCCTACAGGAGCCGGACTCCGCCCACGACTTCACCTGCAGACTCCGCCCAGGCTCCTACGGGAGCCGGGCCTCGTCCCCGACTTTGACTGTTGGTAAACTTCGACCGGACTCTTACGGTAGCCGGACTTCACCTCCAACTCTAATTGCAGATAGACTTCGTCTGGACTCCTACGGGAGCCGGACTCCGCCCACGACTTCACCTGCAGACTTCGTCCGGACTCCTACGGGAGCCGGACCTCGCCCCTGACTTTAATTGCAGGTAGACTTCGTCCGGACTCCTACGGGAGCCGGACTCCGCCCACGACTCCAGCTGCAGGTAAACTCCGTCCGAACTCCTACGGGAGCCGGACTCCGCCCACGACTTCAGCTGCAGACTCCGTCCGGACTCCTACGGGAGCCGGACTCCACCCACGACTTCACCTACAGACTTCGTCCGGATTCCTACGGGAGCCGGACTCCGCCCACGACTCCAGCTGCAGGTAAACTCCGTCCGGACTCCTACGGGAGTCGGACTTCGCCCCTGACTTTAATTGCAGGTAGACTTCGTCCGGACTCCTACGGGAGCCAGACTCCGCCCACGACTCCAGCTGCAGGTAAACTCCGTCCGGACTCCTACGGGAGCCGGACTCCGCCCACGACTTCACCTACAGACTCCGCCCGGACTCCTACGGGAGCCGGACTCCACCCACGACTTCACCTGCAGACTCCGCCCGGGCTCCTACGGGAGCCGGACTTCACCCACGACTCCACCTGTAGACTTCGCCCAGACTCCTACGGGAGCCGGACTCCGCCCGCGACTCCGATTGCAGGTAGACTTTGTCCGGACTCCTACGGGAGCCGGACTTCACCCCCAACTCCAACTGCAGGTAGACTTTGCCCAGACTCCTACGGGAACCGGATCTCGTCCCCAACTCTGACTGAAAGAAGACTTCGTCCGGACTCCTACGGGAGCCGGACTCTGAGCTCCTCTCAGATGGGTGGCCAGCCACCTCTCTCCGCCAGACACTCCAGTCGAACTTCGGTCGACAGGCCTGGGCCCACTGGTAGGCCGCAGTAACAGCCACGACACTCTCCACCTCTTGCGACGGATTTCGCGCGACTCCATCACTCCCTGGCAGGCCGCAGTAACGGCCACGACACTGCTCCACCTCCTGCAATGGATTCCATACGGCTCCATCACTCCCTGGCAGATCGCCATAATGACCACGATTTTGCTCCACTCCCTGCGACGGATATCGCGCGATTCCTCCCACCTCCTGGCAAGTCGCGACAACAGACGCCGTTCCACTACTCGCAACAGACTCCACGTGGCACGTCCCGGCGGTGGCCACTATCCCACTCCACTACTCTTCGCAATAAATTCCGCCTGACTCTGGGCAGCCCACTGCCAGACGGTTACGGATATCGCTGTCAGTCTACTGCCCCCTTCGCCTATAAAAGGGGGCCCCAGATACGTTATTCTCTAAGCTCTATTTTCTATCCCAAAACTCTGCTAAAATTTTTGTTCGAGCACTCCATTCTTATTGAGGCAGAGAACTGACTTGAGCGTCGGAGGGTCTTGCCGGAGCAACCCCACCTTCGGTTTAGACTTCTTTTGCAGGTCCCGGCGACGACCGCGACTCCCTCGACTCCAGCTTCTCCGACGCAAGCGAATTTTTGCACCAACAGGATTGGCGCTAGAGGAAGGGCTGTGTCTTCACAGTATCCTTGTTCTTAAAGGAGCACTCAACGGGACTGCCTCTGATCATCTTCTCCGACATCCACTCTTCCTTCCCCCACTTGATCTTCGCCCGATGCCTCTCTGCAAAGCATCCACACGACGATCCACGACCTCCGCGGTCAGATCTCAGGCTCCGGCCTCACCTCCAATCTCCCAGCCTCTACCTCCTCCTCCGGCAACGGCGATTGGTACGGAGCAATTCGATCTACTGGCGCAGCAGGTCAGAGGCCTCACTGAAGCTGTGCAGGCCATACAACAGTAGCAGCAGCCGCAGGCATCGGTGCGGCCGGAAAGAGCGTCGCCAGAACTCCAAAATTCGGCGGTGGGACGGGCCACTTGGGCCAGCCGTCCAGTCTTTCCCGAAAAGACGAATCCAAGGGTGGAAAGCCCCCAATCCGACCACGACTCCACCCCTGGAAGATCTCTACCCCCATTCTGCCAGAGGACCCTCGAGACCCGTAGTCGCGAGAATTTTCTGGACCGGAGGCTCCAGGAGATGAATCGACGGATCAAAGAACTCCGCCACGCTCTCTCCGCTTATGGTGAGGATATTTGTACTGACCCTCCCTTTTCTCAAATGATCATGCAGGAACAGATCCCACCAAACTTCAAACTCCCCCAGTTTGAAAGCTACGACGGGACTTCGGACCCGGTTGATCATCTGGAAGCCTTCCGGATGATGATGCTGCTTCATGGCGCACCCGACGCCATTCTATACCGAGCCTTCCCATCCACCTTGAAGGGAGCGGCGAGAAATTGGTACTCGGCACTGAAGCCGGGTACCATCTTTTCCTTCGATCAGATGAGCCACCAATTTGTGGCCCATTTTGTCGCAGCCGGCGCCCCCGAAAGGGTTCGGAGTCCCTCATCAATATCAAGCAGAGGGAGGGGGAGTCCATTCAAGCCTACATCAACCGTTTCAATGTTGCCGCGCTGGAGGTCTGAAACTTGGACCAGTCGGTAGCAATGGCCGCTCTGAAGGGCGGCCTTCAGAAGAATGACCTTTTGTTCTCCCTGGAGAAGAAGTACCTCAGGGATTTTGCTGATCTATTCTCTCAGGCCAAAAGGTACGTCCGAGCGGAAGAAGCCTTCAAAATGAAAGATGAGGAGACTGCGAGAGAACGGTAGGCGGGAGACTCGAGCAAGCCCGCAGTCGAAAAAGGGCCGAGAGAAGCTCTGCCACATTCTCGAACTCCTCCCGGGCACAAGCGTGTCCATACTCCTCCCTGGGTACGTAGGCAGAGAAGTTCGGACCGCGGAGTTCGGCGGGGTTCTCCACTGGGAAGATTCCGCAACTATGCCCCCCTCAATGCCTCGAAAACTCAAGTGCTGATGGAGGTCAGGGAGCAGCTGCCAAGGCCGGAAAGGATGCGCACACACCCTGGGAAGGCAATTTTAACAAGTTCGACCTCTACCATCGTGACCACGGACAAGATACAGAGGAGTGCATTCAGCTCCGGAACGAGATCGAGGAGCTTATCAGACGGGGTCGGCTCGATAGGTTCATTCGACGCCGACCTGAAGGTAGAGAGGATCGGCCAAGGGCCCTGCCGCAACCTGAACCGCCAAGGAGGGAGGAGCAGCCCGGAGATCGGCCTCCAATCGGGACCATCAACTCCGTCACCGGAGGACCTCAAGGAGGAGCAGACCCTCCACGACCATGGGACTTGAAAAACCTGTAAATGTATTACTAACGACTTTGCTTTGAATCAAAATTCCTTTCGACTTTGCATGTCTTTCCCTTTTGGTACGGACTTGTTACGATTGGGGATAACCCCTTCAAACAATCAAAACAAGGTCATGTTAGGAACAGAAGGAGAACCTCGTCCTAACATGAGCAAAATGAAAGTCCGATTATTTTAAGATCGGATCGGGGGAGGGGCCCATATAACGGTCCATAGGTGTCCCCATGGTCATGTTAGGAACAGGAGGAGAACCTCGTCCTAACATGAGCAAAATGAAAGTCCGATTAATTTAAGATCGGATCGGGGGAGAGGCCCATATAACGGCCCTTAAGTACCCCATGGTCTTGTTAGGAACAGGAGGAGAACCTCGTCCTAACATGAGCAAAATGAAAGTCTGATTATTTTAAGATCGGATCGGGGGAGAGGCCCATATAACGGCCCTCGAGTGCCCCCAGGGCCACGTTAGGGATAGGAGGAGAACCTCGTCCTAATTTATGTAAAGTCAAAGGCCCGATTCTTTTAGACCGGATGGGGGGAGAGGCCCTACAACGCCCTTATGCGCCCCCACAGCCATGTTAGGGACAGGAGGAGAACCTCGCCCTAACATGAGCAAAGTCAAAGGCCCGGTTCTTTTAGACCGGATGGGGGGAGAGGCCCTACAACGCCCTAATGTGCCCCCACAGCCATGTTAGAGACAGGAGGAGAACCCGCCCTAACATGAGCAAAGTCGAAGGTCCGATTCCTCTTAGACCGGATGGGAGAGAGGCCGAACAGCGTCCACATGTGCCCCCACAGCCATGTTAGGGACAGGAGGAGAACCTCGCCCTAACATGAGCAAAGTCGAAGGCCCGATTCTTTTAGATCAGATGGGGGGAGAGGCCCTTGCAACGACCCTTATGTGCCCCCACAGCCCCGTTGGGAACAGGATGAGAACCTCGTCCTAACCTGAGCTGAGATCGACTACGTCAAGAACAGAAGGAGAACCTCTTCCCGACGATGACAAAAACTCGGCCGTCCAACAAAATTGGATAAAGGAAAAAGTCCCCTCAATGACACCTCTGCACTTCTATGCGATCCCACAAAAAGCAAGGGGAGGACCCTCGCTCGGAAAAGAGTAGGAAAGTTAAAAAGGAAAGCGACGAATTACATCGGCTACAGATGAAAAATAAACCATACCAAAGACCTAGGGAGCCTCTCTCAACAAAGACAGGAAGTCTCTACCAAACATCCCCGGCCTCTAAGAAGGCTCTCGACACAGATCAAGAAAATAATGACCCCTTTGAGGTAATGCGGAGTTCGGACCATCGAGCTCGAGCCTACGGCCATAGACGACAAGAAAAGCAAATCAGCGTGGCGACGACTGGGCACCTCCAAACGATGTCAACGTCGGACAAGTCAAAGGACAAAAGAAGTTCGGCTGGCGATAATTTAATACAATACGTGGATGAGGTAACACAAAATTCTCTTTTCATTTCATTTGCGAAATATACACCACGAAGCCCACAAGGCTAAAGGAAGAAAAGCAAAACCACAAGAACAAAATAAAACAACAAAAGAGAAAATGTATGCATGGAAAGATGGAAGGCCAAAAAGAGCCCTAGGAAAGCTCTGCTCCTTCCGACCTCGAATTATCTGCTTCGCTCCTTATCAAGGACTGCCTCAGATTTTCAACTTCTTCTTCTAGCTCTCTCTTTTTCAGCAGTATGTCCTGGAGCGCCCGACGGAGTCGCTGACTTTCGTTCTCCGCCTCTCGATGCCTCTTTCTCAGGACCTCGAATTCTGCCTCCACGTCCTTGACGGCCTGCTGCTCACACACCAGCTGGATCTTCAACTGCTGCAGCTCGGCCTTCCCCTCCCCAAGAGCGACGGATAGTTCTTCTGCGATCCTTCTCAGGGATTGGAGTTCGTCAGAATCCCGAGCGAAAGCGGATTGAGCCCCCTCAGCTAGCTGCCTTCGAAGGCGGACAACCTCGTCGGTCGCCATTCTGAACCTCCCCTTGTATTCGTCCACCTGCTTGCGCCAGCCGGCCCGGTACGCATCATAGCTCGCCTCGGCATCCTAGAGCTGTTGCTGGAGGTCGGAGACCTTCTTCGACCACTCCCGGTCGCTGTCGACCTGAATCAAAAGTCGGGATAAACTTCCTTCCAGCTGGCCAATCTTCTCCCGGACAGTCGACAGCTCCGCTCTGAGAGAACTGATCTTGGCAGTTTGAGCCCAAATCTGATCGCTGGCGCACTTCTTGTATTCTTCAAGCTCCTTCTCAAAATTCGCCTTCCTCTGACTGTACTCCATGATCCCCTTCACGTGGAGATTCTGAAAGTGGGTGGCCTCCGCGGTGGCTTCAGAATGACCCTCCCTCAACCTGCGAAGCTCGCCTTCCATCTTCTTCGACCTTTTTGTCAAATGAAGAACTTTCTTCTTCAGCCGCTGGATCGTGGACTTCAGCGGAATCCCCTGGGGCAGGGAAAGCACTTCGGCAGGACACTGCCATCGGAAGACAAAAGCGTCAAGGCGTATCTCATTGCAGAAAGAAAAATAAAAAGGAGGAAGGAAGAAAGGAGAAGCCATCTACGATGAGAAATTCAACTTTATTGATTGAATGTTTCTCAAAGACAAAAAGGAAAGGAAAAAATTACAGTAAAAAAAAAATACAAGGTCGGAGGTCTCAGACCTTTGCTGTAGGAGTTGGGGAGCTCGGTGTCCCTGGAAAGGGGGTTGCGGCGGTAGTAGCAGCAGGAGAGGGACCGGCCTCATCTTCAGACTCCTCGCCCAAGAAGCTGAGATCGAGCTCAAAAAATTTTCTGGCCACCTTCTCCTGGCAGAGCTCGAACCCCTTGATGAATGCTTCTTGGCCGAATCGGATGTTCAGGTCCCTCATCTCCGTGGAGGCCTTGAACTCCTCAATCGCAAGAACCCTGGCCTCCGAGACCAGGACTGAAATCTGCTCCGCCAAATTGGCGACCTCGGCTTCTGCCTTTCTCACCGTCTCCTTCGAGGTCTGCTTCTCTTCCACCCGGGCCTGCATTTCTTTCTCCCGGGCCTCTTGGAGGGTAACTACTTCGGCGGCCTTTTCTTTGAGGTGAGTGACTTCGGCCTGGCGACGCTCCTCCGCCTAGATGGCATCCCTCCTCGCTCGATTCGTCGCCTCGATGTTGGCAAGGAGCTGGTGCCCAATCTGCAACGGCGGCTAGGAGATCAGAACAAGGGTCGAAAGGCCAATTAAATGAAGATTTGTTTACCTCGAGAAAGGACCCTAGGGAGTCCCAAACCCTCTGTTCAGGATCGGCGCGGTCAATCCTCTCGATGACTTCAGGCAGAATGCAGCCGTCGATCAATCGCTTGATCAAGTCCCTGTCATTGAAGGGATTCTCCAGCTCTTTTTCGGAACTAAGGGACTCTTCAACGGTGGCTCGGCGGCTACTCACCCTGCGGGCCACCAACTTCCTTCTCCTCCCCCTCTCGACTTCGGGCGCCTCTGTGGAATGGACCCCCAAAATGGGAGCCCCAGTCGGCGGACTCCTTGAAGAGGCCCGGGGGTCCGGTGGCTCGGAGTCCGAAGGAACGTCGACTGCGGGAGCTGCCTGGACAGGCGCGGTCGAGCTCGTCTCCTCCACTCTGGCCTTCTTTGCTGATCCGGAGACCGCGGCACCTTTTCTTTTATGGGCCTTGAGGCCCCTGGCGAGCATCCGTGCCGCTTCGGCGTCCATTCCTGAAAAAAAAAATCGAAAATCAGTAATGGGGTAAAAAAGGAAGAAGTGACACGCAAAAAAAAGAAGAAGAAGAAGAAGAGAAAGAAGAAGGACGGAAGAAAAGAAGAGGAAAGAAAAGATGGAATACTCGCAGGATCCTGGGGGCTCAGGCCGATGTTGAACAAAAATTGCTCCTTCAGAAGATTGAGAAGGGAAGGAGCGGAATAGTCAAGAAGCTTCCGGGTGGCCTGAAGGTCGTCTTTCCCAGGCTGGGAGCCCGGCAGACAGAGTCCCTCAAAGAGCCCTAAGGGGGCAGGCCCAGCCTCAAGGTCGGGCAGTGGACGAAGAGGTATTTCCCTTTCCAGTTGTGGATTGAAGAGGGAGCACCTTTCAGCAACCCCTTCTTGCCAAATTGGGGAGAGAAATACCACCAGTCCTTCGTCGAAGGGTGACGCTTGAAGGTGTAAAAATGCCTAAACAAAGAAAGGGATGGCTGAACTTCGACTACGTGGCAAAGGAAAAGGAACCCTATCAAAAACCTAAAGGAATGCGGTGCAACTGAAGCTAAAGAGATATCTAAGAAGCGGAAAAGGGCGACGACAAAGGGCGGAAGTGAAAGCCGGAGTCCGGCGCGGAACGCCTCCTGATACAGGCAGAAACGATCGGGTAGGGGAGTGCTAGCCCGGTCGGAGGGGCCAGGAAGCTCCAGGTCGTACTCCGGAGGAACTCCATACTGAACCCTTATTAGTAGGAGTTCATTCGGAATCAGAGAGCAGGGAATGGCACCCGATGCAAAAATCGGACGAAGCCCAGCCCCAGATGTGGGTTCGTCTACAGAATGGGGGTCCTGGGGGGCTGAGGCGGAAGAACTCCCGGAATCGCTAGAGGCGGAGGTGCCGGAAGATATTTCGAATGATTTCAAACGAAGATCCTAAAGATCCCGGAGAAATCAGGCGGGACAAGGGACGATGGGTTACGGGAGACCAAATCAGAGGAATGCGACAAAAGAAAATAGAGGAGAAAAGGCCCCTAAATGGCAAGAAGAGAAACGAAGGTTCCGGGACTAACCTAGATCGCTCTGAAGGATGCAGAGGGGCGAGGATAGGGATGACTCGAAGGACGCCTAGGGCCAAAGAAGACGCCAAGGAGGGTCAGGGCTCTCGAAGAAAGGGCGGATATCGATAGAACTTTCAGGCGGAAGGGCGGGTTTAAACAGACCCTGGGATCCGGCGCCATAATGATCGTGAATCTCCCTAGGCCGACCCGCGCTCGATGCGTGTCCCACTCGCCACGACAGGCGGCTAAAAGCGGCTGACAGCTGACGGAGCCATTACTACGTCGTACCTAGGACAACGTACCAGCAAAAATTTTGAAAGGTCCCTTCGAATTGCCCCGATTCGAAAAGACTCCAGTACGCGCGCATTTAATGCCAAAATATCTAGGGGCGATCGTGCACAGGATTCAAGGGGATAACTTCGGCTGCAAAAATTTCTCTGTACTTCCTTCATTCGAAATTCGAACTCGAAAGTAGGGGGACTAGTGTTGGGTATAAAATATCCCCCAGCCGAAGTTCATGACGGGAGTGACCCTTCGGGGATCCAACTGACTTTCGACCTCCGGCAACGTCTCTTCAAACCTCCCAGGTGGCCGAGCCTCCGCCACACTCTCAAGTTTTGCCGACGGGCAGGACCCCGCCAGCGTCGACCGGATTCTTCGCGACGTCCGGACTCTACGGGAGCCGAACCTCACCCCCGACTCCAATTGCAGGCAGACTTTGTCCGGACTCCTACGGGAGCCGGACCTCGCCCCCGACTCCAATTGCAGGCAGACTTTGTCCGGACTCCTACGGGAGCCGAACCTCGTCCACAACTTCACCTGCAGACTTCGTCCGGACTCCTACGGGAGTCGGACTCCACCCACGACTCTAGCTGCAGGTAAACTCCGTCCGGATTCCTACGGGAGCCGGACTTTGCCCCTGACTTTAATTGCAGGTAGACTTCGCCCGGACTCCCACGGGAGCCGGACTCCGCCACGACTCTAGCTGCAGGTAAACTCCGTCCGGACTCCTACGGGAGTCGGACTTCGCCCCTAACTTTAATTGCAGGTAGACTTCGTCCGGACTCCTACGAGAGCCAGACTTCGCCCACGACTCCAGCTGCAGGTAAACTCCGTCCGGACTCCTACGGGAGCCAGACTTCGCCCCTGACTTTAATTGCAGGTAGACTTCGCCCGGACTCCTACGGGAGCCAGACTCCGCCCATGACTTCACCTACAGACTCCGCCCGGACTCCTACGGGAGCCGGACTCCACCCACGACTTCACCTGCAGACTTCGTCCGGACTCCTACGGGAGCCGGACTTCGCCCCTGACTTTAATTGCAGGTAGACTTCGCCCGGACTCCTACGGGAGCCGGACTCCGCCCATGACTTCACCTGCAGACTCCGTCCGGACTCCTACGGGAGCCGGACTCCGCCCACAACTTCACCTGCAGACTCCGCCTGGGCTCCTACAGAAGCCAGGCCTCGTCCCCGACTTTGATTGTTGGTAAACTTCGTCCGGACTCCTACGGGAGCCGAACTTCACCCCCAACTCTAATTGCAGGTAGACTTCGCCCGAACTCCTATGGGAGCCGGACTCCGCCCACGACTTCACCTGCAGACTTCATCCGGACTCCTATGGGAGCCGGACTCCGCCCACGACTCCAGCTGCAGGTAAACTCCGTCCGGACTCCTACGGGAGCCGGACTTCGCCCCTAACTTTAATTGCAGGTAGACTTCGTCCGGACTCTTACGGGAGCCGGACTCCGCCCACGACTCCAGCTGCAGGTAAACTCCGTCCGGAATCCTACGGGAGCCGGACTCCGCCCACGACTTCACCTGCAGACTCCGTCCGGACTCCTACGGGAGCCGGACTCCACCCACGACTTCACCTGCAGACTTCGTTCGGACTCCTACGGGAGCCGGACTCCTCCCACGACTCCAGCTGCAGGTAAACTCCGTCCGGACTCCTACGGGAGCCGGACTTCGCCCCTGACTTTAATTGCAGGTAGACTTCGTCCGGACTCCTACGGGAGCCGGACTCCGCCCATGACTCCAGCTGCAGGTAAACTCCGTCCGGACTCCTACAGGAGCCGGACTCTGCCCACGACTTCACCTGCAGACTCCGCCCGGACTCCTACGGGAGCCGGACTCCACCCACGACTTCACCTGCAGACTCCATCTGGGCTCCTACGGGAGCCGGACTTCGCCCACGACTCCACCTGCAGACTTCGCCAGGACTCCTACGGGAGCCGGACTCTGCCCGCGACTCTGATTGCAGGTAGACTTCGTCCGGACTCCTACGGGAGCCGGACTTCACCCCAACTCCAACTGCAGGTAGACTTTGCCCGGACTCCTACGGGAACCGGGTCTCGTCTCCAACTCCGACTGAAAGAAGACTTCGTCCGGACTCCTACGGGAGCCGGACTCCGAGCTTCTCTCAGACGGGTGGCCAGCCACCTCTCTCCGCCAGACACTCCAGCCGAACTTCGACCGACAGGCCTGGGCCCACTGGTAGGCCGCAGTAACGGCCACAACACTGCTCCACCTCCTGCGACGGATTCCGCGCGGCTCAATCACTCCCTGGCAGGCCGCAGTAACGGCCACGACACTGCTCCACCTCCTGCAACGGATTCCATGCGGCTCCATCACTCCCTGGCAGATCGCCATAATGACCACGATTCTGCTCCACTCCCTGCGACGGATACCGCGCGATTCCTCCCACCTCTTGACAAGTCACGACAACGGACGCCGTTCCACTACTCGCAACAGACTCCACGTGGCACGTCCCGGCGGTGGCCACGATCCCACTCCACTACTCTTCGCAATAAATTCTGCCTGATTCTGGACAGCCCACTGCCAGACGGTTACGGATATCGCTATCAGTCTACTGCCCCCTTCGCCTATAAAAGGGGGCCCCAGATACGTTATTCTCTAAGCTCTATTTTCTATCCCAAAACTCTGCTAAAATTTTTGTTCGAGCACTCCATTCTTGTTGAGGCAGAGAACTGACTTGAGCGTCGGAGGGTCTTGCCGGAGCAACCCCATCTCCGGTTTAGATTTCTTTTGCAGGTCCCGACGGTGACCGCGACTCCTTCGACTCCAGCTTCTCCGACGCAAGCGGATTTTTACACCAACAATTGGGTATTATGGTGGGTGGGATTATAGGAATCTAGAAAAAGCCATCATCAATAGTGGCTATTGAGATGGGCATCGATTCCGATTGGGATAAGCAAGTGATTTTAATTGCAAATTCATGACAGGATTTGGCCATTAGCCCATTAAAATAGATTCATTTAAATAGTATATTATCGGATCCGATCTAATTTAAATATTTAATGAGATAAATAAATTAGACTGCTGATACGATCGGATTGATGAATTAGGTCATATTTTATAGTTTCTACGGGCCATGCAATCATTTATTGTTAATAAGATATTTTAGGCAATATGATAACTCCGAATGCCAGTCCAGCTGCCCATAATTAAACCTGCTTTAAGAAAGGCAAAAAAAAAAAAAAAAAACAAAAACAAAAAACTAGAAGAGAGAGAACACAAACCGAATCACCACTTGTAGTAATGCACCCCCTCAATCCCTTTCCCATATCCCCCACCAAATATTCGAGTCCCCACTGCCATCCCCAGTCGCCGCCGCCATGTCCGCCGAAAGCGAGCACGGCACCCCCCTCGCCACAGCCGCCGCCGCAGCCGACCGCCCCACCAGCGACAAGAAGGACACCTCTACCACCACCCCGACTCCTCCCTCCTCCCACCGCCGCCGTCGCCGCTGCCTCATCTGCTGCGGCTCATGCACCGCCCTCGTCGTCGTCATCGCCGTCGTCCTCGTCATCATCGCCCTCACCGTCTACAAGGTCAAGGAGCCGGTCATGACCATGAACTCCGTCTCCATCAAGAACCTCAACATCAACCTCCGCTCCTTCCTCTCGATCAACCTGACGATGGTCGCCGACATCTCGGTGGAGAACCCGAACGCCGTCTTCTTCCGCTTCGGGGAGAGCACCACCACCCTCTACTACCGGACGCGGGAGATAGGGGTGGCGTACGGACCTCCCGGGACGGCCGGGGCCCACAAGACTTTCAGGCTCAACGTGACGGTGGACGTGATGGCCGGCCAGCTTCTCGCCGATCCCCATCTGATCGGCGATCTGCTGGGGGGGAAGCTGGACGTGACCACGTCGACCAAAGTCGGTGGCAGAGCGAAGATTTTTCTGATCATCAAACACCATGTGGATGTGTTGATGAACTGCAGCCTGACGCTGGCCGTGTCCGACCAGTCGATTTTGGCTCAGAGTTGCAGCCAGCGTGTGTGGCTATGATTTATGATCATTTTGGCACAGATTTCATGTCAATAAACTCATAGGTTTTAAATGGAAATATTTTGATCCATGCTCGCTAACAGGTAGCTGAGATGGGATTTGGGAGCAGACACCTATACATACGCGTATAGAAAATTATTATGCACTCAGGCTTTATTCCGGGCTCGGATTTGGAGATTGGTAACTCTGTCTATGATTGAAATAGGAGTTAACAAGATGCTGCCCCCTTCCTATGATTGAGACAAATATGAAGACAGAACACAAGGAGGAGAAAAAGGAGAGGCAAGGGTGCGCCCAGCCATGAAAATTTTGAAGTATCTTCTGGGCGGTTGAGCGCACACAGCCCAAACAGTCGAGCATTTGTTTCCCTATAAATCTCCTAACAAATCAGTTAGTACCGATGCACGGCATTAGAAACGGATCGAATGTCAATACACCAAACTAATTTTATACCAAATATATCAATATCATAACAAGATATCAATATGAGGTCTGTACCGAGATAGCGAATCTGGCTTCACACAATATGAATATGCACCTCCACCTTTTGAAGGGAGGTGTGCATAACTCATGTTTGAGCACGAATGGATTTTGCTTATTGGGACTAAATATTCAAAGGATTAGAGGGAGATTACATATTTCTTCATGTTTGTTCGTTGAGTGGTAGTATCAGTTATGTTAGAGACGCTTGCATTATAAGGTTTGGTATGAATAAATCAGAAAGAGGGAGACGGTCATAGGAAAGTTTTTGGGATTAAATTAGTGGACATGAGAGGTAGGATCGGGACAAGAGGTATATTTAGATATTTTAGGAAGGGATGCATCATGACAGCTATTTATTAAGTCATATTTATTGAATTTAGATTAAATAAACTAATAAAATATATCGAGAAGGGTCATAGAAAGTCATTGCCAAATGGACCGGCGATTCCACAACTTTAACCCCGGCATCATTCACGTGCTGCGAGATTTCCAAGTGAGGACCACCGTATTTTGGAAAACTATGTGAAGGTCACTCTTTGGTGCTTTTTTGTGCAGTCTTGCGTGGAAAAAGGATTCGAATGAGACAACCCTGATATGAACAAAAATCACATGGGGCAGATGCTATAGCGAAAAAAACAAATATGGAAGGGGTTCACATTTTGCCACATTTTTTCTATGACTTATCTTAAAGTAGAAATTTAAAAGTCAAAGTTTCCGATCCTATTAACAGAGGTGCCAATTCTATGATTAGAAAAAAAAAAATCATAAGTGGTATTCTTTTTCTTATTTTTAAAACATACTTTTTACTGATGTATATAATAGATTTGATAATACATACTTAATACATTAGCCATTGAGCAAGTTAGTACACACATCAAAATAAATTAATATATAATTTTTAGAATATAGTATTCACCAATATACAGTATATAGTCAGATGATACATATTTAGTAAATTATCATCTAGCAACTTAATATACATCTTCAAACAAACTGATACATAGTTTCTAGAATATCATGTTCATCAGTATATATACTAAGCAGCCAATTGATGCATACTTGTCAACTTTCGGATATACACCAAAACTTATTTGATATATATTTGATAGTGTTCTAATATATACTTTCAAATAAATCGATATACAGTTTTCAGAACATACTTTTTATATAGAGATGTGTATTGGATCATTACTTGATATATATCAAAGAACCTTGCAATATGTATTGTTATAGGGGTTATCCCACCTCAACTCATCATAAAACTGACCTCAACTTCAGGTCACTAGAAATCCGATTTGATCAAAAGGTCGAGATCACTAAAAAACCGACCTCAACTTGAGATCACCAGAAATCCAACCTAACCAGAAGGTCAAGGTCACTAGAAAGCCGATCTGAATTGGAGGCTGTTTATCATTAAGCCGATCTGAAGACTGAATGCCAATCTGACTCATTTCAGATCATATAAATATCGATTTGACTTATCTCAGCTTATATAAATACTGATCTGACTCATTTCAGTTCATATAAATACTAACTTGAGGATCTGAAGCAGGGTATTCCATATATCTGAGACGGTCTCGTATGATACTTGATCTCATTTCAATTTTTTATCGAGATGAACTACTATATTAGCGACAACAGTCATCCTACGAGAGCCCATTATAATCTCTGCATCAAAGTTACATTGGTCATGATCTTACATACAATCGTGCTACAACTCACCTCTATTTGGTATATACAGTTAAGCATGATCTCATTTCTAGTTAATACATACAGCTATACTCTAGCTCACCTACAGCTGACCTCTAATAGTTTAATAAATTTTTCTAACGACCTAACAAACTCTCTAACGACCTCATCAATCCCTCTATAAATACAAGACTAAGGGATCCTCGAGGTAAGTTCTAATTTTCAAGTCCCAAACTCATACTAGAAAAAGACTCCACCATTGAGACTCTAGCTCCCACAAAGTCACAAACTCTCTAGCTCCTCTCCAATCCTACTACTCTCTATTCTTCCATTTTTTCACCTTTTGTTCTCGAGGCTTAAACTGACTTAAGCATCGGAGGGAAAAAGAGGGAGAGAGAGAGAGGAAGAGGGAGAGAAGAGGGGGTCGGCCAAGGGAAGGGGAGGGCCGGGGCCCGCCGCCGGGGCCGCCGTCGGCCATCTGTCGCCGGCGGCCAAGGAAAAAGAGGGGGAGAGAGAGAGGAAGAGGGAGAGGAGGGGGCCGGCCAAGGGAAGGGGAGGGCCGGGGTCTGCCGTCGGGGGCCTCCACTGGGGCTGCCGCTGGGGGGCGCAGGCCCGCCGCCGGCCGTCTGTCGTCGGCGGCCAAGGAAAAAGAGGGGGAGAGAGAGAGAAAGAGGGAGACGAGGGGGCCAGCCAAGGGAAGGAGAGGGTCGGGGCCCGCCGCGGGGGGCCACCGTCGGGGCGCGCCAGCCCGCCCCAACCCTCTGTCGCCAGCGGCCAAGGAAAAAGAGGGAGAGAGAGAGGAAGAGGGAGAGAAGGGGGAGAGAGAGGGAGGAAGAGGAAAGAGAGAGGAGGGAGCTCGCCACCGTGCCGTCGGAAGCTCGCCACCGTGCCGTCGGAGAGAAGAAAACGTCAGAGAAATACCGGAGAAGAGGGAGAAGAGGGAGAGAGGGGGTTTTTTATTTGGATTTTATGGTTCAAAAATGCCAAAGGGAATGGTATTTTCAAAAACGCCATTCCCTTTGGCATTTTTCTCCAATTTTTCTTAATGGTTTTTTTAATTTTTTTTAATTTTTTTTACTTATTTTTATATGATTTTTTAATAAATAAAATTAATTTAAAATAGGCATAGTAATCTAAAATGATAATTTTTTATTTTAATTAAATTTATTTTTTAATTAATAATCATAAATTTTATTTTTTTACCATTTTTTATTTGAATTATAATTATAATTTTAATTTTTAAAATTTAAAATTATAATTCTAATTTTTAAATTAGAATTATAATTTCTATTTTTTTCAATTCAATTCTTTTCCCTTTTTCCTTTTTTTATGGTGTTTTTTATTTTTTTACACTAATTATTTTCTTTTTTTCAGATTTTTTTTGTAAAAATAATTTGAAATAGAGAAAGTAATTTGAAATGATATTTTTTATTTTAATTAAAGTTAAAATTTATATTTTTTTAAATTTTAATTTATAATTTTTATTTATTTCATATTTTTTCTTTTTTTCACTTTTCTTATGGCATTTTTTTCTTTTATTTTTCTTAAATTCAAATTAAAATTTTATTTTTTTTATAATTTAAAATTTTAATTTTAATTTTCTTCTCATTTTTACAATTTTTTTCTATTTTTATAAAAAAATTTTAAGATTTTTTTATTTATTTAAAATATTTTTTAAATAAATTAATTTGAAATGGAGAAAGTAATTTGAAATGATGTCTTTTATTCTAATTAAAATTAAAAATTTTATTTTTTTAAATTTAAAATTATAATTTTAATTTTTTTCTCATTTTTTTAAATTTTTAACTTTTTTATGGCATTTTTATTTTTTTTATTTTTTATTTTTTTGAACATCTTTTTTTAAAAATTAATTTGAAATGAAGAAACTAATTTGAAATGATGAATTTTATTTGAATTAAAATTAAAATTTTTATTTTTAAAATTTAAAATTATAATTTTTATTTTTTTTCTCATTTCTTTCTCTTTTTTTATGGTATTCTTTATTTTTTAAATTTTTTAAGATTTTTTTAGATATTTTTTAAAAAAATAATTTTGAATGAAGAAAATAATTTAAATTTATCTTTTTTATTTGAATTAAAATTCGAATTTTTATTTTTTAAAATTCATTCAAAATTATAATTTTCATTTTTTTTGATATTTTTTTAAAAAAATTAATTTGAAAAGGAGATTGTAATTTGAAATGATGATTTTTATTTGAATTAAAATTAAAATTTTTATTTTCTTAAAATTTAGAATTATAATTTTTATTTTTTTTCGATTCTTTTTTTATGGTATTTTTAATTTTTTATTTACAATAATTTTTTTTAGATATTTTTTTAAAAAGATAATTTAAAATGGGGATACTAATTTGAAATAATAATTTTTATTTTTATCAAAATTAAAAAATTTTTATAAATTTAAATTTTTTTTTCTATTTTTTATCATTTTTTTCTTTTTTTGGGAGAAAAATTAAAAAACGCCATTTGGGATGGCATTTTTAAAAATGCCATTCCAAATGGTATTTTTAAAAATATCATATTATTTGATATTTTTTAATTTTTTTGATGTCGTCTACGTGAAAAATAGGGGATGACATGGCGATGATAAAATGCCATTCAAAATGACGTTTTATCGATTTTGCATCAATCTGATAAATAAATTAAAAATTAAATTATTTATATAAATATTTTTTTATATTAATTAAGAAAAGGACTCGTAATACATAGTTCCAAATATTTTTATTGGGGAAGGTGTCAAAAGAAACAGCCTCAAAGGGGGCAGCTTGTTTAGAAACCTCATGAATGCCATCACATGTATATCCATCGTGGGAGGAAATCTTGGTCGATAATTTACCGACCTGACACACAAAGATATCTTTCGAATTAAAAAATAAAAAAAAAATTTGAACGGTAGTCCACCAATTTGGTGCAAAAATAAAAAAATTGATGGCACATTATCCCATCTTCCACCACTCAAAGTCCCTACATGCATATAATCTCGAACAGCATTGAGGAGACCTGCAAATGTTTTCAAAGCCTAGATTCAAATTGATTAAATAAAAATAAAAAAAAGAAAGAAAAAAGAAGAGAGAGCCTGATGTCTATCCAAAATCAAAATGATTCAAAGCACAAACTAAATGTGAGCCGAATAACAAGGAATCAAGCAAAACCAATGAATTCTCAAACAAAAACCTATGGTAAAAGACTCCTAAGCTTTTATCTGTTATTTTCTCTCTTTTTCTTCTTATAGGATCAAAGGAGAAAAATATGGCCAAGGCAGAATCAAAATCATGACTGAACTGAAGTCAAAGCTAAGCCAACATAAAGCAAAAACAAATCCTAGCTGAGGCAAAGAATAAAAAGTCAACAGAATCCAAAGGCTCTCAAACAAAACATATGACCTTCATGATAATAGACTCCCAAGTTCTATCTATTATTTTACTCCTTTTTCATAGGACCACAGATTCTTGAGCACATGAGCTGAAGCATAAATTAACAAAGCCATGATAAATGTTAAACCTAAAGATAAGGCAAAGACTAAGTTGAAAAAATAGAGGCTCATCATGAAGCCTAGCTCATCAAAAAGCCGACTTCATTAGAAGGATAAAGGCTGAGCTTATAAAAATACTGACCTCAACAGAAAAGTCAACAGAAGCTCATCAAAAAGCCAACTTCATTAAAAGGATAAAGGCTGAGCTCATGAAATTACCAACCTCAACAAAAAGATCAATAGAGACTCATCAGAAAGCTTAGCTCATCAAAAAATCGACCTCATTAGAAAGATAAAAGTCGACCTCATCAAATGGACAAGATCATCAAAAATTTAATCTTCAGATTGGTAGAGTTTCGAAGGGCCAAAATTGAGATAGGGTCTCTCCAAATTCGATCTCCAAATCTGTAAAGCTTCGATAGGCCCAAATGGAGATAAGATCTTTCCAAATCCGATCTTCGAATCGGTAAAGCTCCGCGAGGCTCAAATGGAGACAAGATCTTCCTAAATCTGATCTTTGAATCGGTAAAGCTCCGAGAGGCTCAAATAGAGATAAAATCTCTCCAAATCCAATCTCTGAATTGATAGAGCCCCTAAGGGCCAAAATAAAGATAAGAGCTCCCAAAAACCGACCTAAAAGTTGAGGTTATCTTAAAAATATTGATCTAAGAGTTGATGTAATCTTTTAGTTCCATCAAATACCGACTTAAAGATCAAGGATATTTTCAGCTCATACAAATACGAACCTCAATGTCGAAGTTTTGGATTTCTATCGAATACCGACCTCAAAGTCAGAGTTGTATCAAATACCGACCTCATGATCAAAGTTATTTTCAGCTCTATGAAATACCAACCTAAGGGTCGAGGATATTTTCAGCTCATACAAATACCGATCTCAAGGTTGAAGTTTTGGATTTCTATCGAATACCGATCTCAAGATTGAAGTTATGTCAAATACCGACCTCACGATCGAAATTATTTTTAGTTCTATAAAATATCGACCTGAGGGTTGAGGATAATTTCAACTCATACAAATATCAATCTCAAAATCGAAGTTTTGGATTTCTATAGAATACCAATCTCAAGATCGAAGTTATATCTAATACCAACCTCACGGTCGAAGTTATTTTCAGCTTTATGAAATACTGATCTGAGGATCGAGGTTATTTTTCAACTCATACAAATACTGATCTCAAAATTGAAGTTATCTTAGATTTCTATCAGATACCGACCTAAAGATCGAAGCTATCTACAAAATATCGATTTGAAGGTTGAGGTTATCTTGAATTTCTATAAAATACCGCTCTAAGTGTCAATATTATCTTCTGCTCTATGAAACACCGACCTCATGGTCGAGAATATCTTTTGGCTCTTTGAATTACCGACCTCACAATCGAGGATATCTTTCAGCTATATAAAATACCAACCTCAGGGTTGGAGTTATTTTGATACAAATCTCAGGATTAAAGTTATCTTGAAATTCCACTAAATACCAATCTCCAGATCTAGGATATCTTCCAATCTATTCCAAGTTACATCGGATAAAAAATCTAAGCAATTCACTTGAAAAATCAAATGGTACAAATTCGCCACCTCGAGTAAACTGAGAACTTATTTTTTGGGCTACTTCTTTCCTCCAAAATGAATTCTTCGGATTTAGAAATGGGGGGCAAGTATTATGGGGATTATCCCACCTCAACTCATCATAAAACCAACCTTAACTTGAGGTCATCAAAAATCCGACCTGATCAGAAGGCCGAGGTCACTAAAAAATCGACCTCAACTCGAGGTCACCAGAAATCTGATCTGACTAGAAGGTCGAGGTCATTAGAAAGCTGATCTTAATTGGAGGCTATCTATCATGAAGTTGACTTGAAGACTGAATGCCGACCTGACTCATTGCAGATCATTTAAATACCGATTTGACTCATCTCAGCTCATATAAATACAGACCTAACTTATTTCAGCTCATATAAAAATCGACCTGAAGACCTGAAGCAAGATATTCTATATATCCGAGATGGTCTCATATGATACTTGATCTCACCCCAATATTTCAGCTACAATCTCTGCATCAAAGTTACAATTGGACACGATCTCACATACAGCTGTGCTACAACTCATCTCCAGTTGGCACATATAGCTAAGTATGACCTCATTTCCAATTAATACATATAGCTATGCTCTAACTCACATACAGCTGATCTTCAATGGCCTAACAAACTTCTCTAACGACCTAATAAACTTTGTAACGATCTCATCAACTCCTCTATAAATAAAGGACCAAGAGATCCTCCAGGTAAGTTCTGTCTTTCAAGTCCCAAACTCATACTAGAGAGAGACTCCACCGTTGGGACTCTAACTCCTACAAAGTCACAAACTCTCTAGCTTCTCTCAATCTTACTGTTCTCTATTCTTTTATTTTTTCATCTTCTATTCTCGAGGTTTGAACTGACTTAAGTATCGGAGAGTCAAAAATCAGAGGATTCCCATCCAGTTTTTTGATTTTTTTTGCAGATTCTTTGAAGAAGCTCCCACTAGATCACAACAATCACCCAGCCCGGCCTCACTCGATCTACCCCAGTTTCCAATTTTGAGCCCCACAGTAATATGTATCAAAAAGTCAATAAATATATATTACTAGCCACGTAGTGTGTACTAGTGAATATGATGCTCTATCACCATGCTTAGGAAGCTATGTCAATTTTTATTTGAAGTTATATATTGGATTACTAAGTGATCAATTTATTAAGTGTATATGATTTGGTTGTGTATTGTGTATCAGTAAATTTTCTGTTCTACAAATTATAAATTAATTTATCTGAAGGTATATAGTGTCCTGCTTGATGATTAATTTGTTTGGTATGTTCTACGTACTTATGTAGTATGCATCGATAAAAAGTATATGAAAAAAAAATTATATTTTTTTAATCATGAAATTAATGTCTCCATTGATCGAAAAAGTTTTGATTTTTAAGTTTTTCTTCATGATGGATATTAGAGGAAACGTGATAAAATCGGAAGTTCAATCTATATTTTCTTCTACGGAATAGGATTTTTGTTCCCTTGATACTGAAAGGATAGCCGATAGACCTTCGGGAACTTGGCTAGCAGTTGATAATATTGACCATTGAGATACACTTCCGTCACCGCAACGAAGGCGAAGAAAAACACTCCTCTCACCAGAAAACTAGGAAATTTATCTGATGTCACTCTTTGAAAAGGTGTCACATTAGAAGGAGAGCATTTTCCAATTGTTACTCGGAACAGGTTTCAAACAAAGTATCCATGCTCATGCGTGTGCGCAAGTATAGGGTCTTAGGCTCGGAAATCCAAAGGGGATAACAGTGCATGTCACAACTAACCAAGTGCACGAGTAAATGTTTGTTGCAACGGTGATATCACGTCACCGTTGTAATAAACCAATCAACAGTAAAAAAAAATAAAATTCAAAAAAATAATATAAAATATTATACACAAAAAATATATAAAAATTAATAAAATATAAAAATTTTTATTGATTTATTATAAATTTGATGTGATATCACTGTTGCAACAAACATTTTTTTCAAATGTACATTGGCCGGAGCAAAGGCAACTTGGTACTAGCCTACACTACTGCCCTATTGGAAGACATGCCAAGCGATCCCTCAATCAACATGCCACAATTCAAGCGAATGTCATGAATTGAGCTCCAGCAAACGTATGTATCTGTGATACCCTGTTCTTAAAAATTGTTGGGTGGATGTCTGGCCAGGACACTACCTCCCAAGATCCTTTCAGTACCACGCGATGCAGCAGGAAGAAAGAGAAACAAAACAAAAGGAAAAACAATCAAAATACGTGGATCAGCCACAAAAGGGCTCGCCTCCACGGGACATGCAAACTTCACTATGAAAAGAAAATTTTACAAGAGGAGACCTCACCCTCAACCCTTGTACACCCAATTCTCTCTCACATGAAGTTTCCCTCACAAAAGCTCTCTCTCTCTCTTGGAGACCCCTCTGAACCCCTGAAGAGCCTGGCGACCGCTGTCCAGGAGCCTCCTGCTCCTCTCTCACAGCGCTCTCGCCCCTCTCTCTCTTCTCGGTTCGTACGGCGGCGAGAAAATGACCACAATCCTCTCCTGTTCGTCACAGGGCCTTTTATAGAGTTAAACATAGCTTAAAACATAATTAGAGAGGGATTAGAAGTCCTAAATCAAGCCAAAAAACCTCCTGGACCGTCGGATCAAGACCGGGAGCCCCCTGGGCTGTCAGATCGCGCTCCGGTCCACGGAATAGTGCCGTGGAACATGAGAAACGCGTGGGAAACACCCATGCGGTCCACAGACCGGGCCGTGGACCACCCGGTCCACGGTGGACCGGGGCAAGGGGCCAGCAGGCCTGGGTCGCGCATCCCGCACGGGCCTGGGCCTGGGTCGCGCGTCCCGCGCGGGCCTGGGACGTGCGTCCCGCGCGCCGCCGCCTGCGGCCGCGCCGCTGCCGCCCGCCGCCGATCGCCGGCGGTCCTCCGCCGCCTCGATTCTCGTGCCGACTTCAAAAGCTCGTATCTCCTCCATCCGAGCTCCGATTCAGGTGATCTTGGTCTCGTTGGACTCCGTTTTTCGCCGCGAATCTCGCTGTGGGCTGAATCTCGAGGTATCAAATCCTAACAAAAATCAAGCCCACCCCAAGTTGGCTCATCAAAGCCCACAGAAAAAAAAAAAAAAAAAAAGAACAAAGACTCCCAACGAGAGTCTTCTTCTTCCTCCTCTTACCCGACTCGATCTAGGACTCCTAAGACAACTAGAACCCTAGGCAGAGCTCTATAAAATCCTCCCTTTCTCCTCCATAGGCAGCCACGGCGAGCACCGAATTCTCCCTCTTCTTTCTCTCGGATTTTTCCATTGAAGCCGCCGGCACCCTCCTCGTGTTCGCCTCAAATTCTCACCAGAGACCTCACCAGAGTCGAATGTAAGCCCCGACCCTCCTCCTCTTCCTTGCCCTCCTTTCCATAACTTCGTGCATCCTCACTGGCCGTCGGGATCATTGAAAATTTTATAAAACACCATGACTCTATTCTGCCCTATTCGACCGAGCCTTCTCTCCCCCTTTTTCCGACTACCTGCGTCGCCACCCATGGTGTCGCACCTATGAGTCATGACCCCTACCTGGTAGCCATCTTACCCAGAGGCTTTGACTGCCGGTGATCGGCCAATGATCGAAAAAATAAAAAAAAAGGGGCGGGTCCCTTATTTTTCATTTTCTTTCTAATCTCTGGCTCTACCGCTGCCTCCACTTACTACCAGACCTCCGATCGTGCAGCCGCACCTCGTCGGAGCACGAGCCACCAAGTCTCCCCTCCTCGTGTCCCTCTGTTTGGCCAGGAAAAGAAAGAAGAAGAGGAAAGAAAAAAGAAAAGAAGAAGAAGAAGAAAAAACAAAGAAAGAAAAAGAAGAAAAAAAAAAAGAAGAGAGAGGATTTTCTCTCCCCCTCTTTCTCCCTCTTTCCCTCTCCTTTCTCTCTACTTTCTCTCTCTAAAATTTTTTTCTCTCCTCCTTTTTCTCTCTAAGAAAGACTTGTAGATCGTGTATCGGGCCATCTTTTTCTCTTCCAAAGATCCATGATTTCGAATCGATTTAGTGCCCGGATGGTTTATCGGACTGGTCATCCAGTCAATCATTTTTTTATTATTTAATTTTATTAAATATATAGAATAAAAATTGATCATTATTTAATATTTTAAATAAGATTACCTGATTCATTTAAGGAAGATTAAAAATCTAGAATGATTGAGGTAAGTAGATTTTACGCTTCTTATTTATTTTTTTTAAAATAATCATATTTTTTATAAAATAAAAATTAGCATATGTGATATGAAAAAATATATTTTATTATGAGCATTGATTTTATTAATGCATTTTATGAAAATAGCATAATTATGAAGCATGAATTTTATTATTTTTTTTATCTATGTATATGTATGTTTTAAGAAAAAGATATAAAAAGAAGATTAAAAATCTAGAATGATTGAAGTAAGTGGATCTTACGCTTCTTATTTAATTTTTTTTAAATAATTATATTTTTTATAAAATAAGAATCAGTATATGTGATATGAAAAATATATTTTATTATGAGCATTGATTTCATGAATGCATTTTATGAAAATAGTATAATTATGAAGCATGAATTTCATTATTTTTTCTATCTATGTATATGTACATTTTAAGAAAAAGATATAAAGATTTCAAAGATTCTCAGATAGCTATGAACGAATCTCTTCGAAAAGATCGACATCCGGAGCTAACATCCACACGAAATATAACCCCGCCAATGGATATAAAGTTAGCATACGAAATAAAAACTCTGTCGATTAAGAAATATGGCCATGTCACCAGTATAATAGTGACCTTAGCACGAATATCTCTGAGCAATATTTTGAAATATGACACAAATACATGACAAAAATGATTTATGATTCATGATTGTGAAATATACATGATTTATGCATGTATGATAGATTTATAACTTGTTTTGTTATATGCTCTATGAAATATTTATTTTTATAATATCTGTTACTTTCTAAATATTACATTATCATAGAAAATTTATACTTGATCTGATAAGAAAGCGCAAGTTCTACTTACTGGGCTAGTGTAGCTCATATTCTTTTTATTTTTTTTTTTTGTACAGAAAAATAAGATTAGGATCGATAAAAAAAATTCAGGCTTGAAGATCTGCTAAGCAAGCTTGAAAATTTTATAGTTGAAGTTTAGTTGTTTGATGATCACGAACTTATAGTAAATAATTATGAATCTTGAGATATGGGTTTGTATTTAATTTTGGATTTAGATGCTCTGAACCAATTTTTGTTTAATTAAAAATTTAAATTGAATCTTTTTATTTTTTTTATTTATGATATATTTATTTTTATAATTAAAAAAATAAATTTGGCTTCGTGTTATCGTGGGCTCCATCCCTTCGGTAGCATGGTCGTGTTATGTCCCGGATTTGAGGTGTGATATTTTATGGTATCAGAGCCTAGGTTATGATTATTTGAGAATGTGGATTAAGTGACTGGGATATGATATAAGTAATATCAGAGCTTAGGTTAAGATCAATAGGGACGATAACTTAAGTGGGATTTAAGTATAAAGATTATGATCACAAGAAATAAGATAGAAGTAGCAGAAAAAATTCAAAATCTGAATTTCGGATCAATAGGTATTGTAATAAAATTTTTGCATAAAGTGGTATACAAAGTGTATTAAAGAATTGGATGAATTATATTTTGGATTTCAATAAATAAGGCTTGACTTAAGTATGAGAGATATTGACTCTGAAATAAAATAGGATATATTGATATGTTGTATTGAGTATACTTGTTTAATTATTATTTAGATGATTTTGAAGTTCTAAACTTGATATAGGTGAAGATGATGATGACTTTTCAAATTTTGATGTTAGTTATTAGATCATTATAATTTTAAATTTATTAGAATAAATTTGTTTAGGATATGACTTAAGAAAGAGTTATATCATACAAGAAACAAGTATTTTTCGAGCATTGAAACAATAAGATGATTATGGATAAAATTTGAAGGTAAATAAAAAATATATATATTTAGTTTATTTATGGATTGGATGACATGCATATATTAGTGGAATCTTTAATAATTTATATTGTCATCTTTTATATTAGATTACTTGATTTTTCTTAAGTTTGTTGAAGATAATAAAGTACATTGATTATTTCAAATCAAAGTTTAAGTTTTGAAGCTGATCTAAAGTATCTTGCTATTATCAAATTTGTGAAAGAATTATATGAGTTTTTAATAAATAAATGATAAGATTTCATATCGATTTATTTATTGATGTAAGAGTCATGATGAAAGAAGCTGTTCATAAGAGATAACCAAATTGATTCTACTTACAATGGTATTGACTTGAGATCTTTTAATTTGTTGGAGGTTTGGATTAATCATTTTATAAAAAAAAGTTAGTTTGAAATTATCTCAATTGTTAAGAAATTTAAAGTTAACTTACTCCAAATTAATTCTAGATATATTGAATTCTAGATGAGCGATGAAAGCTTATGTAATGATTTTAAATATAGAAAGTGGATCAAAATTTAATATGACATGCTCGAGGAATAATAAAGATAAAAAAATTTAAAACTTTGTTCTAGTTCTATCAAAAAAAAAAGGAAGAAGGTTGGATCTTTTGCTAGGATTCATCCGATAGCCTTAGAGAATTTGATGGGTTCATATCAAAATGCATAATAGAAGTATGGTGGTTGAATTATACTAAAATTAGTTAAGAATACTAATGCAGTAAAAGATATGAACAGAGATTTGATTTTTGTAAAAGAGACCACCATTAATAAATAAAAAGATAAGATTATTGATTCTTGGGTTTGTTTAGATGTTACAATACTGTCTTTGATAATTGATTCTTTTATTACAGCAATGGTTAGAAGAATTTTGAGCATCTAATGCTCTAGACTTTTTTATGTTTATGAAGAATAGATAGGGTCGATTATGATTCTCATGTAAAATTAATCAAAAGTAAATAATTTCATAGATATGAAATTATGAAATTTCAATCTAAGATTAAGAGATCAAAGAAATTTATTATCTTGCAAATAGAAATAATCTAGTTTCGAAATACTATATAATTATTTATGTTGAAAACTCATGGAACAAGTACTTTGAGATGTAAATAACTTGAAAACTTAAGAACAGTACGAGAGTTATATATTTTCAAAATCTCAAGTATGCCAAGTTTCGAGGACAAAACTTTTTTTTAAGAAGGATAGAATGTGATACCCTATTTTTAAAAATCAAGCCCACCCCAAGTTGGCCCATCAAAGTCCATAGAAAAAAAAATTTGAACGAAGACTCGCAACGGGAGTCTTCTTCTTCCTCCTCTTGCTCGACTCGATCTAGGACTCCTAAGGCAACTAGAACCCTAGGAAGAGCTCTATAAAATCTTCCCTTCCTCCTCCATAGCCAGGCACAACAAACATCGAATTCTCCCTCTTCTTTCTCTTGGATTTTTCCATTGAAGCCGTCGGCACCCTCCTCATTTTTGTCTCAAATTTTTACCGGAGACCTCACCAGAGTCGAAGATAAGTCCCGACTCTCCTTCTTCTCTTCCTTTCCCTCCTTTCCATGGCTTCGTGTATCCTCGTCGGCAGTCAGGATCGTTGGAAAATTCATAAAACACCATGACCCTATTCTGCCCTGTTTGACCGAGCCTTTTCTCTCCCTTTTTCCAACCACCTGCACTGCCGCCCATGGTGTCACACCCATGAGTCATGACCCCCACCTGATAGCCATCTTATCCGGAGGCCTTGGCCGTCGGTAACCGGCCAATGATCTAAAAAATAAAAAAAAAGGGATGGGTCTCCTGTTTTTTATTTTTTTTCTAATTTCCCGCCGATTGAACCATGCCGTCAATCATCTCTAGCTCCGTCGTTGCCTCCACTTGCCGTCGGACCTCCGATCATGCCGCCGCACCTCACCAGAGCACGAGCCACCAAGTCCCCCCTCCTCGTGTCCCTCTGTTTGGCCAGGAAAAGAAAGAAGAAGAGGAAAGAAAGAAGAAAAGAAGAAGAAGAAAAAAAAAGGAAAAAGAAGAAAAAAAAAGAAGAGAGAGGATTTTCTCTCTCCTCTCTCCCTGTCTTTCTCCCTCTTTTCCTCTCCTTTCTCTCTACTTTTTCTCTCTAAAAATTTTATGTCTCCTCCTTTCTCTCTCTAAGAAAGATTTGTAAATCATGTATCGAGCCATCTTTTCTTCTTCTAAGGATCTATGACCCCGAATCAATTTAGTGCCCATATGGTTTATCGGACTGGTCATCCAATCAATCATTTTTTTTTATTATTTAATTTTATTGAATATATGAAATAAAAATTGATCATGCTTTAATATTTTAAATAAGATTATCTAATTCATTTAAGAAAGATTAAAAATCTATAACGATTGAGGTAAGTGGATCTTACGCTCCTTATTTATTTTTTTAAATAATTATAATTTTTATGCAAAGAACTATTTTTGATAAAATCATATTTTTCATAAAATAAGAATCAACATATGTGATATGAAAAAGTATATTTTATTATGAATATTAATTTCATGAATATATTTTATGAAAATAGCATAATTATGAAGCATGAATTTCATTATTTTTTCTATCTATGTATATGTATATTTTAAGAAAAAGATATAAAGATTTCAAAGGCTCTCAGATAACTATGAACGAATCTCTTCGGGAAGGTCGACGTCCGGAGCTAGCATCCACACGAAATATGACCCCGCTAACGGGTATAAAGTTGGCATACGAAATGAGAACTCTATCGATTAAGAAACATGACTCTGTCACGGATATAATAGTGATCTTAATACGAATATCTGTGAGTAATGTTTGAAGCATGACACAAATACATGGCAAAAATGATTTATGATTCATGATTGTGAAATATACATAATTTATGCATGCACGATGAATTTATAACTTATTTTGTTATATGCTCTATGAAATATTTATTTTTGTAATATCTGTTACTTTCTAAATATTGCATTATCATAGAAAACTTATGCTTGATCCGGTAAGAAAGTATAAGTTCTACTTACTGGACTAGTATAGCTCATATTCTTTTTGTTTTCTTTTTCTTATACAGAGAAATAAGATTAGGACCCGCAAAGAAAATCCAAGCTTGGGGATCTACTAAGCAAGCTTGAAAATTTTGTAGCTGAAGTTTAGTTATTTGATGATTACGAACTTATAGTAAATAATTATGAATCTTGAGATATGGATTTGTATTTGATTTTGGATTTAGATGCTCTGAATCAATTTTGGTTTAATTAAGAATTTGAATTGAATCTTTTTATTTTTTTATTTATGATATATTTGTTTTTATAATTAAGAAAATGAATTTAGCTCCGTGTTATCGTGGGCTCCATCTTTTCGGTAGCATGGCCGTGTTATATTCCAGATTTGGAGCGTGACAATATTAATCAGATAGAATGGGTGAATTTGAGTCCATTAACATCCTAGGATGGTTGCCTTGTATGTACTCTTCTTATGCAGGAAATTTAAGAACTCTTTCAAAATTTTGTTGTGCTACAATCTCTACTAAGTCTACCTTCTCTCAAAAATCTAAGCTAATTAAACATATACTAGTAGTGGGCACTCGTAACACACGTATTCAGAAGCATGGATGGCTAATGACGTCTCAGGCAGTCTCTATCACGTTAAAAACACAGCTATAGAGAAAAAGATGCATCAAGACTAAAGCAATAGAATAGTCTACAAAAGTGTGCTATGAAACATTAAAGTCTCTCTTTTGCGCTAATAAGACTCTGAAAATGTTCAGTTGTAAAGGCGTGCAATCGAGCTACAAAGGAGGGGGTTCAGCCACTAAAAGTTTTCTTCCTCTTTAGATAGGAGAGTTCAGAGAGAAGGAAATTAACTATAAGCACAGGCATCTTCATCCTTATGGGTTAGGTCCGGTCTAATGCTGACAGATTACCACCCCGAGCATATTTTCGAGACCCAAGATGAACGCTACCCACAGTAGGGCCTAGGCCATCTCATGTTTGGGTTCAGTTACACATGCCACGGGCTGGCTAGCCCAATGAACATCTCAACCGTTGATCCAAACTTTTATCTGATACATGGTGCATAGACTTATATTAGTGCGAGAATTTTTGTGCCAATATGCGTGCCTGAGACCTAATTCATGTCCTAAATTCTCCAGCTTCCTCATATATCATCAACCATTCAGTACTAGTATGTCCATGAGGCTGAAATGACCGGTAGCCAGACTTTTTTAGCTCTTTGAAACCCAGGCTGGGTGGGTCACTAATTGTCCTGCACCAATCCGGGACTTGATAACAGCATAGACATTCTACGGCATAAATTTGAGATAGCAAGATAATCATTAGTTGTAAATACTATAATGTCTGCTGTTAGGAGTTCCTAAAACAATATTAATCGCAGCCTGCCTTGACAAGTTATCCTCCAAGTCCCTCCGTCGAAAGGCTCTTGTGCTTGGGCACTAATTAATGAACGATTATGTCATATTGTTAAGGTTTCTGTAGTAGTTAATCATAATTCTAACCTGCTTGATGACATTCCTTGGCAAGATCTATAACGCCTTATATAGAATAGCCGTTATCTGACATTTCTATCCGTTCCAAGCATATATATGATGTTAGTAATACCTAACGATTTCATAGATTTTTCTTATAATCTAATCCAATACAGTACTATTTGAGGAGTATATAATGATTTCCACAGCCACTAAATCTTAATTATGGTGTTAAACTGTTAATAAGTTGCTCGAGCTGCTGCAGTTGTATATACTTGGCTATTGATTTTTCCTTCTCGCCCTTTTCCTTTTCCACATTAGTGGAGGAAATAAGGTCATTGACCGGTCAGACCAGGATTTGGCTCCATGCGTCAAAGCTGAGACTTCTTGACTTCAAAATAAGGCTTTCTCGTTTGGAGCTTCTTTAGGAGTCTTTGACTGAGTCCTGGAGATGACAAGTCCTAAAGTCCATGGACTCAGAGTGCTGCTTACGTTCATCTCACAGGAAAGAAGGGTTCAATTTTGGAAAACGATGGACTTGATTTGACCCTCTAACTCCGGAAAATATCCCATGATTAGGAGGAAATCACATAAGAAGCTTCCTCGAAAACAAAAAACATTTTAGAGGAGTACCGGGTTAGCCAGTGCACTTTTACTGTGAGAAATAGAGGATTATCCAATTCATCATTTTTACTTTGAGAGATCAATAAGCAGCTTCATTAACCTGCGAGATGACAGGCTTGAGTCCCCTTCTAGGATTCATGGAATACAAATATAGTTGTAAACTCGTTAATTTTGTCCCAAATCCCAAATCGTCATCTTAGAACTATGTTGAATGAAAATTCTTTTTGGTTCTTTCTATCCAATACAATTATATAAACCTGTCTCTAGAAGCCGTCCGGTTAATCAATTAAAACAAAAATGAGAAGACAAAGCAAATACTAGTAAAGTTATTATATTGACAGATAATAAAACAAGGCAGACTAGGGTGCAACAATATACGGGTGTTGGTATACATTATGAATCCCTTTTTTTCTTGTTCATGAAGTACCTATCTTAGGTCTTCAAAATTCTCATCCATTGACCACGCAACTTCGCAACAAATGACTTCCCGTTTTCCACAAGCCGTGGCCTCTCCTGCTCCCACACGCTAGTCGGAATTCACCAAACCGTGCCTCAGACTCATGACGTTCCACAGTCAACAATCGGACGTGCCATCTCAGTTAACACAATAATAAATAAACCAAAACCAAATTACATTCTCCTCACCCTCCTTTTTTATATCAATGGAATCCATGAAACAATATCAATTACGGACACAAACTAAAGAATCCCCTCCTCAGCCTTCAATGGGGGACATGGAAAAGGATCAGGCCAAGCCCCTAGCCTACCCGTCGCCCCCAGCCTATCCGTCGCCCCCAGCCACCCACTTCAACGGACCCATCGCCGACGAAGAGGAATCCAGCAGGTGGAACTCGTCCCAGTACCTCCGGAAGCGCCGCTGCCTCCTCTTCTGCTGCGGGTGCTGCAGCGCCGCCGTCATCCTCCTCGGCGTCACCATCCTCGTCCTCTCCCTCACCGTCTTCAAGATCAAAGACCCCATCCTCACCATGAACGCCATCCACATCCACGGCTTCGACGTCGGCTGGGGCACCGACCACCCGCTCTCCATCAACGCCACCCTCACCGCCGACGTCTCCATCAAGAACCCCAACGTGGCCGCCTTCGGCTACGGCAGCAGCGTCACCGAGTTCTACTACGAGGGGAAGACGATGGCGGTCGCGTACGCCCCCGGCGGGCACGTGTCGCCTCGCCGGATGGTGAGGATGAACGTGACGGTGGACGTTCTGGCCGACAGGGTGGCGAAGCTGTCCAACTTCACGAGCAATATTCTAATCGGCGAGACGGTCAACCTGACGAGCTACACGGACGTGAAGGGAAGCGTGAACGTGCTGGGGATCTACAGACGGGACATGGACGTGATGATCAACTGCACCATGACTTTGGATTTGTCTTTGATCGACCAAGAGGTGGCAAATAAAGCATGCCAAGCTACGGTCATGTGAGTAGGAAGAATTTATCATGCTGCGTTTTTGGTGGAGAGTACCGGGATCCCCTGTGTGTGCGTTGGCTGGTTTCAATTCAAGGGAGGAAGATCAAACCGTGTAGAACATTGCTGGGCGCACAATTATATTTATTCTTGGTGCATGATATCTTCACAGGGACTGTGTACAATTGTTATTGGGCAGTTAGGTGACGTTGAAAAGAAGCACAAGATCTTATTGGTGATTGCTGCAGACTTATTTTAAAGATATTTGGTATGTAAACGGACAAATTACTGCTCTTATGATATGCATAGAGAGAGAGAGAGAGAGAGAGATTGCGTGTGTCAGGTCGGTACATTTGGTCTTAAATACATTATAGTGGAAATCAGTGATTTTCCTTTCAAAATAAAAACTGGCACCGTTGATCATGGATCATGGTATATGGTGTATGAAATATATATATATATATATATATATGTATGTATGTATGTATGTATGTATGTATGGAGAATAAAGAATATTTCTTTAGAGATATATTGCCTATACATCCAGCAAGCACAAAATGAATAATAGCAATATATCGATTAATTTAAAGTATGCCATACATTATATTATTTTCAAATCCATCGCAGTGATCTTCATGCACATCCAATTTGCATTGATTTTATAAGGATAAAAGTGTTCGACCCATAGAAGGGTATATACATATTTCTCACTTTAAGAGATAAATAAAAATTATCATTTAAAATATATTATAATTTTTTTAATTATTTATGTCATTTCATATACCAAATCATATTTTATATGATAAACTAAAATGCAAAAAAAAAAAAGAGGAACCACTTGCTGCTGTTTTTTCAACTCCACCATCAGCCACCCTGTATCAAATCAGGAGTTGGACTAATCCCCTGTGCCATCTCCTAAAGGGATACTGGTGATCAATCTTGCAGGATTAAAATTTGATTTTTTTTTTTCATATTATATACAATAATAGTTTATAGATTCGAAGCTATTTACCTTCTTTGACGATTTCGTGGTGGCATTTGCATTTTTTTTTTTTTTAAATCATTTAATAAAGAGACTACAGTTATGTCTGGGACTCATATATTCTAATGTTGGCCGCAATGGATACATCCAACCCACTTTGAATTGCACGCAGAGCTGCTTAACTGCAGGCCAAAAAATTCTTGTTTCCAAAACCGAAAAAAGAAAAAAAAAATCTGACTAAAAGAAAAATCATTTGTTCTTTGCTCTGCCCATCTTGGATAAAATTTATTGGCAAAAAGGACATAGATGAGTGGATTGTGCTTGGACACAGGCATGCATGTGTCCGAACTACATCATGCTTCCCCTTTAGGGAAGACAGAAATTGGACTCCGAGCTGTGAGTTTTAAGGTTAAATGAAGGCACACTTAACAATGACTTGTTGGGCCTGGACTGACGAGTTCAAGTTTGTTCCTTTAAATTTGGGCTACACCCAAGCATCCTGTGCCAACTAAGTCTGGGGAAAAAGACTAAATTGTTTTTTTTCCACATTATCCAACTTCTCAGGTTGTCATGTTTTCAGAGAACTGAATCATCTGGCGGATTATCTGGCACATTCAACAAGCTTCGATCATGGTCAACAAGTCTGGCACCACGATTTTTCTTCTATTCTAGCTCAAATCATTGTTGCTAATGTAGGGGACATTCCCCAGACATTGGGATTTCCTCTCTCTGTTATCGAAAATTAGAAAAAAAAAAAAAAACCAAGACTGAAAAATAAAACATTTAGATCTCCAGCATGCCATGTTTCAGTGAAAGGCTCAATGTGGAGACCGTATGAAAATGCTCAATTTTACCAACACCACTTAACCAGCCACAAGGACCGAGAAAAGGACAAGCCACAAGAGGCAAGCTTTACCATGAAACAAATAATATGTCCATATCCGTTGAAAACCCCATTGCAACTAATATATATAGTAGTCCCTGGACACATGGACCACCCATTGCCAAGCACGTACTGTAATTTATAATACCTGTCACAGAAAGAAACAAACGAACTAGCATACATCTTTGTTTACTACAAATGCCTTGCCCATTTGCTGTGGAACCCCTCTATTTCGATGGTACCACTCTAATTATAAGGTTGAAATCAGAGATGAGACAACCCACCATGAACACTAGAATGAAGATTACCAGCTGTTAAAGAGAAGCAAACAATTGAGTGATCCCATGGCTTTTTCAAAGTCAAAGAACCACGTACTGAGCTTTAATTTACGCAATGCTTTGCATTCTAACAGATAACTGTCAACAGGCCGCATGAACGCTCCCTTTGAAACCTCCTAATGTCCCCTACGTGACACAACAGATCATGTGTTGGGTTCACAGACAATTTTTCTTGCGGTCCTGTGCTTGTTCCATGATTTAGCTGGATTTCGCTAATCATTCATGTTCTGTCTCCATCAAAAGAAATGTTCATGATTCTTAAACCTCTTGGGGAAATCGAGTTACATAAACACTTCATGTGACAGGTCTTTTAGGATCTGGTGGATGGTCCATGACATTATAATTGATTGAGTTTCACATTAGGTGCTCATTTGGACTTGGTGGTGGAGTGAGCGTGTCGAATATAATTAAAATTATTTTTTTTAGGACCATATGGACAAGACTTTGTGCTTAGTCTTATTTGTTTAGATTTGGTTGCATTTCAGATCTATCAAGTCTTATTTTTATAGGCTGAAAGCCTAAACTTGACATTTTGAAGCAATTTTTTGCTGGTACCAATTGGACAAAATCAGGTATAATTATGTTCGATTGTAACCTGGCTTTTATTGAAGAATCTGGTCTATGCCTGGGCACTTGAGTCTATATGAACAAATGTACAATAAATCCATTTAATCTTCGCAAGTTTAAGCACGGATTTGAACAGGGTAATTCCTCCATCATTGCAGCAAAACGATTGGATTTTAGAGAACAATTCAAACAATATAAGATTTATATTGTCATGATATTTTCCTTAAAATATGACAACATCTACCAACCCAGCTAATTCACTGATTTCTAAGTGAACTGTCCTTGATTGTTGTTTCATCTCTTAGAATTTTCCTACTGAACTCCAACAAATTACAAATTTGCGAATTTTGAAATCTTCCTACGAATTGTGAGAAAGTATGAGACATATAAAATTCCTCGATGTGTTTACTGTGATGAAAACCAAAAAAAAAAAAAAAGAACTCAGGCTTTTTATATACTTCAGTACCGCTGGTCCCATGCAAGTAAATCATTCCCCCTCCACCACTGTCCGGTCTAAATTATTTCAGGGAACTGGCTCTTGGTCACCTTCTGAGCAAGGATGGTGAAGATGCCAGTGGCATGTGATCTCATTCAAGGCCTTCACATGCCCCACCTCTATCTTGTTTCCTCTAGCATCACACAAGTACCATAGCATAACCTATTCCCTGGTCCATCTTGATGACAAGTCTGCCCACAAATTTATTAAGTCAAAAGGATCAAGTTGATGCCCCCGTTTAACAAAAATATTTGTAGCATACACGAGGTACATGAAAACGTAGGTTGACTCTGTCATCAATAAAATAATCTTAGCATCCAGATCACAATCACCTGCACCGAGCGGTGCCCAACTCATGTAGGTTGTGAGTGAATTGGATCAAATCAAGTTTTCCTGTACCCCAGCTTTCCTGCTTGGATTGAGCCACCCTCCTCTCTTTGAAAAGTTATATCCTACACAACATACATTATACGACGGTACATAATACCAATCACAATTAGAACTAAAAACAGTTCAATCGATTCAATTTTAAATAATTTTTTTAAACCAAACTGATATTTAAGTTTAAGATATTTTTAAAATTAAATATTTGACTAAACACAATCAATTCTTTCAGTCCGTTTTGTATCTGTTTGATTTGTTCATATAGTTAACTTTCTCAAATATTTAAATAATTTTTTGATTTAAATAAATTGATCAATTAAAATAGAATCAAATTAATATTTTAAATTTTTAATTTATATAAAATATATGATCCAACTTTGAATATACATGTAACATAAGCATATATATATATATATATAAATATATAAAATATGTAACATAGATATATATATAAATATATGAAACAACAATAATTTAAATTTGATTTGCCGGTTAGATTTCAGTGTATCATATAAATTAATAAATTAATAAGCAAACAAAAATATTGATTTTTTTTTATTTTATTCATCCCAACCGAATAGATTAAATCATCAAACTGTCGTATTTGATTTGATTCGAATCGGATTGGACGGTTTAGACAGTTTAACCAAAATTTTTTATATCTCTACTCACAATTACTCATTTCTATAAACTTTATTTATCAAAAACTTTTCTCAATGTACCGCTACACATCCATGCGGCTGTCATTGGCGACGTGCACTAAAGACATAATTAGTACATCCAGATATGAAACCTCTAGCACCGTGGCCCTTATCATCCGCCTGTAGAGAATTGAAAGGGTTAAAAGAAAACTTGTTCATATCCACGTAGCTCCATATCCAATTTTGGATGATGAGACCTCTAGTAGTAGAATCTGCAGTGGCAGAAGAGGAGCGTTAAAGTGTTGCATGTCCCATTATTCAATTCATTTTTCTCCAAAATTTGATATCCAACTACTTCTATGGATTCCCCGTCTTTGTCACAGTTTCAGATTGCTCATTTTGTCAGTCTCTAATTCTTACCCAAAAATAAAAAAATAGTCTCTTAACTTTTTTAGATCTGTGTGCCCTATGATCAATTCGGCCTCCAAGCACAGTGAAAAGGCCGGAAGTTCCGGCTAACCTTATAATGGCAAGATTAATTGGGTTTGGGACCCTTCCACTAATAAGCCAATACAAAAACTATTATGATACATAATTCAGTCCAGTATGTCCGGTAAAGACAAATATATATCATCCCTTCCATTTAGAATGATAGCAGCATCACACCCACCATCATCCCGTATTGGTGATACCACCCACAGTGCTCAACTTCAGCATGAAACAAAATCACACCCATCCACAGGTACACTACGTGATCCCTCTATCATACCACCACGTTGCTCGAGAAGCCCAAAATGACTCGAAAATAATAATAATAATAATAATAATAATAACAATAGAAATCAAATGGGAATGGCTGCCACGTCTACGAGCCGTCGAGAATCGGCAGTCCAGTCCACGGACCTCGTGTGAGGGGACCGTTCCTTTCTCTTCTGGTGTGTAGGAATCACATTGACACCCCCATTTAAAACCAGAGCATAGGATTCGTTGACGCCCGCGCGGGACAACCGAATTGAATGCACAACAGGACGCGTTGGGTGGTGTTTTGGCCTCATACCTTCCACCGGTGCGCCTTTCGAGTTGGCGTGCAGCTCGTTCCATGCGCCACAAGCAAGCAGACAAATTGCATCCGGGTCGTACCTTCTTTGCAGTCACTTAGGGTAGAGAGATGAGAGTCGCAGCAAACGAGGAGAGATGAATCCAAAAGAAGGATTAGATAGAGCTCCTCTGCAAGCTTCAACTTTTGAAACAAGAAAAAGGTGAGAAGGATAGAGAGGGAGAAAGAGAGGACGGCTTGGCCTATGCTCTTGCTTTTTTCTAAGCTCACAGGTGGCACGTCAAAGCTTTTCAGGTTTCCTTTCGGGCCTTGAGCAGCTGCTTTCACTTACTTTCCCACAAACTACGAAAGGCCCGGATTTTCAGGTTACTGACGACCCAACCAACCACGCTAAGAAAGACGGGAAAAAGAGAAAGAGCTAAAGAAATATAGGACTGCGCCAGGGCTGCTGCAGTATTGCATATATATGCTCAAAAATATATCTTAGATGTTGATGGTTAAAGAGAGAGCAGCAGAGTTCCCTATGCCGTGGAATCTTTCACATCTATGTTATTGTCTTCTCCGCATGAGAACGAGAAAGAAAAAAAGAAACTGCCTTCCTCCCCTCCCCTCATCTTCCGTGTTACCAACACGACAAAAGACGACTACATACATCACAAGATAAAAGTTCGAATAGATTATAGAATAGAAGATATATAATTACACAAGCACCACCATTTAAAATCTTGAAACCAGGAGAAAGAAACACAACTTCACTGCGGCCAAAAGAGATGTTTCGCCGCTCTAACTATTGACTACAGAAGCACAGATCTAAAGACATCTGACCTTTTTTTTTTTTTTTTCCTCTCGCGTCCCTGGCCAAAACTCCAACGGTGAGGATAAAATCAACAAGCACGGTCGCTCTTATCGGACCTCCCATCGCTCGGATCGCTCTTGGACCGCACCAGCGGCGACTCGGACCCTGCCAAACGGGCCCAAAGCCAGCATGAGAGAGCGATACATAAATTTTAAAACCACCACCAACCGCTACTGAGAGGTGGTGACCGGATCCGGATCGTTCGTACCTTTGGCCGCATTGAACGACTTCTTGCAGTGCGCGATGGCGCTCTGGATCCCGTCCTGCAGCTGGAGCAGCGAGTCGTCCCGCCTCTTAGGGGGCGGTGACGGGACCGCTGCGACGGCGGCCGACGCCGACCGGCTCTTTCCCAGCCGCTTGCACACCACCTTCAACCCCGCCGGCACGTTCACCTTCTGGCCCTTAACGCCGCTCGACGTTCCCGTTGCCACCACGGCCACCGCCGCAGGCGGCGCCGGCGGTGGCGGCCCCGGCTCGGCCACTTCCGGCTCTGCGTCCGTCTCCTCCCCTTCGTTCTTCGCCGCTGCCCCACCGGAAGTCAGCTGCCCGGAGAACCTCAGCTTCTCTGCATACCTCTTCGATACTCTAATGTAGAGCGGCTTGATTTTGTTAAGGTACTTCTGTACCACTTCCTTGGAGAACTTCTTGTCCTCCGCTGCTGCAGAGGACGGCGGCGCCGCGGAGTCCAATTGGGGTTTCGCCGCTTTACTACTGCTGGAGTTTCGGGAGCTGTTGTCGCGGGTGAAGAGCGAGATGATCGGCACCTCCTCCACCTTAAATTTAATGAAGAACCTGCTCTGCTGCGGCTGAGAATGCTGCTTCGGCGACGCCACCACCGCCTCCGCGGCCACGGCGGTGGTCGGGGAGGCGGGAGCCCCATTTGGCTCCACCAGTGTAGATTTAGCCTTCCGTAGGCCTAACATGAAGACCCGTAACTTGGTGGCGGACCTGAGAAGGGAGACGGCGAACTGGGGCTTGGGATCGGCCTCGGAGGAGGTGATCACGATCGAGGATGGCTCCAGCGGCACGAGCTCGCCTTTGAAGAAGAGATCGTCGGAGGGCGAGAGGGTATCGGACCGGAGGCCGCCGTCGCCACCACAGCTACCCTCTGAAGACACCGCGAAATTGAACTCCCTCTCCTCCTCCTCCTCGTCTACCTCCGCCTCCACCGCCACTGCAGAGCCATCCTTCTCTTCTGCACCTTCCTCCTCCTCCTCCCCCTCGCCGTCTTCTTCCGGCACGGCGAACTCCAGATCGAAGAAGGGGCCATCGTCGCCGTCACCGCCGTCTTCGTCGTCGGTCTCGGCAGATGGGTCGAGGACACAGGTGGCGACGGTAGTTGTGGTGGCGGAAGCGGCGGTGCTCTGCATGCTAGCGGCGGCTGCTGCGGCTAGAGCCGCTCCACCACCGCCCCTCCAGTACTTGAGCAAGTTGAATGATTCCATAGTTGGGTGAACCAGAGGCAGAGCTAGCTCTCAGCTATTTTGCTCTCAGTTTTTGAGTCTTTTCTCCTCCTCTCTCTCTCTCTCTCTATTTACTACGTTTTAGAAATAGAGGGATATGGAGAAGAGAAGAGAAAGGAGATAAAAAAAAGAAAAGGGGAGGAAGAGAGCGGGAAGGGGAGGAGAGTAAATCCGGAGAGCAGCAGACGCTGCCAAGGCCGTGTGATGGGTCAGAAGTCAGCAGTGGATGCAGTCTCAGTAGAACAACTAAGGCTTCTTCACAGAACGGACGAAAGGGAGAGAAATTTAAACTTACTGCGATATTTTTTTCGAGTCCGCCCGGTGGCCTTGCTGCAAAGCATATCGGCTGAACCGCACCTTCCAATCAATCCCATCCCATACAGCTGGACTTTTGCAGTTCGTGATCACAAATATGATGCCACTCACCCCAATCAATGGCGAGCTGAAGTCGGTCTCCAAATACCTAGTTACGGATGGGTCACGTGAGGAGGGAAAGGAAGTGTTGTTTGAGAGGTACATGTGTGCCAGGGTTTGGGTTGTGATTGATGGATCTTGGCCGCGAGTGATGGTGGAATGCTGTCGCGCACCGTCTGATTGGTACGATGCCCTGGAAAGGAAAAGACATTTTGGTAAAGCTGGGTTTTTCTTTTATCCTAGTTTAACTTTTTACTGGCGGAGGGGGGCGCATATTGAGAAAGCTGTAGGCGGGGTATCAGACGGGGACGCTTCCCCGTTTTCATTTATCGAGGGATGCTTGGTGCTGCGGATATTATATTTGGCCCGGCTTACGGGTCATATTTTGCTGGGTGAATTCGGGTCATATTTTGCAAGCGATTTTATGGAGTATGGAAGTGGGCATCTGGAAGTCACCCCAGCCACTCCCGGGTTTTAAGACTCTTTTTCACTTTCACCACTTCAAACCCTATTACCACTTGCAAGCGGTAGCCCTCTAATCCACTTGCCCTCATGTCTCGGCTTTACTTGTCTCTTGAGGGGAAAGAGTTGTATCTTTTTCTCCAAAGAAGGATTTATCTTTGTTCGTACGGATTACCATTGGTTCACGTAATGATCACTTTAAAATCTATGCAAATGGTGGATAAAAAAGTTTAGAGTGCTTTAAAATATGTAAGATGCAATCCAATAGTTAATATAACAAAAAAAAAATCATTCTTTCATACAAAAGAAATAATTTGAATCGACAATCTCTTTAACTTTCCTAATGTTTCGCTGATCTCTAGTAGCGATTCTTAACCCTAATGGGTTAGCTTAGCCGACAAACTCCTCCTGGACAGTTGATCTACGATTGCCTCAATGATGGTGAGAGCTTACGAGTATTTTTTCCTATTCCACTCGAAGTAAGCTTTATTTCATATTTGTGATCCAAGTTTCTTTTTTTCTTTTTTTTTTTCAAGATTTTTTGTTGAATCCATGGATTCATGTGTTGATTCACTTGAACTAATTATTGAAATAACCAGTAATATATTTAATAGATAAACCTGCACAGATTCCTTATTTTATTATTGCAAGTTACTGGTATTATCTGAATAGTATTAAGTATATTTATAGTAAAATAATATTATTTTATTATGGAACACATGATTATTTCCATAATTCTATAATACACATTAATTTATATTAATTAGGCATTAAGGAAGTAGCTATTTTAAACAATATTATTTTATTCAACGAATGCATGATTATGACAAATAATATTACTAAATATAGATAGAGCGAAAACAATATGCTAACAATAATTAATTTATTAAACACATGCTTGTATAGGATGATAGTGTGTGTATTTAGATTTAATACCCCCAATTACAATAGAACGATAACAATAATTAACTTATTAAACACATGCTTGTATTGGATGATAGTGTATGTATTTAGATTTCAAACTCACAATTACAATATTATTGATAATATGGTAATCACTGCCCTTTATTTTATTATTAATAAAAGATGCATGATACATACTACATACTAAGTTACTAAAATAGGGTGATCTTGCCACCCACTTCGGGTCGACCATATCTTCCCACTCTTATGCTAAGCAAATATCCAAAATAGTTGAAAGCTAACTTTGTACACCATGCAACCAAACACCCATAAGTCATAAAAATGCACTTCCACTATCTTTAATTCCCAGCAAACCAACTAGCAAAAGTTGCTCACTTTCAGAAAGAGGAAGTCACTCCCGATCCACTCGCACAACCAACCAGGTGTTGTGATACATTACCATCTGGACACCTATGGTCAAAGGAAAGTTCTAGAGTTAACACAAACATTGGTTTGGGCCAAGTGCTACACTCTATCAAGCAGAGATTGGTTTTGGATACTGTCAAACTTTTAAATTTGATGTTGGATTTTGTAACAGGTATCAGTGTAACAAGGGATATTGATGCTACAATTTATGGCATTGTAAAATATTAAGTTTTATTACCTCATTCAATAAAAGAAAATATATCCATGCCGCAATGCAGGCACATACCACCATCCTAAAGACATCGATCACCTTTGTCAGAAAACAGAAAAAGATATATCCTAAGAATTCGTGCAACATGATAATAAAAATCATTCCACTCTCTTTTTACGGCTTTATCGTAAGTTCTTTTTCTTCTGTAATGAACTCATTCATCAAAAGAGACCAAAGGCCAGTTACTCTTCACATGTTATTGTCTTAATTGAGCTATCCTAAATTAAACCTAGATTGGTTCATGTGGACTATGTTGAACAAAATCAATTCATGATAAATTCTGCACAACTGCAGTTCAAACCGTCGCACTAACCAATCCACATCACATAAGATCAAACCAAACCATGCAAGCTCCCAGGCAACTGTGCATGATAGAAATTATGCACTGCATAGGATGGCATATATAGTGTGCAAATTCAAAAATTGAACCTCCCCACACCAATTTGGAGGTATGTGGAATTTTTCAGATCACCTACAAGGTCTTAGGACTTGGCTCTTACGCATGATAACAAATTTCAAGTTCGCATCCAGATAGGAACCTCTTTCCTAACTTACCTTCTAATAAACCCTTCACCAAACCATTACCTCTGAAATGAAGTTCGCAAATATTGACTTATAACAGCAGTGACCAGCTCACCTGATGCAAAACAGCCAATAAGAATATGGAGTCTGTGTCCCGAGTAACGAGGCAGTACAGCTATTGTTCCTATGTCACACTCTCAATGTTCTGACAAGCCAACCATATCAGCAATGACACACTACGATCATTACCTCCAGAATTTTGATTCCACCAAGCCCAGAGGTATCACATCTATTGCAGACCAGCATGGTTTGCCTTGATTTCTGAATGACCATCATGCTCCAGCTCTCAACTCACACATAAACTATCAGAGTTAGTTCCCTGCCAGCCTCATGTGGATTTTAATGTATGTCTCAGTAGCAAGCTCAATTGTTTTCTTCTAATTTTTCCAAACAAAAAAATGCATTATCCGTAAAGAAGTTTCGCATGATTCTTCCCTTGCAAAAGTTTCAAGAAATTATAGTCTGTAGTTTCCAAATCTCTCACAATATGCTGGTGGAAATCAGAATCCAGACTGCTCATCATTGCAAAGCTTTCAACGATCATTGTTCAGCATTTGAGCAGTGTTCTTCTTTAAAGCCGAGGATGAATATCTTATAGTCAAGATAGTCTCCATATAGGTGACAGTATAACTGACATCACTAGCACATCTCAGCTTCCATTTGAGAGTAGTGACACATACTTTTTTCGACTTTTTTAATGTCGAGAACAAAAGATCCACAATTTTCAGGGTGGTTCACAGGTCACAATATGGTCACTCTTGAAAATCCATTAGCAACTTTTAAAATATACTCAGAATTTCTAAGTTTCATTTTGGCATAGAGTCATTGCTGGGGAGAACAAAACATGGCCAATAACTTTATAGTACCTGACCTCTTTTAACTTTTGTATCAGCCATTTGAGAAAGTTTCTAGTTTCTACCACTCATAGTGGACTCTGCTGTTGGTGGATGAATTCTTTTTGATGGAAGTGAGTGGCTGAATTCAGTCGCAGGTGACATGTCTCCATATCACCATATCCCTCAGCAGTCAGCACTACCTAGACAATCACCAAAGAGCAATTCCAAGCATCTTCTTCCCACCAATGACTGCATGCCAAAATCCTCTCAAATCATAACACTAAAGGTTACCATCTGCAAACCTGCACTGCTTCAACTTATTGAATATACTTGTTTAATGCCTTTGAGTCGATTCCTAGTAAGCATCCAAATCTTTATCAACAATGTCCTCATCAGACCCCAAGTCACCAAGGTCACCAATGATGTTAGTTTGACAACAATCTGCAACAGAATAAGCTGGATTATAGCCTAAGACATCTGCTCTTTTAATTATGCAAAAAAAAAATAGTGAGCTTAACATCAAAAGAAAATCATCTAACTTAATGCCTAATTCTTTAAATAGCACACTTCATTAGGATTACAAGAATGATAATTTTGTACCTGTAGAGCAGCTGTAGCTAATCATACAAACACAAAACTGCAGCTTAGGCTGTGAAGTATTTCTAGCTGTGAAATGGCACGCTAAGGTGTTGCGTAAGACAAAAGGGCCTTAATGCAAACCCATCTAAGAACCTCTCAGGGGAAGGACACTGCCACAACCACCAGCATAGGGACAGTCAGAGGCCTTGCCAGAGACTGCCATTAAGTTGAAACCAGTAATGCAGGACATATACCTGAGAGCGTATTTAAGGACTGCCACCACTTGAAATCCATATCACTTCTGGACCAAGTTGGTGCTTTCTGAAAGTATAGAAGAGTGAATTATTAACTTAATGCATCTATTTTCTACTAAGACAAGCGGGCCTATCAATTGAATTGCTCTACATGTTGGACCAGTTCAATCACTGACACACTCGTACATAAGGGGCGCAGGGAAAGGGTAAAAAAAGTTTTACCACAGTAGTGTAATTCTTCATGAGCTGCTTTTAATCTTGTGAGCTCCATAGTGCCTCCGGCATCCCAAACCAGCATCCATGTCTTATCATCAGTTCATCTTGGCATAAAATAATTTCAGCGCATCATCCTGTGAGATGCACACGAAATGTCATATGAAAAAAGATGCATTTTAATATGATCCACATAACTTGGGACTCGAGATGCACAAGTGAGTAATGGCGGATAACTTTTAATTTAAGTCCAAAGACATTCATGATAGAGTTGCCTAAGAATATATTTAGGACTTGCTAATGGGGACATTGATTAGCTTTCAACCATCTACAAGCAGATGATTGAACCTGTAAAGATCAGAAAAAGTTTCATGGTTGGAGGACTATTGAGTTATGATGTACTCAAGCAGTTGGAAAGCCAAGTAAGATACTTCTCAACATTCAGAGGCCGCTATGGCATAGGGCCTTACGGTTTTGCCTTTCAAAAGGTGCCTCACGAGAAAAAAGATCTCATCTCATATAAGCCAGAGTCTTTCTTGACTCATAACCAATGTAAGACTAATAATACCCTCCCTCCTATACCACAAAAATGGTGAATAATATGTACACTTTCTATATATAAAGTTAGCGATCCTAGATCTCTGTAGAGAGTGCAAACCCAGACTCATTCTCTAGTTTCATTTAAATATTTCTACATATCATAGGCTGTCCTGATATCACAATAAGAATTATGTCTTTTTGTTCATGGTTAAGAACTACTTACATGTACTGTTTGGATTTTATGACTGAAATATTTGTCCATTTCATATCTGAAAGACCATTAGTCATCCTCCTTATCATCAATTTACTCCAAGCCTTTCCCCAACTTCTGCAGTCAACAAATTAGGTTCAGGAATGGAACCTATAAAAACTAGGTTCAGAATTGGGGCATAGCTCTAAGTTCAAAAGGCTCCATCAAAAGATTAAGCAGAACTTTCTGACGGAAAGAGGAAGCAGATTTTTACAACTAAATACCAACTTGGTGCCAACCTCTAATCTTGGGGTCATATCTGGGTTAAGGCAACTATAAGCATGAGGGTCATGCCATTAACCCTAAAAACCTAGTTGGTGAGCTGAGGGGACCTCGCTTAAAAATTATTGTTGAAGCTCACTCAACAAAAGAACAAAGAGGAAAGATGACAAAGTTCAATAAAAGCAGGCTGCATTCAGTGTTGCCAAAGTTAGGTTCAAGTAGCAAAACATGCACATGCTTAGACTGGATCTGATCATGGATCAAATCACAAATCACAAGATCACTGTGTAAGAAAATCGATGCATTGCTTGTTCCCTGTGACATATAATCGATCGATCAAAGTGGCATCATGCAGGTTATCAGAGGAAGATTCATTGGCCATGATGAAAGATCACTTAAATATAGTGTGGGAGAGAGAAGGAGCAAATAAGAAGTGCATCTTAGTTCCCACCCATGGCTTGGTACCATGTGAAGTTTTGCAAAGGCCGTTGCATATATCCATCATGGTATTCACTAGTATATATAGTCCATATACAATTAGAACCAAATCTCACAAACTAAGAATTAGATATAGTACGGCAAGGAATTCCATATTGAGTGGTCGAGAAATTCCATGTAAGGCTAGCTTCCATACTAAGGAATTCCAGACCAGATTAACTTCTATATTGGATCAAATATTTCTTCTTTTTCCTTTTTTGATTGAAGGGAGGCTCAGCCACCCATTTTATGGGTAAAATGTCGGGTCAAATATTTCAAAATTGGTCTTTCCTTAATCTGAAGCACTGAGAACAGGTATATATGGATGTACAGCAGTTATCCAGCATTATTAGACTGTTGATCTCGCAATAGAAGAGTAAAAACAAAGTGCAGAATGTTGCATCACTGAATCGATTTCCAAGTGTAAAAGCTTATGTAAATAATTACTGCAAATTCCCATACACCAGCTAAGAGATCTAATAATGTTATGATCTTGTCAGCTTCATGCAATGGAGACTTGGATTGGTAAGATTGTCATTTTGATTAGACTTGGATCAAGAAGATTGTCTGAAGACCTAAAATTAACATTCAGTGAGATGCATGTTGTAACAAAAATGAACAAGATCGAGTACTGTAAACTGGAACAAGAATGAGATCATAAGATCTGATGGCCGAGTTATGACTCCTGTCAGATCATTAAAACTCTATTCAATCAATTATATATAATATAGAATGGAGAGGGAGAGGAAGGGAGAGAAAGAGTTCAACAATATGAAAGCACAGTGAATGAGCATGTAATGAGGGTCAACTCATCCAACAAAAAATGAACATTGCAACAATGCCATTATTGAAATAGATGATAATCGTATTCATCAAAAAAAAAAAAAAGAAATGGATGATAATCAAAGCCAAGCAGAAACTGGCTAGAAAAAATGATATAGGAAGCATAGTAGTTGGAAACCAGCTGCAATTAACTGAGTGTGAGATACCATAAGATGATATAAGCAAGCCCATTCAGGATATGGAAGCTCTATACAGAGTTAGTTGAATGGCCATGAAAAGGAAGGGAAAAACAACCTTAAAGATCTTGCCTTGACAAGTAGTAACCCAAAAAGGAACCACGTATAGCAAGGCATCATTTGTACCTGCTTCTAAGCTCCAGCATGCCACAATCATGTAGAAGAATCAGAAGATAGATAGCGTTAGAAGTTCCTTCTGCAGCTGAGTGTTCCTTGTTATCAATATTCAAACATCCACTGGATTGATGGAGAAAACTAGGACTGAGTACTTTAAAATTGGGGACTAACCATCAGAAAACTTCAAACAATAGCGTAACATCTGTGGGATTCTTTGATCTCTGACGGGAATAACTCACTGATCTTATGTTCAGACCTACAGCAGCCATCAAGTGATCGCTCAAAGAGAAAACAGAGTGGGTATATGAAGAAATACATGAAATTAGTATAAGAAGGAAATGGGAATAAATAGCATATTGGCAAAGAAAAGTAAAAGGTGCAAAGGAAAGGAAAGTGGTGAATGAACTTGGTGATCAGTCCATGCACCCCTTTACAAGGCCAGCCAATCACTTGTGGACATAGTTAAAATGCCTCAAGGTGATCTGCTGCTAAAGTTACATCCATTAAGTTGGAAAGGCCAAAAATGAATGAAAAGTTCATGCAAGATAAATTATTCTTCATAAACTGAAACACATAGAACAGCTATGTATATGTATGTAGTAGTTAAACATGCAACCATCAATAGTCCCACTCAAGGTAGTACATAAATTTTCGCACAAGTAGCTTGAACCACATCCTGCAACTTGAACATTCAAAAGACTTCTCAAATGATCAACAAACTAATACTTCACAAATGCAAGATCTACAGTGGTAGCAACTCATATAATGGCTTAGGAAGAAGGTCGAAATCTCAAACCCGATTCATTTTAGGGATAGACCACTTCCATCTTACACCAGGTCATCAAGACAACCAAGCAAGATATGGATGCTAAACCATCATCTCACCAAAATATCCATTCTTGAGGGTATACTGAAATAAGAGAAGTCCTCCTCCGAAGAAAACAAACAGGATCCTGCTCATACTTCAGTTGCAGCATTTTGGATATGTCCTTGTTTAATATTCCAACAAATTTTGATTGACAAACATGGATCACGTAGTCCGAATCAAAACCAACCAAAATGGACACTGGTATATTGCCATACAAGGAGCATTCGATCATCTCCTGTGATGTAGGTTTGAATCTGGCTCTGGGACCGCGGGTCTGAGCCCCCTTTGTCCTTCTGACTTCGAATGTGCTTAGCCACTGTAGACATGACTCACGTATAGGGGAAGGCAAACAAATACCAATTGCTTTGTATGTGCACAACTACAGTGTCCCACATTTATGTTGCTATTACTAAAACCAACACTAGGGAAGGTAAGATGACCATCACGGGGTTCCATACTGTTCCGTGGATGTTCAATTCCTCCTCCATGAGAAATGGCAGTCGCATAGAAGTAAAGCCTGCGTTATTTTGAGCAATTAAAGCAAAATTCAGTAAATGGTTATTTGTAATTGTCACTTGGGAAAAATGGAATTAAGAAGCACCAAGAGATACATAAATTTAGAGATTCATCCAGTTCTATTGAAGATAGAGGGACTCTGTCAACTAGGAAATATACAATTTGCAGAGATGTATCTGTATAGCATTCAGCTCCACAAGTGTCAACTATGCTGCAACTCCAATTGCTGAATTCTATTCATTTCTTTTCAAGTTTGAAGAAACAACAAGAATAGGGAATCTCTAACAACTCCAAAAGAATGAAAGGGAAAGCTCAAAGAAGGGGAGGAAACAAATTGGAGCTAGGCCCAAGAATCTGACTGAATGAAACCTCACTAGCCCACCTCGCCGCAATGAACACAAGTAAGAGCTGATCACCTGTCGAACGTAGAGAAATGAGAGATGGTGAATTCGCCATTTAGGAGGTGAGGAGTTTTACCATTGATGGATTTACGAAGAGTGGACAGATACTTAAAATGAGGCCCAACCCAAAGCGCATCCAAAGTTTTGCCCAGTACAGAAGTAAAATGGGGCCCAATCCAAAGCATATCATAAGTCCATGCAGAACTTCTTTGTGCACCACATGGTAGAAAATTCGACGTGGAATACATCATTTTATATAATTGATCTATGTAGTTATCACTTTTTAATATATATTTAATACTTATAGTTTTATTTTTTTTATTTAAAAATTTTGTATGATGAAAATACTCTTATTCTTTGATAAAAATTATGACATCGTGTGGTATATTATGACTTCCTACACACAGGATATCATAATATGGCCTTAAAAATTATGGCATGCTGCATTAAATTATGGCTTCCTGCATACAAAATGTCATAATATAGAAGGGATATTTTTGTCCAACCAATTTTCAATGCATATTTAATGTCTATAGTTCTGCTCTTATGTTTGAAAATTTGAAATGACGAAAATACCTCCGCTCCTTGAAAAAAATTATGATATCCTATAGTATATTATGATATGCTGCATCAAAATTATGATTTCTTATATGCAGGATGTCATAATATAGACATAAGATGTCCAAATTTTTTTCAAAGAACAAAAATATTTTTATCATTCAAATTTTTCAAACGAAAAAGTGAAACTGTAAGTATTAAATATGTATTGAAAAAAAATAGTTATGTAAATCAATCACATAAAATGATACACTTCACGTTGGATTTTCTATGCAACCTGCGGTGCACAAAAAATTTCCTTTAAGTCCACAATTTTCATGTCGCATCCCAAGCCTGAACCTGGTTCAAAGCACGATCGGATCCACTAGGAATGGGCCTGCTTAGGCCAAAAGGCTGGATTTGACCCGAAATGGCCCGATGCCCGAAATCTTGGCCCAGCTGGCCGAAATCTTGGGCCCAAATAGTGTGAGTGACGTGTCTTTACCGCTCAACCTGCACATGCCACAAACACGAGAAATTATTGTCCGGACCACGTCTAGATAGACCAGCGCAAATCTCGAAGTATGTACACGATGAATAACGCGCAATCGGGAATTCGTGAAATACAAGGAATAATGTGGCGTGTTATCCACCGTGGGATTTGGGTGGTCCGGGCGCGGTCCAGACAATAATTTCTCCACAAAAACAACCCGTCCATCCCCTGCCGGGCAGCGTACACGCACCCACCCGTCAAACCAACGACCAGACTCGAAATGCATGTGGGTCCCACAGGTCCCTGAACTCAGCCATTACCCGTAGGGTGCAATTCGAGGATCCGGACAAGTAGGTGCGTCAGGCGTTTTATTTAAAATCCTGTGGTAACGCTTAACACTGAGATACGTGCGGCAAAGAAGATTCTCTTGGTGGATCCAAGTCCCACAAGCATATGCAACGAGTATTCAACCAGCTGTTCGATCAGATACCGCACACCAAAACCCTCCAACAACATATCGGCAGGTAGAAGCGGAATGTGCTGACCACGTCATATTGTCGAAAACGGCAGATAAACGTTGACGGCGCTTTGGACCCCTTCCAGCCTTGCTGAAGAAAAGATGTAGCGCCTCGAAGGAACCGCCGTCAACTCTTGACGGACGAGTCTAACTTAGAGACGAACTTTGATCCATTTCGGACACCCTGCGCCGTCCCGCTTTTCGAGAGAGAGGGGGCTGGATCCTGCACCGATCCGACGGTCGGGATCGCATCTCAGAGGCCCCATTCGCCATCTATAATCCCCCGATCGTCGAAGAGATTTCTCCCAAAGTAGGGCGAGGGGGAGCGATCCTTTGGTTGTAGCCGTTCCGGTGTCCCTGCGGAGGAGGATTAGGGTTTCGTCAGGACGATGGCGGAGCACTCGGAGGAGGCGAGCTCGAAGCCGGAGTCTCTGATGGAGAAGATCGCCGAGAAGCTTCACGGCGATGACTCGTCGTCGTCGTCCGATTCCGACAACGAGAAATCGGAGTCGTCCGCGTCCTCCGTGAAGGCCAAGATCTACCGCCTCTTCGGGCGGGAGGAGCCCGTCCACAAGGTGCTTGGCGGCGGCAAGCGTACGGATCTCCCCTCTTTCCCATTTCCCTTTTTTTCTTTTCCATTCATTCCTTCATCTAGGTTGAGAAAAATTTATATTTTTATCAGTATTATTTTTGTTTATAAATGTATAGATCGGATCCAATGCTTCTGAGTTTACTGAGTTGCATCGAACTGGGATCTATGGCGTGAATTATTTGTTTATTTATTTATCTCGATCGCCTAATAGGGTTGCTCACTTTCTACTATTAGAAACAGCTTAGATTTTCGGGCTTTCGGAAACAATGAAGGAAACACATATCATGCCATTTTGAGCACTGTTGATCTGTATCTTGTTCATTTCTATCGATTATTGTGGATTTAAAATTATAAACCCTATCTTGTTTTCCAGGCCACTTCCTGTTTTTTCAAATATTTTACCTCGATAATTTTGCATCTATCTTTATTACAAAATATTATCTTTGAAAACTTGATTTTTCCCCTTAAATTTACTATTTTGAGACATATCACTGTTGCAGCTGCTGATGTCTTCCTCTGGAGGAACAAGAAGATCTCCGCCGGCGTGCTTGGCGGGGCCACCGCCGTCTGGGTTCTGTTCGAGCTGCTCGACTACCATCTGCTGACTCTGGTCGGCCACTGCCTCGTTCTCTCGCTGGCCATCCTCTTCCTCTGGTCCAATGCAAGCACCTTCATCAACAAGTGGGTCGTCCTTTTAAAAATATAAATTTGGATTGATGAAAATTTGTGGACAAGATTAGATCTTTAGCTAATTTTCCTTTTCCTTTCAGGATTCCGCCACACATACCTGAGGTGAGCATTCCTGAAGACGTGGCTATCAATGTTGCGCTTTCTCTGAGGTATGAGATTAACAGGGCCTTTGCTGTTCTGAGAGACATTGCATCAGGGAGGGACCTGAAGAAGTTCCTTGCTGTATGTTGACCTGACTTGCGCCCTTTTTCAATGCTAATGAGATTTTCAGAGCTTTTGGTTTATTTTTTGACGGATGATACACATGGTTTCTCAGGTGATTGCTGGACTTTGGGTTCTTTCAATCCTTGGGAGCTGCTGCAATTTCTTGACCTTGTTCTATATCTGTAATTTTATCTTTCAACTTCCCAGTCTTTCTGAATTTAATTTGCTATCTCGTTTTTGGTTTTTAATATTGAAGTTCTAAAGTTTTTTTGTGAATGGAACAAAACAGTGTTTGTGACGTTGCACACCGTGCCAGTTCTGTATGAGAAGTATGAGGACAAGGTTGACTCATTTGCAGAGAAGGCAATGGCAGAAATCAAGAAGCAGTATGTCGTGTTTGATGCAAAGGTTCTAAGTAAGATTCCCAGGGGCCCATTGAAAGATAAGAAGCAGTAGAACGAAGAAGGCAATCTGAGGTTGTAGAAGGTTTGCACTCTGCGGTCAGATGTGGTTTTTCTGGGCAATGTTGTGACTGTTAATCCTTTGTCGGTTAGGACATTTCTTTACATCTTATTTTATGAAGTGTTTGGGTTCTCAATTTGGATGAATCTGGCATGTCTAAATTGTACTGATTCCAAGTTTTTGTGTTTTGGATTGTTATTATATATGCATGGAGTGTGTGCCCTTGCCTGCACACGTCTTTTGTTGACAAATTATGGGTTTCATACCAACTACTTCCACCATTGTCATGTTTTAAGTATGCTTCCATGTTCTTGATTTCAAAATCTGTATTCTGACATTGATATAGCAACAATATGAGGTGATTTAGTTCAATAACTTGTGATTTTTCTGCATATGCTTTTGCGGTAAAATTTATAATCAAAATAGTGTTGTCAAATGTTCTTGTCATGGAAATAGAAGAAATCATACATATATGCGGATGAATACACACTGATGTTGAGCTGTAAGTGAAACTGAGTGAAAACTCTCCTATTGCATATCCCAAACCCCTCTCTCTTTCTGTAGCCTCCTCTTGGTACAGGCTATACAAAATAATTTGATTTGTCATAAGAAACTGGTATTCATATTCTTGTAAAGGACGTAAAAATTAGGACATAGTTATGAGAGCTGCAGCTTGGCAACTTATGTCCATATATGCATGGAGTATCTTGTTCATGGTTACAACTCTGTTTTCATTCTTTTTCTTTGAATTCATATGTAATCAATCTTTTGCTGGATTTTAGATTATTGAACTCTTGTTTTAGAAAAACTAAAAGTATTTCACATATCTGCCTGTGTCATTACCTAGGTTTCTAATATACATAGGATAAAGGCTTGTTGATTTGAGCATTAGTCTAATTTGAAAAAAAGCTGAGAATGAGGACTGCCTGGAAGATACCTTCTTCCATTTCTTATCTTCTTTTACCTTCGATTTAAGAGTTCAACTTTGAAGCGTCGGCAACTCCAACCCTACCTCTGTGCCATGTGTTCCCTTTGGATCTAGAAACAGCAAATCTACTCCTAAAATTGGTCTTCGTTAAACTTGTAGTTCAATCCCTAAATCAACTTTTTGAACGGATCCTTGGTTGCTGACAAGGTTATTTGTTCATGGTACTGAACTTTATGATGAACTGTATAGCTGATGTGCAGTGGACAGATGAGTTATGAACCCATGCAGCTGTTGTTGATCGATTTTATATTGCTTGCATTGTGGACATTGTGGGTAGGGGTGTTATGTGTTTGATAGGTCTGGGTTTAACTAAATTGAGGTCTGTACCTGCTTAGGTTTTAGGTCTAACTTATATTTCATTCTCAGTTTATTGAGTGATCAGGTTGGGTCTGGATATTAATAATGTGTATTAGATTTAAGTATCAATTATTATTTTTAAAGAGCTAAACAATCCATTCAGTGAGAGGTTTGTCAATGGAGTATTCAATACATGCTACAAAAATTAATATGAGTAACAAGCGCTCGATGGTTAACTATATACCAATAGACTAAAAATTGAAAGATGCACTTTATTTAAAGGCAAGCATAAATGTCTAAATGTTTTTTATTTTTTCAAGTTAAAGGCTATATGAATAAAACTAAAATTATATATGTATGTATGAAAGTAGGTCGGAAGGTATTTATATGTGTACATGTATATGTATATGTGCATGTATGTAATAAACTAGGTAATTTATCCAGGTTCAGGTTGGGTGGAAAGTCTCAAACCTCAAACTAATTCATCTTCCAATTTGAATAGGGTTTGGGTTGTGGCGGGTTTGGGTCAAGTATTGGATGTGTGGATTGGAGCGACAATCCTGTCTTCTGACATTCTGGGATAAGGATCAGGGGATCATGGCGAAGCCACCATACCTTGATATAAGTGTATGTGCTAGGGATGGTGGATTAGAATCGGATTATTTAGATTTGGACCATGCCTTGGTATGAAGAACTATTCTTTGCTCTATGTTTGTTATTCAAAGTGGGAATTCTTTACTTGAAATTGGAGCTTCATGTTTTGTCATTCTGCCTCATCAATTGTCATTAAGAAATAACATTCTTGAGGGATTTTATTTGCTAATCCCAACTTACTCCACCCTATACCCATCTTTGTATGGTGTAGATTGAGTTACTACTCGTGGAACCGAGGATTTATATATACGTACAGGGATCGAAGGAGATTGGACTTTTAAATCTTTTCCTGCTACACAGAGCAATGCGGGTACCATCCAAACTAATGTCCGATGGTGTCATGGGGTATCTGAGGTCTGCAACCCTTAACTTTCTCTCTCAAGACAGTTGAGATTTCAATAGGGTGGGTTCCAAATGTCCATCATACGGAACTATAAGCATGCCATGCTGGTTATCAACTGTAACGCGATATAAGTAGCCCAACAGTACCCCAATCGATTCATATATTGTGAAGACGTTTATGTACTAAAAAGAAATTTCATAGATGTCAGTGTATGGCACTTCATATTTCACATCCTTCATGTTAATCTATCATGAACATATTATCCTTTGGATTAAGATATCATACGTTTAACTGGTACAATTTAGAATCTAATGTAAATGATCAATATTGTCAAATGTCAAAATTTCAGTTTTTGAATTGATGACTCCATTATCATAGGATTGTCTCGACTGAAAGCAAAAACTATTGGAAAAATATCCATAAAGAGATATTCTTAAATTTATTGTAGTTGTTAAATATACAATTATAGATTTTTAAGTCAAATTGAACAAGGCAAGGGAATTTTAAACCCAATTTGAACTTGATTATGTTGATTTGGTTTGGATTTGGATTTTGCGTGGATCTAACTCACATCTAAGCCATTTCCATCCACAGCTCCTTAACACCCCATGCTTTTGCTGCCATATGCTACTCTGTGAGGAGAACTATTGCCACTCATTATAGCAGAGGTTGATGCAGATGATAATTAATGTATCTAAATGAAAGACCTTAGAAGTGCATCATGAAGCTGCTGAAGCACTTGGAAATGCATCAAAAAACCGCTGGATATTATATCATCAGCGCCTTAAATTTCAAAAGGCCTTTATTTTTATTATTTGTCCAAGTTCCAAATTTTGTACTCATCTAAATACTTCTTTGGCTAAAAATGAGCTGTTTTTAGAGTAGAAAATACGTTGATCTTATTTTTCTATTTTTGACCAATACGATGATGATGTGCCACCATCAGGTTTGAATTCTGTAACTTCTCCAAAGACAAGATCGTAGGAGGGGCATGCCGACCAGCTGAGCTTACAGTTGTTAACCACATCTTCTTATTTCACTGAGAGGTTGACATGAAAAATACAAGACAGAAAGTACCTAAGTGAGAACATGCTCATCCTGAAATACTTCAATCTGTAGTAATAGAAGCGCATCTTACCTTCAAGGTGTACAACGCCTAAGATTTCTCTTGTCCAGTTGGTTTCGAAACAATTGCAGACCAATATATCGACAGAACTTCATTTATGGGAGATTCTTCAGCAACCCTTCTGACTAAATACTGAAAATAAGCAGGCAGAACCCTTCTTCCTGCATGAAAGGGTGAAGCCCCGCTCCCTAATGCTAAAATTAAGAGGTATGACAATATTACAGATATGAACCCTCAGTTGTTTGTGGATGTGACCTCAAAAAGGCCTGGGTGGTTTTTCCAGCACTGCAGAAAAGAATACTTCTTGATCGTCTTTATCCAGCTTTGGCACCACAACCCACTTGTGCTTCTTGTACCTCAGCATACCAAATGCATGCAAGTAATCATCCAGATCCTCCTCCTGACAGAAGAAGCTATCAATCCATAGTAGACCACCAGGCCTCAGAACCCTATCCCAGTCATACAGAACAAAGTCCAAGAGTATGAAATCGATCCAGCCGTCAAGGAATCTTGTAGTATGGATGATGTCAAGTGTGTTATCAAAGAAGGGAAGCCTCTGGTTTACAGTCAAGTACAGAGGCAGAAGTCCTCTGAGTGCAATCATCTCATTGAAAGGAGCCCCTAGATTGATCATTGCCGATACTATCGTCACATCAAACTCTCTCATCCTCGCAGCAAAAGTCCCGGTGCCGACGCTGAAATCCAGTCCAATCCTCATCTCCCCTGGCTTGATCTGCAGAACCTCTTCTATAAGGAAATCCGCAGTCAAATTCGAAGCTGGGTCGACGTAGACTGCTTTCATCCATCTGGGCATTTCATGGTGGGTGAGATTGAAGCAATCTGCACACTTGAAGAAGCCCTTTCCGGTGCTGTTCTTCGCAAGGCAAGCAAAAGTGCTGCATCTGTAGTGGCTCCACCGGACGTTCTGGTCGTCCGGGAGCTTCCACATGGACTCGTTGATGGGGAGAGGCTTTGTGTATAGCTTCGGGGCCCTCGCAAAGCACCTCCTTCTCGGAAGTGGATCGCAACCATGAACCATTAGCCTCTGAGCCTGCTTCCAGTCATCCTTGCACAAGTCCCCCACATCGTAGTCCATGTACTCTTCCAGCTCTTCCTTCATGGAGAAACAGGCATGTCCGATGCTTGTGAATGTTCCATTGGCTCCAAAAAAGTTCCGTCTCCCCAGCCTGTTGGGCTTAATTCTAATATACTTTCGTATCTCTTCCACCAGGAAGTGCTCGATGACTTTATCGTATGGCTGGCTGCTTGTTGACAATGGATGAGCCATCCCTGTCTCAGTTTCTTGCCGTCGAACATTGGCTTCGATGCGAGGGAGGAGCACCTTGACGGATGCCAGTTTTCCCAAGATATCAGCAAGGAAAGAACTATATCTGAGTCTCTCATTCTTCCATTCAGATTGATCCTCCTCTGAATTTGCTGCTAGCTCTTTCAGCTGTTCCATCTCTTTGACGATCTTTCTGATGATGCTATCCATGATCTTGTCCATCTCTACTTCGGCTACCCTATCATCAGCCAATACATGGTCACCAAAGGTATTGGTGACAAAAAGAGATCCCTGAGAATAGAATTTGCATAGCGTGGCTATACTGAGTAGAGTTGCAAACGCAGCCAAGAGAAGGGTGAAGACGTATACCCTTCTCTTTAATCCAAACCTCAGGAACAGGTTAGTTGGGCTTCTCATGTCCAACTTCACTACTGAGGTTTCCAATACAGTGCTGAGGAGAACTGTGAGCAGCGCTATAAATCATATAATAATGGAAAATATTCTAGATCTTCAACTTCTATAACAGCCGATAACCCATCAACTCAACAAAACAGGGTCAGAAATGGGATATAAAAACTAATCATGGGACTGGAGTGATGGTCAAGGTTGGAGAGGAGGTCCGGAAAGTTGACGAAGAGCAGGGAAGAGTGCTGCTCATCTGAGAGACCCAGACGTATTGGGAAGCGCGAGGAGGACAATGGAGTTCGTGGAGATCGGTGACTGGGATTTTTATATCACCAGTTAACCGTTTTCGAATGACTTGCCTTCTTGGCTGGGTTTCCCATACTTTTTTCTGAGCCATGATGGTTTTGTATTGGTTTACCGCTGACTCGGAGAGACGGAGAATACTGAGCTCACGTGGGTTGGTCCAAGTTCCCCAAAGGACCAGGCGTCTCAAGCACAGCTGTAGAGCCATTCGTTTCGCTGCTTGCCATAAAAAATGTGTGTAGAAACTAACACATCATAAAATCAAAAATAAGAAATTTGTGAAGAAACAAATCTCTCAATTGCATAATTAGCTCCGATTGGATTTGGAAGAACCGGAGCTTCCCATTCCACGTCCAGACTGGAGAAGATCCTAACTCCACATTTGGAAAATCCTACGTGGACTGGCCACCCTTTCTCCTGCCTCTTTTGCCCTACCAAATGGCATGCACGAACACTACGGCTTCAAATAGATGGCAACTCTCCCAAGAATCATCCATGTGACTACCAAAACCATGCCCCAACGTGAAGCAAATATTAGAATCCGCTCCTTCCGCTATCTCAACTAGTAGGACCGTCTAAATATATAGTAAGTTTTGAAAGGCACGCCCTCTTTAATTAAACTAAGACTTCACTAATACTATTGGCGTCCACCTACACATAAAATAAGTCCGCATAGACGTGCATCCATACATCTATCTATTCATCCATTCATATATACATCTCATACATGTTATGAATGCATGCGAATTTTAGTGATTAATGCACAGAATACATATGCCGATGCTTACAATCCATTGTAAATTATTCATCGCCTAATAAGACCCTGAAAATTGAGAGTACTCTTTTGCTATGTTTTGTAAGAAATATTCTCGTAATACTTCACAAACCAAAATAAATAAATAAAGGCATGCATCTCAAGTGTTATTTCCGGTGACCTTCCAAGGCCTGAACAGTTGAACATTTATAAACAACCATGCAGAGGAACGATGAATCATGAAATGCTACATTAACTTATGACCGATACAACATATCATCATCTCATACTAGTTTTTTAAATATATATTATCAGCCACAACCAAACATTCAAGGGAAGCATGAGCGCAGGCATAATGCTGAGTACCAATATCATCACAAAGAAATATTACATTCCAGTGGAACCTAAATATAGACGATGCAGACAACCTACTAAACTACATCTATTTCTATGCTCCAACACTAATAGAATCTGATCATAGGCTTCATAAAAGTTCGATTTGTCCCGCTTCCCTAAACTCTTACCATCTTCTCATGAGCTTGAAGCTATTCTTAACTCTCCTCCTGCAGGCTTCTTATGAGCAAGGGAGTTCATTTTGTAGCAACATGTTGATTCCATGCATATTATATTAATGTTTGTATGCATGAGCACTTCTATAGGAAGTAAGTTAGCTGTTGTTTCTTTCTTGAGCCTCCTTCCCCGTATAATTCGTTCCATTGCTTCAGTTCACTCATTATAGAACCCTCTGGAGCAAAACTTGCCGCCACCTGCATGAAGAATTTTAGGCAGGGGAAATGGCATATCCAGCATGTCTGATATAGATTTTTTTTTTTTGACACCAAGATTGAAATAGGATAAGCGGAAAAAACCTTATCTTGATGTCTATCCAACATAATCATATCAATTTGAGCATAAGACCAAAACAGAAGGAACAAAAGTTTGCACCATATCATAGCTAGAGACCGAAACAGTGTGTAGCAGTGCTATTTCTGAACCAGGATAAGTGAGACTTCTAGAGACTCAGGGGAACTAAGCTGCTCTAGGAAAGCCTATATGAAAACCTTTCTGACCGAGGTTCATTGTTTCGGAACTGTAAACTGTACAGGCACGGCAGCACCACACTGGTACAGTATAGGTATTGCCTGATACAGGCTTGGCATACTAAGACTCAGTTACCCTACCTCTTGTACTGACTCTCAGTATGGTATGGTATGCCCGATAATGGGCAGTAAGCACCGGTATTATGAACCATATTCCCGACAAAAGAAGGCATTCCAAAAGGATTAGAGAAAGACATCATATTCTACATACTGTTCTCAAAAATCATCACTCATCAATCATGAAACACCATGTATCTACACATGCTTTCAGAATAACACGTAAACTCACTTTAAATTGATAATTCATCTAAAAGAAGCAATCACTCTCCAGTTCAAGTTGAATGAAACCCATTCAAGTTAAACTAGTAGGCTATATTATACATGACAATTCTGTGGTTTATATAATTAATGCTTGAAAACAAAATCAGTAAATAGACAAACTTACTTGACTCTTTGCCTGCCTCATGTCTTCCATATTTAATGGTCTCAGGGTAATCGATATTTCCCCGTCTTCTACCTTCGTTTCTGAGGTGTCTGATGGATTCTCTCCTCCTCCAGCCTTCTGCTTAGTCTCCTGCGACAAAAAACTAAATGCTGTTATATAACTTGAAACCATTAAGAAATATGTGAATGACCAGCTTTCCTAAATTGAAGCAGTCACATAAACATTACTCTAAGGTTTACTGAAATCAAAATAATGACACAGAACTGGATATATTTTAGGTAAAGCATAATCATCAACCAAAAAGTGACCATCATAAACTATAAAGTGATGTAAAACGAGAATCAGTATTTTAAAAAATTGAAATGAGGATAATGGCAAAGTTTGACGGAGCTCAATGTAAATGAAGGTGCACTAATTACTTAATAACTGTAAAATAGCACTAAACATTTAGAGAAAGAGGGAAGAGAGAGCCATTCTTCTTTATTGAAGGTTGGTATGAAAAAGAGAACAACCGGACAGATGGATTATATGATTGAAACAAAAGGATAGAATTTAAGAAGATGGGTAAACTACTGCAGATAGTAAAACTATTGTGCAAAGAGAGTCCCAAAACTATTGTGCAAGGAGAGTCCCAAATGGGTCTTGGAATCAAATACCTAAAGCTATTTAATGAGGCCTTACTCATTAAACAGAAGTTGAAGCTTTATAAGTACATCAGCCTTTTAAAATAGTGGTGTTCAACAATTTATTACTCTCGCAGCTGAACTGGTTATGGCTTTAATGCTATGTTTCATTGGAACGAACACTGGAATAGAATGGGAATTACAGCTTTGGTATGGCAACAAACTAGGAATCAAGATTTCCCTTGGAATCATCATTTTTTTAACTGAAAGAATGCTGATTCCACTTTTGAATGAGAGGAACAGCCATTCCCAAGACAATGGGAATGAATGAAATTTTTGGAAAGTGATTTGATTAGTAATATTTATGGTATAAAAGACTTCCTAACAGCATGTTGGAAAATGTAAAACACCGTGACAAGTACAAAATCACAATTATCTTCTCACTATGTCATGAAATACATATATATAGTAAAATTCCATATCTGAGAATCAGATTTTTTGAAACTATAATATTTTTTTAAAAAAGTAAATAGTCATACCAGTTCTTTCAGTCTTTCTTTTTGAATTAGCTCCCTCACAGGACGATATGCTGCTGTTGTGCACAAGTTCTGCTCTCAACAGTTACCCTTTAGTAAGCTAAATGATCGTTTAATTATGCCAGAATTCCATGAGACACATACATACCTTGAGATCGCTACCACTATACCCCTCTGTCATAGTTGCAAGCTCCTTGTAGTCAAGTCCTTCCTTCACCTTCTCCTTTGACAAAAGTGTTCTCAGAATTAATTCCCTGCTTTCTAATGATGGTAGACCAACCATTATTCTGTTCAGCAAAGGAGACATTAGCAAGCAAACAAATATGTTTGCCCTTTTTATAATGGAACCGAAAAGGAAAAAAGAGAGAGAGAAGCAACCAACCTGCGTTCGAACCTCCTAATGATTGCCTCATCAAGGTCAAAAGGTCTGTTTGTCGCTGCAAGAACAAGGATTCTTACCTCAGGCTTTGTTAAGAGTCCATCCCAATGTGTCATAAACTCATTCTTAATCTTCCTCATTGCCTCATGTTCTCCAGCCCTATTTCGCTGCCCAAGCATACTATCAACCTCATCCACAAAAATGATAGTAGGGGAGACCTTCGCGGCTAGTGTAAACAAAGCTCTAACATTCTTCTCATCCTCCCCAAACCATTTTGACGTGATGGTGGACATTGAAACATTGATGAAACTTGCTCCAGCTTCATTTGCTATAGCCTTGGCCAGCATAGTTTTCCCAGTTCCAGGTGGCCCAAACAGTAATATTCCTCTGCAAGGCTTTAGGAGACCACCTTTAAAGAGGTCTGGCCTTCGAAGGGGAAGCATGACAAGCTCTTGAAGGGATTCTTTGATGTCATCTAAAGCACCTATATCATCAAATGTTACTCCAATTTCATTAGCTGGGATAACCTCTGGTCTAATCCGCTTTTCGAATTCATTGTCCGGGGCAACTTCCTAGAAGCAGGAGCATAATAGTTGGATAAATTGTCCAGCAAACTTCCATCAACACTTTACAATCCAAATGATTTTTTCAAAAAAGAATTGAAATTCAAAGGAAAGCAAATAATTACATTTTACATACAGAGGACTTGTAGATATATCATGATAAAATTCTGACCAAACAGACTACATAGCATAAGCCAAAACAAGGGACAAACATGGAAACCATCTACTTCTTAAACATCAGCAAAGAGTACAGTTTAACCAAAAATTGCATATAAAGTCAAAAAAATATATATATAACTTTTGATATCTCTTACAATACAACATAATCTAATCTTGTTTCATTTAAAAATATGAATTTAAATTATGCATGCATTTCATATAAAAATATAGTACCATAGGATATATTTCAATTCTTCCTTCATTTGCATGGTTGCATTTCCTGAATGCTTGAGCAAAAAATAAAACTAACTACTTTTGGGCCCATTAAGTCATTTAACTATATTTAACACAAAATAATTAAAATAATTAAATTTGGCATTATTTGGTTACTCAAAGTCTCAATATTACCATCAAAAGAATTTTCACATTTCATCTGTACCCCAGTTTGCTGTATCTGACTATGCCACCCGGTACAAGACATACTATACGGTACTGGTAGAGTACCCAGACTCGGTACACCCCTTGTACCAAGTGTTGGTACCAATGCACATACTATACCAAATCTCAGTATAGGTGTACCGGTTGGGCAATGATACAGAATTTAGTACAGAGTGCAAACTTTAACTTGCCTACTACCAATTTGATGCAATCTTCATCTTTTTTTTCCTATCTTACATGATTTACATGAATCTCGAACGGTTGCCCCATGATTCCACAATCTTGAACTGCATCAATAGCATAGGTTTACTTTTTCATAATGGCATTCAACGCAAGCCCCTCCAATATCCAAAATTGTGTTAGCCAGGAGTTTGACACCAATATATTGAGTGGGTGGTGGGGTTTGGAGGATCTTGGATTGACAGCTGGTCATCAGTAGTCAAACTAATGAACCATACATTAATCCAGAAAGCCAAAAATATACTGATAAATTATGGATTGTGAGTAAAAATTTCATCAAACAATCTATGATCTCTACAAATTGACCTTTGAAAGATCAGAGTACATTTTGTTTAGTTTACCTCAGCTGCTTCAATTTTTTTCAGTCATATATTCCAATATGGACCAACACGAGCCACTTACTCATAACAGTAGAGTCTATTGTGTTATATTCAACGCAAATATAATGATTTCTAGTTCACATTACTAGACTATACTGACTATGCAATCATCGCCATGCACCTTGAGCACCTACTATAAATATAAAGGAAATTGATGGTAGAAAGCAATGGTAGTGCTAAAATTTGGGAAAAGGAAAAACAATACAGACCGAACTAAACAGGAAATCAAGAAAAGGTTGGTGAACTTCAAAAGAGAACAATGTAAAACATTATCGCATCCAGCTTAACTGGATCCCATTAATTCTTTCCAATTTAGCATCACATCCTTAGCATTGCAAGCCCTGACAGATCCTCTCCATCAACAGCCAGGTTTTCTTCTCGGGCTTACTCTTTGCCCTTAATAGAAGTAGAGCCCCTTACTAAGGCATGGACAAAAATATCCACATGAAATTATCAGGGTTTCAACTGAAATTTTCTAATAATACAGGTTAGTTAAACTGTTAAAGTATCAGATGTCAGCATATCAATCAGTTAAAGATAAAGGTGTGGAAAGAGTAATAAGCTTACTGGTGCTTTTGGTGGTGGACATGAACCTACACCATCCTTCTGAACTGATTTCTCAGATTCACTTTTGTTTTCTGGAGGCAGAGCTTCAGATTTTGTCTCGGATTTTGTGGAAACTGCTGTATCTTCTTCTTTTCCAGCTTTCTAGAAATATATATATATTGTCAGATATGACAGCATAAAAAAAATAGAATTTAACTCCATCACTATAACAAACCTTCATAGGCTCAACATTTGCCTCTAGCTTTAGAGTATCCTTGCCACTAAGCTCGTTCTCTTGGAATATATTTAATGCGTGAGATAAACTACTCCATGTAACATATGGAAAATATAATGAGCAAATAAACATAAGATGAAGACAGAAATTAAAAAAAAAAATCATTAAATATTATCTAACCTCTTTGAAGATATGACAAGTTTTTCATTTCTATATTCAGGATCCTTGTTATTCATCAGGTGATAAGAAACTGCGGACACCACAATTTCTTCTATATACTTACTAAGAACCATGGTGTCTGCAAGGCAGATTGAGCCCAAATCATCACAATCGAGATCATTTGCTGCAAGCACCTCAGTTATGTGGTTTCTGTTATCCTGAAACCGAAGTATCTTCATGTCTTCTTCTATCTGGGACTTCCAGCTGACAAGTTTGGTCTCATCTTCTGGTTGCTTAATCTCTATATTGTAAGGAAATAAAAGAGTAAGCCTTTCATCCACTTCTCTGTAGTCACTGTCCACTTCTATCACCCTTGAACCAAGTATCAACACAGGGCCTGTTAACTTTTTCAACATTTTCCGGAACAAGGAGTACATCCTTTGGGATCTAAACAGAAGGTTCTCAATATCCCTTATGTAGAGGATGATTGGATCACTCTTGGATACTGAAAGCAGAACCTGGAGAGCAATCCCAAGATCAGTGCTCTATATGTACTTTAAAAAAAAAAATTGCATGATTATTGACATTTAAAGCAGGCTAACTTACACATTGCATCACGTATCAGACATATGGTATTTTTTACCAGACCAGGAGTAAAAGTAAAAAGGAAAGAAATACCTTATAAAGGGCCTGGATTAGAAGTTTCTCATCGAAGGACCAGCTGCCACTACGTTTTAGAGTTACTGCAATGAGGCAGAAGCTTGTAAGGAACTACAAGGAATAATTTGGATTATGAATTCTTGACCACAAAGATGCATGAATAATGAAGGAATCAATTTAGAAGACTGTATGATTCAATTCAAGTTACTGTAATAATTTCTGGTAAAAAGATTATCAAAATTTCTATATGATTGGCATCTAGCATTCCAGCTACATTATAATTATAATTTGTCTCAATCTATGCGAGCATGGCCATAGCAGATCTGAAGGGAATTTTGGAGGTAGGTGTTCAGATGTTCCACTCAGATATACCACATGTTTGAGAACTGGTTCTGGGTGGAAGGCTAAATTACCACTTCCTTTGATCTTTCTTTTGAAATACAGCAGAAATACCCCCCACATGCATCAACAACATGATATAAAAGGTTCTCAATTCAGTCCACCAATGCATCATCCTTTCATAAGTTTCCAACAAAGAATCAGTGTATCAAAGCATAGTAAAGGATAATATGAAACCTCTTCAAATTATGACAAACATGCCCCAGAAAATGTAAATCAGCCTACATTGTCGGGCCAGCATATCTTCCTCCATAAATACATATTTGGCTAAAGCAACCTATCTTTTAAAGAATTCAAATATTAAAAAAGCTTCTACAACTGTTCAGGCCTCAGGGTATTAAATACTGGAGCTTGTTCTACTCTAACTGGACACATTATTTAAAAAAGCACCCATGAATCCTAATGAAATAGTTTGATACGAAAAATCACATCCTAGGTATAGCTCAATCTAATCCATTTGGTTGACTTCTAGGATAAAGGTCCTCCATCTATGTGCTGGCAATCAATTCCAGCCAAACCAAACTTTGAATCTATAAATGCAAGTATGCAGCAGCATCCGCTGTTGCTCATTAAGAGAAAAGCACTGAAGGAATACGATCCCAGTAATTGAACTGTTCTAAATCAATCCTTATGTGGATAATTCTAACAATTTTTATACCTTAGCCAACCACAACATGATACGAAAGGCTTGAAAAATTATACCATTGAGGGAAATGATGATTTGATATTTTCAACCATTGAGACTAAGTCTGTCACTCATAGCCAAGGGATCCATTCTTCACTCTTAATGTAAGAATATTTTACCATGCTCAGATAGAACAAGATTTTCAATAAATACATAATACCAGCCCATCTAATTTGAATAAAAGGTGGAATGATAGATTACACTTCCCCAATCCTATTGTATGCTTTGACCAGTACAGTGTATGTCTTAAAGAGTAAATTTCACAAGGAGGATGACAATAATGCCACAATAAGATCGTGGATTTTGGATATCTTAAAGTTAAAGGATGACTTCATATTGGAGTTCTATAGGCTTGTTCATCCTCCTGTGGTGGCCTTGTTCTGGGTTTGTACCTTCATGATGCCTTTATAACTTTGATTTCTGCCTCTGCCAAATATCTCTAAGCCTAAATTTGACAACAAAAAGCAAAGTCAACATCATAGGCTAGATCTTGAGATGCAAAATTCCTAGATAAAATTAAACAAAGTGGCTCTCATCATGATAACAAATTGCACCACAACCCTAAATTGCTCCAGAGATCAACAAAGCATCCAGCAATGACTGACTTGAAGAATCAAGTAGACACAGATGCATCCAAAATGTATCTAAAAAAAAAAATATTAAATGATGCTGATTAAGATTTGCATTGCTGCTGACTACCAAGCAAGTCATAGATTGGCACAAAAAGTTGTATAATTGATACAAGAAAAAAATTCTGCCAATTATACAAAGATGTATCCTACCAAACATCGATTTAGAACAACAACCTGGATTCACAGGAGGGCACTGTGACAAGAGACTACTCATATCAGCTGAAGCAGAGGCATTCCTTCGAAGTTTTGGTATGTCACTAGTACTTTCTGATCCCCTAAATGTACATGAATACATGGATATTTAAAAAGTAATTACTCATGTAAAAGATTAAAATATATCTGTGCTCAATATACCTTGACCTTATCTCCAGACTACTGGTCTGTCTGTGCAGAGATCCTGCAACAAACCTCTCAAATTGATAAAAAGGAAAAGGCAGGTCGGCAAATAAAAGTAAATTACTCCAGAATCTACAAAAAATGTACCAAAATAGATGGGTGATATTTCTGCAGGTTAGCAATCCAAATTTATACAACCATAACAATTACACTGTATTACCAACTGATTAAATCAAACCATGCAAAACATATTTTATCATTACAAAAAATTTTGGTTTTGCTCACCGAGATAATCTGAACAAAGTATAACATTTGTATATAAGCCAACCAGCTAGTTCAGCCATCTGGGATTAAGCATTATAAGAAATGGCTTTACAAGTCACATTACACATATTAAGAAAGTGCAGCTACTATAAGCAGATGATGAAGTGGTTATAGTTTATATTCAAATGAAAAGTTCCACCTATGGCATTTGAAAACAATCTCCCAATTCTACAGAAAATCTCCCTTGTGCAACAGCAGCAACTTGGTATGTGTTTTCATAACAATGAAGCTTCAAATAATTTCCAATCCTCCCTCAAATAACAATGAAGCAGCAACTTGCAATTCTAACTTTCTAATTATCATAACATGCCTCTGATGCAAACAAAAACTTGGAACATGACACATCAACAGAATCAGTCTTAAACCACCATTTAACATTTCAGTTTTTTAACAATAAGCTTGTGCCAAAGAAAGTGACAAGAAAATATGGAAGAACCGACTTCATTAACCAACAAGCTCCTATCCATTAACTAAATTTAACTTCGCAATCCAATCTAGATTCTGATTGTAGTGTCTTGCAACAGGACAGGCCTTAAATTTGCATAATCATGATAATTTTATGGATGCTTACATATACACCGACCAGTCACCAACAACCAATTTAGCTGACCAATCTCTAACAATTTTTCTCATGTAAATGCCCTTGATTTTACATAAAGGATTTATATTGGCTAAATTGGAAGTTCTTGTCTTGGAAACTACACATGCCAGCAATAGTAAATGACAAACACTAAAAAATTCTAGAAGGCATCCTATTAGAAAAGTCTAGAAGACATCCTATTCTGCAATGTTAACTTCATAGCAACCAGATCCATTCCCTCACACCCTATTTTACACCCTTTAACTACAAAGTACTTTGATCATTTTAGCTCCATTTCTTGCCTTTATGCCAGATCCCTTAGATGCAATTACTAAATTTGAGAAAAAGCAATACTATTGCCCAATCTCTCCTCCTTGAATTAGTAAATTCTTCAAGATGTGTGCAGCTCCATGCTGTCCATCAGGGACACTGTTGCTCTTGTCATACTTAGAATACCCACTAATGGATAAAAAGACTTCAGATTTTCTTACATGAGTCCACTTAGTTCACCCTTATTCCCTTTTTGCGTTTGGTTTGCGACCGGAATTGGAATTGGAATGGTCATATTCTCCAACATGTTTGATTCGTGACTGGAATTGGAATCGGAATTGGAATGTGATTTGAATACTAGATGAGAGTCTAGATTAGATTTTGGGGGATTAGAACATTCCTATTTCCCCCAAAAATCAAAGTAGGAATGGGATTCCCTCCAACCAAACAGCTGGGCCCCACCAACCCCACCATCTTGCTGATTTGATCTTCTAATGGCGAATCTTTCTGCCTTATGATGCCTTAGAAATGAAGACCAAATAAATAAAACACCTAATTACTGCAGTGGATTTGAAGACATAACTGACTGCACCATTGTTCAAAAATAATGAGCATTGTTAAGCTTGTGTAGAAGTGCATCCACAGTGATCTAACATCATTGTTTGCCATAGTAATTAAAAATATATTGTACCAGAAAGATTGTCTCACCACAGATTTCCTTAAATGTCTATTTTCTCTTTCACTTAATTCCTCCTCTCTCCTCTCAAAGCCTGGATTCTCATAAGTTTTTTTTCTTAAAATCAAAAAATTATATTCAAACAAAAAAGGTCACTATAACATGGACCGACTTACGAACAATAAAGATCCAGAAATTATCTACAGTAAACAAATCATTATTCTGCTTCGTAACAATTGATTCCTAGGATTTACTGTTGGGAAGGATCCCTTACGAGTGCGGAATACGGATCCCCCATCCAAAATCGCTAACCCAGGTGACGATATCGATACCGCAACAGGAAGGAAGAAGAGAGATAAAAAAGACAATCAAATATGTGGATCAGCCCAAGGCTTACCTCCATGGGGCATGCAAGCTTCACTATGAAAAAAAGAACAAATACAAGAGGAGATCACATCCTCTCAACTCTCATACATCAATCTCTCTCTCTCTCTCAACAAGAAGCACTCGGCCCTCCCTAATAAAGCTCTCAAAAAACCCAAGGAAAACCCTCTCTACCGCTCTCTCTGCTCCATGAGCCGTTCTCAGGACGTTCCCTATGTTCCACGGCCATCAGGCCCTTAAAAAATCCTAAAATCAATTTCTGTTATGACTCAGAACCCCCCAAACCGTTAGATCGGGCCCACATGCTTTCCTGGCCGTTGGATCGCGCAAAACAGCTCTAGATCGCTCCCCTCGACTGTCGGATCGCGCGATCACATGCGTGGACCATGACAAATGGCCCCTGGACCGCAGTGGTTCATGCCTCATCGTGGACCACAACTCCCGTGCGGTGGACCACACGTTGGACTGCACCAGGCCGCCCGTGCTGGGCTGCGCATGTGGCAGGCCCCATGCGCCCGCAGGCCGCACCTCTGGGATGCGTTTCTAAGCCTACATGCCATGGGCTTCTGCCTTAGGTCTCGCTGCTTGTGGGCTTCTCTACTGTGGATCGAATTCGAGATGCCAAAAACCCAACATTTACCGCACCCAAACAGTAATAGTTTGAAACATCAAGGTCATCCATCCCACATAGATGCATCACACAGCTGATTACATCCAACTGTATCAGTAACTGCACGTATGTTTTAAATGGTTTAGTCACTAAGCTAGCAGTAAATGCCTGTTACTAAAAAAAAAGGAGTCAGAAAATCATAAACTATGGAAAAGTTCATTAAAAGAATACTAAACAATGACGAAGGAAAAGTTACAATTTTTCATAAGGATTTGAAATTAGCTGCAAATAACATAAGGCCATGAACTAGGTGTTGGCTGATGAAAACTTCTAAATAACTACTAAAAATTCTCTTTTTATTATTTTCACCTTCACCTTTCATCCTCCACTGCTCAATTTTTCATCTAAATCTCCTCTAGCTTCTTCATGCATATTTCCACGAAAGATGTTGTGGCCACAGCTACAACCTTTGGACATGATCTTGTAGCTATTGCCAGAAGGAGAGGAGAAATACCTGTTTCGTCAAATTTCTTTCCCAAGGGATCATGGAGTGCAGGCACTGGCCTAAGGGCCAAGTCACTATCTAATGGGCCCAGAGTTTAAGAATAGTGGCCAGGTATTACCTAGAGGTCTACCTAGGCAGCCTAGGTGACCACATTTTTAAGCCATGATCTAGACATGCATAAATGACTAGTTCAATTTAGCTCTCTAGTTATAACTTAAATCCAATGTCAAAAAATATGAGAAAGTACCATAAGGCAGTACATCCACATGTCAAAAAGAAGAGGAAAAAAAAAATTTAAGTTACCTATGTCGCCTTGTTTCCACACTTATAATGGAAGGTAAAAAAACAGCCCTTCAATGCCTTAGATCATCTAGAAGGACCAAGCTCTATACCTTCATAAAAAGATCATTCCTACTCTGCCATAAGCGAGAACTAAACGGGAAAGTCATAGGTTATGCAAATTACAGATATTGCTAATAAGCATATAGAACTCTGATTGTTACCTCTCCCATTAGCAAGAAGTCAGAAAGAAAATGAGTTGTTCAATAGGAAAACATAACATAAAGCCACTATGCTAACCATTAAAATCATGAAACCATAAGGAAATTAGGAAACATGTCATTTAAAATGCCCAAGGCACACCATGATAAAATATCTTCTAGAATATGCAAGTGTATGCAGGCTCATGACTTTCATGTCTTGAATCTACATGTTGATAACTAACCATCATCCATCAAGAATACATTTCTCACCGGAGGCAACTTGAAATAATGGAATCCTACTACAAGCCTTGTGATAAGTGCATAAATTTGTCCATAGAAATATTAATTTATGGATCAAATTATCTTTATTCTTTTAAAATTGATACTTCTTCGTATATTTTGCAGGAAATAAGTGCACCAATATGAAGAGCCCAATCTACATGCTTAAAAAGATCAAACGAGATAAAAAACGGAGTTAAAATGAATTTAAATTTTAAGCCGAAAGTAAACCCGATCCAATTTACAAGCTAGTGGTCCACCATGGACCACTTGGTCCATAAAAAAAATGGGTGAGCCACGTGAAAAGCAATGGCTCAGGGAGAGTATTTGGTGGGCTTCACTGCCGGAATGGTTGCCTGGGTCTTCAAACAATTGATTATGGTCCTTGATGCACGTGGACGTGGCTGGACGTGCTATGCAGGACTCCCTGGTGAAGTGAACGGCGTGCGGATGCTGATGCGGCTTGATGCACGATCGTAAAAGCAGGAAACAGATCTTATCGAGTTGAGAAGGATTTCAAATCAAAATGAATTGAGATTCCAATGTTTTGAACGAGAGACATCCTTCTATTTTAATCCCATATCGGCAAAACAGAAAATTCCCCCCATTTTAACACCTATAAATAAAGGCTAATATATTTACTCTAGAGATATCTCTCTCCACTCCATAATTCTTGGAGGGGGTCTGTGTGACAGGCAGACATACCCACCTTTAAAACTTTTTAGCCACCTTGTTTCCACTTTCTTTCACCCTTCCAACACACGAGAAGGAGAGTCAGCCAGGGGAAGGTTGATCCCAAGCCAAGAGAAGGAGAGAAGTCTGGTTCTGTAAGAGATTTTATTTTCTGTTCAAACTCCAAGCCTTGTTAATGGCTTAGGAGTTGAAAATTTTTGTATCAGAATTTTTATTCAAAAATAAATTAGTTATTTTCTTTCTATTTAATTTTTGTAATTTTAATCTCTGCAATAGGATAGTTTAAATTTCTACATCTTTTAATTCTGTAATTTTTAATTTTCGCAAGTTCAACTCCAGCAAGTAGAATTAGTCTTTATTTTATTTTTGACTTCAAATCAACTATGTCTGGCTAAGTAATCCTTCTGAGGTTTGCGATGAAGCTAGATCATGAATAGAAGTCTGCTCTATTCAATTTCTCTTTTCGAGCTTTTAAATTTTTAGAATCTTTCTCCCTTCATCTCTCTCGCTAAGAGACTTGATGGGCTATCGTTGGATCAGAATCCCTTCATAGTCCATGCTTGATTCGATGTAAGAGAGGATAATTGATAGAAGGATCACAATTTTCTGAATCATTTCTTCACTTTCTATATGGAAATCTTGATGGATTAGTTGGGTCAGAATCCCTTCATAGCCTATACTTGGATAACACAAGAGAAGTGAAGAAAAGAAGGGTCTCTTAATTAGGGTGAGAACAAAATATTTGATGGATCATAGTTGAGTTAAATCTCTTCATGATCCATGCTTGTTCATATTTTACACCTTGATCAAGGGACATTATAAGAGAAATCATAGAAAGGCTCTCTAATTCATTGGTCTAGTGGATTCAAGAGCCCTAGATCTTTTAGATAATTTATCTTTATAATTAATTAGTTTATTACTTTGGTAGTTCATAATTCAACAAACAATCTCTTCCCTTTTTTTCTAAAGCTCGCCTGAGCAAGCATTTAAATACAATTCAAAATCCAATTCCTCGTGGGATCGACTCATACTCGTCGGACGTGCTACATTGCACACCGTGCGCTTGAGGTAAATTTAAGACATATCAAGTTTTTGGCGCCATTGCCGGAGAATTGGCGTATTTAAATTGTATTTCAGATTCTTGTTCTTCGTGCTTTTAGTTTTAGTTTTAGTAATTTCTTTCTATCTTTTGAGTTTAATCAAAATCTGTCCTGACATAAGGTTACCCTGACGTACTGGAAGTAACGTTGTATGGTTGTCCTAGGACATATTTTGATTTACATAAAAAAAAATTGTTACCATTAATTCTTAGATTTTTCTTTTAAGTGCTGCTTATTTGCTTAGTTAATTTTTCACTTTTAGATTAGAATTATCTCATTATATTTAGATTGCATAAGTTTCATTTTCTTATTAACTGATTTAATTTTTTTTATTTCTTTCATAACTCACTAATCCAAAAATTAACATTTACTTTAGTTCTGTAATTAGATTAACATAAAAAAAACACTAATCGCATAAGATTTAAATAATATAAAGAAACAACTAAACTTTAAAAATCTTTCACTTTATTTGGTCACCTTGCTTTCTTTGCATTGCATTTTCATAATATATCTTAAGGGCATCACCCATTAATCAAATAAAGTGGGGATTTGATCACCCTTCCTTAGCCCACAAATCACCTCCTTGCATCTACATAACCTAATCCTTAAATAAAATTAATTAGATGCCAGCCTTAGGGACATTCAAGCTCATTAGGACAAGAAAACCTAAGAGTTGGACCGGGTTCAAGTGGGTTAGCCTGTCAGTGTCTAGGAAAGTGGTTTAGGAACTACGTTCCGAAAAAAGATGGTTATCTAATTAGGTCTATTGTGAAAGCACGGAGAATCTCTCACCAATCTTACACTTACCTGGCTGATTCGGTTAGCCGATTTCGAACTTGGAGTGCTCGAAGACAACCTTGACAGTTAGGAGCTGTCTAGAATTAGGAAAATCTTAGTCAGTACTCCTTTTCTTTTCTTTTCTCTTCTTTTGATTGAAAAAAAAAATTAAAATAAAAAAAATAGAAGAAAAAATACTTTCTTCACTTCTTTCGTGGAAAAGGGTGTCGGGTCGACTAGTAAGAATTAATTGGATTCCTGTTTCAAACCCAACAACTTCTACAATGGGAGAACCCAATCAACCCCAAACCCTTAAGGATTTATGTTATCCAGTTGGTTCCGTCCAACCTTCTTGCATCAGGATGCCCCAACCCACTGCAAACAACTTTAAAATTAAATCTCAAATCATTAACATGCTTTCAAAATTCACGAGAATAAAGGAAGCATACATATTCATTAGAGAGTTTGAAGATGTTTGTGCAACCATGAGGCTGCAACAACTGTCAGAGGACGAGGTGAAACTAAGACTGATCAATTTTGCCCTTAAGGACAATACTAAAAAGTGGCTCTATAGTCTTCCAAATCAATCTGTCACAACTTAGGAGGATTTTGTAAGAGTGTTCCTAAAGAAGTTCTTCCCCCATCACAAAACAGCTAGGATTAGGAATGAGATAAACTAATTTTACCAACTAGCTGGGGAATCATTCTGGAAATACTTCAATCGCTTTAAGAACCTCTTGACCCAATGCCCACACCATGGAATAGAAATCTGGAGGCTATACCAGATAATTTATGAAGGGCTAGATTCAAATTCTATTACTATGCTAGAGTCCATGTGCCAAAGTCAATTCATGTACAAAGAACCCACTGAAGCTTGGCAATTTCTAGAAGACCTAACTGAGAAAAATTTACAATGGGAAACAACTAGGGAACCTGAGAAACCAACACCTTCCAAAGGAATGCATCAAATTCAAACTTCCCTAGCTGCAGAGGCCAAAATATCAATATTAACACGTAGGTTAGAGGCCTCAGAGCTACAAAGACCAGCCAGTGTGAACCAAGTTTCTGCACCCATGTGCAATGCATGTAGTGCACCCGATCATGTCCTTGAGGGACATGATCGGGTGCACTACATGTGAATCCAATAGAAAATAGATGTGCACAGGTAAATGCCACATACCAGAAACTAGTGAATAATCCCTATGCACCCATATATAACCCAGGTTGGAGGAATCATCCTAACTTTTTTTGGTCACAAAACCCAAATGTAGGTGGTCCTAGCTACAACCAGCAAAATCCAAGGCCTAACCCTGTGATAAACAACCCACCAGGCTTCAATAACAATGAAAAGAAACTTAATTCTCTAGAAAAAAGTTTAGAAGTCCTGGCCAAATCCAATACTGACACCAATGCCACATTGAGCAATTTCATACAAACCACGGATCAACTCATAAACACTAACTCCTAAGCCATTGCCCGTTTGGAAATGCAAGTGGGTCAACTAGCTTCTGCTATGAGCTAGCGAGAATGAGGTAAGCTACCAAGCCAACCTGAACCTAATCCGAGAAACCAAAATGGTCTACGACCCCAACAAGGGAACCAAGTCAGTCATGTGAATGCTATTCACACCTTAAGATCTGGAAAACAAGTGGACAATAAGATAGGTACATCTGATGATAGAGAAAATTCAATTGAGTTACCTTATGAAAAACCTACCTTACAAACTCAAGCTCCTGAAATTGATAGTACACCAAGTCCAAAATCCAAAATTCCTAAAGCTCCTTTTCCAAATCAACTAAAGCCCAATAAAAAATCGGAACAATTGGATAAAATTTTAGAAGTGTTTAAGCAAGTCCAAGTAAATATCCCTCTTTTAGACATGGTTAAACAAGTTCCAATCTATGCTAAATTTTTAAAAGACCTTTGTACCAAGAAAAGAGCCACCAATGTACCTAAGAGAGCATTTTTGGTAGCAAGTGTGAGCTCATACTTATCTAGTCATGTGCCAATAAAATATAAGGATCCAGGATCTCTAACAATTTCATGTGATATTGGAGAAACCCATATTAAAAAGGCCTTGCTAGATTTAGGAGCTAGTGTAAATATTCTTCTATTTTCAGTTTATAAGTAATTAGGATTAGGAAAACTTCTACCGATAAAAATCACATTATAATTAGCAGATAGATCTCTTAGGATCCCTAAAGGAATGGTAGAAGATGTTTTAATCAAAATTGATAATTTTATCTTTCCTGTAGACTTTATCATTTTAGAGACCGAACCAGTTGCGAACCTCAAGGGTCATATCCCAGTTATTTTAGGAAGACCATTCTTAGCTACTGCAAATGCTGAAATTAACTGTTGGAATGGACTTATGAAGCTATCTTTTGGAAATATGACAATTGAGCTAAATATATTCAACCTAGAACAAGAATCCTCCCAGCATGCTGATGTAAATGTAATTCAAGAGAAAATTTATGAACCCATTGACATTAGCGATGAAGAAATCGATTTCGAGTCTAGTCTCTGGCCAATCAATAAATCTGAAGAAATCAATAAAATTCTTGTAGATAATAGGAATAGCCAGAGACAAGAGCCTTCTATTGAACCAATCATAAAAATGATTAGTCCATCATCCAAATCATCAATAGAGAAGGCAACCAAATTAGAATTGAAACCCCTCCCCAACATCTTAAATATGCATATTTAGGTCTATAGAAGAAACCTTGCCTGTAATTATCGCATTTGACCTAAATTCTCAACAAGAAGAGGAGTTGCTAGAAATTCTGAAAAAGAATCGTGAAGCAATAGGCCGGACCATGGCTGATATTAAGGGAATAAGTCCTTCCATAGTTCAACACAGGATTCACCTAGAGGAAGAGGCCAAACCAACTACAGATGCTCAGAGAAGACTTAACCCAGCCATGAAGGATGTAGTCAAAAAGGAAATTCTAAAGTTACTTGATAATGAAATCATCTATCCCATCTCTGATAGCTCGTAGGTAAGCCCTGTACAAGTGGTACCTAAAAAGTCTGGGGTAACAGTGGTCCAGAATGAAGCAAACGAACTCATTCCAACCAGGACACAAATGGGGTGGAGGGTCTGTATAGACTATAAAAAATTGAATGCTGCAATAAGAAAAGATCACTTTTCATTACCGTTTATTGATCAAATGGTAGAAAAATTAGCCGGACAAGAGTTCTACTGTTTTCTCGATGGATATTCCGACTACAATCAGATCCCTATAGCCCCCGAAGATCAGAAAAAGACTACATTCACTTGTCCATTTGGAACCTTTGCTTATAGGCGTATGCCCTTTGGATTATGTAATGCGCCGGCAACCTTTCAGAGATGCATGATCAGTATTTTTTCGGATATGGTTGAACGATTTCTAAAAATTTTTATGGATGACTTTTCTATCTTTGGTCCGACTTTCTCCGAATACTTAGATCATCTGAGATTAGTGCTAGAAAAATGAAAGGAGAAGCACTTAGTTCTTAACTGGGAAAAGTGCCAATTCATGGTTAGAGAAGGGATAGTTCTTAGCCATGTAGTTTCGAAAAAAGGAATTGAAGTGGACAAGACCAAAGTAGATCTTATTGCAAGTCTTCCACCATCCAAATCTGTCAAAGAAATCCGTTCATTTCTAAGACATGCTGGATTTTATAGAAGATTCATTGCCAATTTTAGCAAAGTGGCTCACCCATTTTTTTTTATGGACCACTAGCTTGTAAATTGGATCGGGTTTGCTTTCGGCTTAAAATTTAAATTCATTTTAACTCCGTTTTTTATCTCGTTTGATCTTTTTAAGCCTGTAGATCAGGCTCTTCGTATTGGTGCACTTATTTCCTGCAAAATATACGAAAAAGTATCAATTTTAAAAGAATAAAGATAATTTGATCCATAAATTCATGTTTCTATGAACAAATTTATGCACTTATCACACCCCTCAACTTATTTATTGCTAGTCTCTTAGCAATGCAATAAAAAAGATCAAACGAGATAAAAAACGGAGTTAAAATGAATTTAAATTTTAAGCCGAAAGCAAACCCGATCCAATTTACAAGCTGGTGGTCCAGCATGGACCACTTGGTCTATAAAAAAAAATGGGTGAGCCACGTGAAAAGCAATGGCTCAGGGAGAGTGTTTGGTAGGCTTCACTAACGGAATGGTTGCCTGGGTCTTCAAACAATTGATTATGGTTCTTGATGCACGTGGACGTGGCTGGACGTGCAATGCAGGACTCCCTGGTGAAGTGAACGGCATGCAGATGCTGATGCGGCTTGATGCACGATCGTAAAAGCAGGAAACAGATCTTATCGAGTTGAGAAGGATTTCAAATCAAAATCAATTGAGATTCCAACATTTTGAACGAGAGACATCCTTCTATTTTAATCCCATATCGGCGAAACAAAAAATTCCCCCCATTTTAACACCTATAAATAAAGGCTAATATCTTTACTCTAGAGATATCTCTTTCCACTCCATAATTTTTGTAGGGGGTCTATATGACAGGCAGACATACCCACCTTTAAAACTTTTTAGCCATCTTGTTCCCACTTTCTTCCATCCTTCCAACACACGAAAAGGAGAGTCAGTCAGGGGAAGGTTGATACCAAACCAAGAGAAGGAGAGAAGTCTGGTTCTGTAAGAGATTTTATTTTCTGTTCAAACTCCAAGCTTTGTTAATGGCTTAGGAGTTGAAAATTTTTGTATCAGAATTTTTATTCAGAAATAAATTAGTTATTTTCTTTCTATTTAATTTTTATAATTTTAATTTTCGCAATAGGATAGTTTAAATTTTTGCATCTTTTAATTCTGTAATTTTTAATTTTCGCAAGTTCAACTCCAGCAAGTAGAATTAGTCTTTATTTTATTTTTGACTTCAAATCAACTATGTCTGGCTAAGTAATCCATCTGGAGTTTGCGATGAAGCTAGATCATGAATAGAAGTCTGCTCTATTCAATTTCTCTTTTCGAGCTTTTAAATTTTTAGAATCTTTCTCCCTTCATCTTTCTCGCCAAGAGACTTGATGGGCTATCGTTGGATCAGAATTCCTTCATAGTCCATGCTTGATTCGGTGTAAGAGGAGATGATTGATAGAAGGATCACAATTTTCTAAATCATTTCTTCTCCTTTCATGTGAAAATCTTGATGGGTTATAGTTGGGTCAGAATCCCTTCATAGCCTATACTTGGATAACACAAGAGAAGTGAAGAAAGGAAGGATCTCTTAATTAGGGTGAGAACAAAATGTTTGATGGATCATAGTTGAGTTAAATCTCTTCATGATCTATGTTTGTTCATATTTTATACCTTGATCAAGGGACATTATAAGAGAAATCATAGGAAGGCTCTCTAATTCATTGGTCTAGTGGATTCAAGAGCCCTAGATCTTTTAGATAATTTACCTTTATAATTAATTAGTTTATTGCTTTGGTAGTTCATAATTCAACAAACAATCTCTTCCCTTTTTCTCTAAAGCTCGTCTGAGCAAGCATTTAAATACAATTCAAAATCCACTTCCTCGTGGGATTGACTCGTACTCGTCGGACGTGCTACATTGCACACCGTGCGCTTGCGGTAAATTTAAGACATATCACCTTATTGTATGGCAGCTTAAAAAAATTCACTAAGCACCAAAAGCCTGTAGCTTAACTCATTGTTATTTAATCTACAAACTGCTAGCCCCTTCTTCTTAGAATGAGAATTTGTTTTGCCTTATTCCGCAAATTTTATCATAAAAATAGGAGCCTTTTAAAGAGATAGAGTCAGTTCAACTTTGATGATTTGAAATAATCAGTCTACTCCAAAGAAAAACATCTAAATTTCTCCTTTCCTAAAAATTTTATACACTAGAAACATGCTTAACCATATTGTAGTGCAAAAATATATTCATGGTATCATCATTTCATGCCACAATTCAGAAAAATCAATAAAAGGACTTTGAAAATTGTTGGCTTAAAAAAAAGGTACATTATATATTTAAATCAAGAATAGGGACAAAATGTTCAATTAACGATGTTATCTAATACCAATTCATGACCACAATACCTCACATATACAAGGTAGTACCTTTTGGTTCCTCTCTTTGGGGAAGAATCGAGAAGGATCCAAGCAAACTGGACATTCTTTCTAGTGTAGTCTCAGATATGGACCTTTTAAAAGACTGCAGAAAAGAAAAATGCACATGAATGCTTGTGATCATAAGAATGCAATGCAACATTTTAAAATCTCATAAACTGTAACAAAAGAAAAGTGCACCAATATGAGAAGCAGATCTATAACAAGAGTAATTTATTTGTCCAAAAAATATCACTGCATAAAATGATAAATGGGCAGTAAATGATTTTTCAGAAACAAATAAATATAACAGAATTAGAAAACTCAACCAATTTAGAAACATGTAAAAACAATCACATGCATGCAGACACATAACAAGCACATTGACAATTCACACATTTTTTTCGCCATGAAAACTAGATATTGCCTGCTGAGAGCTGTGTTACAAAGTTGGTGCTACTCTTTGATCACATCTGGCAGAAATAAAAACACAATGACCATTTACATCGAAGTTTTGACTCAACAGGATTTATAGATGAACTATTCTTATCAGTTTTAGAGATCTTACAGCATCTTTGGTGGCACTGCCATATTTGCTCTGGATCTGCATAGCAATGTTCATTTCTTCAGTTGCACAAAAACATGTAAACAGAACTGTGATTTGAGTATCCTCACCTTAAGTGAAAAAGCAGTTACATCTAGCAAGAGTAATTTGGCCTCAAAATAGTGCGCCAGTGCCTTTGCAAGCATCTGCTGGTAAAGCTCTTCAAATTGAAGATTTATTTTTATTAGTATAAATCACATAATGGACATTTAGGCATTAACCACTTTGTAGCCTGTTCTGTTAAATGATATTTTCGAAATAAACTACCTGCAGGGCCTGAGAGTATAATAGCCTGACTTGCAGGAGAGAGATTTCTCATGTACTTAGAAAAGTCCGCTTGCTTCAAGTGAACATAAGCTGCACTTGTCAATACCACTCGAGTCTGCTCACTGTCATCAACATGCTAGTGCTAAGCCATCAAACAAACAGTAAGATAAAAGAGGGGAAAAACAATAAACGTTAGAAGATCATCTGTATCCTTATCAAAAAGAAGACCATATTCATATGTATATTCCACAAAAGGCTGAGCTAAGGCTCCCAAGATGTTCAGTGAGTAAAGAGCATTAGATTGCCTCTAGTCTCAAGCACAATGATTGAATGCTCACACATAAACTCACTCTCGATATTTCTTCTTTTTTTTTTTTTTTTTGTTTAACAACCTCGTTTCTATCCAATTGTTTGCAATCATAAGATACCTTGCTAGATTCCCGAAGCAACCCATGCCATAGGTCCCTAAATCTATATCCCAGTGATTGTCAAATGTTCACAATTCAGACAAGTATGGACCTATAATATGTGGAAACTGCTTACCATCTATAGGTATAGGTGCTCAGTATATTTGAGTTAGACTCGGTTAAATCTGACCCCAGTCCATACCCTCAAATCGAAAGATAAACTGTAAGGAGAAAATGATATACTGGAGCAATTTTTCAGAAGTAGTTCAGCAATCTACAAGTTTCAAGTTTTTTTTAAAAAAAAAAAAATAGTTTCAAGAAAAAATTGGCATAGCACTGAACCCTGACTTTCAGATAATGTAGTTCAGCAAACTAGAAGTTCCAAGTGCTTTTTCCCCCGCATAAGTACATTGAGAAATAATTATCATGGCACTGACGGATATGATGGTTGCACATCATTGCAGAGTGACAAATAAAACAAACATATATTTTGTTGCATCCCACATACAGGAGTGAATCCTAAAATAATCAACAGCATGTGTTATTAGTATTCAAGAGCATCTTGAGCTCCTTGTTGTGAACCATAGCAAAATATTGGCCAGCAAAATCTATAGTGAACCAGACTAGTCTGCAATATAATATGCTGCGTCAAAGGTTGAATTAGATCTAGGATTTGCCTACCAAATGAGTATCAAGCAATAAAACCTAAAACTTTTAAATATTTTTGATCAATTTGCATCACATTTTTGGGTAATCATGTAACTAACTCGAGGGGAATAACATATTGGTTTGTCAAAATTTCATTACAGGATTGTCTTTTGATAGTCAGATTAAGGGGAACATGTTTGTTGACTAATAATTCCATTTCCAGTTATACATTCTTGCAGTCTAAGGATAGTTTTGGAATTTTTATTTTATTTTATTAAAACAATTAAGTCTATCATATCCACTTCAAAAGAAATTATTTATCATATCAAGTATGCTATGTTTAAGATGACACGTGACTATTTCAGTTATTACATAAGTTTTAAAACTTTATATGGCTAATGAAGTTTCGTTTGAGTGTGTATAGAATTCCTCTTTTTAAGTATCTGACATTGATTTATATTTTTCAATAGATTTCAATGATTTTCCTCTATGTTACTTGTATTTTTCTCCATGGTACAGCTACATGATGAAAAATGCAGACATGGATATTTATGACCCTATGTAGTTATCCTTTTCTTCAAATAGTAACTAGTATTTTGTATGTTTTTTATTTCCTTTATCAAATTCCTTCGGTCTTCCCTAAAAGAAAAAAAAATACCCTATCTAAACTCTGGGTACTTTATAACCCATATCCAAATCCATCATTTGAAACTGAAACTCCCAACCTGCTGACAAACAAACAGGAAGAAAAAATCAGCAGCTTTCCAGTTGGTCAACACCTCAGTCTTCCAAGAAAATACCAGAAAGTTTCAGTAACCATCTCTCTATGATGGGAGTGCCACCTCCCAAGTTTGAATCCATAACATATCCCTCATGTATCCACGACGAGGAGTGACACCCAGCATGCCTAAGTCCTGTTAGGAGTAACCAGAAAATTGTGTAAGACAACCCTAAACCTCTGCAGGAATTTATCTCCGCCAAGGTATCAGATACCAAAATTTATCCAGCCCCTTTTGAAGGACAAGAGAAGGTGAGAGGGGCAGGGAATTGGGGTTTGGATGGGACAGGGTGCAGGTTGTCTGGTCGAATAAGACCATGGTCCACATTGCTAATAGGCATGGCAGCAAGTTTTCTAGCTTTCCAAATTCCAATTATTTCCAAACCCACTTAGAACAAGATGAGCGATTTGCTGTGTATGCCTTAAACAAATATACTTTACCTATTGAGAAGAAGTTCTAATCCATCTAACAAAAAAAAGGAAAGACTATAGACAAGTAATGTGAAATCCATCACTGTAATCCTCAAAGCAGAACAAGACAATCAGTGATATGGCAGTTAGCTCGGCACACTGGTTTGACGATGCTACCCTTATGCAAATGCTGCCAATTGGGCAAGGCATCAGTTCGATTGTTGACACATTTCGTTGAAAATTAGAAAACTAATTAATAGTTATCAACCGATAATTTCTGGGACGGATGTCCCTCATTGGAGTCAGCTTACTCCAAAATAAGTTCCATAAACAATGGATAGCATCATGATGGTACCTAAACTTTACCGGCTTCAGAAACCCTATAACTAAATGCTCGATCTGATACTTGATTCATAGAGAATAAAATACTTAAAAGCGGCATGCTAGCTGAATCTTGGGATCAAGACATATTCATCTTTTCACTGAGATCCACATATACTCCCTTTCCAAAGAGATCTTGATTCCTTAACTATAAGTTGCACCATGAAAAACTAGGTTACCACTGTAAATTTGAGGGTTAAAAAATGGTAACTTTTAAAGTTTTCTTACCTGAGGTAAAAAGGGAACTCATTGAAGGTAATTTTGCTGTCCCTCCCATCGACGACCAACCTCATGAGTTCGTGTTCGATCTTCTCAGCCAGCATGCCAGAGGAGGAGCGGGCCGGCGCTGTCCACCGGCTAACCGTCTGTCCAGAGGCCAAACCGAGCCCCACGCCTAGCCCAAGGCCGACCGCTGACATGAGAATATGCTTCTGCTCCATCTCCTGCACCCACCAACTCCTCTGCAAACCCTAAAGACTACCCCTTTGTGCCGCTCCGGAACTTCGCCTCCCCCCTATCCCGGCCTCAGAAAGGTAGCACCTATCTTTCCTCCTCCATCGCGCTCTATGAACACCAGAATCCGAAGGAAACAGAGGAATCTGTTGAAAGAACACAAAAGAGATGCGATCTTGAACGCCAACCCGTATCAGAACGGATAAAAAGAAGAACTTCAGCGAGTTTTCAATTCAAACGAACACCACCACAAACGCCCTATTTTCAAATATTTGTTCAACATGAGGAAGAAAAGAACTGAAGAAATATATTCGCAAGAAATCGAAACTAGTGCATGAGAAAAATCATCTTCTTGAAAAAAAGTAAATATACGGATAAAAGAAAAACCGCAGCAAGATTCTAATTCAAAATTAACATCAAAACGTCAGTTTTCCGAATATCGGTTCAGCTTTTTGTGGAAATGGAAAGGAATGCTAACCATAAATCGAAACTAGGGGACGGAAAAAAATAAAAAGAAAGCTTTTTTTTGAATAAACCAATATGTCTGAGATTTGGACACGAGTTCTTTACTTGTTTTTCCCTTTTCTCCGGACACGAGTTCTTTACTTTTTTTTCCCTTTTCTCCTTGTCCTCCGAGGGTTGCGAAGAGATCTCGACCGCTTCTCTCTCACCCTCTCCTCCCTCTCGCTGCAAACTGCTATTTATAGTAGCAGTTTTTTCCGGATCCGAACCCTAAAAAGAAGCGGAGAAGAGGGCTATCTACAATATTATTGGAGGGATTGGGGGCGTCGGAGAACGACTTCCCGGCGGTAGCAACGGCTATATGGCCGGAACCATGAAGTCGGTTTCGGTTCTTGGAGGCCTTCCCTTCGAGAGCGGGTTCAGGCTTTTATATCAGTTGCGCGAAGAATACGGTTGGTATTTTGTAGGGACCTTGAAGTCGGTTTCGGTTCTTGGAGGCCTTCCCTTCGAGAGCGGGTTCTGGCTTCATATCAGTTGCGGAGAATACGGTTGGTATTTTGTAGGGATCGTGACGTGGATTTGACGCTTGGATTTTAAACGAGGGCCCAGCCGCCCAGGGCCAGGGGTGGGATCACCTGAAACTGTCGCTGGGGAAGCCGAAACGCCGAGCCACTCCTATCGACGATTTTCTGACGGCTCGGCTCAATTTTTTTTTTGTTTTAATAGAGGGGGAGGATGCAAACGTTCCTGGAAAGATGCCATGCCTATTGGCATGGGAAACTTCGCTAATAAAACCATGGTGCTAAATAAAACATCTGGAGAAGCCCATCAATCTTTAGAACGAAAAAAACCATCAAGACAAACCTAAGCTGCCAATCAATCTGCTGGTCCTTTTTTTTATAAATAAATATAATAAAAAATTAATCAATTTTTTTATAGACCAACTTATCTATACTATCATATTTTTCAAAGTAAATTATCTTTTCATGAATAATATTTATTTATATATAAAATAAAAAAAATATATTTATATTGAAGATGAAAAAATTATTTTTTCATCAATCAATAAAGTGGATATTTAATTTTATTTTTAAAATATTTCATCTTCATTTCTAATATCTTCATCATTCAATATCCAATAACTCAGTTATCCATTTTTTTCGAACTTAAAAAATATAAAAGATATTAAGAAAAAATATAGATAAATTTTAACAATTTATTCAAAAAAAAAATAATAGACTTTGAAATCATTTTTTTATATATAAAAAATATAAATAAATTATTTTTTATCTAAATATTATTAAAAAATATTTATTTTAAAAAATAAAAATTTAAATAATTTTTTTATCCACAAAAGAAACATATTTTATCCACAATTGAATATTGTAACAAAGAGATTAACCTGCTTAGAAAAAAGAGACCGAGAGGCCTAGTTAATTGCTACCATGGAATCTCCCTCAACCGTTAATTGCTTGGCTCAGTCCTTTGAAAGTGCACATATGTCAGTTTGTCGGCACTGCTGCATCTATGAGTGCCCTGACCTTTGCACCTTTTATAAACGGAGGTGAAGTTTAGATAGTGTTCACCTTAGGTAGCATATTAGCCTCACAATTAGTTATTGTTCTAAAATAAAAATAGGACGATTTTGGTCATGGATGACTTATTAGGGATATGCACAGCTTGGATCCGGTTGGTTTAAGAGTATTTTTGAAACCAAATTGAATTAAATTAATTTTTGGAAACCAAAACCGAACTGACCTGATACGAAAATTAATTTAAACCAACTCGAAAAAAAAAAAAAAGTTTGATTTGGATTATTGAATTGAGTAAACCTTTGTCAAAACCCTCTTCCGCAGCCCATAAAGAAAATCAATCGACTGTACAACAAACATTCTCCAAGGAAATGAATCACCTTAGGCTCGTTGACACCGAAGCTGCAATTGGTGCCATTGACAGGCAATTGTACAGAGGATAAAGAAGCCCATTGGTGGTGTGGGTATCGAAAGATGAAATTGTATGAGGTACTTCTTTTTTTTCTCAAGAAAAAAAAAAGAATACCATATATTTTCTTCGAGATCTACAAAAAAAGCTTACTAAGATTATGGACCAAGCATGAAATAAATGGATGACCGGTGTTCTAAGGTGATGGTAGCAATGACAATTGATAGAGAGAGATAGATAGACAATTGATAGTGGTGGCAGCAGTTGGCGTTGCATGGGGCAAGAGAAAAAATAAATTTTCCGACACATTTGCTAGAGTGGAAGCATTGGTTGATAGTGTCAGAGGCCTCGGTGAGGCGGCAAATGGAAAGATGGACTTTAATAGGAGGAGAATAGGATGGCCAAGGGGGCAACAATGACCAATGATGATAGGAGATGGAGCGACAAGAGGACTTTATTACTTATTAGGTTTGTATTATATTTGTGCTCAAGTCTAAGTAAATTAGCTTCTCTTTTTTTCATCCATCTATGGTTACACATTTCAATAATCTAAGCTCCATCATCTAATGACCGATATTGCTTCGAAAGATAAAGTGGTCTAATGACCATCAAGCGTGAGAACATGAAACTATATCAATGAGTGAAAGTAGATATATCGAGTATATTGATCGATGGCCGTTGATTTGATCAAAGGGATGGAATGTAAAAAGGCCAAAAGGCACTGGTTCTATTCAGTCCCCCTATTTATACAAAATTTTCTCATTTAAAAAAAAAATTATTAAAGAAAGCAAGATAAATAGGGACATGTAAGTGGCTCATGTTATCAATTTAGATCAAATTTGCTTATGAATTTAGGTACGATATGTGCATTGGACTACCTCACTCGTTCCAAGTTAGGTAGCATATATGTGCAGATTGATTTGATTTAAGTTAATTTTTTAATTAAACTAAAAAAAATTGAATCAACTTCAAATTAAAACCGGATCCAATATGAAAAAATTCAATCCAAGCCAAGCAGCCGAGACCGGTTCAAGTGGGTGACTGATTCCCCGTTTTTTTTTTTTCGGCGCAAGTCACAGCCCTGGACTCTCTTTTTAAGTGATAGCCTCGTGGTTTACGGACGGCCAGACGGGCCGATCGAGTGGTGGCGCGCACCCATGCGAGTCTGGACTGCATTTAAAACTTCAGCATTACACATGTCAATACCTTAGTTCCCCATTGGGCGGCGGCCATGCGACGGCCGCTGGTAACCCTGCCAGCTAGAACGCGTTTAAGTGGACCGTTCCTCTGAGCTGAGGGGTTGGACAGGTCGCATCCGCTGTCAGAAACGAGAAAGGCTTTCGTGCGGAGATACAAAGATCTTTCCACAACAACATACGTGGAGCGCATGCAACATGCATGGGGAACGGCAACGTTATTACTTTACGTCATGTGAATGAAAGTCCAACGGCATGGCCATGATTCCATGCCTGTGATAAGGGATACACCGCAGTATACAGCCCCAGGGTCAGCATACAATAAGACGCTCCAGGGTTAACATATGCAACAAAACAACGAGCACGCTTACCTACATGGAACGGACAAAAAGCCAAACATGACTCGTGCATGAACCCATGCAACCGCAGCGAACACCCACCGAGCGCGAGGTTTGCACCGAAAGCATGCTGTGAGGAGGCTCCCGCGCTGGGTTTGCACCGAGCGCTGGCGCTTATATCACCACTGCTGTCGCTGTATCAGGCGCAGCTGTCGCTAAGAATGAGGTCCGACTTGAGTCGTCGATGAAGCGGAAGCAAACAACTGAGGGCTGCTTGTGCCTTGTTGGCAGCCACATTTAACTTGGATATCCATGTGTTTTTTTCTTTTTTTGATAAACAATATTGATACGTTTACATCATAGTGGGTGCGCGCATACGTGTGTGCATGTGTGTATGATCTTCTTGTTTATTCAGGGCATCTCCCTCTTCCAAGTGCAGCTCGGTGAATGCTTCGTATTCATCTGGCCTTTCTTTTTTGAAATTATGTTGTTCAATTTTAGTCTTATTTGATAAATTTTGAATCCTATATTAAAAAGAAAAAAAAAAGTGTGACTACTGTTACTGTCGATCCTGTGCATATGAATGGGTTTTGCAATATTAATCTGCTCGGTCCACTGTGTTTATTGATTCATTAACTGGTCCTAACGCCGTGCTGCATTGTATACAGAATTATAGTCTATAGATGCTCTAATGTCAGCAAATATAAGAATGAATGTTGAAAGTTTACAGGTGTGGTCCATTCTCTGTGGGTGATGTGTATCTGTGTGTGTGTGTGTGTGAGAGAGAGAGAGAGAGAGGGGCACGGAATAGCTTTTCGCGTGGTGGTCTCATTACTACGTTCCATTAAAAAGGGGCCGGAAGTGGTTCTGTGAAAACGCCAGCCCATCATGTTCGTAATGCAGCCACTGCTTATTTTTCTTTAAATTAATTTCTATCGTCCCCTAAGTCCTGCTGTTTAAGCATATTTAGTTCTCGGGTTATAGTTAAATACTTGTTGCAGCATGAATTATCGACCTATATTTCTCTCCCCAGAATCATTTAAATAAAGCATATTTGCATCTTCTTTTTATCTGAATATAAAGATCGTAAATAAGTCGAACAGCTTATGAGCTACTTAAGCTCGGCTCAGATCCAAATTGGATTGGACTTGACTAACATATCGAGTCCGAACAGCTTGAATCAGTTTTGAAGTTGAGCTCGAATAATAAAAAATTACGAGTATAATCAAATATATATTTTTAATAATATTATATTTTTATTTATAATATATATTATTAATTTATTATTTTAAAATATAATATTTATTTTTTAATATAACCTAATCAAATTTATTTATTATGACCAATGTTCACATTCAAATTTAAATTTGAATTCAAATATAGCTCAATTAATATTCAAATCGAATCGAATCGATCTCGAGTTTACTATTTTTTGATTAAGTTGAATTCGAGCTGGGATATTAATGCTTGATTAATCCTAAATCAAGTTTCAAATCTAAGTATTGCAGTCAATCTCCTGTCACCTATCGTCGGTGTAGAGCACCTGCAAGATAAAGTCCTCACAGACTGAAGTTATGTCCGACGGAGATCCTCCGATGCTTAAATTAGAGAGAGGGTTGGTGAATAGTAGATAAAGAGTGTTTAGAGCGACAGAGTCTTGGTCCAGAATTATCTTATCCATACTGCTCATTACCTCTTTTTTATAGATGATTTTGATGTAACCGTTGAGCACACGATCTCACTTTTTATTGTGCTAAATTATCGGACCATAATCGTGGAGTTAGTGGGCTGTTTATTCCCATTAATGATCACGATACGTAATCGATAACCGTTCATAATGGTTAGGGTGTGCTGAGAAGGTAGGCCGACTGTATGTCGGTAATACTGATAAGTCGGTAGTCTTGGAGATCCGAATAAGCATCGATTGATAACTCTGACTCTAATATGTCGATGGTCTTCGATCGAAGATTAACTGAGTTATGTTATTAGTTGATAATAGTCGACTATTGATTGATCAGTCGATCGTGAGTCGGCGTAATGTATTCATGCGGCTGATATAGAGTCAGAGTCAGGGATCGATTGATTTGTCCCAATAGTTGCCTCCTACTCCCAAATCTAAGATAGTCTGATATGTATATTATCACGTGGTCTGTCACGTTGGACGAAGAGAGTTGTCACGTGTTATCTCGAGCTTCAACTTGGCTGCTAGTCTTTATGATTTTTTAGAGTACAAGAGTTCTCCGACTGTTTTGTCATTTTGGTAGCTGCAGAATCATTATTAGGTTATTATTTCGACAGGATAATTCGGTACCAGACGTCATTTTAGAAAAATAATTCAATGTCGGACGATACGATTCTGACTATAAGATCTTGACCACTTGTCCGAACATTATTGGGTCGGAGCTGTTCATGCGGATGACGTGAGATGGCACGATTAGGAGCAGGTGCGTGGAACCGTTTGATCAATGGTCAGTCCGGATATTATCACGTGTCGTCATCTGATGAGATTTCATTTTGATTAATTTTATCTGGATCGTTGATGGATCTTATATATATAGGGTCGCTTTCAGTAAAACTTTTACTTTGCATTTTGTTACCATTCTTTGCTGCAGAAACTCTGTCGGAAGATCGCCCCAGTACCAGAGAGCTCTAGGGTTTCTTCTCCGCTTCCTTTATTGGCTTTCAGATCAAGTTTTTTCATCCTTTTCCTTGAGTTCGTCTCTTCTTTTTGTTTTACGGTCTTCTTTAGTTTTCAACCTTTTATGGCCAGGGCTTCTTCTCGAGATAGTCAGTTGGTGAATTCGACCGATGAATCTCCTTCGGATCTGAAAGTAGAAGCTTCTTCCCTGTCCGGACCTAATGTTGAGCAGCTCCGGGAGTAATATCGTATCCTAAAATAATATCAGCTGTTTGCTCCTGGCTCCAATGGTCGGGTGAACTCCCCTCCTTCGGATCAGGTTGCCTTTTATGTCGAAGATCTTTGGATCGATCTTCAATTTTCGATTTCAGAGTTCATCCAGAATTTATTTGACTATTACGGTCTTTGCTCTACTCAGCTGGCAAGGAACTCGATCCGATTGATAATCAGTTTTACTTTGTTGTATCAGCTTATACCGACTGAGCCTTGTTCTTCTCTTTTTTGAACCTTCTTTGTTCTTTGTCCCTATCCTAAGGCCAAGGGTTGATGATTCTTCAATCCGAAAAAAGGCCTTTCCTTCATCACCAATCTTCCATTGTCCATTCATAGATGGAAGAACTATTTTTTTTTATTTTTTCTTCTCTTTCCTGGGGCTTTCCTTCATGTTGGGATGATCCAAAGATCAGCCCCAACAAGAATAGTCGGGTGGAGGTTGATGATCGAAAAGATTTTCACCGATTGAAGGACAAGGCAGTACCACCGTAGAGAGAGCTGATGATCGAACAAGCTCTCTACGATGTCGGTCTTAATTCGGTCACTTCCTTAGGTATAGCAAAGTTGATCACTTTCACTTCATTTTGTTTTTGTTTGTTTCTGAACTGTACTGACTTTCTTGTTCTGATTGTAGTCATGCAGCCGAGGACACGAGTATTGGCCATCGATATTCGTCAGCATACTGCCAAAAAAAAGACAGCATCCGAAGCTAGACCCTCCCGACCATCGAAGAGGAGTTAGGCAGCTACTTCATCGCATCGGTGAGGGAATCCGGTGTATCGTCGGCGTCGGTTCTTGAGTCGATTTTGGAGTTGTCGGCACCGACAATGCTCCCTGAGGTACCATCTGTTGAAACTGAGGTGGTAGAAGAAGATGGAGCTGTAGCAGTACCATCAGCAACTCCACTAGCTGAAGTTTGGACCATGGTGGAAGTCACGATCGAGCAATCCACCGACCGACAACGCTCTCTGAGGTGCCGTCCGTTGAAGCTAGGGCGGTAGAAGAAGACGGAGCTGCATCAGTACCATCAGCAGCTCCACTAGCTAAAGTTCGGATCATGGTGGAAGTCGCGGGTGAGCAATCAACGACTGCACCGATCGTTCCTCCAGCGGAACCATCTTAGGCGTAGTCGAGCTTTGATTTCTCCACATTCTCAAGTGCGGGGCTATCGACAGGAGATCGAAGGAAGGCACCGGCGACTTCGACAAACGATGGATCGTCGGTAGGCCACTCAGTTCTTTTCGACATCAGAGTTTCTGAGGGTGTGTCAGTTTTGGCCAACCGATATTGGTCAGACAGCTTATCTAAGCTGCTCTTCTCCCGACTGATTGGGAGAACAGAAAGAATCGAACTGTACCTGAGATGTTCTCTCCTTTTTATCCGACGATACTCAGGATAAGTTCTTCAATATTTTTTTTTTGATCTGATCTAACTTATCTTCTGCTTTCAGTGGGTGCACGATATGCACGATCTAGAGGTCGACTATCAGAAGGTTGCAGAGTTCGATCAGACCTGGATGGATAAGGTGGCCGCCGCCAATGCTGAGAAGATGGCTGCCCTTGAACAACTCCAGACGATGATCTAGTAGGAGGCGAAGCTTCAGGAGGAAGTCTCTCATCTGGCCGTCGATCTTCAATCTTCTGGAGTCGAGCTTGGGTCGGCTCGTCAGAACATCTTGTCTCTTGAGTCACGAATCAAGAGCAAGAAGCACTCCATCCATTTACTTCGATGAGAAAGAGACGGTTGTATCGACGAACTCAAAGCCGAACGTCGAAGACATCGGGCAACCCTAAAAAGGTTGGCACTGGCCGATGATGAGTCAGCTTCCGCAAGAGCTGATGCAGAGTTGGCGAGAGTGGAAGCAGAGTCGGCAAGAAAAGCTTTGAACCAAACCATCGAGAACTTTAAGAACTCTAAAGAGTTTAAAGAAAAAATTCTCAAAGATGGGTTCGCTTCTTATTGCATGGGATACGAAGATGGTCGAAATACGGTTGGAAAGTTGTACCCAGATTTAGACTTGAGCAGCATCATCCCTCCTGTCTCAAAAGATAAAGCTACTGGAGAAGAAGCTGCACCGATTAAAGACACTGCACTGACTACTGAAGACGGTGTACCGATTGCACCAGAAGATGTTTCAATCGTCGATGCTATGTCAGAGTAAGGAGATAGGGACGACGACTGATGATCGATGTAGTATTTTTGTCTTCTTTTTGTAATCAAAAATTTTTGTAATCGAATTTCGGTCCAATTTTATAATCTTTTTTTCAATGAATGAATGAAAGAAATTTTTTTTAAGTACCAACTTTCTTTTTTCTATGTGTTTGCAATGTCATAGCATTACTATTTAACTACCGAATATCGATCAACAAGCCAAATGTATATGTAGAATTTTTTTGTTAGTCGAATATTAATAGACATACTTTACTTTTTAAGAATTTGGATCAACGATAATAAATCAAATATCCTTCGATCGATCGTAGTCGGGTTAGTATGTCTAGTTATTTGATAATCGATGGTAAACTGAATATCCTTCGACTGATCGTAGTCAGATCGGTATAATTTCAATTCGATCTGGATCATATTGGCGTAGTATTCTGCTTAGTTAGAACTAAGTTGGCATAATAGTTGTTCAACTAAATTCAATTTTTACAGTGAAAAATCGAGATATATTCAGTACCGAGATATAGTCGGTATTTTAACTTTTATAGTGAAAGCCGAAATATAATCGATGTATCGATTTTTACAGTGAAAAATTAAAATATAATCGATAGGAATTGATCATCCATTTATCGGTCTAAAATCACTTTATAGTTGATCGAAGCTTTTGTGATTCTAAAATTTAATATTTCATTCTGAATACTGTACATATGAACAGCTTTATTGATAATATACTTTTAGGTTGTCAACATTTCATGTCCAAGGAATAGCTGCTCCTTCAAAGGTTTCTAGTTGATATGCATCCAGTTTAAATATTTTAGTTATTCTATAAGGCCCTTCTCAATTTAGAGATAACTTTTTCTGATCTAGAGGTCTTGAAACTTCAGCTTTCATTGGGACCAGATCTCCTGGATGGAAGACCTTTAATTTAACTTTTGCATTATAATACCGGACTACTCTTTGTCGATATACTGCCATCTGAATTGAGCTTGTTGTTGGACTTTAAAAAGTTGATCTAGATCAGCTTTTCAATATTCTGAATTGCTCGGCTCACTGTATTGCTCCATCCTTGTCGATGGTAATCCGATCTCAAATGGGATCATCGCTTCTGTTTCATAAGTCAGATTAAATGATGATTCTTCCATTGGTATGCGAGGAGTCGTTCGGTATGTCCATAAGATCGGATATAATTCTTTCATCCAGAGGTCTTTAGCTTCATTCAGTCTGGTTTTGAGTCCATAAAAAATTGTTCGGTTTGTTACCTCCACCTCTCTATTGGATTGTGAATGGCCGACTGATGTGAGTTTGTGCGTAATATAAAATTTCGCATAAAACTCTTTAAAATTTTGATTGTCGAATTATCGATCATTATCAGTAATAATGGTGTGTGGTAGATCGAATCTGCACATGATTGATTTCTGAATGAAATCTTTCATCTTACTCTCAGTGATTTATGTCAGAGGTTCAGCTTCCATCCACTTGGTAAAGTAATCGATGGCGACCACTATGAACTTCTTTTGATCAGATGCTGGAGAGAAAGGATCAAATATATTAATTCTCCATTATGTGATGGGCCATGGTGCAACAATTGATATCAACTAACTGACTGGTTGATATTGTATATTTGCATATTTCTGACATGGTTCACACTTTCGGACAAACTTAGCTGCATCTTTCTTCATGATGGATCAATAATATCCTTATCGAAAAATTTTGTAAGCTAGAAATTTACTGTCCAAGTAATTTTCACAAATTTTTTCGTGAACTTCTCTAAGTACATAGTTGGCATTTGTCGGTCCCAAATATTTCAGTAAGGGAAGAGAGAACGACCTCTTGTATAATTGATCATTCATCAAAATATATTGTGAGGCTGTCTATCTGAGTCGTTTGGCTTTTAAGAGATTCGTAGAAAGAGTTTCATCTGTCAAGTACTGGACAATCAGATCCATCCAACTTGGTTTATCAGTGATTTATAGCACTTTCTCGATTTTATCAATACTTGACTGTGCAAGGTATTTGATGAATGTCCGACCCAGCGAGTTGAAAGAAGTGATTGTAAGTCGTGAAAGTGGGTCAACTCGAGTATTTTCTATCCTTCAAATGTGAAAGATTTCAAAATATTTTAAGGTTGACATAAGATCTTTCACCTTTTGAAGATATTTCATCATAATGGGGTCTCAGACTTCAAACTCACCCTTAATCTATCCAACAATCAGTTGTGAGTCGATGAAGATCTTTAGGCTGTCGATATTAAGCTCCTTGATAATTTTTAAGCCGGCTAAGAGTGCTTCATATTCAGCTTGATTATTCGAAGCTTTAAAGTTGAATCAAAGGACATATTCAGTAATAACCCCTTCAGAATTGATGAGGATGAGTCCGGCTCTGCTGCCTTATGTATTAGATGCTCCATCAATATGTAGCACCTATCTGACGTTAAGTCGAGTTTGGGAGTCACGGTCTGTTTTATTTTGTCGTTAGCTTCATCCTCAGATTTATTATCATGTATTGTACACTCAGCGACAAAGTTGGCCAAAACTTGCACTTTTATTAATGGATGTGGGCGATATTGTATATTAAATTTGTCAAGCTTTATTGTCCACTTTGTCATTTGATCCGATGTATCAGGTCGGTGCAAGATTATCCTCAACGGCTGATCTGTCAAGACGATAATAGGGTGTGCTTAAAAATATGAGCGAAGCTGTTGTGATGATATGATTAGAGCATAGATCATTTTCTCCACTCTTAAATATCTCACTTCGATATTGTGAAGTACTTTACTAATGTAGTAGATCGATCGTTGAATTCAATTTTTATCTTCTTGGATAAGCACTGAACTTACTGCCTCCGTCGATGTCACCAAGTAAAGATACAAAATTTTTCTAACCTTTGGTTTTGTAAGCAGTGGTAAAGATGCAAGGTATCTTTTCAAGTCTTCGAAGGACTGTCAGCAATCATCCGATCATAAAAAGTCTTTTACTTATCTTAAGATTTTGAAAAAGGACAAGCATCTTTCTATCGATCTTGAGATAAATTGATTGAGTGCGGCGATCCTTCCATTGAGTTGCTGTATCTCTTTCTTAGAACTAAGATGCTTCATATTGATGCCAGTCTTTATTTTCTCAAAATTGGCCTCAATTCCTTATTGAGACACAAGAAATTCGAGAAACTTTCTAGAAGTTACTTTGAACGCACATTTTGTCGGGTTCAACTTCATCTGATGTCATCAAAGTGTACTGAAGGCTTCTTCTTGGTCCCGAATTTGATCAATGGTTTAAGGGCTTTTCACTAGCATATCATCTACATACACTTTCATATTTCGTCCGATATGTGTTTTGAAGATTTTGTTGACTAACTGTTGATATGTGGCTCCAGTATTTTTTAAACCGAAAGGTATTACTTTATAGCAATAAATATCTTTATCGATTATGAAGGCTATGTACTTCTCATCTTCGGATGCCATCCTAATCTGATTGTAGCCTGCAAAGACATCCATGAAGCTTAAGAGTCAGTATCCTGAAGTCACATCAACTAGTTGATCAATCTTCGACAAAGAGAAACTATCCTTTAGATAAGCTTCATTCAGATTTGTGTAGTCAATGTAAATTCTTTATTTTTCGTTGGTCTTTCTCACCATTATTACATTGGCAAGTCAATCAGGATAGGTAGCTTCTCTGATAAAGTCAGTTGTGAAGAGCTTGTCGATTTCTTCATCGATGACCTTCTGCTTTTTAGGAGCAAAAGATTTTTTCTTTTGTCTCACCAGCTTAATCTTTGGATCAATGTTTAGTCGATGGATTATTATTTTCAAAGGAATGCCTGGCATATCAGTAGCCGATCAAGTAAAAATATCAACGTTTGTCCTGAATAGATTTATTAGTTGCTACCACTCTAGATCAGGCAGCTGTGATCCAATTTGGACCATCTTCTTAGGATCCTCTTCTTTTAATGGGATAGAAATCAATTGTTCGACTGGTTCACCCCTCTCTTCATTTTCTCTTTGATCTAATTCATCGACGGACAAAAAGTCTTTAGGTTGATTATTTTGTATGAAAATTAGGAAGCAGCATCGGACAAGTTATTGATCTCTACTCATCTTTTCGACTTTATTTTTTATCGAAAATCGAACTAACAGATGATAAGTCGAAACTACTGCTCTCAAAGCATTTAGTCCTGATCGTTCGAGTATGGCATTATAAGTCGAGAAAACTCGAACAACCGTGAATGTCATGAGAATAGTATTTTATTGTAGTTCAGTTTCTGCGGTTAATGGAAGAGTGATTTCTCCCTTCATAGTGACTGCATCTCCTGCGAAATCGATCAATAGCGTCGAGATTTTTCTAAGTCAATTAGTCGGTAGTCGCATTCGAGAGAAAGTCGAGTAAAACAAAATATCCATCAAGCTTTTATTATCCACTAAAATTTTTTTTTACATCATAATTAGCTATCGTTATCGAGACAATGACAGCATCATCATAGAGAGTTTGAATTCTCCGAACATCTTCTTTCGAAAAAGTTATTACATTTTTGAGTCATCATTTCTTTGTCGACTCTTCTTCAAAAGTTGCCTCCCAATTCTTCTGTCATCCTGAGATCATGTTGATTACTCCTGTCGTTGGTCGATTGTTGAGTGTCTCTTCAGCTTACAGCTGAGGTTATTGGTCAGTGGGTGGTTGAGTCGGACGATCACGTCTGAATTTTTCGAGGTAGCCTCACATAATTAGGACTTCTATCTCATTCCTGAGCTGGATATACTGTTCGGTGTCGTGATCGTGATCACGATGGAACCGACAGTACTTCTTCCTATCTCGACTCCTCGATGGTGCTTTTATTGGTGGGGGGTGTCGTAAGTACTCTCCTTCGATCTCCATCAAGATCTGCATACGGAGAGCAGAGAGAGAAGTGTAGGAGTTATACCTGCCATAGCTATTCGGCTTTGGACTCCATCATCGAGGTGAAGCTCGCTTGTTGACAGTCGGCCTATTTGATTCGGTTAGAGCTTCACTTTTCTTTTGTTTCTTCTTCTGACATTTTTCGTCTGTTGGATGTTGGTCAGAAGCAGCTTCATCAGCATAGGTCTGAAGTAGAGTTTTGTCTAGAGAGTAAGTATATCTAGATCCCCTCAGATCCCTCTTCATAGTCGATATAGTCATATCTTAATTGAGGTCTCTAACCTCAAGTATGACTGTATTGAAGCGAGCCACAAAGTCCCTCAATGTCTCTGTCTCACCTTGCTTGATTGAGAAGAGACTGTCAGATGTCCATGACGGTCTTTGGCTAGTACTGAAGTGGGTCACGAAAGAATACTCGAGCTGTTCGAAAGAGTTAATGCTCTCCGACTAAAGCCCGAAATACCAAGCTCGAGCAGCCTTCCAAAGAGTTGCTAGGAAGCTAATGCATAAGAGGGCGTCAGTTATCCTTTGAATTATCATAAAAACCTTATAGCTATCCAGATGGTCGATCAGGTCGGTGGAGCCATCATATGACTCCATCTGCAGCATCTTAAATCGAGAGAAAATCAGTTCATCCAAGATGCACCGAGAGAGAAGCTGGGCAGTGTGGAAGTCGTATTCATTGAAAGACTTTCGACCTTCCACCTAAAGTCGGACGAGCTGATGATTAATTTTTTTGAACTTGCATTCATAGTCGTCAATCCACCATTGGAAAACTCCAGGGGTGGAACCCCCCGAAGAGCTCAAAGAAGGTGAAGCAAAAGGTGTTCACGACTGTTTCTCCTTTTTGATACTGTGTGCACAAGAAGAAGAGAGAGAATGTCGTGAATGATGAGTGGCACGATGGGAGTACCAAGAATGCAGTTATCCATCTCGATGGGAGTGTTGAAATGATCGCTCTGGAGATGAGGAGTGTGAGCACTGCTGAGGACAATGGCTATGTCTAGATGGCACTGATTGAGCCATCGGTTGCTCCATTGGCGACTGCTGTTATTGTTGGATTTGCTGCTGCTGGAGGCTTTGAACTGTCTCCGTTAAAATCTTTATTTGCTGCATAAGTGCAGCAATCTGCACGTTCGTGGTGATCATAGAATGCGAAGAACTGGACTCTACTATTAGAGGTGAGGGAGGAACATCTTTTCGATGGAAAGACTGTCTCGCCAATCCAGTCGAATGTTGTGCTCTGGTTCTTGGCATGGTTGACTATAGTCTCCCTCCTTCCTGACACGTCAAACTGTTGTGGCTAATCCCCTGTCACCTGTCGTCGGTGTAAAGCATCTACAAGACAAAGTCCTTACAGACATGAGTTGTGTCCGACGAAGACCCTCCGATACTTAAGTCAGAGAGAGGATTGGTGAACAGTAGATAAAGAGTATTTTGAGCGGCAGAGTCTTAGCTCAGAATTGTCTTGCCCATGTTGCTTGTTTACCTCTCTTTTATAGATGATTCTGATGTAACCGTTGAGCACGTGGTTCCGCTTTCTATGGTGCTAGATTATTGGGGCATAATCATAAAATTGTGGGCTGTTTATTCTCATTAATGGCTATGACACGTAGTCGATAACCATTCATAATGATTAGGATGTGTTGAGAAGATAGGCCGACTATATGTCGGTAATACTGATAAGTCGGTAGTTTTGGAGATCCGAATGAGCATCGGTCAGTAACTCTGACTCTGATATGTCGATAGTCCTCGATCGAACATTAATTGAGTTCTGTTGTTAGTTGATAGTTGCTGACTATTGGTCGATCAGTCGATCGTGAGTCGACGTAATATGTTCATGTGGTCGATATAGAGTCGGAGTCGGGAGTCGATTGACTTGTCCCAACATCAAGTATTTTTAATTGAGAGCTTGAGCCTCTAGCTAGTTTGCTCAATTCAATTGTACCCTTATTTATTGGAACATATATATATATTCTGATATTTCTAATACACAGTTGCAAATAGGCCCATATACTCCTTTTAGTGAAGGAGAAATTTATATGGAAAATCTGAGCTTATAGATGTAAAGTACTAACTAGTATGCAATTGGTTGCAAATTGATTCGTTTCTTTATTTTTTAAGTTTTTTTTTTCTTTTTAATCTTAGAGTTTGGCGTTCTCTAGGCCTTAGTTCTCTAGGCCTTTAGTTCTAGGTGAAGCCACTTGAAATTGAAATAGTGAAAGCTGTCATGTTATACTATTTGAAATTATCATGATCTCTAATTTGAATTAAATCAATTAAAGTAGGCGAAAAATGATGAGCAATGACAACTTTACATATGCTAGTGGCTTCATGATAGGAAATAAATTTTTGAAAGTTTAGGCTCTCTAAGTAAGTTCACATTAAGGTATTTGTGTGCCATTGGTTATGCCAGCTTGTAACACTTAACAATTTATACCATACTCCATACATGAGCCATATCTACAAACCACTTTCCTATAACTAACTTAATGGCTTGCTACCAAGTATACCAGTAGCCACATGAACCTTATATGGTGGGACCATAACAATCGATATAGGAATTACTCGTCTTATAATGCCGATTTTGTAGTTTGGAAAATTGGGGAAAAAAACTCCAGCCATGTTGCAGTTTGATGGCACGGCCCCATCCACCCATCCATCCACTGGTACCCTCATTCCCCGTAACACACACTGATTACATAAAAAAGTCCAATGAAGTTCTCCAATTCCTTGAAGCTAGCTCTATCCGCCCCGCTGTTCGGCATAGGTGGATATGTTTCCTGATCCGTGGGGCCCCGAGAACGTACACCCCTCCGTTCCATAGTTCTAATCCATCACTTGCCACGAGATGATCAAAAAAATCCAAGAATTCGACGAAAATTTACGGGTTAATGAATCCGCTTTTATTTGCCTCCTTCCCTAAGCCGCGATGGGACCGCTGCCATCTCAAATTAATTCGACCGTTGGAGGATCCCGATCCCTATGTCCAATCCACGCGCCCTTTTCGAGTCTTCCCACATTACGTTTCGTATACGACTTGCACCGTAAGCCACCACATTAGATCTGCCTTCCAATATACGCGAGCGTAACTAACCGACGTTACGGTTTATACATCATAACGTATATTTCTACAGGACTTACACCGTATCCCTCGTAGGCCATAAAAGAACCCCCCTCCCTCCAAGCCCCGGGGTTTGCTCCAATGTCAGGGGTCATCTACTTTCCTCCCGCTTTGGAAATGGAGTTTCTTGTTTCTCCCGACTGGAGCTCCGATCTCATCCACCGGAGAAGAATTGCCATCGTCGCACAGATGGGAATCTTTTCGGATCGAGGTACGAGTTCTTAGCTTGTCTTTGGTCGTGCGGATCGAGGTATGAGTTCTTGGCTTTCTTCTTTGGTCGTTCTTGATGCTTCTTGAGATCGTTCTTCGAGAAAATTTAGGTTTTATCTTATTTTAGGGTATTTCAGTCGATATTCTTCTATTTTTTTCTTTGGATATTGAGAGCTTTAATGCAGAAATTAGGGCTTCGATGCTAGTAGGTGTGTTATGAAGTGTATTGATCTCCTAATGCTCCGTATTACCAGTGACTTGCCTTGGAACGATATGGAGCTGGGAGCATAATATGTAGAGCATAATATGTTCATAGGTGATGTAGGATTTCTTTTTTGAAATATTGATATTTATCGGTGTTTCAACCCTCAAAAAAGAGATATTTATCAGTGTTCAAGACAAAAGTTCTTGAAAGTTAAATCTTTATGCTAGTCCATTTTGAATTGGGTAAGTTGACGGTTTCTTGAAACCGTCTGAAGGTATTTCTAGTTTTTCTTTTTTCTTTTTTTTTTTGTTTTGTTTTGTTTTTTTTTTTTTTTTTTTTTTTTTTGTTCTTTGATATGCCTTTACCCTGATTCGAGATTAGGGTTTTTGGAAGACAGTTGATGACCTGTCTTAACTTTCTTGATGCAAGATTTAGTAGAAAGAATTTCTTGCTTTGTAGTTTTAATTTTTTGATTAAGGTGTACTCTGGTAGGAACGTTTCTTGTATTTCTTTGACAGTTGCTCTAGTGTTATCACTGATGTTGTCTAATACTGAAAATTTGGTTTTCTAGAGATTATGTTTGCAGAAATAGACTTGGCCTCTCTACTCTATATATGCTAATGTCAATATCTGTTTGTTTATGGTATTGGTGGTCTTAAATCATGTCTGTGTCTTTTCTGTGAATTAGGATTCATGGAATGAACATAGCTTCTATCTATGTTAATGGGTGAAGTATTATGTCGTCTATATTATTGGTGGTCTTTGATCATCTGATCTTTTTGTAATTTTATTCTTGGTCATTATCATAATGTTTTGGCATGCTAAATGATGTAATTATGATAAACTTGTGTTTACAGTGGAAAATTAACTTGGGCTTTCTGCTCACTTCTTTCTTGGTGTCCTGAGCGCCATCACTTTCAGGCTGGGCTATTTTATTTTTCTTTTCTATTTTTATTTCTCAACTTATTCACTTTGGGTATGAATTGGCTTTCATATCACAGGAGATTGCTTCTTCTCTTCAAAATATTAATTTCCAAATGATTTCAAAATTTAATGATTATCATTATTCTGCGAGTATCAATGATTATCATTATTCTATGAGTATTTGTGGTCATGCTTTAACCATATTTGGTATTGAATGCATATATTTTTTAAGAAGAACAATGCGTTTGCTGGAAGAATCTCACTTTTCTCCAGAAACTGATGCTTTGGGAGATACAAATTGATCGAATCCTATTTCAAGAACTTATTCAAACTATAAAGTGTTGTTGTAAAAATAAAAGGTAGGTTGTCTTTTTTCAAGCAAACATGACCATTCAGGATGTAAAATATATAAAGAGAATATGCTAAACATGTTCTACAGTTTTATATAATGTGACAGCCTATACTTCTATGGACTGGTAAGGGTCAGTTGGATGTTGTTTATCACATCAAACTATTTTAGTTATAACCACTGACACATATCTGTTGTCCTTATCATGTAGTCTATTTCAGTTTGTTATACATCTTGACAACTTCTGCCCCTCTCCCACTCTACCTTTGTTGCAGATATACTAAGTTCCTTACCCCCTATTCTTTTTAGCTATTTGCAGCTTCCTTTAAGTCTTGCTTTTTCCATGGAGGAATTTGGTACAGTTAGATTTAAGAATTGGTTATCAGTATGAACCATGATTTTTTCATCTGATTTCACTTATCTTGCAGGATCACAACCTTCTATCTAATCTTGGATGTTAACTAACGGTATATGGTCTATGAAGGGTTAGCAGGTATCCCAGTAAACTTGATCAATGGAACCTGACTCAGACTTGGCCTGGCATTTAGTTCTATCTTTAGGGCTTTTTGCTGAGGTGTTGAACAATTGCTTACTTGAAAACATTTATTTTTGTTTCTAAATTGTCAGCTTCTTCAGTTGTAGTTTTTAATTTTGAAAGTTTCTTTCATTATTATTCTTTTAGATCTTTCTTTTGTTTGTCAAAACAAAAGTTATAATACTTTTCATTTTTATGAGTCTTCACTTCTTTGCTCTAGTGTTGTTTTACATATCGGTTTTAGTTTACTTTTTGAGTTGGTTCATTTATTTGGTTAGTTTTTCCTTATTTGAGTTGTATCCATTTTCCCTACCTGATTTCCTTAATAGATTTGTTTGTTCTGAATTATTAAATCCTGTTCTCTACTTGACAACACTTTGTTTCCAAAAGATTCAGCTTCAACTCACTTTCTAAGCTCCTTATTGTTTACCCATTTCTATTTTTTTTGTTTATTGAGGATCTTTTTATGTCTAATATTCATTTTTCTTGAAATCTATTCTTGTTATTCATATTTTATTGGGGACCTTAATGACCAGTTTCTATGTGGACCATAGTCACCATACTCTAACAAAAAGCCCTTGTTGACTAAAACTGTTTAACACCTGGTGCACCTGGTGAAATTTTTTCAATAGCCAGTCCCTTAAAAGCATATAAGCCATGGTGTGGTGACGGATGGGACAGGGACTAGAAATTAGAGGACCAATCAACAAGCCCTTTTTCTCACACACAGGTCCATGGAGAGACCACATGTTAAGTTACTGTATTTTATTATTATTAATTTTTATGTATTTTATTTCTTTGATTATTTTAATAGATTATTGGATCTCTTGTTTTTGATAAATTTATTTTGCTAAATTATCTGATAATCTTAATTGGTTTAATGTGTATGTTTTTTTTTTCTGAATTGTTCTTTCTTCAATCTCATATTACATTTCCTTTCCAAATTTTGAGCTTATTTTTACTTTGCCTAGATTTGTTCCTTTGTTATCAAAGATTGCAAATCATATCCATGTTCTGCATTTCCTGTTCAAACTTAAAAGTAACTTATTTTGCTCTTTTGCATTTCATGTGTTATGAAATTGCTTTTTCTTCAGTTGTAGTTTTTAATTTTTAAAGTTTCTTTCATTATTATTCTTTTAGATCTTTCTTTTGTTTGCCAAAACAAAAGTTATGATGCTTTTCATTTTTATGAGTCTTCATTTCTTTGCTCTAGTGTTCTTTTACATATTGGTTTTAATTTACATTTTGAGTTGGTTAATTTTTTTGGTTAGTTTTACCTTATTCGAGTTATATCCATTTTCCCTACCTGATTTCCTTTTATAATAGATTTGTTTTGTTCTAAATTATTAAATCTTGATTCTTTACTTGAACTTGTACATTCTGTTTCCAAAAGGTTCAGCTTTTTCAATCCCATAAAGTGGTTTCTTAGTCACTTCCTAAGCTCCTTTTTGTTTATTCCTTATATATATATATATATATATATATTTGTCTATCAAAGATCTTTTTTATTTCTAATATTTATTTTTTTTGAAATCTATTTATGTTGTCTCATATTTTATTGGGGAACTTAATAACCGCTTTCTATGTGGACCATGATAAGGTTTTAAATCCCATGGAACGGAGGTGTCCCTGTTTCTCCATGAAACGGGATGCTCCGCTGTTCCTTCCTATCCCGACAATGGTTGGTATATATCCTCCGTCTCTCTCCCTTTCTTTTCTTTCTTTTTTTTTTTCTTTTTCTTCTATCTTCCTTTCTTTATTTCTTTTTTCTTTTTTCTTATCCCTTTCTTTCTTCTTTCTTTTTTTCTTTTTCTTGTTCTTTCTCTTTCTCTTCTTCCTTCTTTTCTTCTTTCCCTTTTCTTCTCCTTTCCTTTTTCCTTTCATTTTTCTTCTTTATTTCTTTCACTTTTTTATTTTTTTCATCTTTCCTTTATTTCTTGCTATCATCTTTCTTCTTCTCTCCTCACGTGCATGGGGTTCGGAGTCCCTACCCTATCCTAGTCTTGTTTTCTCATAGAAAGGGGATAGGACAGCCGAGACAGCCCCCGTCCCATTGGGACATAACCATACTCTAACAAAAAGCCCTTGTTGACTAAAACTTTTTAACACCCTGTGCATCTGGGGAAGATTTTTCAATGGCCAGTCCCTTTAAAGCATCTAAGCCATAATGTGGTGATAGACGGGATGGGGACTGGAAATTAGAGGACCGATCAACAGGCCCTTTTTCTTACACACAGGTCCATGGAAAGACCACATGTTAAATTACTGTATTTTATTATTATTAACTTTTATTTTTTTATTCTTTGATTATTTTAATAGATCATTGGATCTTTTGTTTTTGATAAATTTGTTTTGCTAAGTTATCTGATAATCTTATTCAGTTTAATGTGTATGTTTTTTTTTTCTGAATTGTTTTTTCTTCAATCTCGTATTGCATTTCCTTTCCAAAATTTGAGTTTGTTTTTACTTTGCCTAGATTTGTTCCTTTGTTATGAAAGATTTCAAATCATTTCTATGTTCTGCATTTCTTGTTCAAACTTAAAACTTACTTTGCTCTTTTGCATTTCATGTGTTATGAAATTGTTTTTATTTGATTTGTCACTTCTACTAGATTAATCCTTTTTGAGTTATATTCTTGTTTTTCCATCCTATCAAATCTTTGAACCAGTCCACCCCCCCACCCCCCAACTCCACAACAACAGAAGAGCAGGATTCTACTTTTTATCTCCAGAGCACAAATACTGTAGCCATGGTTCACCAACTTTTATGGTCATGATGCAAGATCAAATGCATGTGATGGCGCTCACACACATGCATCACCTTGTGTGGACAAAATTGACCTAGTGCAGTTTCCCGACATTCATCCGAAACTGATCAGTTTTTATAAGGGACTTGGAAGTTTCCTGGTTTCTATATGATAAGGTGCACAACAAGAAAATTGAAGTAAAAAGACTAAATGACCAATTAGTCCCCCACAGAACCTCCAACTTGGCACCTTCACTCTTTCTGCTTTGAAATATGACATGTTTTGTGTGCTCTCCTATTCTAGAGATCCTCTCTTGGCAATCTACTCTCTCTCTCTCTCTCTGAAAAGACAGTAAAAATAATGCTGGAAAATTAATGGCTCTTTTGTTTTTTCAGGAACTCAAAACACTAGTTTTCTTGTTTAGGTAACGATTATGCGGCAATGCCTTTAGGAGTTAAAAGAAGGTTCCAGTATATTGCCTCCTGAAAAAATATGAGGAACAAGGTAAGCTCTTATATGTTGTACCATTATTTTATCATTTTGGTCCTCAAGCATGGTAATTTGGAATTGCAGATTTGTTGTTCTGTGGATCAGCTTCTTTGGTTCTTCTAGATCTAGAGAATTTTGATTTCTTTATGGGACTTGTTATTTTGTGATTATAGCTTTAACTTTCTAAATTTTTTTTCCTTTTCTTGCTGTACTCTGAAAAAAAAAAACACTTTCTTATTTTTTTTGGGTGCTGCTGGAGATTAGAGATCTGTTATCCTGAAATTGACAGTCAGATGTCTGAAGAAAATATGCTCCAGTTTCCAGTATGTTGAAAAATTCCTTTTCATTCCCAAGAATGCTGATTTAAAAAATGTTGCTAATCTGGTTTATTTCTTTGGTTTCTCTAGCTGGATTGGTGGAAGTTCTTGATGAGATTCATTTTTAGCAAATGAGTTCTTTTATCAATTAGGTACTCCCTCAGATGGCTTGGACATATGCAATGTAGATCGAGGGATGCACTGAATAAAGTGATTTGACTCATGTAGGAGGAAAGGGGCATAGGTGGATCAAAAATCATGAGGGACAAAGTAGTAAAGAGGGGCTTAATATGTTAATATCTCTTACAAAGTATGGCTCTAAACTGACCAAAATGGAGGAAAGGGATTAATGTAGCTGATTTCAACTAGTTTGGGATCAAGGCTTGGTTGAGTTATTTTTTAGGGTTTGTGGAAAATTTTTGAGATCTAGATTTAGGTAACCATATCAAATACCAAAGATTCAGATATAAGAATGTTAAGTTGATCATTGAGATAAATATGCTGGTGTTGTTACTTAATATAAATACACCATTGGACATTGAGGACCAAATCCAAATGTCAAAGCTCACCTAATTGTCAATGTTGATGATTTGCTAACTAAAAGTTCCTCATAAGTGCTAGATCTTTAAAACTCCACTATGCTTATTATATGAATAGTTTATTGATTTGGGTATGTATATGCCCCGTTCTTTCAGTGTCTTTTGTGACATCTGTATGCATATCCCTGTTTACAAGGAGTTGCTTGAGAAACTCTTCTATTTCTAAGATCTGATGTGACATCTCAGAACATAGGTTTAACTTTTGTATAGGATTGCTGGTATTTCATGCGGTCATACTGTCCTGTCAAGCTTCAAACTTTGTATGATGAATCCTACTGGAGAGCAACAAAGCAGAGAACTTTTTCCCTGATTCATTTGTAAATCATCTCTGTGTTGGGTTTGTGATTATTATGTGCATATTGTCAAAGCATATCAAGTAATATATGCTTGAAAACTCTGATGAAGCAAATGGTAACACAACCAAGATTTTGACTTTTAACTAGTTTCGCTTGTTCTTTGCTTTACTTCATGTCTACATATATCTTGAAGAATACCAAAAGAAATGCCCATGAAGCAATGTTGAATTTATGGAAGACTTGATCCTCTTCCCAATATTTGTTCTGCTTCCTGAATTGAGGAAAGGACGGACAGAATAATTGAATAGCTTATTGAGCTAAATTCATGATCAGGATTATGATCAATTTTTATGAGGGAATGATGATCCACCATGGTTGAACTCAAATAATCCTCATATGAAATAATTAAATTTATAAATGGGATCTTATATTCAAACATCAAAGCCACAACGTTAAGGGGCTGTTTAGATGCCTGGACGCTTTGTCCACATATTATCTATTCCCAACCAGAGTTCCAATTTGAAAAGAGAAAGGAAATAAATGGAGTTTAAAGGATTATTGCACTTTTTGATCATCAAATCCTGATTTTCTTGGGATAAGAAAAATCATGTCTGAGATGGAATAAATTATAAATTGGGATTGGAAGTTTGACAGGTCTGCTGAGCACTCCCACTTCTCTTTTCCTTCTTCTTTCTTAGTTATTGCTCTCATCTGGCACAATTATCCAAACAGCCCCTAAAAAATTAGTTTTGGATGTGATTTTATATACTAGAGGAAGCAGAAAATTTTGTTGCTTATGCGCAAAATTATCGTCCATCTCTACAGGTGATTATAAACTTCTGTCTGCAGACATAGATTTGAAGTTTTCTGTATAAGGAAAAGCAATGCTAAATGTTGATTTTGAAGGTTGCTATCTTATTTGTTGTTCCAGATGCTAAGGTTGCTGTCGTTAAAATATCCCTGAGCAAGGTGAGTGATGACATTTGTTTGCAATCCTTGTTCCTTGTGAATTTGGCTGTTTTATGGCCAGCACTAGGAAAACAGCAATTGTTAATGTGCTTGCAGAAGCTGCCAAGAGCAGAGGTAGATAGGAGATCTGGGTGGTTTTTCTCAAGCCTGTGGATTCAGGGGCTTCTCATTTCCCTGTTATTTTGCCTTTATATTTTGATATGCTTCTTCTATTCTCACCGGTACTTGAGGAGCAGCTACATGGTGTCCTATAATATTCAACATCTTTTTTCAGTCTGTTTACTTTGTTAGGATCATTTATCATGTTGCATCTTCAATCTTTGGAAGCTAGATTAGGATTTGGACATAATGATATTCAAATAAAGGTGAATTTTCTACTGGAGATACTCACAAAAACATCTCCTACTACTCAATGTCAAAGTTGCAGTATTTGGTATTCTTTTTTTGCTGTTTATACTCTAGTATGGTATTTCAAATATGCTATCATTTGCTCTGTGGCATTATTTTTAATTGCAGCAACTATGTTGCCCTTATTATTGATGTGCATTTGTTGTTGTGCTTGGACTGCAAATCTATGGCACTGTCATGGGCATTTATGTCATCAACCAACTTGTAGTGTGTTAGTGGTTAGGTATCATACGGACTAAAAGGTGTCTGCAACTATTTTATTTATGAATATGCTACCATATCTTTTTTTTGGGTGCTATTCAATTGCCATGTAAACTAGTTTGATTTCAACTCTTTTCAGATGAGAAAACGATGAATAAATTCACTTGCAAGATTATTTTGTCCCATTTATTTCTATAACAAACTATCATAGCAAGTATTTATCAACCTCATAATCTTTTATGATTCTTATCATGCACCTAATGCTTTAAAGTTTTAATCTCATTCACCTTAACTATATATAGTTTCTTTTGAAGTGCATATCGATGCCTCCGATAAAACTGTTGGGGGTGTGCTGGTGCAAGAGGGACATCCGGTTGCCTTTGAAAGTTGGAAACTCAAGGAGGCGGAACAGCGATATTCTGCCTATGAGAAAGAGATGCTGGTTGTGGTGCATTGCTCGAGGACATGGCGGGTCTACCTGTTGGATACCAAGTTCATGATGAAAACTGATAATGTAGCTAACATATTTTTCTTGACGCAGAAAAAGCTCTCTTAGATAGGCTCGGTGGCTGGAGTTCTTGGCTGAATATGACTTGGAGTGGGAGCATAAACCTGAGAGGCACAATCAGGTTGTTGATGCCTTGAGTCAGAAAGGCATCGTGGAAGTGGCTGCTGCCATTTCCTCTGTTGAAGCAGACTTCACCAATAAGATTCGGGTGGCGGCTCAGTCGGATAAAGGCTACCAAAAGTTGCTTCAACAAGTTCGGGATGGTGTGACCCGGAGATATTGGGTTGAAGACGGTCTATTGATGGGTAAAGGCAATAGACTATATGTCCCTGATGGCAAAAAACTGAGACAACTCATGAGGGAGTCCCATGATTCCCAATGACGGGACATCCAGGAAGGGAGCGCATTATGGCTCTCTTGTCTCGTACATTTGTATGGGCGAAGATGGAGGAGGACATTGAGGCTTATGTTCGATCTTGCTTGGTGTGCTAGCAAGACAAGGTGGAGAGGCGCAAGGAGGCGGGTCTCCTACAACCATTGCCTATTGTGGAGAAGCCATGGGTTTCGGTATCCATGGACTTTATCAGTGGCTTTCCTAAGATTGAAGGTATGTCTTTTATCATGGTGGTTGTTGATCGCTTTTTCAAGTATGCTGTTTTTGTCCCAGTGCCAGAAGCATGTCCAGCGGAGACTGCTGCAAACTTGTTCTACCGAAATGTGGTGAAACATTTCGGATTGCCTTCAGATATTATCAGTAATAGAGATGCTCGATTCACAAAAAGATTTTGGATCTATCTCTTTCAATTGATGGGTTCTGAACTAAAGTTCTCCACAGCAAACCATCCTCAAATTGATGGTCAGACGGAGAGGATGAATGCTCTGCTGGAGGAGTATCTCAAGCATTAGTGACAGCCAGCTAAAAGAATTGGCTGAAGCTGTTAGACACCGCTCAGTTCTGCTACAATCTTCATCGATCTTCTGCAACAGGGTTCAGTCTTTTTGAGTTGGCGACTGGACGACAACCTCTTACCCCTCAAGAAGTTGCCTTGCAGAAATCTGGGAGAATCTGTCCAGCAGCCTATCGGTTTGTCCGAATCAATAGAAAATACTGGAAGAGACGCAAGACAATCTCAATAAGGCAGCGAGGAGGATGAAGAAATATGCAGATAAAGGGCGCAGGCCATTGAAATTCGGTGTGGGGGATAAAGTTTTGCTGAAACTGACTCCTCAAATTTGAAAAAGGATCAATAGTAAGAAGATACACCGAGGCCTGATTCCAAGATATGATGGACCCTTTGAAGTGGTGAAGGTGGAAAATGTCGCCTATTGGTTGTATCTGCCGAAAAGGCTAAAGGTACATTCAATCTTTCATGTAAGTTATCTAAAGCCTTTTCATAAAGATGCAGATTCTTTAAGGATTCAGGTGCAACGAGCCTCACCAACAATAAGGCAACAGTTTGACTAGGAGGTGGAGAAAGTTCTTGACCACCAGATTTTGGGACACAGCAAGAAGAATAAAAGGATCGAGTATTTGGTCCAATGAAAAGGAGAACTAGAGAACGAGGCTAGTTGGGAGAAAGAGACTTCATTGTGGCAGTTTGGAGAGGCAATCCAAACTTATCTGTCATGCCTCCCTTCGAGGACGTCGAGATCTTTGGGTGGGGGTGGTTTGTCACAGTCCCATTAGCTGGCTTTTGGAATGGCACGGGCTGATGCCTTTGTCGTGCCAATCCCAAGTGTGCAGAGGCTTGGGGGGAGCTTTGTAAGGAAAAGGCATGGCCTGATGCTCGGATGGCCAGACCAAGTATTGGCCTGGCCATCCGAGCACCAGGCCATGCCTTTTCCTTGTAGAGCTCTCACCAAGCCTCTGCACACTTGGAATTGGCACGGCAGAGGCATCAGCCGTGCCATCCCAAACAAAAGTCAGCTAATGGGACTGTGACAAACCATCCCCATCTGAAGATCCCGACGTCCTCGAAGGGAGGCGTGACAGGTAAGTTTGGATTGCCTCTCCAAACTACCACAATGAAGTCTCTTTCTTCCAACTAACTTCGTTCTCTAGTTTTTCTTTCCATTGGACCAAATACTCGATCTTTCTATTTTTCTTGCTGTGTCCCAAAGTTTGATGGTCAAGAACTTTCTCTACCTCTTACTCAAACTGTTGTCTTATTGTTGGTGGGGCTCGTTGCATCTGAATCCTTGAAGGATCTGCATCTTCATAAAAAAGCTTTAGATAACTCACATGAAAGATTGGATGTACCTTTAGCCTTTCCGACAGATGCAATCGATAGGCGACATTTTCTTACTGTTGATTCTTTTTCAAATTTAAGGAGTCAGTTTCAGCAGAACTTTATCTTTCACACCGAATTTCAATGGCCTGCGCCCTTTATTTGCATATTTTTCATCCTCCTCGCTGTCTTATTGAGACTGTCTTGCGCCTCTTCCAGCATTTCCTGCTGATTTCGGACAAATCGATAGGCTGCTGGACAGATTGTCTCAGATTTCTGCTAGGCAACTTTTTGAGGGATAAGAGGTTGCCGTCCAGTTGCCAACTTGAAAAGACTGAACCCTGTTGCAAAAGATCGATGAAGATTGTAGCAGAACTAAGCGGTGTCTAACAACTTCAGCCAATTTCTTTGGCTGGCTGTCACATAGTGCCTAAGATACTTCTTCAGCAGATCATTCATCCTCTCTGTCTGACCATCAGTTTGAGGATGGTTTGCTGTGTAGAATTTCAGTTCAGAACCCATCAATTGGAAGAGGTCCAAAATCTCCTCGTGAACCGAGCATCTCTATCACTGATAATATCTGAAGGTAATCCGAAATATTTCACCATATTTCGGTAGAACAAGTCTGCAGCAGTCTCCGCTGGACATGCTGCAGCAGTCTTCGCTGGACATGCTTCTGGTACTGGGACAAAAACAGCATACTTGGAGAAGCGATCAACAACCATCATGATAGAAGACATACCTTCAATCTTAGGAAAGCCACTGATGAAGTCCATGGATATCGAAATCCATGGCTTCTCCGTAATAGGCAATGGTTGTAGGAGACCTGCCTCCTTGTGCCTCTCCACCTTGTCTTGCTGGCACACCAAGCAAGATCGGACATAAGCCTTAATGTCTTCCATCTTCGCCATACGAATGTACAGGACAAGAGAGCCATCATGTGCTCCCTTTTCGGGTGTCCCGCCCATCGAAAATCATGGGACTCATGAGTTGTCTCTTCAGTCCTCTGCCATCAGGGATATATAGTCTATTACCTTTATCCATCAATAGACCGTCTTCAACCCAATATCTCTGGGTTACACCATCTTGAACTTGTTGAAACAACTTTTGGTAGCCTTTATCTGACTGTGCCGCCATCGAATCTTGTCGGTGAAGTCTGCTTCAACAAAGAAAATGGCAGCAGCCACTTCCACGATGCCTTTCCAACTCAAGGCATCAGCAACCTGGTTATGTCTCCCAGATTTATGCTCCACTCTCAAGTCATATTCAGCCAAGAACTCCTGCCACCGAGCCTGTCTAGGAGAGCTTTTTCTACGTCGAGAAAAATATGTTAGCCACATTATCAGTTTTCACCACGAACTTGATACCCAACAGGTAGACCCGTCATGTCCTCAAGCAATGCACCACAGTCAGCATCTCTTTCTCATGGGCAGAATATTGCTGTTCCGCCTCCTTGAGTTTTCAACTTTCAAAGGCAATCGGATATCCCTCTTGTACCAGCACACCCCCAACAGCCTTATCGGAGGCATCGGTATGCACTTCAAAAGGCTTCATAAAATCAGGCAACTTGAGCACCGATTCTGAAGAAACAGCCACCACCTTCAATTCTTCGAAGGCCTCTTGACACCTTTGAATCCAGACCCACGGCTGATCCTTCTTCAATAGATTTGTCAATGAGGTAGCCTTCTTGGAATGGCCAGCCACGAATTTGTGATAGTAGTTGGCCAAGCCAAGAAAACTCCTCGACTCGACAACTTTGGTAGGTGCTGTCCAATCCAAAATGGCCTGCACCTTCTTCCGATCCATCTTCATCGTGCCATTGCCCACCACATGCCCAAGGAAATTGATTTTCTTGCAGTAGAATTCACACTTTTTCCTCTTTACATACAACTTATGTTTTCTCAGCCGATTGAATACCAACTTAAGGTGCTTTCGGTGTTCTTCCAAAGAATCACTATATATAATTATATCATCCAGATAAATAATCACAAACTGATCGATATAATTATAAAAAACATCATTCATTAAGTTGCAGAAAGTTGCAGGTGCATTTGTCAAGTCAAACAGCATGACAAGGAACTCATAGGATCCATATCTTGTAACCATAGTGGTTATAGGCTCATCCCCTTCAGCAATTCTTACTTGCCAATAGCTTGATCGTAGATCCAACTTGGTGAAGTATGCAGCCTTGGATAAACGATCAAACAAATCTGAAATCAGGGGCATCGGGTGCTTGTTCTTGATGGTGACTTTGTTTAGGCCTCTGTAGTCTACATAGAGCCTAGGAGAACTATCCTTCTTCTCCTGGAACAACATAGGGGCACCGAAAGGGGCTTTGGATGGTTGTATCTTTTCCGCATCTAGCAGTTCACCCAACTGCTTCTTTAATTTAGCCAACTCCTTAAGCGACATTCTGTAAGGAGCTTTGGCAGGAGGTCTTGTGCCAGGCACAAGATCAATTTTGTGGTCCACAGCACGTTGAGGCGGCAACCCTTTAGGCAACTCCGAAGGCATCATATCATCAAATTCCTACAGAATTTCAGCCATCTCCTTTGGCACCTTTGCTGTCTCATCAGGACCCACATCAATGAGAGCAGTAAGGTAAGTCATTTGGCCTCGTTTCCATTCATGGGCCAACTGCATGGCGGAGACCATCTCCATCTTTGGTTCACAAACACCAGCATTCGAAGGCATGCTGCACCCTGTAACAAAACAAAGTTTTTTTTCATCATGGATCATCAGTCTAAATAAGTGTGGTAATATCGTCACTTTGACAGCGACGAAAAAGTCATTGCCAAGGATCAAGTCGTAATCGTCCAGCAGAACCACCATCAGGTTCATGCGACCATCCCATCCGCCAATGGTCACTTAGACGTCAAAGGCTATGCCCCTCACGGCCTGGGCTTGGAAATTAACTGCTTTGATACGGCTCGGGTGCTTTACCAAAGCCTAGAGTGGGTACGATCTTTTCAGCCACAAAACTGAGTGGCATCAGTGTCCACCATGGCTGAAAGCTGATGTCCATTGATTCCCATACACATGAACATCAATTTGGGGCATTCCTTGACTTTCTCCGCCTGAATTGGTCCAAGCAATTGCAATGGTGCAACTTGATATGTAGTCTTTGAATCAAAGTCATCATCGCAAGCTTCTTTGGCAATAATGGCACTTATCTTGTCCTTGTTGGGATAATTTCGGGCAAAATGAGGGCCATTGCAGATGAAGCAACCAGGATGAGGGTTGGCTTGATCCCTCTTTTGGTGGGAATCCTCCACCTTCGCCTTCCCTTTATCAGCATCCTTGATCCGCTTTTCTTCAGCATCCTTGAACTTTGGCTTCTTCTTGTGAGTCTTCTCAGCAAACTATGGCTTGCTTGTTGAAGGCCCATTGCTGGGTTTACTGATTTGCAAATCCACCAAGACATCAACGGCAGTCAATGCGGCAGGCAAGTCTTTGACACCTTGCCGTCGTAACTTCGATTGCGCCCATGGTTGGAGGCCAGACACGAAATTGAATAGCCTGTCTGTCTCGGACATATCCTTGATGTCCAACATAAGAGAGCTGTACTCTTTCACATACTCTCTTACCGAACCGGTCTGCTTTAACTTCTTTAAGGAGTCTCTTGCAACCTATGCTGTATTGCAAGGGAGGAATTGATTCTTTAATTCCTACTTCAACACCTCTCAAGTATCAATCTTTTGCCTGACAACATCTTCCGTTCTGGTTCTCCACCAAAGTTTGGCATCCCCCACCAAATACATGTTGGTGACAGAGGCTTTCTCCTTTTCAGGAGCATGCACAGTTTTGAAATATTGCTCTATGTCCCACAAGAAATTCTCCAGATCTTTGGCACTTCGAATGCCATTGAAGGGTTTTGGGCCAGGGACTTTCATCTTGACGGCACCATCTCTCCGTGAAGGGTTTTGCAGAACCGTCTTGAGGAGTCTGACATCAAATGTCATCTCCTTCAAGTGTTGCTGCGCCGTTGCGAAGGTTTCTTGCAGCGGCGCCAATGTGGCTAGCGAGTTCTCCACCTGCGACCACAGGTTCAGCGACTTCATTTTGAGGCACCCCGATCAGCCTCCAATCGGGATAATCTTTCATGGATAGCTTTCATGTTGTTGCGACCCGTTCGCATAAGCACCACCCCAACGCTCACTGTTTTGGCACTGAAATTGGCCAAGATTCCATCGATAGAGCCTTGAAACTAGCTCTGATACCAACTGTCACAGGGCTGATTCTTGTCCAAAAATTTGTGCAAGAATACAAGCCTTGTGCGGCACTAGACTGCTGTTTAGTTCAGCCTCTCAACACTCCCCACCCCATAAGATACACACACCAAGTGGAATGGGGACAAGATATCAAGGCACATGGAGGAAATATCAAGAATTTCCTTGATTCCAATTTTCATAGAATTCTGGATAATAGAGATCCGCCCACAGTCTCTTAGAATATCCCACACTCACCCACTCCTGTCTGCTACAAGCCAGCAAGCATGGCATACATAGGCGGTGGACAACTTCCCCTAACCATTAAGAACCAACTTGGAATCGTTTTCCATCTGTTTGGAGGCAAATTGCTCCAAGGAGTTGGGAGTCAACTGCTGAAAACTCTCAAACTGTTGCTGGACCGCAATTGACTATGGTAATCGAAGGCAACCACCGGCCAACTTAGAATTCCGTCCAACATGCCAACTGTACGCCAAAGCCCCAGGCTGCGCGCGCCCACGTGCCAGGCTACATGCGCTCGGATGCCAGGTTGCGCACCCTTGCGAGCTCATGCGCGCACGCGTCCAGCTGTGCGCGCCCATGCGTGCATGCTGGTGCTGCGCGCCCTACACGCCCTTGCGTGTGCACTGCAGTAGTGCCCCTATTGTCGTGTGTGCTGTTGTTGCACGCACCCCGCTGCTGCGCGCGCCCCGCTACGCGTGCGTGCCCCGTTGCCGCACCGGTGCAGTGCTTGCTGCACACACCCTGCTGCAAGGCGTGCCCTGCCGTGGCGCCTTTGCGTGCACTGCCATGCGCACCCTTGCTCGCGCCATACCATGGTGCCTAGAGCTGCCGCCAAGCCTCTGCATACTTGGGATTGGCACGGCAAAGGCATCAGCCCGTGCCATCCCAAAAACCAGCTAATGGGACTGTGACAAACCACCCCCTCCCGAAGATCTCGATGTCCTCGGAGGGAGGCGTGACAGGTTTGGATTGCCTCTCTAAACTGTCACAACGAAGTCTCTTTCTCCTAACTAGCCTCGTTCTCTAGTTTCTCTTCCATTGGACCAAATACTCGATCCTTCTATTCTTTGCTGTGTCCCAAAGTCCGATGGTTAAGGTTAAGAACTTTTTTCACCTCTTTGTCAAATTGTTGCTTTATTGTTGGTGGGGCTTGTTGCACCTGAATCCTTGAAGGATCTGCATCTTCATAAAAAGGCTTTAGATAACTCACATGAAAGGTTGTGCGTACCTTTAGCCTTTCCGACAGATGCAATTGATAGATGACATTAACCACCTTCTTCACCACTTCAAAGGGTCCATCATACCTTGGAATCAGACCTCGATGTACCTTCTTACTGTTGATTCTTTTTAAATTTGAGGAGTCAGTTTTAGCAGAATTTTATCCCCCATACCGAATTTCAATAGCCTACTTCCTTTATCTGCATATTTCTTCATCCTCCTTGCTACCTTTTTGAGACTGTCTTGTGCCTCTTCCAGCATTTTCTATTGATTTCGGGCAAACTGATAGGCTACTGGATAGATTCCTCCAGATTTCTGCAAGGCAACTCCTCCAGATTTGGCAGGAGGTCTTGTGCCGGGCACAAGATCAATCTTGTGGTGCACAGTACGTCGAGGTGGCAACCCTTTAGGCAACTTCGAAGGCATCACATCACCAAATTCCTACAGAATTTCAGCCTTCTCCTTTGGCACCTCTGCTGTCTCATCAGGGCCCACATCAATGAGAGTAGCAAGGTAAGTCATTTGACCCCGCTTCCATCTACGGGCCAACTGCATGGCGGAGACCATCTCCACCTTTGGTTCGCGAACACCAGCATCCGAAGGCATGCTGCACTCTATAACAAAACAAGATTTTTTCTCATCATGGATCATCAGTCCAAATAAGTATTGGCAATATCGCCACTTTGGCAGCAACGAAAAAGTCATTGTCAAGGATCAAGTTGTAGTCGTCCAACAGAACCACCATTAGGTTCATGCGACCATCTCATCCGCCGATGGTCACTTGGACGTCAAAGGCCATGCCCCTCGCGGCCTGGGCTTGGGAATTGACTATCTTGATACGGCTTGGGTGCTTCACCACACTCAAGCCTAGAGTGGGTATAATCCTTTCAGCCACAAAACTGTGGGGGGCACCAGTGTCCACCATGGCTGAAAGCTGATGTCCATTGACTCCCATACGCATGAACATCAGTTTGGGGCATTTCTTGACTTTCTCCGCCTAAATTGCTCCAAGCAATTACAATGGTGCAACTTGGTGTGTAGTCTCTGAATCAGAGTTATCATCACGGGCTTTTTTGGCAATAGTGGCACTTATCTTGTCCTTGTTGGGATAATTTCGAGCAAGATGAGGGCTATTGCAGATGAAGCAACCAGGATGAGAGTTGGCTTGATCCCTCCTTTGGTGGGAACCCTCCACCTTCACCTTTATCAGCATTCTTGGTCCGCTTCTCCCCAGCATTCTTGAACTTTGGCTTCTTCTTATGAGTCTTTTCAGCAAACTGTTGCTTGCTTGTTGAAGGCCCATTGCTAGGTTTACTGATTCGCAAATCCACCAAAGCATCAGCGACATCCAATGCGGCAGGCAAGTCTTTGACACCTTGCCGTCGCAACTCCGATTGCACCCATGGTTGGAGGCCAGACAGAAAATTGAATAGCCTGTCTGCCTTGGACATATCCTTGATGTCCAACCTAAGAGAGCTGTGCTCCTTCACACTCTTACCGAACCGGTCTGCCTCAACTTCTTTAAGGAGTCCCTTGCAACCCATGCTGTATTACAAGGGAGGAATTGATCCTTCAATTCCTACTTCAACACCTCTCAAGTATCAATCTTTTGCCTGGTAACATCTTCCGTTCTGGTTCTCCACCAGAGTTTGTCATCCCCCACCAAATACATGCTGGTGATAGAGACTTTCTCCTCTTCAGGAGTATGCACAGCCTTGAAATATTGCTCCATGTCCCACAAGAAATTCTCTAAATCTTTGGCACTCAGAATGCCGTTGAGGGCTTTGGGTCAGGGACTTTCATCTTGACGGCACCATCTCTTCGCGAAGGGTTTTGCAGAACCGTCTTGAGGAGTCTGACATCAAATGTCATCTCCAAGTGTTGCTGCGTCGTTGCGAAGGCTTTTTGCAGCGGAGCCAATGTAGCCAGCGAGTTCTCCACTTGCGACCACAAAGGTTCAGCGGCTTCATTTTGAGGCACTCCGATCATTGCCTCCAATTGGGACAATTTTTTAAGGATAGCTTCCATGTTGTTGCCACCCGTTCGCATAAGCGCCACCCCAACGCTCACTGTTTTGGCACTGAAATTGGCCAAGATTCCATCGATAGAGCCTTGAAACTGGCTCTGATACAAACTGTCACAGGGTTGATTCTCGCCTAAAAATTTGTGCAAGAATACAAGCCTTGTGCGGCACTAGACTGCTATCTAGTTCAGCCTCTCAACACTCTCCACCCCATAAGATACACACACCAAATAGAATGGGGATAAGATATCAAGGCACATAGAGAAAATATCAAGGATTTTCTTTATTCCAATTTTCACAGAATTTTGGATAATAGAGACCCGCCCACAGTCTCTTAGAATATTCCAGGCTCACTCACTCCTGCCTGCTACAAGCCAGCAAGCATGGCATACATAGGAGGTGGATAACTTACCCCAATTGCTGGGAATCAACTTAGAACCATCCTCCATCTGTTTGGAGGCAAATTGCTCCAAAGAGTTGGGAGTCAACTACTGAAAACTCTCCCAAACTGCTGTTGGATAGAACTGACCAAGGCAATTAAAGGCAACCACCGGCCAACTCAGAATTCCGTCCAACATGCCAATTGCACGCCAAAGCCCTAGGCTGCGCAGGCCCACGTGCCAGGCTGCATGCGCTCGGATGCCAGGTTGCGCACCCTTGCGAGCTTATATGCACATGCGTCCGGCCGTGCGCGCCTATGCGCGCGTGCTGGTGCCGCGTGCGGGCTGCGTGCACTGCTGCCGCACCCCTGTTGTGTGCATGTGTTGTTGCCGCGCGCGCGTGCTGTTGCGCGGGTGCAGTGCTTGCCGTGCGCACCCTGCTGCGCGACGCGCCCTGCCGCAGCGCCTTTGCGTGCATTGCCATGCGCACCCTTGCACACGCCATGCCATGGTGCAGCGCTGTCCGGACTTCGCCTCCTGGTAGATCAAATTCGTGCGGCGCCCCGATGTTACCTGCACAAAGGAGCCAGTCGATACGCACCAAGCAAGATGCGCACAAGATACAAGAAATGACAAGGCAACACGCTTAGATATGGCACTGTAAGAACAGTATTTTCATTAATGAAATCAAAGGAGTACAAGCCTATACAACTGCTACTCAGACTATAACTAGGGGCTCAGGAGGCAGGGGAGGCAACAATGGACACCGCAAGAATTCGTAAGGAAATCAGCCCACTAGATTGTTCTCGCCCACCCTCCCAACACTATATAAGTAGGGCATCCATCCAAATCCCATCCTGGGGATTCCAAATGATCGAGCAGCATTGCATTTTCATGGCTCGCCTTTGGAAGCCCAGACACGATGAAAACACCCCAAAATCCATCCAAAATAAGGAAAAATGGTATAGCGGCGGTTGTTCATGCTATCTAGTTACAAAGTATGTACAAGACTGTGTCAGAGGCTATTGTCAAGCAAAATGCAAGGCAAAAAAGGCCCTGACAGACTCCCCCACTTGATCAGGTCGACGTCCTCGTCGATGTGCTTCTTCTGTATGCTTCAACTCGATCCTCGTGCCATAGCGAATCCTCCGGTTCCCAGCTGGCTTCTGACTCAAGAAGTCTTCTCCACTTCACCAAGTATTGGATCTTCTTCGCTCCAACTTGAACTCTATTCGCCAGAATGATGTCGACCCGTCTCTCCAAGGAGGTAGAAGTAGGGGTTGGACGTCTTGACATGTTCCTCGTGGGATCTATATGGTCGGTATGGTATGGCTTGAGGCAACTTCCATGGAATACAGGATGCACCTTGAACCATGCGAGAAGTTGCACCTGGTAGGATATATTTCCTACCCTTCCAATGATAGGGAATGGACCTTCATACTTGCGAACCAATCCTTTATGCACTTGCGAAAGAACCGGAGTTGAGCTGGTTGGAGCTTGACCAACACCATGTCGCCTTGCTTGAAGTCCAAGGGTCTCCTTCTTTTATCGGCCCACTTCTTCATCTTCTTAGCAGCCTTCTCAAGGTATGCTCGTGCAATCTCCGTATTGCGATGCCACTCCTTGACCAGATGATATGCAGACAGACTGTTTCCTGTATACCCCACAACCACTGTATGAGGAGTGGAGGGTTGCTGACCAGTGATGATTTCGAAGGGGCTCTTACCCAACGCAGAGCTCCGCTGCAAGTTGTAAGAGAATTGGACTATGTCGAGCAACTTCACCCAATCCTTTTGGTTGGCACTCACAAAGTGTCACAAGTATTGCTCGAGGAGAGCATTTATTCTTTCAGTTTGGCCATCAGTCTGGGGGTGAAGGCTGGTGGAAAAGTATAGCTTGAAACCAAGGAGTTTGAAGAGCCCGGTCCAAAATTATCCTAGGAACCTGGAATCTCTATCATTGACTGTGTCGAGGGATGCCCCAATACTTCAGCACATGCTTCAAGAAAAGTCAAGCCGCCTCTTCTGCTGAGCAATGTAGGGGTTCTGGGATAAAGACACCATATTTGGATAAACGATCCACCACCACAAGGATCGATCCAAAATCTCCTACTCTTGGCAAACTCGAGATGAAGTCCATTGAGACGCTCTCCCAAGGCCGTTCAGGTATAAGTAGGGGTTCAAGAAGGCCACCAGGTTTATACCGCTCTATCTTATCTTGCTGGCAAATGAGACACATCCGGATATATTCTACCACATCCTCCCCCATCTTTGGCCAGTAGTATGCCCGCTCCAAGAGGGCAAAGGTTCGGTGCATTCCTGGGTGGCCGGCCTAAAGAGTGTCATGACATTCTTGCAATAGCTCTCTTCTAAGATTGCCCACTCGAGGAACATACACTCGACACCCTTTTGTTAAGATAAGTCCATCCTCGGACCAAAACCGTCGTGTCTTCCCTTCTTCAATGAGCTGCTTTAGGATGATAGCTGTAGGATCCTTCAGTAATCCTTCTCGAATCTTTGGTAGAAGGGTTGCTTGCACCTGGTTGACTCGACTTTGCTCATCCACCTTCAAAGCAACGTGCTCAGCCTTACGACTTAAGGCATCAGCCACTTGATTCATAAGTCCTGGTTTATACTCCAAGGCCATGTCAAACTCTACCAAAAAGTCTTTTCAGTGGGCTTGTTTGGGAGATAGCTTCTTCTGCATTTGAAAGTAGCTAAGGGCCACATTGTTTGTCTGAACAACAAATCGTGACCTAAGGAGATAATGCCTCCATACTCGTAGACAGTGGACCATTGCTGTCATCTCTTTCTTATGGATAGTGTATCGCCTCTCGGTGTCGTTTAACTTTCGACTTTCAAAAGCTACCGGATGGCCCCCTCTTGAATTAGGACCCCTCCAATAGCATAATCTGAGGCATTAGTGTGGACTTCGAATGGCAATGTATGATCCGGCAACCGCAACACTGGCTCCTCCATCACTACAGCTTTCAAGTCCTCAAAAGCCTCTTGACACCTTGAGGACCAATCCCACGATTGATCCTTCCATAATAACTCTGTCAAGGGTGCGGCACGACGGGAATTACCTGCAATAAATCGTCTGTAGTAGTTGACAAGCCCTAAGAAAGATCATAGCTCCATCATCTTGGTAGGCGCCTGCCACTCCTGGATGGCACGAACTTTGTCTTGGTCCATGCATATCAGACCACCCCCGACACGATGGCCCAAGAATAGAATTTCTTCCTGGGCAAAGTAACATTTTTCCTTCTTCACATAGAGAGAGTTCTCCCGCGAGATCCTGAGGATAGTCCGCAAGTGTTCCACATGTTCCTCTAGTGTCCGACTATACACGACAATATCATCTATGTATACCACCACGAACTTGTCGAGATAGTTATGGAATAGTTGGTTTATCAATGTGCAAAATATGATTGGGGCATTAGTTAATCCGAAGGGCATCATCAGGAATTCAAATGCTCCATACCTTGTCACACAAGTGGTCTTGCGTTTACCTCTTCTGCAATCCAGACTTGCCAGTATCCAGATCGAAGATCCAACTTGGAAAAATATCAAGCTCCACCAAGTTGATCGAACAAGTCCGCAATTAAAGGGATTGGATACTTGTTCTTCACAGTGACTTTGTTCAGGATCCGATAATTGACACACAATCGAAGGCTCCCATCTTGTTTCTTTTGGAAGAGAACTGGAGCTCCAAAAGGGGCCTTTGAGCTACGGATGAGCCCTCCCTTCAACAGCTCATCTAGTTGTTTTCGAAGTTTTGCTAGCTTCGATGGGGCCATTCAATAGGGTGGACGAGCTGGACATTTTGCTCCAGGCTCCAATTCGATCTTGTGGTCCACCGCCCGCCTGAACGGTAAAGTCTTAAGCAACTCAGGGGGCATCACATCCTTAAACTCCTGTAGGACCTTCAAGACCCTAGGAGGGAAAAGACCCATGTCCTTTGGTTCCATTTCCAGCTTCAAGGCAGCCACATATGTTAGTTCTCCCTTCTTTGTTCCCCTCTTTAGATGAAGAGAAGAGATTTGATGCATTCTTTCTTGAGTTTGTCGAGCAACAGAGACAACGCAGGGAGACTCATCTCCCATCATGCACAAAGCATCTAGAAAGGGCATTGGCACCACTCTAGCAGCTTGAAGAAAATCCATACCCAAGATAACTTGAAAGTCATCTAAGGGTACGATCATGAAATTGGCCTTTCCACTCCAAGTTCCAACCCGAATAGTCACATCCCTTGCAAGCCCAACAATGGGCCGTGCTTCAGAGTTCACCGCCTTCATTCGACTGAAGTCCCTCTCCCACTTCAACCCAAGACGGATAGCTTCACGATCGGCAATGAAGTTGTGGGTTGCCCCCGTGTCCACCATCACTCGAGTCACATGACCATTGAGCTCCACTTGCACATACATGAGCTCACTGGTCTGCCAACTGGATTGCTGGTGAGTCTGGTGTGGCTGCTGCTGCTTGGATGGCTTGGACTGCTCCCCCACTTGACCCTTGATGGCATTCAGCAACCTAAGGGCACCCATGCGAGGGCCCTCAACCTGCTCCTCATCATCGCTGCTGTTGTCATCATGGTTGGTTGGACTCTTCTGCACACTGATCTGTAATGCATTGAGAGCTTGTTTCTGGGGACAGTTCTTCACCATGTGTGGCCCTCCACATAGAAAACACCTAGACTTCGGGGCCCTTGCTATCTCCAGCCCCTTTATCTTGGAGTCTTTCTTCTTCTCATTCATCACAGCCTTACCCTTTGATAGCTTGTGATTCTTGGGGGTGTTCGGAGTGGGCCTCTTCCTTTGGTGGTCAGAGGGGAGGTAATCCATTAGGCGCTCGACTGCGGCCTGAGCAGATGCTAAGTCTGCGACACCCCTCCTCTGTAACTCCTGCTGGGCCCATGGCTTCAAGCCCTCCCAGAAGTAGAACAACTTGTCTTTTTCAGACATGTCCCGAATGTCCAACATCAGTGCAGAGAACTGCTTGACATATCCTGAACAGTCCCAGTTTGTTGGAGATGCCTTAAGTTTCGTTGGGCAATGAACTCCACATTCTTTGGCTAAAATTGTGCCTTAATCTCCCTCTTCAAATCCTCCTAGCTGGTAATGGTACACCATCCTGCTTGGATGTCTTCATACTGAGTCCGCTACCATAATTTGGCATCCCTAATTAAGTACATTGTAGTCAAGATGATTTTGATGTCTTCTGAGTCAGGCCGCACCATCCGAAAGTACTGCTCGATGTCAAACAACAAGTTCTCTAACTCCTTTGCATCACGAGCTCCACCATTACTTCAAGGCTCTGGCGCTCGCATTCGGCCTGGCCCACCATCACCAGTGGTTGGAGTTGGTATGGCACTAATTGCTCGGGTCAGGACTGCAACTCTAGCAGCCAGGTCATTGAATTGCTCTCGTACGTGTCGGATAGACTCCTGCGTGTTATCGCTAAGGTTGTCCACCGTCTTGACAAGCTGCTCTTGATTCAACTCTAAGCTGGTCAGACGATCCCCCAGTGAGAATAAAGGCACCAAGCTCTCCTCAATCTGGGCCAAATGGATCTCCATCATAGAGATCTGCTCTCTATGGCTTCGCGGTTTCTCAATGTCAGCCTGTCCTTCCACTAGGGTCGAGGCGGCAACCGTTGCCTCTTGCGTCATCCCGCTTGCCTCTCTACCATTCTTTCATCCCATCTGTGTTGAACAGGTGTCCTTGATCGTGCCTGCTCTGATACCACTTTATCACAGACTTTGCCTCCTGGTAGATCAAATCTGTGCGGCGCCCTGATGTTACTTACATAAAGGAGCCAGTCGATACGCACCAAACAAGACACACACAAGATACAAGAAAAGACAAGGCAACACGCTCAGATATGGCACTGTAAGAACAGTATTTTCATTAATGAAATCAAAGAAATACAAGTCTATACAACCGCTACTCAGACTATAACTAGGGGCTCAGGAGGCAGAGGAGGCAACAATGGACACCACAAGAATTCATAAGGAAATCAGCCCACTGGATTGTTCTCATCTACCCTCCCAACACTATATAAGTAGGGCATCCATCCAAATCCCACTCTGGGTTTTCAAATGATCGAGCAGCATTGCATTTTCATGGCTTGCCTTTGGAAGCCCCGACATGATGAAAACACCCCAAAACCCACCCAAAATAAGAAAAAATGATGTGGCGGCAGTTGTTCATGCTATCTAGTTACAAAGTATGTACAAGACTGTGTCAGAGGCTATTGCCAAGCAAAATGCAAGGCAAAAAGGGTCATAACAGCGTGCTGCTGCATCTTGGCACCCGTCTGCTAGTGCCAATACTTGGCCTGACCATCCGAGCATCAGGCCATGTCTTTTTCTTGCAAAGCTCCCGCCAAGTCTCTGCACACTTGGGATTGGCACGGCAAAGGCATCAGCCCGTGCCATCCCAAAAGTCAGCTAATGGGACTGTGAAAAACTATCACAGGGTTGATTCTCGTCCAAAAATTTATGCAAGAATACAAGTCTTGTGTGGCACTAGACTGCTGTCTAGTTTAGCCTCTCAACACTCCCCACCCCATAAGATACACACATCAAGTGGAATGGGGATAAGATATCAAGGCACATAGAGAAAATATCAAGGATTTCTTTTATTCTAATTTTCACAGAATTTTGGATAATAGAGATCTGCCCACAGTCTCTCAGAATATCCCACGCTCACCCACTCCTGCCTGCTACAAGCCAGCAAGCATGACATATATAGGCGGTGGACAACTTCCTCCAACCATTGGGAACTAACTTGGAACCGTCTCTCATCTGTTTGGAGGCAAACTACTCCAAAGAGTTGGGAGTCAACTGCTGAAAACTCTCCCAAACTGCTGCTGGACAGCAACTGACCAAGGCAACCACCGACCAACTCAAAATCCCATCCAACATGCCAACTGCACGCCAAAGCCCCTTGCCGCGCGGCGCCCCCTGCTGTGGTGCCTTTGTGTGCGCTGCCATGCGCACCCTTGCACGCCATGCCATGGTGCCGCGCACTGCTGCATCTTGGCACCCATCTGTTGGTGCCAATACTTGACCTGGCCATCCAAGCACCAAGCCATGTCTTTTCCTTGCAAAGCTCCCGCCAAGCCTCTGCACACTTGAGATTAGCACGGTAAAGGCATCAGTCCGTGCCATTCCAAAAGTCAGCTAATGGGATTGTGACAAACCACCCCCACCCGAAGATCCCGACGTCCTCAAAGGAAGGCGTGACAAGTAAGTTTGGATTGCCTCTCCAAACTGCCATAATGAAGTCTTTTTCTTCCAACTAGCCTCGTTCTCTAGTTCTTCTTTTCATTGGACCAAATACTCGGTCCTATTCTTTTTGCTGTGTCCCAAAGTCCGATGGTCAAGAACTTTTTCTACCTCCTTGTCAAATTGTTGCCTTATTGTTGGTAGGGCTCGTTGCACCTGAATCCTTGAAGGATCTGCATTTTCATAAAAAGGCTTTAGATAACTCACATGAAAGGTTGGGTGTACTTTTAGCCTTTCCGGTAGATGCAACCGATAGGCGACATTTTCTACCTTCTTCACCACTTCAAAGGGTCCATCATACCTTGGAATCAAGCCTTGGTGTACCTTGATTCTTTTTCAGATTTGAAGAGTCAGTTTTAGCAGAACTTTATCCCCCACACCTGAATTCTAATGGCCTGCACTCTTTATCTGCATATTTCTTCATCCTCCTCGCTGCCTTATTGAGACTTTCTTGCACCTTTTCCAGTATTTTCTGCTGATTTCGGACAAACCGATAGGCTGCTGGACAGATTTTTTCAGATTTCTGCAAGGCAACTTCTTGAGGGATAAGAGGTTGTCGTCCAGTCGCCAACTCAAAAGGATTGAATCCTATTGCAAAAGACCGATGAAGATTGTAGCAGAACTGAACAGTGTCTAACAGCTTTAGCCAATTCCTTTGGCTGGCTTCACATAGTGCCTGAGATACTCCTCCAGTAGAGTATTCACCCTCTCCATCTGACCATCAGTTTGAGAATGGTTTGCTGTGGAGAACTTCAGTTCAGAACCCATCAATTGGAAAAGATAGGTCCAAAATCTGAATTTGAAGGGAAGGTTTGTCCAGCGGGTGGTTCCATCCATTGACTTCATTGTGGCTCTGGTGTCCATGCCTTTTCCTTGCCTTTGCTCACTGTGGGAATTGGTGTGTTGTTAGCCCTGTTGCCTCTTCCTGTCAGTTGCTGTCCAGCACATACTCTCTTCCGCCCGGTGACAGTTGACATCCGTCTTCACCTTTGTATGCTGACATAATTGAAGCTCTGACAAATGCATCGACTTCTTGTTCTCCTGAAATGATTTTTTAATGTCCTTGGTTATATAATAATAAAAAAAATGTCGAGTGTACATCTTCTTTGCTTGGTAATGTTACATAAAAAACAAACTCTTGCTCTGTCTATTTACATACAATCTGTTATTGTTACCTTGTGCTAGTTTTTTTTATTGTTCTTTCCCATAGACAGTGCTTCGAAACTTTATCCGATATGCATGACTCAAATTTTATGAAAATGATATTTAGGCATGAATATCATGGATGTTCAAGAAGTAAATAGTTTTGGGTGAAAGCAGCTTGGCTCCTAATAATTTTATGTCTCAAGTGCCATGTGCAAGCCTAGCAAGCCCTGCTGCATTTTGCTTCTAATTCTGGACAATAAGGTGGAGTTCTAAGAAAAGTTGATGGTAGTTATTAAAAGAAGATGGAACAATGAATAATGAGGATTCATAAAACCAATTCATATAGTTGAGATAATGTTTGATAATTATGATTTTTGTGCAAAAGGAACCAATGCTTGTTGAAACCTCACATATGCTGTCAAACCAGTTGTCATTGTTCATCAGCACATTAAACTCTGTTACTCTGAAATGGTATGCAGCTTCAATATTACTAGTTTCTTCATGTATCTTTACCTCTGCAAATCAGAAAACAGTACTTTTTATTTCCTTGCACTTGCCTAGTTTTACCTTTAAACAAACAAATCGGTTGGTTGGATTTTTTTTCCTATTTTAAAAGCAACAAAAAATGGACATAGGGGCATTTATCCATCTTCTCAGAACCTGCTTCCATCTTTTGAACGCAGTGACATCTATTAATTCAAATAAATGAATAAAAGTTATCAAGCTGTCTTCAAAAGTAAACCAAAAAAAGTTAGAAAGCTCTCTTCAATGAATCTTCCTTTGTCTTCTTCCTCTTCTTCTTACCACATTGCCCCTTATATCTTCTTCTTATTGTGGTGATGAGTGTTCATAGTGGCTGCTGTGAAATTGCATGTTTGCATGCCATTGCTTCTGTTGACAAGGTGAAGGAAGTTAAGTTTGAAGTAGAAGGTGCTTTCCACATTATCCATATTTTTTGAATTTCCTATCTCTTCTTATGGTGAGGCGTATGCTGCTTTGTTCATTTTGGCTGCTCTGAACAAGTTTGTGTAGCATTGCTTTTGCTTGATATGGTGAAGCAAAATTGAAGAGGAGTCCAAGGTTTGCCGTACCAGACCTAATTGGATGGTACGAAGCATACCATATCATACCTATTCGGTACCAAAATGTGGTATGGGGGTGTACTGACACTTGGTTTGGCGAACCGGTCTTGTACCGACACAGTAACAAGGTGGCACCGGGATGGAGCCCGTTCCTAGACAGTCTAAACTAATAGATTAGATTAGGTGATGCCCATGCTTGTAGGAATTCGGATCTCTCCGGTTTCACTAGTATCATAATCTCTGAAGAACCGAAGGATCCTCTGGTTCAGCATTCTATATCTTTCGGTGCTCTTACAATCCAAGACATTTGTTTTCATTCCCTCAGTGGGTGGATTGTCGAGCTTATCTATGGGGGAAATGGTGAAGCAGGATATAGCTTCCCATGGTTGATAGCATATAAAACAGAGTTTTGATGCATGCAACCCTGGTTGGTTAAGGTTGACACCAACCAAGGTCTGTTCTAATTAAATCATTCCCCTCAAGTGACTTAGAATCCTAATGTATTGATATGTGGTAGTACTCCAACCAAGCTGCTGTCTATATTCATCCATGTGTTACTAAAATGTCACCCCTATGCCTCAAGACTACAACTTCACTCACAATCTAATTGCTCGAGTTTCTAACAGCACTGATGCTTGATGATGCTTCCAAAAAAAAAAAAAAAATTAAGAGCAAGTGTAAGAGACACTAGAGTTTTATTTTTCTGTTGTTTTGTTTTTTAAAGCTTGAGAGTTTTTTTCACTTCAATATGCATTTAAGTTGTTCTTCTATGCATATCATTCAGGAGCGGCAGAATAGAATGCTATAATAATCAACAAATTTTTCATTGAGACCATCTATATAACAGTGCTGCACCATCCATCTATGCAGATGATATTAGGATTCAGATATAATGCTTTTCCAGAAAAAAGGTGAACTTTCTACTTTACATATTCACAGAAACACCTTCTACCAAGTAACGTCAAAGTTGCAGCCCATAGATCAAATTGTAATATATTCTGAATTTAAAGTTCACATACACAAATATTTGCTTTGTGCCCTCTTTACTTCATTTCTTATTATCAGTCATTGTTTTACTCTATAAGTGCCATGCCTTTATCTGTCATACTTGGTGTTCAAATATGCTGCATTGTTATGAACATTTATATCATGAACCAGATTCACTGCAGTATTTCATCATAAAATGCTACCATACCTTTTTTTGAGTGCTATTCAAACGCCATTTAAACTCATTGTTTGACTTTTAACTTTTCACCTTTTCAATTGAAAATTCATTCAAGAAACTCACTTGCAGGTTTTATCCTATTTATCTTCATAATAAGATATTTAGTGATGAATACTTACTGATTCCACAATCTTTTATGATTTTCATGGTCGCACCCAATATGTTAAATTCTTGATCTCATCCACCTGTTAAATACATATATACTTCTATTTTGGGATTGTTTTTTGACAATTTGAAGGTTCATGGTCAACAAAATCAAAGGTGGAATAATCAGGATTTGTAAAGCCAACTCCAACTAGTTGAGATAAGGTTTAATTATTATTTTTTTTGCCAAAGGAACTAACACCATTCAATCCTAACATGTCGCTATTAAACTAGTTGCCATTGCTCATCAGCACATTAAAACTCTGTGGTTTTCAATTGAATGCAGCTTCAGTATTACTAGTTTCTAGTGTCTCTTTGCCCGTACAAAATCAGAGAGTTGATGCTTTTTGTTCCATCATACTCACCTAAGTTTGTCTGTAGACATGGTTGGAGTTTTTTTGTCCCTCGACCCCCTCAATGCACACCCAATGTGGAATTAAACACACATCCTCACGGTTTCTCACACTTATGCTATTTAACTTCTAATGTCCTTGCTAGGGGAAGTGTCCAATCCCAAACACCACAATCGAGTCTTGTAGCCAGCCTTAAAAGGGCCCATGCTATAATGCCCGTAGGCACATGTGGGCTGGGTGTGGCTCCGAAAGTATTTATGATTACCATAACCTCATCTAGATGGGTACTTGGTTGCATGGTTTGTTAACGAAGCTTCATGGATGAAGATAAATAATATATATATATATATATATATATATATATATGGCAATTTCTTTTCTTATCACAGCAAACAATATGTACATCCAGCTGAAAGGCTATGAATATAGTAAATAATGTTTTCTTTCTTTTTTTTTTTTTTTTGATAAAGAAAAACCTTATCTCCTGGTGTTAATTGCTAAATTTTTTGTTTAGTGACAAGGAAAAAACAATGTTTAACAAAAGAAAAGAATAAAATAAGGGAAAAGGTTCGAAATTTAGGTGCAAGATAGGACCACGAAACCAACAAAAGAAAAATATCCCTTCAAGAATGAAATAAGGGAGAGCAAATGAATGCAACTTATAAAAAGGAAACAACAAGAAAGGAACAACTTATCTGGTGAAAAATCCATGAAAGAAACTAAGGATGAATTACTCAAACTACAATTTTTTGAAAGTTGCTAGGTTTAAATCCATGATCTTTACCAATGATGCCATAAGAGTAATGCAACATCACCTTCAAAGTGTAGAAACCCTAAAGGCAAATAAAAGTGGTGAGGCAGGTGGGAGAATGGGAGAAGAGGAAGTTAGGAGAGTGTTGAAGATAAATGAAGTAGGTTAGACCCAAACCCAAGGATAGAATCTAATTGCCACTACTTGGACCTGATTACCGAATCCATGAAGTTGGTAAAACTTGCATGATTGTTTAAGGAGTTGACCCAGGCAGTGGCTCCAGGCTGTTGGCCCCATTACAACAATCAATTATGATGGAAGAATCAGGGTCTTCTGGTCAGCGAAACAGAGAAGAAAAGCCACCAATCAGTAGCATTTATGGTTATAGGAGTTGTACATTGGTCATGCTGGACATATATGGTGAATATACGAAATATAATTTTACAAAATTAAAATAGAGATGAAAGGAGTGTGAAAATTGAGGATCATGAAGTTTGTAAGAGTAATCATTTCTAGTATTTAGAATCGTATTCAAAAGGAAATGGAGATTGAAGAAAATGTTATCCATAATATTAAAATAGGTTGGATAAAATGGAGAAGTGCAATTTGGGATATTATGTGATTGTAAGATACATGCTAAATTGAAAGGATATGACCAGCTATGCTTTATGGTAAAGAATGTTGGGTAGTTAAAAAACATGTACACAACATGAGTATAGCTGGAATAAGAATGTTGAGATGGATCTATGGGAATACAAGAAAGGATAGAATAAGAAACAAAGTCATTCGTAAAAAGATAGAGGTAGCATCAATTGAGAACAAATTGAGAGAAGGATGACTTAAATGGCTTGGATATGTACAACGTAGGCTAAGAGATGTAAGGAGCGGTTTGATATATGTAAAAGGAAAGAGAGGTAAAGATAGACCGAACATTACGGAGTAATAAAGAGATGTCTGAAACAATTCTCAGAAAGTATGGCTCTAGACCAAGTGAAATGGAGTAAAAGGATATATGGAGCTGACATTAGCTAGTTTGGGATAACGGCTTATTTTAGCTGTATGCTTGACATATATGGTGCTTTTGGCTGGTGTTTAGCTTATATTGTGGTCCAAATCAGACTTGTCTCTGTGGTTTAGTGGAGTTGAAAAGGAATTATTTATTGCATGTCTTAAGGAGTTGTTGGCCCAGGCTGTGGGTCCAGGCTGCTGGTCCCATCACAATGACCACCAATTAAGAGGGGAGAACTGGGGTCTGCCGGTCAGTGGAAGCAAGGAGAAAAGCCTCTGACTGGCAGCGTTTATGGATATAGGAGTTTGTATTGGTCATGCTGGACATATATGTTGCTTTTGGCTGGTGTTAAGAATTATATTGTAGCCCAGATCACGCTTGCTCCTGTGATTCAGAGGAGCTGAAAGTGAAAAGTGTTACTTAACATGTCTTAAGAATCTTCATTTGATACAGTGAACTATCTATGTGTATCAATTATCAAAGTTATCTCTTGATTTGCAGTTGTTGGATTCAAATTTTTTCATGTGCAAAGCACATGCTTGCATAACTGCAAAGTAAAATTGGCAGGTGCTGCCTATTATATGAAGCTTATAACTTAGGATCTTAAGTTATTTGGGGGCATACTGTGGACCTATGAGTGATGCCAACTTTATGTGATGCTTGTTGCTTGGGGTTTAAAGTAATTAAGGATGAAGAATCTGCATATAAATAGTTTGAACTCAACATATTCATATTAAAGTTTAGCAAGGCCTGCTGACTTTATATATGAGGCTTGGAGCTTAGGTCTTACAGGTACATTTGGGTGGGAGCTTGCAAATAATTTTACATCAACATAGTTCCGTACAAACTGAAGTTGGCTGGCCCTGCCAAATTTATATGTAGACTGTTTTTTAGGGCCTTATAATTAATTTGTCTTAATAGGCATACATGAAATCAGCAGCTTCTGTTGACTTTATAGCAATTTATGACTTAGGGATGTGTATTAATTTAAGGAAAATATAGGGATTTATAAATAATTTTATCATGGTGCATTTGACATAATGTACAGTTGGCATCTTTGCCAAATTTATATGAAGTGTATAACTTAGGGATTTGTGAGTAAATTTGTAGATGGAGCAGGAATCTGTATATAAATTGTTTTAACTCGAAATATTCATATTAAAATAAAGTCAGCAAAACCTGCAGACGTTATGTATGAGGCTTGTAAATTACATCTTACAGGTGAGTTTGGGTTGGGAGCTTATAAATAATTTTACGTCAACATATTTTTGTACACACTGACTTGATATGTAGACGGTAGTTTAGGGCCTTATAGTTAATTTGTCTTAATAGACATACAGGAAGCAGCTTCTCTTGACTTTGGAGCAATTTATTAACTCCGTGATATATACAAGGAAAACTTAGGGGTTTATAAATAGTTTTATCATGATATTTTTTGACATAATGTGAAATCGGTTTTTTGCCAGATTTGTATGAAATGTATAACTTAGGGACTTGTTAGTAATTCAAAGTTGTTAGTAACTTCTGTTGGGGTAAATCTTGTGTCTAACAACGTAAGGAAAGATGATGGAGCTCTGTATATCCCCAATTCTCCTTGCTGTCTTCCCTTGTCCTTATCTTCTTTTCCAACCCACGGTGGCCATGATGAACTCCCCATGTTGGGAGCTCTTTTCAATGGCTACAGTTCTGTCTCTTCTTAAGAGGGGGCAACTTATTTGAACTCTAACTCAATTCCAAACTACCTCTTGATGCCCTGTCTCACGAACCCCAACTCTCCTTGGAACCGCATTCTCCATTCGTGGGTTTCTTGAATCTTTTCACTGACATTTTTGAAACCATATGTTGATTCTTGTTGTGATGGATCCATAACAGTTGGTCTAAAATATTCTGCTGATTAATCTTCTGTTGAGTTCTTTTTCCATATGGGTAGACCTTGTTGCAGCTATATTTTTGGCTAGCTCAGAAGTTCAATTTGATGATTTAATGGATTTTTCTTGCACATTCTGTTTCTATTATTCGCAAATAGTATAACTATGATTTTGGAAACTCAAGTGGTATTAATTCTCCTACAGGATGTTATAATCTGTCCCAAAATGAGATTCTGTAAAAAGGTTGTGGATAATGGAAGATAAGATCACAATGAGCTGTACTTATGAAGATCTTTTTGTTAATGGGGCGAAAACAATGCCTAGTAGACGGCCAAAACAATATACTACCATGTAGATTAATTAGCTAGTAGTCTATGCAGAAGGCCAGAAGATCTCTGATATAATGAAGAATTAGCTATTAAACTATGAAGAATGAAATTTAGCTGTGTCTGGTTGCTTATGAAACGTGGTGTCTGTTTGCTGCTATATTAATAATTGATTTTCTGTGCTCCCATTGTAGAATCCAGTTGAATATTTCTGTAGCTAATGTTGTTAATTTTTTGCTGGTTGTCAGTAAGCCTTATTCCGCTCAGAACTGAAGTTCGCTAAAGCTTCTCCTATGGTGAATCAAGGTAGTTCTCATTTTCTCTAGACGGTTGTTTTGGACAATCAATATTAAGCTGCAGGTCCTTAACAGGAAGCACAGCCTCTTTTGTGTTCATCTCCAAGTCATGATTATTCTTCCGATGATCCTCTTTTTTTGTAAATTGATTTATTATTTAAAATACTGTATCTTCGGCATTGGGCCATGTACACCAGATCTCTTGAAGCTCTAGTGGATTGACTCAATAATCGAATAGAGAGATATGTTCTTCCAGTTGCTGAAGTCTGGTGAGCCCATCATTGTGTGCTATTGATTTCACTCACAGCTGCACTGTTGATTGATTATGTATTAAGATTTATACTTCTCAGGCACACAGAATAACATGTGACTTTTTATTAAAATAAGACTTGAACGGATGTTCAGCAGAAGTCTGTGGGTGAAATGTTTGATGTCAGTCCCTGCTCATTATTTACTCTATGGGCTGTTAGGTTGTTTTGAAGTGAAAAGGATATGTTCTTCCAGTTGCTGAAGTCTGGTGAGCCCATCATTGTGTGCTATTGATTTCACTCACAGCTGCACTGTTGATTGATTATGTATTAAGATTTATACTTCTCAGGCACACAGAATAACATGTGACTTTTTATTAAAATAAGACTTGAACGGATGTTCAGCAGACGTCTGTGGGTGAAATGTTTGATGTCAGTCCCTGCTCATTATTTACTCTGTGGGCTGTTAGGTTGTTTTGAAGTGAAAAGGAAGGGAAGAGCCCCACCCAATTTTATTAAAAGGAAGAAAAATTACCACAGAGCACATCTCCCCGAAGGAGATTAGATGGATAAGGCCCGATTCTCAAGGTTACAAAGCCAATTACCATGCTATGGGAGATCACCGGGTTGAAGAACAGATTCTCAATTTCCCCTATGATGTCATTGAACATGCACGTTTCTGGACTTCAGGTACTCTGCAGGGTTCAAATGTTTGTAGAAGTTGGTGAATTCACCATTTAATTGATCTAATTCAATTAAAGAACTTTTTTCTTTTATTTGATGTGGAACTAAATGAAAGCTGATTATTTTTTTTGGACTACAAAACCATATGCATATGTCGGAGCATATCTACTTCAATTGGAACGCTGCAAGGTTCTCTATGGTTTAGCTAATATCAGCTGTCTAGGTGTGTGTTCCATGCAATTTTTATGATTGAGTCATCTTTTAAGATATCAAATTATCAACCTTGAAGTCAAATTATTCTAAACAATGATTTTTTTGTTTCCTTGTTAAGACTTTCAGCCTTGCTTTCATCGGTTGGTAGGCAATTCCAGCCATCACGAGGAACAGAAAGATTCTTGTCAAGATTGTGATTACTGGTTATGTCGCCACAGGTTGGTGGACCACCATCTTATCATCTTATTACAAGCTGACTGGTATTCATCAGCATGTGATGGAGATGCCAGTAATTGTTCAAGTTTGGCCATGTGCTTCCATTCTCTTAACTGCTACACCTTGCGTCAATATTGAGTATCGACATTATTACGGTCCTAAGTGGGTCAACTGGCTGATTTGGCTAAGAACCAGAAGAAGCTAAGCTTCCAAAGGATGGCAAGAAAGGTTTCCTACGATCACATGGACATGGCACATCTTGGCCGTTTTACTAACAGACCTGGTGACACATCTTGGTCATTTTACCTAAGACATTGGCAGTATAGTAACAGGTGGAGTGATTGATGATTGTTGAGTAGCAGTTAATCTGTGAAAAGCTACCAAGCATATAAAAAAGTTAAATTTTTCAATGAAATCTTTATACTAGCAATATTCTTATCTAAAGCTTATTGACTCTTCTTAAGGTGCATTTGATTTGCGATAGGAGTTAGAATGGAAATGGATTGGAGTAGGAATTGGAATAGCCATAACTTTCAATATGTTTGGTTCATGTTTGGATTCGGAATCAAAATGAGTTCAAATGTTAGGAAAAAATTGGGATTGGAATCATTGGATTTTGGAGGATTGGGATATCTTATTTCTTCAGAAATTGAAATGAGATGGGATTTCCAACCAAACAGCTAGAATGAGAGTCATTCATTTTCATTTTTATTTGAGAGTCTAGATCTCTGCAATCAAGCATGCTCTTCCGATAATTTTGATAGCATATTATCCAAATTTTGTTAAGAGATGCATTCGTGTGGTCTTTGTTTTTTAAAATGGAATGATAATTTGTTTTTTAAAATGGAACGATAATTTTCGAAGCAGGTGAATGTCGCTTATCTTCGTCTATATGTATTATGCTATTTTAAAGTAATAATTTGTTAAGAACTTTATTGCTTATTTTACCTCAGCGATTCAGAAAACCAGGCTGAAGTGCATTGTGGGTATACCCAGGATTTTCTGAAGAAGATATTCACAATGCATTCATTGCTATCGTTGTAAGTTCCTGCTATCTTTCCAAGTCACGATCTTTTATTGATAGTTTGTCAACTCTGTCCGTTCCAGCGTTACCTACCAGAATTCCTAAAGGAGTACTGTTATTGATCACCTACCAATGATATCATCGCCCATTTTTCGCCTGAGATGTGACAGTCATGGACTCTTTGCTAATATGATGGGTCAGTGGTATCAGCAGGCCAAATTTGTACTCAGCCAATCATTACGTTTCACATCTGCTGGTGATTGGAGTCGTGATTGATAATGGATGGTTTATAGCGTTTTTGACATTTTTGTTCCTAAAATTCTCATGAAACTTTGAATCAAAAGTACATCCATGACCTAGAGATACCGTTTTCTTCTTTCAAGATTATCACATGAGGAGTCATTGCAGTAATGATGCCATTCCTTGACTCCATCTTGTCTACTCTCATGGAACAGTATACGTAGCCTAGAAAATTCTGTTTCATTTATCCAGCAGTGGGAATAGATCGTGTTCTATTTAAATTTGATTAGATTCATATTTACTATCTCTAAACTACTTATATATTAAAAATTATATAGTTTAGAGTTATTAATTTATGCACTAAATAATAAAAAAGTTAGATATTTTAAATAACATGGAACAATACATATTTCTTTGGATTGCCTGATGCACAAGTTAGAGATATCTAAATCATATAATTTTTAGTATATAAATAATTTAAAATCAGTAGATCATATTCAATAGCTCAAATCATCGATATGAAATATTTATTATCCAATTTAAATTTATTTGTATTTGAGTAGAGATTTTTTTGAGTATAACTAAGCCCATCCCCCCCCCCCCCCCTCTCTCTCTGATATACATAGAGACATAAATATGTGTACGTATGTCTGTTTGTATGTGCATGCATATGTGCGTACATATATGTATGTGAGTGATTGTGTGAAGAATCATGAAAAGCTTTACTTGTCGGCTATGTATCCTAAAAAAATAATAATAAATTAGAATCATGAAAGGTTAGACATGGAATCAATCAATTAAATGAGAGGAAACTAAAACATGCAAGAACATGTAATAAACAATGAGCATGTTGTCCTCTTCACTTATTTATTTTATATATTCAATTATAAATTATAGGACATTTTAGAATCCAAGCATGACTTGGTCATTATGTAACTCATTTTTGAACTCAACCTAACCATGGAACCTAGTCCGAACGGATTTGTACAGCCTAGTATGGATGGGAGAAAATTTTTAGCAATGAGAGAGGGAGGGATGCGATCAAGTTCTCAAACAATCAAAAATGGGCTCCTACAGTAGAAGTTAGATCCGATGCCTATGCCCAGATGTGGCCCAAATATTAACTCATATTTTTGCTCAAGCCTGGCATAATCTTGAAGAGCAAATCTCAAGCCCACCCAAATAGGATTGATTTCCTTTCCTTCCACCCCTACTATTAATCAGTTTATTATATATATAATATATTATTATTTCATTATAATATATAATTAGTTAATATAATTAATATGCAAAATATAAATATATGATCTCTGGTTGGCCAGGATGGGCTGGGCAATTTTTGTTCAGGCCCATCACTCAGGCCTATTTTTGGTGTCCAAGACTAGTAAATTGCGGCTTGGGCCGGACGGAGTACGTGGCCCGTGATCAGCTCTACTTTATAAGCGTTTCGCTCACTCTTTGATTGTTCTCGCGATAGCTTTCTTTCTTGGTGAGATGGAGGCACGCCGCTGGCTCGCGCTTCTTTTGGCACTCGGGTGCCTCTTCGAAGCACTCGACGCCAGCCCAGGTGACTTCGATCCGCTCTACAGGTACTCCTCCATTCTTTCCCTGTTGATCGCCTCCGTGTTCCTCAAGAAACTCTTGAGAAAAAACCCTAGTTAGTGTCAATCTTTAAACGGTGAACTGTTTTCTGTATGGATTTGTTCCAACCTTGAAGCAATTCATGAGAACTTGATTTCTCTTTTGAATGATGAGTTCTTGGTTGATTTAAGATTTGACCTGGAACTGACTTTTCTACTTTTGGATTCCTCATAGATTGCTGGAGCGATTTTTTTTTTTTTTTTGAAAGGAGAAAAGACAAATGAAAGCAATATAAATAAAGAACGTTTGTATTTGGATCGGTCTTGTTATCTTCTCGGAAGATAATCTTGACTCGATTTTTATTTTAGTTTTGGTATCATGTCAACTGATCATCAACATTAAAGTTGACTTTGGAGCATCGCAGTACGTCTCTTCTTTTATTTTTGAGTAATATAATTTTTTTTTTTATTGTTTTGGAGGGGTGCAAAAAAGCCCCTTTTTGGAGATGCTTTAGGTTATATGGAAATTTTCTCTATAGTCCTAAGGTTGGGGAGGATCTGATCATGTCTTTAGAAGTTCTCTTGAAATTTATTGAACTTTTCTTAGCAGATCCAGTTATTGTTTTTGATGCTTCATTTTTTTCCCATTTCCCAAAGGAATCTAGCGGTTAATTAGGTGAAGAAGGATGGCACTTTTAAGCTGTACTTTGCAATCATAACCATATTACTAGTAAAAGAAGCACTATATGGAAGCTATTACGACAAACCAATGTGATGTTCTTTATAGATTTATCAAACAGTTCTCATCTCTTCCGAAAAGTCCGATAAAATTTGGAGATTTTTAGAGGAATTGTCAGACTTTTAACATATTGCCTGTTGGAAACTAGACAATTTCACTGATTGGTCCCATCCCTCTTTCTTTGGGGATTCGTAGATTGCCATCTTGCACACTGTTATTTTGCTGAAAAGTCCAGACTTGACTGTTTCCTCCATCTAAGCAGCTCCTTTTGCTTATGGTTCAAGATTCCTGTGTAGATTCTCAGCCAGGTCCTACTCTCCCATTTAAAGCTTACATTGCAAGGACTAGTTGCGAGCTCCTCATGATATCTATCTTCCATGCATCGTTACAGTGAAGGAAATCCTTGTTACATAGAACATGAATGACTTTGTTATATGCCATTTTCTTTCAATTAAAGCAACGCGAATATATGATGCCTCAAATCTCTCTGGGTTTCTACAGTATTTACATTGTTTTGTGCTTACTCTTTCTTTTATGAATTATGTGAAATCCTCATTTGTCATAGATGTTATGTTATCACTTTTACATAAAATGCTTAGGATATTTATAAATTGGTAGTGGACATACTTTACTCATTAATCTGACCTAGGTACCTTTAGGTTTGTATCATCCATGAAGAAAGAAGGATGAAAATTATAGTCATGTTTTGTGGTAGTGCACCACACTCTAAGCTTTAGGTTTTTCACTTCTTATATTGCAAAGCACAAAAAATCAATCATGAGGGAAATTATAATTTGCGCATCTATGAGATCTTTGTAGGCACATACTCTAGAGAAAGAGCATCTGAATCAAAGAATATGAAACGCATAGAGTCTTCCTCAATACTGGGGCACAGATTCCTTGTATACAAGTGCAGAAACAGTATGCAGTGTACAATGCAAACCTTTATCAAGAGCATTTCATTGTCTGTCTTAACCAGCAATTTCCCTTAGGGTTTTAGTAATGGGCTTATTGCACAAGCTTACTTTTTGGTTAATGTGTGTCAGTTGTCCTTTGCTGTTGTTTCTTTTTTTTTTTTTCCTTTTTCTGTGTGTTTTGTGGTGGGGGTGCAGCTTTAAAATTTGGCCTCAGTCCTCCTAGGTAGGGATTTTGATTTAAGTGGTTTTGGTGGTTTTGCTTCAAGTTTCAGTCAAAAAGGTTAGAATATATATATATATATATATATATTAAAAAAATAAAGGAGAAAAACTAAGAAAGCAAGGCAAAGTCAGCTTGCATAATTTTCTTGTATTTTGAGTTTATCTGGTATAATAATTTCTGTAACTTGCTAGTTCTAGGCTGAAACTAAAATTGTATTTATAGAAGGTAGATGCATTAAATATATCAAGGGTGTTTCAATCAGATTTAAAACTCAAGTAATACCCATATATGGATTGAGCTATAAAAGAAGGATAAGAAGATCTAAAAGGAAAAGATCTGTATGTGAAGAATAGGTTATTTTAGATGAGAAGTTCAAATTTTAAACTTGTACTTGTGATAAATTGATTCGACATACATGGGGATTAAGAAAAACAAAGCATATGCATCAAAATTAGGCTGCCTGGTTAAGAGTTGCAGCTTATACAATGGACAAATTGCAATGGCATAAGACTAATATTTTCTGGTGACAAGTGATTTGTGTTTAGATATTGAAGCGTAATTGGTCATAAGAAAACTGATATTTCATTTCCAGCATGATTTACTAGCAATTGAAATGGATCTTTTTTTTTTTTAAATATCCAAGCAAAGTTTTTGTGCATGGTGAGAAATAAATATTCTAATGGTGAAACTACATTTGAAGTACCAAGTAAGGTAAGATCAGCTAGTTGTATCAATGCCAACTTGTTCCTTCCTATTGGATCTTCTTTCAGCCATTATAATATTATGTCATGCTTGCCAGGAGCAAATAATAGCTTTCAATATGGCAATCATGAACACAAGTCAAAATTGTAATTAAAAACTGTGCAGAACAAAATATGGATTTTTAGGGGGAGGGACACTTTAAGAACGGTTAAACTATACCTTTCAAAAAAAAAGGAAAAAAGGAAGAAGAAAATGATTGAGATATTGATCTCATTGACAATTGTCCTTAAAAGAAAAACAATGTAGATATTGGTTGTGTTGAGAGTTGACCTTAAAAGGGATATTATTATGTTGTAGAGGACCCGGATCCACCATCATATGAGGAACAATAATTATCATTTGAACTTATCATTTGAACGATTACTAGTTTCAAGAGCCTTAAGGAATCTGCAGTTAATAAACAATCTTCCTAAAGAAATTGTGGATTCTCAAGTTTTATATGATCGAGAAATTACTTGCAGGATTACATGGGTATGATGGAGTTGAATTCAACAATTCATGTTGGATGAATTTTCTGCAAAAATATTGTGACTGAGATGTCTTCAGAATTTCATTCGAAGAATGCCAGTTCTTGTGGCATATGAATATCTGTCTTTCGAAAGATACATGGGTTGTTATGGATGGATTTGATGAATCTTATCATGGTTCTGTCATGCAAAATGTTTGACTAATAAGATGGCTTGTAGCATTAGTTTCTAATTTTCTGCTTCTTGGAGTGGAAAAAATCAAGCTGCATTACTGTATTGTCGGAAGCACAGAATTCGGAGTAGTCCTCAGATGCACTGCCTTGTATCAGAATGGGAATGATCAAGCTGCAGCACTGGGGTTGTCAGAAGTGTAGAATTTGGATTGGTCCATTCTACCTAGATGTCCTGCATAACTAATCCATGTGATTGGGGTACTGGATGATATTGTAATCTGTTAAATAATCAAGACACATGCTTGCTATCAATAATTAAAAATATAAATCTGCGACCATGTTGTCAGAAAGTTAGATACATACATATATACATGCAAATAGATGGTCATATATAACTCTTTACCTCCAGTGACTTAGAATGACATGAGCTTTAGCATGATTCCCACACAATGGAGGAGTAATGTTGACATAATCAGTACTCAAGACCTTAGATTTCATGATCTCAGGTTGAGATGAACATCTGAAATCTATTTTTAGGACAGAAAATTGCCTTCTGGTGGCATAACTTGCTGTCTTCCATGATATTAGTAATCTAACAATTGGGTTCATGCATACTGCCTTAGATTTTGGTGATATGCATAATAAAATTCCATCATCTTAGATTTCATGATCTGAGGTTGAGATGAACATCTGCAGCCTATTTTTAGGACAGAAAATTGCCTTCTGTAGCATCTTGCTGTCTTCCATGATATTAGTAATCTAACAATTGGGTTCATGCATACTGCCTTAAATGTTGGCGATATGCATAATAAAATTTCATCATCTTCAGTTATACCGGGAATCTGTATATTTTGGGTCATTTTTAGACTGTTTGGGATCTATGGAGTCATTTTTCTTGGTTATACAATATAATAATATATTTCTCAGTTTAACATCTATTGATTTTATCTTGTTTAAGGAAGCTTTCGCCTTATTATATGTTGTGTTTAAGTTCTATGTTCAGGAAAAATATATTGGCATCAAACATATGAGATTGTCAAATTTTATATTGAATTCTAGCTAATATTGAGCAAGATTAGTTTTAAATTGGTTTCCTCGTATTTCATTTTCTTCATTAGTGGATTCAACCACCTCTCCTTGTAGCCACTTCCTAATAGACGTGTTCATGGGCCTGGCTAGGCTTGGGTGGCTTTGCCCGAAGGTCTTGGGCCTACCATCCAGGCCCAAGGCCAGCCCTTATCTAGGTTTAGGGCTTCTAGCCGGGCCTTAAGGTTCATGACCATTTTTTAAAAATGCTTAAAATACTAAAATGTTCAAAAATACTACATATGAATAATTAGATATGGTCAACAATCTATAACATCTCGATTATCCCACTAAGTTCACATATCAACAACAATTGTCAAGTAAATCTACAAATACATCAAACATAAGCAAATGGTACTTGAAAAATAAAGAAATTCAGGCCAAGCTGGGCTTGGGTTGGGCTTTGATCCCCAAGCTCGAGCCCAGCCTGCTTACTAGACAGGCCTATTTTCCAGGCTTGGCTTGGCCTGCTAGGCCTAAAACTTTGGCCTAAGCTCAACTAAAAAGTATTGAGCCCAAGCAGGTCGAGCATGCCGCCCAACTTGTGAATAAGTCTACTTCCTACAACCCATTTCTGGATTTGTTCATCACAAATTTGGATTCTCATGCGTTTTGGTTTAATTTCCTTTTGCATATTGAGGTGGGACCTCATAGAAGAATGCATGAAGAATGATCCATCCATCCATCTGTACGAGGGTTTGATGTGATTACCTTTAGAAACCTAACAAGATTAAACATCCATGCCATACACATAAAAATATGTATGGACGAATATAGCTTAGAGCTGCTACCTTACAACTTGATAGCCTAGGAGAGATTATTAATTCCTTTGATAAATGTGCAAGCACAAGATGAAACAGAGATCTTAGCTTTCATTTAGAAGTGGGAAGGATGCTGTTCTATTTTGTGGAGTTATTGGTGTCTCAAGTGATCAGAACTTCAAGAAATCCAAACCTTGAAGTGCAAATAGGATCAGCCAGAAACATAGTGACTACAACTTGGTCGATTTGTTTTAGATGCTAGGTTTTGCCTGTATTCAACTAGGCATTGTCTTTTGATGTTACTTTATTGCATTTTGAGGTGTAGAAAATTTATATGTAAGCTTAGAATCTTGAACTGCCACATTTTCTAATTAATATTGGGTAGCTATAACATTCTACATCCTTGATTTTTTTCCTTTGGATGATTTTAATATTTTTATGAACCGGGTTAAACTTAAAATGTGATGTGCCAGTTTAATGACCTACCAAATTATGTTCAAAGTTCCTTGCTGATATTAGCAAGTGACTCATGTGTATGATTTAGAGTGTGTATCTTCACCCAGTGACATTTCTTTGAATGCTAGAACTTGTGTCGAGCAATGTGAAAAGACAGGAATCATTGGAGACATCTCCATCCAGGATTGCCAGTTTCCATCCAATGAGATACCTGTCAACAGTCCATGGTATATGCAAGAACCACTTTACTTGCAGTGGAAGCAATTGAATTGCAAAAGCGACTGTCGGTACAATTGCATGATGCAAAGAGAAAAGGAAAGGGAAAAACTTGGTCTCAGTCCTGTGAAGTATCATGGGAAATGGCCTTTCAAACGTGTCTTTGTGTTTCAGGTTTGTCATTGTTACAGTTTTCGTTTTTGGCTGTTTGTTCTTCTTGTTCATATTCTTGATAGCAGTGCATATGTGTGTACTATCATGATGATGCTACTTTGTCCAGGAGCCTCTTTCTGCTGTTCTCTCTGCACTTAATCTGTTAATGCATTTCACTGGCTGGCTATCTTTTTTCCTCTTAGTAAACTACAAGCTGCCTCTTAGGCCTCAGAGTAAGAGGACATACTATGAATATACTGGTTTATGGCATATTTATGCAGTCCTATCAATGAATGCGTGGTTCTGGAGTGCTATATTCCACACTCGGTAAGCTGTTTGAGTTCTCTTGTAGATTACTGTGATGGAGGTTACTTCAAGGGTAAGGTGATATTTCAGTCTGATGGTGGTACTTATTTACTTTTTCCAGAGATTTTGACTTGACAGAGAAGTTGGATTATTCATCGGCCGTGGCTTCACTTGGTTTTTCCTTGATTCTCTGTTTACTAAGGACATTTAATGTTAAGGATGAGGCTTCCAGGGTCATGTTTGCAGCCCCAATCTTGGCCTTTGTGACAACACATATCTTGTATCTCAACTTCTATCAACTTGACTATGGTAGGTTCTTTTTTTAGTTCTTTAAAAATTTAACCTAATATTTGAATGTTGACATCATAAGAAAATTTGACAGATCTCTACTGGAACGTGTATAATAATCTCAGATTTGTGGTCCCTATTTTATAGTTCATGGAGAGTAAAGTCTTGATTACATCTATATCTATTGGTGATTTCATTATCTCTACAGCAATAACTTTATCTTTGTTGTCAGGCTTGTTGACTTATATTATCACCTTATCTAGTGCTGATTTGTATCAAGGAGGCAACAAAATTCATGATTTTATATTATTATTATTTTTTCTATGCTAATGTTCTAAGTTCATAATTTTTTATCAGTGGTCTCGTCGGTGCTCACCTTTCAGGTACTTTAGGCAGGTGCTGTAGTTTGAAACTTTGAATCACTGAGCTAAGCCTTCTTGTTTTTTTACCCGTAGAAATGTTTGCCAAGCAAAGTTTTCTTTTAGAATCATCGGACTGCTAGGATATGTATACATTTGATTGATGGCATGCTTTTAAAACCTAATCTATCAAACCCTATTTTCTGTCAGCATACAATTTTTTAACAGGTTCACATAGATTTCTTTCTTATTGGCAAGTCTGATAGCCTTCATACTGTCAGGTTGGAACATGAAAGTCTGTCTCGTGATGGGTGTGACTACACTTCTGGTTTGGGCGATTTGGGCCGGTATAACTCGTCATCCTTCACGCGTCAAGTTGTGGGTAACCGTTTTTGGTATTGCTCTTTCTATGCTTTTGGAAATCTATGACTTCCCTCCTTACATGGGATATGCTGATGCCCATGCTCTGTGGCATGCTGCCACCATCCCTCTCACATATCTCTGGTGGAGCTTTATCAAGGATGATGCAGTATTCCGGACCTCAGCTCTTGTTAAGAAGGCCAAGTAATCAATTGGTTCTGGGAGATTTACCAAGATGAAGAAGAAGCAGCTCCCTTGTTCCACTGTACTAACAAATGTAATCTAAAGTGTAGGGTTTTGGTATTCCAGACTGCCAGATTCTGTTGTCCCCATTTTCCGAATTTTGTTTTTCTGGTATGTGAATTTGTAGTTATGTCAGCAAGCAACACATTATTATCATGCTGCTGCTGGTGTTGTTGTTTTTAGGTGAGGTGCAAATCAGTTTGTTCACCATCTTTTGCTGACATTGTGAAAAGGCAAGCATTTGGAACCTTTTTCCATTTTTGGTGGATTTTTTAACATTCAAGAAATCAATGGAGAATATCCGGAATGAGAAAGATGTGCTTCTAAATCTGAAAGAGGTTCCAGCCTTAAACCAGCCCGAAAGGGATGAATTGGGATGCCCTGGGGAAGCTTTTAGGGATCATTTAGTCCTCTGGATGCAGAGAAGTAATGAAATTTTACTGATCAAACAATGGGCGCTTAAACTGAAACAAGTCAGCTGGTAATTCTGAGGGGCCAACTGATTTGCAGTGCGCTGACAACTGGCTTCTTTAGAAGGCATTCCAGATCTTGTAAGAGACATGAGAATTGAGGGCATTTTGAATGCCTTGGTATGTTTATGTAAAGATAGCATGATATGGCATTTGGTTTTGTACACCTGCATTGCTCACTATAGTGAACGCAATGCAAGTACCATGCTCATGTTTACAGGGACTATGGTAACCAATCTAAATGTCATGAACACTTGCACGGATGCCCATCATTCCAGGGCTGCGGATTCTCCAGCTTTTCTAGGGTTTTCCTCCACTATTGTCAGATGTTGCGTTTGAGATGCCAAGGTCTTTTCCATTACAGGCCATCTAAACATAACTTATCTGGAACAAGGTTTAAAATTATGGCCACACTTGTTACAGTTCTTGAGGCCCCCCTTTCAAGTACACCCAGTAATGGAATCCAAAATTTGACATAAATGGTAAAGATTGAAATATTGACGTGCTGCTTTTCGAAGGGGGGTCTAAATGGGTTCGGGGTGGTATATGCATAAATAAGACTCTGAACTTCAAACTTATTGAGCGAAATCAAGCGTGAACCTAAAAATTAAGTTTGATTTGATTTCAGGATATCAAATATGTACATATGAGCAAGCTCAATTTTTAATGTGTAGAAAAATATTTAATCCAAAATGTTAAACTCAGTTAATTTCAAGCCAAGAGTGAATAAGCCGATCTCGAACTAGGGATGATGATGGGGCCCTGATGGCCTACTAATGCTACCTGAAACTGATTTGAAATATAAAATTTGTTTCTAAATTAACATGCCTTTCAGGTTAGGTTTGAGTTTTAAAATGAAACATATTTCATCAAGTTTCATAGTTTATTCTCTTTCGATGGTAAATTGAAGCTCTAAATTTTGATTCGGCATGTTGCGTTCTCAAAAAACCGTTTGATATACCCTGTCTGTGTAGGGACTCAGCAACATGCCTGTATGCACCTATTTTGAGTTTCAGTTATTTTTATTGTCGTAGAATGCAAAGAATGACCAGAAACAGCAATGCATATTCAACATACAATTATTCAGTACTTGTCGGTTGCTAAATGATTGCTTCTGCATGGATACCCATGCATTTTACTCATCGGTTGCTTCCACTGTGAAGCAAAAATTAATGGCTGTGACTCATCTGGTGTTGGTTCATTTATTTCAGTGGTGTGTCTCTTTATCAAACCTCCCATTGTTCTGCATTACAAATAGCGCAAAAATATACATAATGTGGTGTTATTTCTTTGATCAATATCTGTTTTTGATGAATTTCTGGATGCAGCTGGATATCTGGGCATTGGGTTCAGCCACGATCGCTTGTAAATTAGGTCCGAACATCCAGGGCCGGCTCTGAGGTAGATTGAATTGAGCGATCGATCGAGACTCCATGTCCTATATTGATGTTTCAATAGAATGCAAGGATGATTTTCTATAATATTATAATAAAAAAATAATTAAATAGATTAATGATGAATTTTACATGCTACTTAACGAATATATCTATAAGAAATTATGGCACGTAGATTAATTTTTTAATGATAATTAATATTTAAAGTATGTTAATTTTTAATAAAAAAAATTATTTTTTTATTTGATCTCAGGTCTAAAAAATATCAGGACCAGCCCTCCGAGCATCCTATCTTGTTTACCACAAGTAATGGCTTATCAGAGCAAGCAAAGAAGCTGTTTTTAAGTGTCTTGCCTTGAGCCTTTACATAAGGTGGCCATCTTAAAAAGCTCGCACAGTTACACAAGGTCTACTAGCTATTTGGCCTTGATGATGTGAACTCCTCGTAGAGAAGCTGAACAAATTCAGCCGAGATTGCTAAAGTGATAGATGTAACAATATTATGGATTAAGCTCAATTTTTCATATTCTTGAACTTGTTTAACTGCGTTGCGTGGAAATTTTTGCTAACATATTCCTTATAGCCTGCTAATCCTTGTCAGGTAGAGGATTAACCCAAACTGCTTATGGATTTGTCTGCTCTGGTCTACTTCTTGGAAGTTATAATGTGATGAAGACCATGAATCTGCAAAGCAACCTACGACTGCTGGGTTGGAAAGATAAGGTGCCATAGAAGAGATACCGCCAGTCAGATAGTTCATAGAAATAGTTGTCATAGAAAAGCCGACTAACCTATTACTGCCAGTTAATATATCATGACTAAATAATGATGATGCTTGTGCGGAAGTTGTAGGACATGGTGACTTTAATAAAATATGTTTCGTAGCGTGAAGAAAAGCATAATTATATGAATGCTTCGTGTAGTTATATATGTTGGATAAACTTGAGATTTGCGCCGCTGTCCTGCAGGAAATCTTAGCCGGAAAGCAATATCGGTGTATGCAAGCGTGCCTTCCCAGATGATTGAACATATAGCCTGTCACTCCATCCCATAATTATCCGATCCCAATCCTCAAGGGAGCAATGCCTAACACAAGACTTAATTTCTAGTAAGAGAAATCTCACAAAGCCTAGCTCCACAATCTATTATTTTGATGTTAGATGTAGGCATAGCATAGGCTTGTTGGAGAGAGATAGATTCCAAAATCTTCCTCAACAAGTCATCTTCCATTGCTTACGGTACTGTTTCAGACGATGTTCGCTTGCTTAATGGATGATCAACTCTTTGCAATCATAAGCTTCCCTTTCAACTTGGAGATATCTAGCCTCAAGTCAAAAGTATATTAGGACAGCTTGCAAGAGATTGAATGATAAACTCCTCCGATCCTTTGTATTTCTAATGAAAAGAGCAAGTTCTCCATTCAAAATTTAGATCCACAACTGATGCAATTTTTTTTCTGAAATATAGTAAAGGCCAGGTGACCGTTTATACCTCCCTTTTCACCGCAAAAAGAGAGAGAGAGAGAGAGAGAGAGATTGGAAAAGGCATTAGGACTGACGATTACTCCATGTTTTAATATTGTTTTGTGCGAGCAAGTACTTATCTTTAAGAACGCGTGCATGGACTAAGGCGACATCATTGAAGCTTCCCTCGCAATCTTTTCGTAGCGGCAGATCTTAGTAATGGACACGAGATGTGTGACTCGGAAGTCTGGGACCCACGGAGTTAAAGGTGGGCAGGCTACGAGCTACGTGAGCTGTTGAAAGCTGGGTGAATTATGCCTCGTGTGACATGATGAACAACTGGGGCTCGACTTCGATATCATGGTGGGCAACTGGGCATGAAGAAGAAAGCCTTGGACTCTTAAGAACGCGTGCTCGCTCGCAGCACACCTCGGATGTGCACTACGCCGTCAGAGATTCACCACATCTCATGCTTGCCCTCTTTCAGATCTGCTTCTCTGAAAGCTGGGCAACCTTGTCACCAAAATAATAATAATAATAAAAAACAACCCAAAAGCCCAGTGGATGATAAATAATTCCACTCAAGAGAGAAAGTGAAGTAGGGCTCCGCAGCCCTAATGGTATAGTTTTTAGTCATATCAGATCTACTCCTGTGTTGGTGGAATATTAGTCCAATCAAAAAGCAACAAATACGGAAACACGCATATGGTGTTTTTTTTTTTTTTTTCTCTCCTAATTTAGCCACCCTGATGCATCTTGCTTTGCGGTTGGATCAACCTATTGGCTAAGCTATGGACATAATGCAGCTAACGATCGCTTGCACTAATGTGGACCTTCATTTTCAAATGGAAGATTTTTTGTATGATTAATAAAATTTAATGACAATCATTTATTTTCATGACTATGCTGTAGAACTAATAAAATGCACCGGCTTACTAACACATTTGCCTATGCTTGATTTTCTTTCTACCCGCTAATATATATATATATATATATATATATATATATATATATATATATATATATATAGACATACATACATATGTATGTATGTATATAATTTATCCTTCTAAAATGATGGGAGAGTATGTAGTAACTTGGGGCACGGGACAAGATTCACTTGATTATCAAACCTTTGGCTGTGCGTCTTGTATAAATAACACATGCATGGTATATGATAGACCAGAGCTATCTATCGAATCATATGCTTTCTAATTCACATACTTAAAACAGAAAAATAGAAAAATGATAACTAGCTATATAATTATACCTATCCATCAAATATGTTTTGCAATTAGTGACAGCACATTTGTTGGAAATATAGCTGTCTATATTGTTGCAAGCATCACATATGTCAAACCTTAGTTTGTGATGAAAGCTACAAATTGGATGATGAGACTTAAACTTTCAAGTTATGCATAGAATTTGCATAGTTATGCATGCACTTAGATCATCAACCAATTGTATTGAATGGACATGGAGAAAGATAGCAAGATTTGATTTTGTTAATGATAAGTACTATTTTGCACGTACTGGAGCAAGAAGAGAGAAATAGCTTTCTATAAAATGTTTATGCTTTAATTTCTCCATTAAAAATTTAAGGTCCAAGTTCATTTGACTTATATTCTATTTAGGATGGAAAATTTCCATGCATTGCTTCTCAAGTGTATTTAATTTTCTTTTTTATTGATAGCGTGACGTCTTCAGCAACTTGGAAAGTTCCATAGATCCATAATGAAATTTGGACTTACAGAGTTGAGATCTCATTCAATCAAGGAAGGTTCTTAAAAACCAAAATTCATATTGGATCTTTCGCATGAAAGGATGTTTGATCTTCTTCCATAACATAGATCACATCCTACACATATTTCAAGACACTCCAAATTCCATAATTCATCCATCTGCATGGATCTCAAGGCGGCTATTATGTGCTCCTATGGTGGATACATGCATGCAAGGAAGTAAATAGAGATGCAACCTGTCCTAAAATAAACATCTCGCCAACTCCACACGGGCTCGCTAGAACAAGCAGTACGTGAAAGTGCACCTCCATCAGCTGTAACGCATCCTCTCCCTAGGATGACGTACCCCTAACCTCCCACGCTGGGCTTTTTCATTTCTCTTCCTTTTCTTTTGGGGCTAGCTTTGGGTTCGCCGTTAAATATTGCAGCTGGTCTCGGTTGCCTTTACCTGCACCTTCCATTGTCGTCATCACCAACTTGGGGTGCCATCTTTATACTCTGTAGTATCCGCAGTTGTTTTACGGACCTCCACAAGCCGAGAACCTACTTGCCATTTACGACGTTACGTTTACGGCACGGTAGCTGTTATTGTTTAGTAAAATTTACTGCTGTACACATCGATAGCAAATTATGTAAACCCATTTAATCATATCCATCGTGCCGTACACGGACGGCTGTGGTTGGCATACTGAACTGGAGATTTGATCCAAAATTCACTTCTTTTTTTTTTGGTAAACTTCCAAATTCACTTCGTTGCATACTCTTTTCTATCTGATAGAGCAATATCCACGTTTAACACCTTTCAGTGTATATGAAAAGTTACAGTGGAGTACTGTTAATGCAACAAACTTGGAGTAATCTTATTAATTTGATTAAAATTTTATCAACCATAAGCCAATATTAGCTGTTAAATTTCATATAAATTTGTTTATTTATTTTCTGTGGCATTGGGGTGCATTAATATATTGGTATTATATATTATTTATACCTATATATCTATTTATACATCTATTTATACAATGTGTGCAGTCTATAGAATTAGCAAGTATGCCTGGTTCATGTCATCATGGTCATACCACTGCTAATGCTATACAGGCTTGTGTATAATTTCATTACATTTGCAAAATACAAATATCAAAATTTAATACAACAATATTCTACAAGAAATCAATGATGTTAGTGGAAATATTAATCTGGATTTCAAGTTTTCAGACCATGTTAGAAGGGCAATTATCCATGATCATGCTGCCTAATTAATGATGGGACTGCTATCAATTTCCTCTATAATTTATATATAGCCGCACATTCAAACTTGATGCCCACATCTACATATGTCCTCGAACTGCAATCCAAATTGGACTTGAGCGAAAAGTGCCCCCCAACTATGTCACTTAGTTGATCCAAGATTTTTTATGGTGTACGGTTTTTATTATATAGTATTATGCAGCATCCAATAATCATCACTAGAAGATGGATAGACAGCTATTAATAGTATTGCACCGTGTATAACACGTAAGATTACCTTGTTTGCTACAGGACAGCCGTCCTATCTTCCAACGACGGCTATCAAGCACTGTACAATATTCTATAGTGCAAACGGTGTACCGCAAAGAATCCGTGCTCCACTAAAGCCATCCACTTGGTTGACGGTGCGGTGTGGGGACACTTTTTCCACTAACTTTAACGTGTTATAAAAGAACCCCGGCTTTGAGCTCTGGATCACGGATACCTTCTCGTCCTCTTTCCTCCATCCCTTTCCCTCCTCCCCTCCTGGCTCCCTCTTTAACGTTCTCCTCCCATCCTTCTCCTCTCAGCCTCCTCTCCCTCCGTGAATGGCACGTCCATATCATGATGACAGATAGAGAGCTATCTCATTTGTGGAAACTGCTCCCATCATCAAGTCCTCTTGGATAGGTTCTCTCTTCTTCCGAAACTGAATTATATTACTGCCTGGATCCTGTCGCCTTCTATGGCCTTAATTATCCGGTGAGTACCATCTGTGTCTCAGCTGGAAGTGAAAGCCGTAGCTTGCGCGTTTTGCCTGTGTTTATATTTTCAAAGCCTTACTGGGTTTGAACATTGGAGCGAGCTCTCGCTTTCACAATCCGGTCTTGGTGGTTGGGTGGAAGACTGCTCTGTGATACGTAAAACCGGCCAGCTCGGCTGCAAAACAGCCGAAGGTCAGACGGTACGTGAACCAAGCATATAGCTTCAGTCCTTTCTTTTTTTTTTTGGGGGGGTAAAAATATAGCTTCAGTCCTTTTCTTGACATTATTTATTGAGATTATTGTTAACGTTGCTGAAGTTGTTGAACTCTCTCCTCATGACTTGATGTGTTTTAGATTATTTCATTAAGCTTTGTTGACATTGTTCTGTCTCTCTGTCATGTGTCAGTAGCGGCGCATGGACGAGTTTGTCTGCGTCCAGAGAAGTACTAATGTTAATATATCAGACATTATTATTTTAGAGGTGGCCCGGATGCCTCCATGGTATCCAAGGGAAAGAGTGGATAGTTTTGTAGGCAAGTAATTGCCATTTACCATTGGATATGATTAGGGTGAACATATATACTTGTGGCTCGCATTTGTAATCGATTACTGCATCGATCCTTTTATATACTTGCACGTACGTATCATTTGTAGATTGGAGGGTGGGATATTATTTTAGCTAGCTCACAGGGAAAAAAAAAGAAAAAAGAAAAAGCTGGGCCACATATGTCAAAGTAATTTGAGAGTAGCTAGGCGCAGAGTGAAACCGACTTTTTTACCAAAAAAAAAAAAAAAAACGACTTTTAATGTAACAAACAAGCATCGTTGGAAAGCACATAAAAAATATGCTTATTATATACCCGCCAGTACTGTTTTTAAACTTGGGAAGAACTCTAGTACGTGAGCCAAACCTAACCACTGATGGAGACCTTCTAAGAGATCACATTAGCAAATTCACATCCTTTGAGACGTTAGGTTTCTTTCAGTATAATTTACTTCTGCCATTCCGAGATGGCCGCGATTAGTGGGTGTGTGGCTCGTATGTACTCCACTTTATCTTTTATCTCTCTCTTTTTTTATTTTTTTGGTAAAACTTTATCTTTTCTTCAAGAGGATATAGTTTTCTTATTCATAGCAATCACTTATAATCATGGAGGTCAGTCAAATAACCAATTGGCTTCCACCATTAAGACTTCGGAGCCTCTAGAAAGATCTCGTTGGATCGTTCCTAAAAGTGCTAGACACAGCCATCATCACTACAATATACTAGCTAGGCCTAGGCTTTTGAATCCTGGTGGAGGCCAGCTTAGTTACCTGAACTTATATTCTATCACAACCTCTGCACCATATTCTCCATGTTCATATTTACAAAGCTACAGCAGCCAAAATGAGGTTGATGGTGTTGGTATGATGTTTAAGTTTTAGAAACTAGTGCATCCGGGTATTTATGGACAAAAAAGAGGGGAGGTAGTTCCGTAACTTCCGTTTGTTCTTTATTTCAAACATACCTTCCATTGTTAGTGTAGCAGTTTCTATCTTTTCTCCTTTCTTTTGAGCGGATATGGGGACATGGGCACTGTTTAACGGTCATGACTCCTCCACGCAAGTTAGTTTGCACCGATTGATGAGATACGTGTCGGATTGAAAAGAGTCATAAAAAAAAAAAAAAAAAAAAAAAAAATCACAAAAGTATTGCGTGCCATTGGAGAGGACAGAATATGGCAGGAGGATGTTTAATTTCTTTTTTAAAAAATGGGTAATACCATTACCAGTCAGCAGCCAATATCATGCATGACCAAACTTCTCCACTTGTTCCCATTTGGGGTTGAGGCTTGTCACACATACCCAACATGCATGCGTCATTAATTAGGATAAGTACTTCTGAGCTCTGTCCAAATTCTGTTCTAGCTCGAGCCGCTCTTAGCTCATGGGGTCCAACCTAGTGTCCTGCAAATTAAGCGAGCCAAACACTAGCTTGACCCGAACCCGACCCATCGCATGCCCATTAGATTTAGCAATTTTGGACCGTGGTCATGATTTAACCTAACTTGCTTTCAGCCTGCCCGACTCCAAGCATCAGAAATGGGTACCGAACAAAATACATCATCCTATATGTTTCTACTGAAAAGTTCATCCTACCATCAATTCATTTCTACTAGAAGGACAAGGAAGGCCAACAGATACAATTTTTTTTGAGTGGTCACACAACTTTCCCTGCTAGTATTGCGCCCAGCACCATCTTCTGCCGCATTACAAAATTGAGATCGATCCAACTTGGGTCGCACCCATTGCCCACTATGGGTGGCAATTTTAGACCTAACTCATCAACTTATCCAATCCAATCCGACTAGCTTTCCATCCACCAACTTTTTGTTTGTACCGATCAGGTACGGAATCATTCACGCCCCTTGTCGAATGGTGTCGAGAACCCAATTCTTTGCAGCCAAACCTCTCTCATGGGATAGAGCAAAATAAATTAGTGGTGATGCGTTTGTTTGCGCTGTCGTGCCATGGTTCCAGTTAGCCATGGTCCCACCGCCACTTGCCTGGAAGAAGCGTTACGGGTTCTGCCCTTCCTCTTCCTCTATAAATGAGGGGAAGGCACGCGGACTGGGAAACAAAGCTCTCAGGGCTTAGTTGGGTCCATGTGGGCTTGGGTTTTTTCACTGGTTTTGAGTGGTTCCAGAACGAAAACCTAGGAGCGGATACTTTTCGCTTCATTTTAGCAAGGGGTGTGCCGCTAATCGGAGAAGGAAACTGGTGAGTTTGAATCGCATGATGTTGCTGATTATTTTATGATAAGGTGGCATTTCTGATCTTGATCTGTATCTGTTTTGACCTGTTGTCTTCCTCCTGTTGTGTAATTAAATTTAGTATTCTCCTCCCCCATGTCCCGCATAGCCCATAGTTTCTGAATACATGATGTCATGTTTTCCCCATCATACAAACAATGTGATGCTTTAGTGGTGCAGATTTGCTGCGTAAATATTCCAGACATGGTGGTCTGTTAACCTTTTCCTCCCTCAAAAGAGAGAAAAAAGGAACTTTCTTTCGATCACTTTGTTTTCAGATAAATTGACTGATACAGTGGGAGGAACAACAGAGATAGCTGTGGAATAAGAAGATGCGAGCTCTGTCTAGACTCTAGATGTGGAGAGATCTCGAGGAAAGTTACATTCAAAGAAAGAAAAGCTCCGATCTAGGTGAGAGAGATTGTGGGGCCGAGTAGCAGTGTAGCAGCCTTCCATGCGCGGTTGCTTCCAACCAAAAGAACAAAACACAGTCAGCTTTCGATGGCGTTCGAAGTACTCTGAAACTATTCTTCAAAATAAATAAATAAATAAATACAGTTCTTGAAAAAAGGTAGTCTGAAACCATACTATCTCTAGAAAATATCAGGACGCTACAAGCAAGGAATTAGAGAGTGACCCAAAAATGAAATGAGTCGGTATTTTACGTTAGAAAATAAAATTAAATTATTAGCAATAACCATCTGAGTCCCGTCACCGTAGAGTAAAGCTGTTGCCCATTATTGCTGCTCACCGGTCACCAATAGCCGGTTATGAATACGGACATGGCCCGGTAAAAAGATCGTCAGTCCGTACACCAAGATCAGACAAATATCAGGCGAGACGGAGAGATGGTCGTCCGTCGATCAGCATCACAAGACGTGCACTAAGTAACACATGAGGAAGATATCATCGTGTCCAACGCGACATGGCGAGATCCAGACGGCACACGAATCTTCCAGCACACGAATCTGCCCCGTGGATTCTGCCACAATCGCGGAAGACGCGTCCCCGGACCACGTGGTCCGCAAGATGATATGGATACCTAAATGGCTGACACGTGTCCAATGTCCCGCCCCGGAGGGAGCTCCTGATCTCTTCATGGACTCGACCTTCTATGGTCGCAAAATTAGGTGTTCATCGAAGTGGAGTTCCGGGACCCGGCCGGGAACAGGAAACCGGCGCGAAATCCGCCGGATTTGGAAAACGACGAATAAAGCAAGCATCGACGATGGAAAGAAAATAGAGTCCGCGTGGTGGCGGTGCGAAAGCCGAGAGGTCTGGGATTTGTGGGTTTGCCTCAAAGGAGAAAAGCCCAGTGGCTATGGCAATGGCTTCGGACCTCGGCGAAGAAGCTTCTCGAAAAGCTAGGGCCTTTCCCGAGGCCCCCGCTCGTCTTAATGGAGCCGAGGCCGTGAGGATCTTGTGCCCCTTGCGGTCCGTCGCTCAACGTAGGGAAGAGGTTGAATCCTCGGATGTGTTTGGGAGACGGAGGATTCCCACCATTTCAGGTGTTTTGGGTTCTTTTGCTCCGTTTTGATTTTTTTGTTCTTATTTGGCTTGCAAGTTTAGATCTCGATTTAATCGCATACAATCTTATGGGCAATGGTTGGTCTTTTATAAGGTAAGCTGAATGCAAGTTTTTTTGGTTTTCTTTTCTTTAAAGGAATGATTTTTTTTTCCTTTTCTTTTCTTTTGGCCTTACCCATGGTAACGAATGAACCATACTAGGGTCATCTTTGGCAACAAAGTGATATTTTAGGTGTTATTTCACTATAAAGATTGGATTTTGTGGGTTAGAATGACTGTAATTGAATCTACTCGGAATCACATTGGTTTTCTTGGTGTTTGCCTGAGAATAAGGTAATATGTGAGATAATGGGGATGGTTTATTTATGAGAAAAAAAGAATTAGAGATGGTTTGCTTGGATCATAGTCTTGAGAAATGATTTATACAAGGTAGAATCGAATAACTGGGGCAGTGTAATTTATTATAAATGCATGTGAAAAAGCTTTTAATTACTGATGTTCATTCGCTTCCTATATTGGCAATACCCTGTAGGTGAATTGTAAAAGTCAATTATACTTGTTAACTTTTATAATTCACCTACAGGGTAGTGCCAAAATCGGAAGCAGATGAAATTGGTAATTAAAAGTTCACTTACACGATATTTCCTTATATTTTTTTACATCAAAAAAATAATGATATTTTTAATGAATTTTGATGTTTGTAGATATAAAAATAAGGAAATAATATACTTGTTATTGATGCGTTCATGGTGGTTGAGATTTCTGATCTATTTCTGTATAGTGGTTGAGGTTTGTCCTTAGTGGGAAAGGTTTGATTTGTGTGCTTCTTTGTGTTTCCACCATTCTTTATTAAAATCGATCAAGTATTCTTCTTCAACTCAGGTAGTTGGAAGCACATGCTCTGCTCTTTGGTTTATTCTTCCTATGCCACTAGACTGAAGACGTTTAGCCTTTTGTTTGCAATTTCCATGCCAAGATGGATCAGTGGAGATTGTTGTTTATGAGGTCTGAGAGAGGCTCCTTAAATCAAGGAATCTTCTCCAACCGAAAGCGCATGCTATGTTTTGTTGTTTATAGCCTCCTTGGAGGCATGTGTATCATTGTGTTTGCTACTGCAATTGGTTAAGATGGATCAGTGTAGCTTTTATTTGTGCTGGGTTTCAGAGGGACTCCTTTCAGCTTGAATGCCCCGAGTCACTCTCTGTTTTTTAGGCTGAAGGAGTGCATCATAGTTGGTGTCACTTGTTATCAGGATCTACCTCTGCACATAACAGCCTGAAAATTTCCTCAATTAGGTTTACATTCTTTTTATTGTATGAATGTTTTTTTCCTCCCAATGCTTTTGAGGATACTACTCTACAGTTTCTATGGTCAAGTTGATAGAGGTTTCATGGTAAATAGTTATGCTTATATTTGACTTCCTGAATTCTTGTAGATTTGTTGTGCCATAATGGACAACAAGGACAGCATTGGCTCAGCAATTCAAGATGCCCCTGAAGAACTTCCATCTATTTTCAGAGACATCCAATCCAACGGAGTTGCTGGATTTGATACCACTTGCAGCCCTCGTGGATATCCTGCAGCTTCTGAAGTAAGCTTTATCTTTCATAGCATTTCCATGATCGGTTTTTAGTTTTACAAATGGCAAGTTGGGGATCATTAGCAGTGCATTTGTATTCAGCACCTTATCTAAATTTCATGGAATTTGGCCCACTTCCATGTGTATGTTTTTTCCTGTAGCATTAACTTAATTCTACACACACACACACACACATACACATACATACACACACACACACACACACCCATATACATACATACATACATATATACACACACACACACACACATTTACATATACATACATACAGACACACACACACACACACACACACACACACACATACATACATATATATATACATATACATACATACATATCTATATACATACATACATATATATATACATACATACATATATATGTTGTTATATTTTATTTCTGGAAGGAAATAACAAACTATTTTCTTATGTTTCATTTCAGGGAGCAGAATCTCCAAATTGTCTTACTGCTAGTGCTAATGTATACAACACACCTTCACCAAATTTGCCCGTTCACATGATCCGACCACCCCATCATTCACCTTCTGTGTCCATCAGCATGCCAACATCACCTACTGGAGTTGATCAACCTGGAAGCAGTGCTGCTAATCTGAAGCCAAATTTAGCTATTAACTGTCCCGTTGTCAACTTGCAAGCAGCAAACCAGGCAAAGTTTCACTCTCAACCCATGGCTGCAGGAACATTTCAAGCCAAGGGAACTCCAGAAAGAAAGGGTCTTGATCTTTCAGGGAATCAGCAGAGGATACCAAGGAATAGTAGGCTCAAGGACCACAGTTATAATTCTTTCAAGACATGGTCTGGTGCCCTTGAAAGGCAGATATCAACCCTTCGTGGAAAGCCACCGGAACCGCAGGAGGTTAATGGTTCAAAAAGTCAACCAGAGCCAGTACCTGCCCCGGACCGTTACTTCGATGCCTTAGAAGGGCCTGAACTAGAAACTCTCAGAGTATGCATTCTCTTCATCATTCAGTAACGTCATTCTTACTATGTATTCATTATTATTTGTTATTTATTCCACCAGTAGGTTCTCCATCTTTCCAACGTTGATAAGACATCTGCTGATGTATGGTTTCTGTGTCTAAATAACATCAAGATAAATGGATATTTATTATCATAGTATCAGAGGTTCAGGGTGTTATATTAGATTTGGGCATAATGCTGTTGATTACAAAAGTGCATGCATCCTAATATCAAATCTGGACAATGTTATAGATCTATTTTTTTTGTGGTTTCATGAGGTAAATTGTCTGGCCATTAATCTTTCCTTAGATCTCATTCAACACCAATAAGAGAATTCAACTGTTTGCATTAAGTTCTTCCGGAAGGCAATAACAGCTTTCCACTTTTTACAATTATCAACTTCCTATTTCAGCATGTTCATTCTCTCACTAGTTACATTTCTTCAGGCGTCTGAGGTGTTGGTCCTTCCTGAAGACAAGTTGTGGCCTTTCCTTCTTCGCTTCCCCATATCATCTTTTGGTATGTGCCTTGGCGTGAGCAGCCAAGCCATCTTGTGGAAAACATTAGCCACATCTTCATCTACGGTATTTCTGCATGTAAGCCCAATTATCAACCTTGTGCTCTGGTGCATATCACTTGCATTGATGGGCACGGTGGCCTTCATCTACTCTCTAAAGATCATATTTTACTTTGAAGCTGTCCGCCGAGAGTACTATCATCCCATCCGTGTCAACTTTTTCTTTGCCCCATGGATAACTTGCCTCTTCTTGACACTCGGGCTGCCACCAATAGTTGCTGTAAACCTGCATGCTGCTGTATGGTATGTGCTTATGGCTCCAATCTTGTGCCTCGAACTCAAGCTCTATGGCCAATGGATGTCTGGTGGCAAACGCAGGCTTTCAAAAGTAGCCAATCCCTCAAATCATTTAGCAATTGTAGGCAACTTCGTGGGTGCATTGCTGGGCGCATCGATGGGGCTTAAAGAAGGGCCCATATTCTTCTTTGCAGTCGGGTTAGCTCATTACTCTGTGCTGTTTGTAACTTTGTACCAGAGGCTTCCAACAAATGAGACGCTCCCCAAGGAGCTTCATCCAGTCTTCTTTTTATTTGTAGCTGCACCCAGTGTTGCTAGCATGGCATGGGCAACGATTGCTGGGGAATTTGACTACAGCTCACGGATTGCATACTTCATTGCTCTCTTCCTTTATGTTTCTCTGGTAAGTTTAATTTGTCACACTTTACTTTTCAATTGTTTATGTTGTGGCTTCTAAAGAAGATATAAGTTCAAATTAAGATTTATATGACTTGCATGCCACATTATCTTTCTACTATTATAAGTCATGTCATAAAACTGAACGAGAAGGAAATATTCGTGATAGCTTGTTTTCAATGAGAATTTAGAAATCAGCACAAATATGGACATGCACGAAATGACAATAAATTAGCTCTGGTTTGTCGAGTAGTAGTCTGTGGTTCCTGGTAAGTTAAATCATGGTCCACTTCGTGATCATTGCCTGTTCAATGGAAGTGTAAGTGGGGAACTGTATAACGTCTGATCTACTGCTGATGGTTTTGCTATCCCTTTTATGTGATGAATCTTGCTTGCATGGAAAACCAACAGACCTGAAGACATTTCCATATTACTTGGTCTTTATCTTTGTTTTTCCTTTAAAAGTCAGTGCCTGATCATTACTTGCATTTTGTTTTTATGTATTTGCAGGCTGTTAGAATCAACTTTTTCCGGGGATTCAGGTACTCGATTCTTTTTAATCATTTCATTTTAATAATCTGGCTTCTTTACGACCCCCTATGATCCTGTTATTATTCGGCACATCTAAAATCTTTTGTTGATCCAATAGGTTCTCTCTAGCATGGTGGGCATATACATTTCCAATGACGGGTGCTTCCATTGCAACCATTAGATATTCTGCTGAAGTGAAGAATGTATTTACTCAGTCACTTTCTGTTGCACTCTCTGGCATCTCTGCATTGACAGTGATAGCTCTGCTTGTGTCCACAATCATTCATGCTTTTGTGCTCAATGACCTCTTTCCGAATGACATCTCCATTGCCATCAGTGATAGGAGACCAAAGGGGAGAAAGAGACGCACTCATACGAAAATTGCATCCTCAGATGTAAAAGATACTACAGCTGCTCATTTAACAAATGCAAGCTCGGATATAAAAGAAATTGGAGCTGCTCATATAGCAAATACAAGTTCGGATATAAAAGAAATTGGAGCTTTTGTGTCAATAGATATTCGAGGCCGCTAGTTATCTCTGAACCTGCTGGACCACTTTGGGATGAATCCATTACCGCACACCTCCAAGCATTGTCCTTGATGTGTTATGATGTGATTTGATCCTCTCCTCTCACGAAGCTTTGGAACTAGGAGGATCAGATATGGTCTGAAGTTTGAGACAATTTGGATGTAAAGATTGCATCATAATGAGAGGCTTTTGTACAAAATAAAATGCAGTGATGATAGTGAATTGTTTTATTGGTTCATGAAACTGGTTGATTTTGTTATCATGATCTGTAAAGAAAAAATTATGTGAGTGATGCTGTTGAGCATGGATGTTGGACTCAGGCAAACTGTTTGGGCCAATTTTGTTGTCAGGTTGGACTTTTTCAGCCCTTAACCAAAGGGAATAATCAAAGTTGCACCAGCACCCCTACAACGTGTTTAGTGGCCTGTGAAATTCTTTGTGCAACGTGGGTAGTGTAGAAATTCTGAGCTAGGATGTACTATTTTATGTGATTGATCTACATAGCTATCATTTTTTAATACGTATTTAAAATTTATAGTTTTATTTTTTTATTTAAAATTTTTGAATGATAAAAATATTTTTATTCTTCAAAAAAAATTATGACATCGCATGGCATATTATGGTTTTGTGCATGCATGATATTATAATATGGTTCAGGATATTTTGATATTCTGTGGCATATTATGATTTTCTGCATGCATGATGTCATAATATAGTTCAGGATGTCTTAATAAGGAAGGGACATTTTTATTTGATCACTTTTCTACGTGCATTTAATGTCTGCAGTTTCGTTTTTTCATTTGAAAATTTTGAATGACGAAAATATTTTTATTTTTTGAAAAAAATTAAGACATCCTGAACTATATTATATTATGATATTTTGTGTCAAAATTATGACTTTAATATAAATATAAGATGTCATAATTTTTTTTAAAGAATAGAAATATTTTCTTCATTTAAAATTTTTAAAAGAAAAAATAAAATTATAGGTATTAAATGCATATTGAAAAGCGGTAATTATATGGACTAATCATATAAAGCGGTGTGTTTTATGTTGAATTTTTTACGCTGCTTGCGGTGCACAAAGAATTTCTCTTAGTGGCCTTAGACCCAATTACTATTCTAGACCGGCCCAAGCATTCACAGTTCATTTTTCCAAATTTTCAAGCTTAATCCGGCTTCAAAATAATCTCATTCGAGCCCTCACACTTTAGGCTTATCCCAATTCATTAATATCATAATTTTTTGTTCGAGCCCCGGCTTATCCCATAGCACCAAAACGGGTCTAGAACTCTCGGTCCAATTCCAACAAAGCCCAGTCTTTTCATCCAAACGAGCTTATTCGGGCCAGATCTGATTCCACTTTATGCCAGGCCCAGTCTGGGCTTTGTGCAGGGTGGCTTAAGCTTCGGTCGAAACATAGAAGCTTCTGTCTTTGGATCAGGTTCATGCCAGGTGTGGTCCGGCTCGATTCCTACGTACCTTAACAAAAAATTATTGATTAGAACAGTTCTATCACATATATATTTTGGACCATCCAATAACAAATCAATACATTATCTATTAATAAAAAAAGTTGTATTATTATTCAAGCTTGATAGAAAATTTTAAATGCAAAAAAAATTCTCTATTAATCAGTCGACAATTTTTATTGTTTTGAATGAGAAAAAATTTATTTTTTAGATGGTGTGCTGATTTGTTATTGAATAATCCAAAATACATGTGATAGAATCATTCTAACTAATAATTTCTCGTCTACATCTCCATTCCCAATTAATAGAATAAGGCGCATGTGTTAGGAATGTTAAGTAATGACTTTACCCTTACCATTGGATCAGGGGAGGGAGGTGGTCTTTTTTTTTTTTTGGTAGAAAAGGAAGCAGAGCTTAGTATTTAAATAAGAAACCAAAGACAACGTTAACAGGTAGCCAATTCAGAGTATATATTACATGAACTATACAGCAATATAAGTGGTTTAACATAGAAAACACTAAGTATGTATAACTTAAAATAGAAATTTTGATAAGTAACAGCCTCTCACATAGCCCAACTTTCCTGCATTGTAGTTTCCAAGTCCTGATGAGATGTCTTCTCAAAGAACCATAAGAAGCAACCCTTCTGGTGAAGTAAAGCATATAACAATACAGTAAAGCTCTTAAGTGCCAAGAAATCAATTGTAATTGGATCAGCAGCTTTTGCAATGGACTAGAGAGAAAAGCAAGTGCTATGAGATAGCAAATTGTCCTTGACATGATGCTGTCACCATACAATATATACTGTCCTGTGGGTGATGTTATGAAACAGTGATACAGAAAGGAATGACAATGGCCTTTGGGAATTTGCTCCTTCTGCATATTGTTGCTTTTGTTGAGTAATCTATGATCACCCTGTTCCAAGGAGGCAAAAAAATGTATACTAAACAAATATGAGTATACATAGATCCAAAGGAAACGTTCCAAAATACTGGCTGCAACCACATCAATAAGTACTACAGTATGTAAGATGGATGAAAAACAAGGTCTCATTAGTGTTTTGTCCAAGGAAATGTAACTCCAACTTGATTATAACATCAACTCTGCCAAGTGCCCAATGTGCTGCCAGCATTAGAAAAAATGAGTTGTAATAAGCAGCGAAAAGAGTTAGGTTGACAACTCTTTCATTAGAAGCATCCACATATGAATTAGTCCTGAAAATATGTGAATATTCTAGCACACAGGTAAAGCAGAAGAACCATCAAAACAAGACTGATATCATAATATAACACTTGAAACAACATACCAAGCAGAGATTGCAAATGGTAGATTTCCTTGTATTCAGACTAATAATAGACTTATAATGTTGCTGATGGTACTTCAAGAGAATAATATGATTGCAGTAGCAGGACCTCGCAGGAAGGCACGAAGATAGTAATCCTTCTTGAAGAACCAACATGGAACAACAGGCTGAGTGGACACCCAAACATATAATACAAGTTATAAGAGAATGAGAAAGATCTATCCCAAACCTATGAGCTACCGCCTGACCTGGGCACAACAATAATATAATAGACGAGATGTAAAGCATAAGAAGTCTATAGGCATTAAGGAGCAAAATTTCTGGCAAGCCAATTACAGAAGGCCTCTGTTCTATCCCTGTAAAGTAGACCCACATTTGGCATAAGAAGTGAAAGAATTTCAGCTGAGATAGAAAACCCCACAAAATCAAAAATACCCATAGTAACAGCATATTAAGTATGTCTAACAAAAGAAATGGAACACATATCCGACCAGATTATTTCAGCAAATTCTGGCTCAAGATCCTTCCTCTGAAATACATGCAAATCTCCTAACAAAGCCTTGTTAGCCATATAATCAGCAGCTTGGTTTGCCTCTCTATAGATATGAGAAACCTTGCAAGAAACACAATGAGACTTCCAATATAGCAGATCCTTCATAATAGAAAGATGTTGAAAATTATTTTCATTCAACTTTAAAATCCATGTAACTACAGTCAAGGAATCATCCTCCAACCATATCTCCCTCGGCCCAAATTTCTTAACTGCTGTTTAGATTCCGAGCCAAACTACAGTAAGTTCAGCATAAAGGATAGAGAAAGGCGAAAGTTTTTTTTCTCCCGGCACAAAGCAACTGGCCATAATGATTTCTTGTTACATAACCAGCAACCACTTGTTCCTTTGTCACAGAAGCATCAAAATTTATTTTTAGAACTCCATAGTAAGGGGGCAGCCATCTCACATGATTTGGGGAAAGCTTGTTACAATTTTGCTGCAATACACTGCCCCAGTGTTTTGATGGAGTATAAGCATAACAAACAGGAATGAAATCCCCAGGGTCAATGTACTTCACCAGGGTGTTTCAAACCAGGTGAAAAGGAGAAATATTTATTTGTTGAAAAACTCTATTGTTGGTGCAAAAATCTGCTTGCGCCGGAGAAGCTGGAGTCGAGGAAGTCGCGGTCGCCACCGGAACCTGCAAAGGAAGTCTAAACCGGAGGTGGGGTTGCTCCGGCAAGACCCTCCGACGCTCAAGTCAGTTTTCTGCCTCAACAAGAATGGAGTGCTCAAACGGAGAATTTAGCAGAGTTTTTAGATGAAAGGTGAGAGCTTATGGAATAACGTATCTTGGGTTTCCCTTTTATAGACGGAGAGGGCAACAGATTGATAGCGACGTTTGTAACCGTCTGGTAGTGGGCCGCCCAGAGTCAGGAGGAATTTATTGCGGAGAGTAGTGGAGCGGGGTCGTGGCTATTGCCGTGGCTTGCCACGCGGGATCAGTTACGGGGAGTGGAGCGGCGTCCGCTGTCGTGACTCATCTGGGGGTGGTGGAATCGCACAGGATCCGCCGCAGGGAGTGGAGCAGAATCATGGCCGTTAATACAGCCTGTCAGGGAGTAATGGGGTCGCGTAGGGTCCGCCGCAGGGAGTGGAGCAGTGTTATCCGTTATTGTGGCCCGCCAGGGGGTCCAGACTTGTCGGTCGGAGCTTGGTTGGAGTCGGTAGCGAGGTCCGGCACCCGCAGAAGTCCGGACGAAGTCTACTTGCAGTTGGAGTCGTGGGCAGAGTCCGGCTCCCGCAGGAGTCCGGACGAAGTCTGTCTGCAGCCGTTGGTGTCGAGGACGGAACTCGGCTCCCGTAGGAGACCGGGCGGAGTCCTCTCAGAGTTGATGTGGCGGACGGAGTCCGGCTCCCGTAGAAGTTCGGACGGAGTCCTTCTGCAGTTGAAGTTGGCGATGGAGCCCGGCTCCCGTAGGAGTCCGGACGGAGTCCTCCTGCTATTGAAGTTAGGTGCGAAGTCCGGCTCCCGTGGGAGTCCGGACGGATCTTACCGGCGGTTGAAGTTGGTGACGGAGCTCGGCTCCCGTAGGAGTCCGGGCGGAGTCCCTCTTGAGGTTGGAGCTGTGGACAGAGCCCATCTCCCGTGGAAGTCCGGACGGATCTTACCGGCAGTTGAAGTTGGCGATGGAGCTCGACTCCCGTAGGAGTCCGGACGGAGTCCTCCTGCTATTGAAGTTAGGTGTGAAGTCCGGCTCCCGTGGGAGTCCGGACGGATCTTACCGGCGGTTGAAGTTGGTGACGGAGCTCGGCTCCCGTAGGAGTCCGGGCGGAGTCCCTCTTGAGGTTGGAGCTGTGGACAGAGCCCATCTCCCGTGGGAGTCCGGGCGGATCTTACCGGCAGTTGAAGTTGGCGATGGAGCTCGGCTCCCGTAGGAGTCCGGGCGAAGTCCTCCTGCAATTGAAGTTAGGTGCGAAGTCCGGCTCCCGTGGGAGTCCGGACGGATCTTACCGGCAGTTGAAGTTGGCGATGGAGCTCGGCTCCCGTAGGAGTTCGGGCGGACTCCTCCTGCAATTGAAGTTAGGTGCGAAGTCCGGCTCCCGTGGGAGTCCGGACGGATCTTACCGACAGTTGAAGTTGGCGACGTAGCCCGGCTCCTGTAAGGGGTCCGGGCTGAGCTCGCAAGGGCTAATCCCGCTGAGAACTTCGGCCGTGGGTATTTTGTACCCAACATCTATCATTTCAATTTATCCATAACTGCCATGCAATGATCGCAATAATGAACTTCTTACCATCCTCTATCATGGGGCTAGATAGATAGTCAAAAAGTACCAGTAAAGAATTTGGCATAAAATCTAACTTTCAAATATGATTAAGTAACATCCAGCAATCCTTTGCAAAGTCACGAAACAACAACATGCTGGCAATTTTCAATTAGATGACAAAGATCACAAAACTGTTCCTCATTTGGGATGATTCCTCTTCTAACCAATGCATACTTACAAGGTAACCTTTCCCATAGAAGACACCATAAAAAAAAAAAAAAAAAACTTTAGTTCTAAGAACTACCTTAAGCTTCCACATCCAGCTGAAATAGAGTATATTATCAGGTTAATGTGCATGAGAAATAAGAGGATACATATTGGCTAAAAAGAGATGAGGTAGCTTGGAAGAAAACCACACAAGCTGATCAGACCAGAGAGCTTGCGGAATAGGAAAACAAACAATCTGATTCATTACTTCAGCAGCAAAACAATTGGAAAGTTTCAACACATTCCAACTTATAGACTGATTAATAAGGTCCGAAACATGCAATTCATCCAAATTAACTTCCATATTAACAAAGGTTGGCCATCTATTAAGAGGTATGTTAGAAATCCATGGATCATATAAAACATGTGTATGTCTTGACCAGAACCAACAAGCAATTGAGTCTGAAACTGAACAATTGGCCCCTGTCTCAGTTTAGAATAGTTTTCTCAAGATTCATTAAAAATAATATTTTGAACGGACTACCTGCGTCCTCAAAGATAATGGGTGCAAGGTAAGTTGAGCACCAACTTGCATAAACAAACTTGTCGATGCATAAGAAGAAATGGAAATCCAAGTCCCCCACAACTCTTAGGAGAACAAATAGCCTCTTAAGCTATCATATGCAGCCAGAAAGGTCTTTGATGAGGGGGTAGAAGACGTGAAAAGGCTAGGCCGGGGCCCCAACTTTATGAGGCCAGAAAAGCTAAGGTAACATACACCAAGCACATATACCATAGTTCATGGAAATGTTTTCAACTGAGTGCAGCTATATTTGCGGGGGAATTTACTTGGCAGGATCTAACCTGGTTTTTGGTGCAACAACATAGATCATTTGGAATGCAGTTTAAGTAGTTTCGATCTATATTTATGCCAGGCCCCAGTTGCATTCTATATTTATTTAACTAGTTTCATAGCCTCTGAGTTGCATATCGGAAATGATCTGCAATTTTAATGAATAAAATGTAAAAAGCAAAAAGTGCCTAATAAGACCTAGAACTATTTCTACATTCTTGACTTACAATCCCCTCTTTTCAATGCTATTTAATATACTATCCAATTCAACTAATTAAACTAATCTAATCCATCTTGGTCAACTCATCCAATTCACAAGCTACTCCCTTACCCCCCTCTGCTCCCTACAAAATCTGATTATAAGGCATCTTATTCACTATTGACTATTCATGCATCAGGGTTCCATTATCAATAGTGGGTAAATTAGTGATAAAAAACCTATACCATAGGTGAGATGCTCACCCATAAGCTTGTAAGCTTGTTAATCATCCACTAGTGATTGATGGGGCTTATCAAAGAAAATGCTAGAATAGAATAATTGAACCATTGCTAGGGCTCAAACAATGGACCTTTCCCATGAAGAGATGCTAATTAGCTAAGCCGAGGTTAGCTGGAATAGAAATATTATTAATTTAACTACCTAAATTATTCATGATTCGCAATAAAGTTTTGTGAAATAGGTTTAATATCTCAGCTGTGATGACATATATATTTTACCCTATCTTCTCACAATGCAATGTCATGTTGCAAACCTTCATTAATGACTTCAATTAATTACTGTTCATGAGAGAAAAGTATAATACTTGGAGGGCGTTTGGTGATCCAACTAAAATCACCATGGTAATCTAACATCACTGGTGATCCAAATCCTAGGATGATCTGATTTCTAGTAATCTAAGATCACTATGTTTGGTTGGCCATAGTGCAGTGATTAAAGATTACCAGATATGTATAAATAATTTGTTTGGTATCCTACGAGAATCTAAGATTACCAATCATATAATATCAAAAATATCGCTGACATATGGAAAAAAAATATGACAAATGAGAGATGGAAGAAAAATAAGTCTCAGATTATTATTATTGGGTTGAGAAAATGAAATCACTGCTTTGAGTCACCCTCTCAACAAAATTTTGTGAGTTGGAATTGAAGATTGAGACAGAAAAAATTTAAAAAAATATTTAATAATTTTTTTTTCTTTCTAATCATCATGGCAAAAAAATAAAAAATTTTCTTCTCTTCCGTGAAAATGGCGTCCAACTAACTATCCTAGCGTGAATATTACATACGTGCAAATATCAACTTCATATGAATGGCCTCCACTCTTACTATATTTTGGGTCATGACTTTATACATATTTATATGCATGAGCCAACGTTGTATGAAACCTAGTAAAGAAAAGAGAATAGTGGAAGGGAAGACAGCAAGAGTAAGAATATGCTTAATCACAAAGCTTGAGAGTATATCATGAGTTGTTCTTAGACTTTTTTGATTGATTAGTGGCTTAATTTTGTCAATTTTTAAGATGTACACAATATTTTCTATCAGTCTCTTCGTGATTTCTCATCTCCAATATCTTCAGTAATTTGTCTAGCAGAATAGCACATCTACGGGAACGTAAACTTTCCATTTGCAAACTAATCCAATCATGAGAAGGTGACAATATGCATGATCAAGACTCAAAAACAAAGTACATAAGAGTTCCATTTATCTCGAACAAAGTTATGAACCAAGTTATTGGAGAAATCAACGAAAGACGCTCTCCCAAGAATAGCAGCTCGTTTTGTGCCGAGAAAAGGAGAAATTTAGCTTAAAAATTGCTAAGGATCAATAAAGCTAAAAACATGATATTATTGACTGCTGGCGTTTCTGTTCTCAAAACTTGATGGAACAAACCGAACCAACAAACCAGACAGCGGAATTTTGCAATTAGCATCCCTTCCTGTATGCCAAAAAGAAAAAAAAAAACCCTTCCTGTATGCCAAAAAGAAAAAAAAAAAAAAAAAAGGGAAGGGGGGGGGGGGGGTTGTCCCGAACTGGATCATGCCCCGGGAACCTCATGGCTTTTGGGTGTGTTTTTGGGTGCAATTGAGTCGGGCCCCGTCGGTCGAAAAATCTGACGGTATATCCGGGTCTATATCTAAAATGAATTCCACCTAAAAATAAAATAACAAATCCCAGCTCGCGCGCGTGTGGTGCTGCTTCCGTTACGGCGGCGGTTGCAGAGATCGCGTCCCCCCTCTCGATTCGTGTGCCATCCTCGCGAGCACTTCTCCTCCCTCCGTTCCCCATTCCTAAACCACCATCGCCCATCTATGTTTAGCCTTCACATCTCAGGCCATAAGCTCGTCTTCCCCTCCCTCTTTCTTCTCATCTCTCTCTTCTCTCGGAGGGATCTTCCCCTCCTTGAACGATCTCGTAGAGGGAGGGAGAAAGAGACAAAACAAGGGAGAAGAAGGGGAGGTTCTGGGGTCCCTCCTCGGCTCCTCATCTCTTCCTTCCTTTTTCCTCTTCTTGCTCGTAATGGCCATGGAAGGAGAGAAGCGGAGGTACATCACCTCCGCGGAGCTCCGGGGTCACAACACTCCTGGCGACCTCTGGATCTCGATCCAGGGGAAGGTCTACGACGTGACCCGGTGGGTCAAGGACCACCCCGGGGGCGACATCCCCCTCCTCAACCTCGCCGGCCAGGACGTCACCGACGCCTTCGTCGCCTACCACCCCGCCACCACCTGGACCCTCCTCGACCGCTTCTTCATCGGCTACCTCGCCGACTACCGCGTATCCGCCGTCTCCAAGGACTACCGCCGCCTCGTCGCCGAGTTCGCCCGCCTCGGCCTCTTCGACAAGAAGGGCCATGGCGTCCTCTTCTCGCTCATCTTCATGTCCTTCATCTTCCTCGTCTCCGTCTCCGGCGTCCTCCTCTCCACCGATGCCTCCGTCCATCTCATCAGCGGCTTGCTCATGGGCCTCCTCTGGATCCAATCGGGCTTCCTCGGCCACGACTCCGGCCACTACAACGTCATGATCAGCCCCGGTTTCAATCGGCTGATGCAGATCCTCTCCGGCAACTGCCTAACCGGGATTAGCATTGGCTGGTGGAAGAGGAACCACAATGCGCACCACATTGCCTGCAACAGCCTCGATTTCGATCCCGACGTCCAGCACATCCCCCTATTCGCCGTGTCCTCCAAGTTCTTCAACTCCCTGACCTCCTACTTCTACGAGAGGAAGCTCGCCTTCAATTCCGTCGCCCGGTTCTTGGTGAGCTACCAGCATTGGACCTTCTACCCTGTGATGTGCGTCGCCAGGGTCAATCTCTTCGCGCAGTCGGCGCTGCTCTTGCTCTCGAAGAAGAAGAAGGTGCCCGGCCGATGGCAGGAGATCGTGGGGTGCACCATCTTTTGGATTTGGTATCCTCTGCTCCTCTCGGCGCTGCCCAATTGGACCGAGAGGGCGATGTTCGTCGCGGCGAACTTCGCGGTCACCGGAATCCAGCATGTTCAGTTCTGTTTGAACCATTTCTCTGCGAGCGTCTACGTCGGGCAGCCTCGTGGGAATGATTGGTTCGAGAAGCAGACGATGGGGACTCTCGACATCCTGTGCTCTCCCTGGATGGATTGGTTCCATGGAGGGTTGCAGTTTCAGGTGGAGCACCACCTGTTCCCCCGCCTGCCGAGGTGCCACCTCCGAAGGATCTCTCCCTATGTGGAGGAGCTCTGCAGGAAGCATCGCTTGCCGTACACAGCCGCATCATTCTGGGATGCAAATCTCAGGACGATTGCGACTCTGAGGACCGCGGCATTGCAAGCCCGGGACTTGACGAAGCCGGTGCCCAAGAATTTGGTCTGGGAGGCTGTGAACACCCATGGCTGAGGCTTCCGAGGATTATTTCAACTTGGTGTTTGAGAGGCAATCATGGTTTCCCTTGAGTGGTTGTGATCACCGGGAGAGGATTATTCTTCTGATAAAGAAAGCACCGGAGGATTCTGTCTACGTTGTTGGTGGCATTGTTGCATGAGGTCGAGATTTAATCGGGCTGGGAGAGGGAACTATTCTTGCATCCAACTCTGCCGTTGTTTCTTTCTGTTTTTAGATATTTGGTAGCACCGCAAAATTGTGTTTTCATATTACAAGAGTAATCCACATGGACAATTTGGCGCATCTGTATGTTCCGAGTACAATGGGTATAGATTAACTCCTTGTTCTGTGGATTATTATTAATGCTTCTCTCTGCTCAGTGCTCTTCTTTTGTGGTCCCTTTCATGCTGAAATAGATCATTTTAATATTTTGTACAGGTAAATTATTCTTCCATTGCGGAGCATGTTAATTCCAACTCTATAAAATATCTCCCAATGTTTTTGAGCAAGTTTTGTGCTTTTTCCTCATATTACCGTAATTGATGGAAGGTTTGATACTATGAAGTTGAAACTTCCTCTTCAATTTAATAATCTGCAATCCCATTTAGCCCATCTGAACAGGCAGGACAACTCTTGAAGATTAATTATGTCATAATATATGATCTAATTTTATTTAGTTCCACCTTTTTCATATGCAGGTGTAGTTTGGTTTACCTTGAGAAAAATGTAGTAATTTTGCTGTTCACAGTTTAAACAAAATCTGAATCCTTACTGGTATTCTAAGTTATTCAAACATGGTGATTATGGTAAGGTGTAAATAAGTTTCTGAAAGATATCTACTAAGGTCATTTTTCCATGCCTATGTTCCTTGTCGGTGAGCTGAAGGGAGTTAGAATTCAGAGCTTTATTTTCCAAATGGATTGTTGTCTTCTTCTTTCCCACTGACCTGCTCACCATGCTGCTTGTTCAATCATCTCGTTATCTTTCCATGGCTGACTCTAGAGTCAGTGCGCACCATTGGATACACTTATTTGCATGACCTAGTGACATGACTTGTTATGGTCCTTGAACAGACATGGACCAGCATCCGAGGTTAGAGTTCTATCAAACATGATATACAAATATCGAATATATATGCTAAACAATAATAAGTTGAGTTGGTTTAGTGGCATTGCTGGTGATGGCAGAACAACATGGAGGGGTGCTCATCTCTGAGTATATCTATTTTTGGTTTTATACGTAGTCTAGCATGCTTGGGCTTTCATGTGCGTTAGTCTCTAATATCCTTGCTGAATTTTAAGCACTCATTATTCCTGGATCAAAATTATAAATCTGAGTACTTTTCAAGGTAGAATCTAATTGATGTAAAAATCTTATGAATTCAATCCTTTTGGAAAAAAATGGCAAATGATCTAAGATCTAATTGAAAGCATTCTGAACATTCTCCTCCAAAAGAAACCATTCTGAACATAAACACTACTTGTCTGCTTTTCATCCAACTAGGTTTGGGCCCTGCAAATATAGGCCTTTTGTTGGTAGAAAAATTTTTTGTGCACTGCAGGCGGTGCACAACCACTGTGATTGGTTCCTGCTGTCCAAAAAATATAGGCTTTCATCAGTAACTGCTAACTACAATTATTTGCACCCAACTCTAATCTTATTTAAGCAAAAGCAGGACTCTAAAGTTTACATCAAAGGAAGCTTTGTCACCCTGGTTTTGTCACAAGCTATTGGTTGTTTATGGAGATACTGATAGCACCTTCAGTTGGTCCTGCTTCATTAAGCTCTCTGCAGCAGAAAAGACAATTCATGAGGTAGGATAATTTTCAGTAGGAGCTTGCAAAAGACCAAACACCATGCACATGTTGAGCACTTTTTTTTTTTCCCGGATGTATGGCCTCACCAAAAACTCAAATTACATTGCTTTGCTCTTTATTATTTAGTGGAGCCAAATCCTTCGGAAGCCTAACAGGAACCTATTGCAAAAGAAAACACCACATGTAGAGATGGCTCAAAATAATAAAAAATATACATGTATAGATGTGAGGTTCATAGTCTTCTTTTCAAAAGTCAGACGAACATATCGAAAATCCATGAACAACAATATGGTTCATCATTATTATTTTCAAATAATATATAGATTTAAATTGAAAACCACCCAGTTGAAAATATAATTTCAAGATAACTTTCCATGAACAATTATAGTATAAAGAAGTTTAGGCATTCAATAGATTTCACGTAGATGATGTTTATAGGGGGCTCAAGGTGGCAGCTGATTAGCTAGTGAATTTTGCAGCAGGCGACTGTTTATATTGTTTCAAGTGGTATAGGACGAGTTTGCAAGTATTGCCTCTTCTTAGGACAACTCTTTATTATAAATATTGGAGGAACAATACTTTCATACCTGGGGGTTTGGGTTGTATCTTTGGTAAGAAAAAAAAAAAAAAAGATTGATCTATTTTTGTAACATCATTCATTCATTGGATTATTCTCTACACAAATCTCAAAATACTTCTGATTTTTCTTCTATCCATCTATACAGATTTTGATGCAATCATTATACGATCAAAGGATGGATTCACGTGAAGGAAGGTGAATTTTTCTTTGGCCCAAAGGACACAACCCTGTTCCCTCAGTAAAAGGATAATATGATGTTGAAAATTTTAGTTAACCTTCTGATCCAACGATGGTGTGACAGCAAAAGAATACGAGAAAGAATTGAGGTGGATGGTTATCATGCCATCATTCATTTGATCTTAAGCGTATGTTCCCCCACCACCGCACCCCCACACCGCCTCTTCCGCCGCCGCCTCCCTCCGGGCGCCCAACCCTAATAATTTTTTTATCTGATAAATATAATAAATAATAAATAAATTATATGAAAGATTTTTTCAACTTTAATTCTATTTTATTTATATTTTTTAATTTTAAAATATATTAAATTAATTTTTAAAATTTTTTAAATATTTTAATATGATTATATCGTTAGTTTATAAAATAATAATATTAATTTTTTATTTCAACAGATGAAAGTGCTTTTTGCTTATATTTGAGGGATTATCGAAAAAAAAAAATGAAGATGAAGAGAGTTGTCATAGAAAAGGAGGATAGGATCGTGAAAGTTGATATGAAAAGAGAGGACGGCATCAAAAGCCTCATCGAGGAGATTGGAGGAGGAGCAAGAAGAGGAGAAGAGATTACGAAAAAGAGGATGAAAAAGGAGGGAGAGTACTCGTTAGTGGGTCTAGAAAAGTAGAAAAATGATAAGAAGAATTGGGTGAGGAAAAAAAAAAGAAAAGAGAGAGGGATTGCCGGTACGGAAGGATGGAGCTAGAGTAGGAGGAGATGGGGAAAGAGAGGTAGGCAAGTTTAGAAAAAGAGGAGTGGGAAAGGAAAAATGATCGTTTACTAATAAAGTGAGAGATGGAGGGAGTTATTATGGAGGGAGAAGGGTCATAAAAGAGCTTGAAGAATGAGGAGGAGGAAAAGGAGATAAAGGAGAAGTAGATGAGGAGAAAAAAGAGAGGAAATGAGAGGTTAGCTTGGAGGAAGAGAATGAGAGAAAAAGTAGATGAAGAGAAAGGAGAGGAGGGGAAGGAGAGATCGCTGGTGATAAAGGGACAGAGGTGGTAAGAGCTGTCATGGAGAGAGACATAGATGGGTTTGGAGGAGGAGGAGAAAAAATAAGAGAAAAAAAAGTGAAGGAGGAGGAAAGGCTGAGAGAAAGAGGATGATGAGGAGAAGAAAGGGATGAAGAGAAAGAAAAAGATGAGAAAGAAGAGAGGAGAGATGTGAAAAAGAAAGCAATCAAAGAAGAAGGAAGAAAGAGATGAAAATAAGTATAGTTTAGTTATTATAAAATAATAGTATTATTTCATGAATGAGGGTAGATGGTAGGATTATTTTGAAATATTTTAAAATTTTGAAAGATTAATTTAATATATTTTAAAATTGATGGGATATAAATAAAATTATTTTAAAATTAAAAGGTATGTAAAAAAAAAAAAAAAAAAAAAGTCTGTTCTCCCATCAATTACAAAGGTTCAAGAATCGGTCATACGTGACTTCTTCTGCAGGTCAATGGGACCCTCAGACTTGAGGATAACCTTTCCTCTCAGCGCATTTAAAAACAGAACAAAGTTAAAGCAACCCGCATCCTCTATCCTCCGCTCCATCCGCCCCCTTCTTTATTATTAAGCAGAAAGAATGGTTTCTCTCGTCCCTCTCACGAAGGTCGCCTCGATCCCGGGGGCAAAACCCTCTGCCGGCCGTCGGAGGGCCACTCCAAGGGTCTGCGTCTGTGGGCGAGTCAAAGACGAGAAGGAGAGGGTTATTAGGGTTTCCGACCCTCTTCCGAGGACGGGCCTCTCCCCGCTCTTCTCGGGTCCCCTTCTTCGCGGCGCTTCCTCCTCTTCCCCGTCTCCTTCTCCGACGCAGCAGCAGCAGCGCGACGGCGACCAGGATAAGCAGAGCTACTATGTTAACATGGGCTACGCGATTCGAACCCTGAGGGAGGACTTCCCCGATATTTTCCAGAGGGAACCCAGATTCGATATCTATAGGTTTTGTTGCCTCCTCTATTATGAAGAATTCGATCTTTTTCCTTTTTTTTTTTTTTTTAAAGCTCAGTTTATGACGCTTTCTGTATGGTTCTCTTTTCTGCTTCTTTTTTTGATGCCATCAATTAATATTATGAAATTAGGGGTACAAGATTCTTGGTTCTTGAGTTCACCATGAACGATACCCCCTCCCCCCACCCCCCATCCCCCAAAAAAAAGGCATGCTAGGATTCGTCAAGTTGCTTTAGGGAGTTGGCAATTTGGAATCTTGTGGCATGGCTTGGGATGGATGAGAGCAGTGAAATCAATATGGATTTTTGCACTGCCAATGGTAAAGTAGCAATCTAGATGGCGATAGTCGATTGAACGCGCTCTCTGAGTTATAAAACTAGTAATCTGGAATCATAAGAGGTGATGTATACGCAAGAAAAGGTGCTTTTTGATTATACACCTATGGGAAAATCGAATACTTGTCATGTTGCAGGTTTCAAGAATGGAAGTGATGTGCTAGCATAGACGGATTTTTGTTATTGGGTTTATTGAGAGTTTCAGGATCTGATTCCAGTAATCAAATATATGTAAATTCAGATTTTCCAGCATTTGTAAATCTTTATGCTGTATATTGAGCCCATGATATCTATAAGCGACCAAACCTTGAAAAAGAGGGAAAGAAGAATCATATTGAGAAATATAAAGCATTGAGTTCTCTTTAAAAAGCAGAAATCTCTTTCCTTTTTTTTTCTAATGGAGGTAAGAGATTTTAATTTGTCTCCATAAGGTATCTAATTGATACAGTGTTAGATGAATCTCCCCTACAACTAGAAACAGAGAATTTAACGGAAGAAGAGAAGGCAAAATATGGCCTTCACTTATATGAGACTGCTGAACATATGGGCATTTTATGTTTATTATTTTATAAATGAATGGGTGAAAGGTTGCATAGTTTAGCTTGGTGTCTTTTTTAATTTTTGGGTGCAGACATCTTGGTCATGTCCTCATCAAGTAGTTTCTCTTTGTAATTAGATGTTGCTGTCTGGTGTCTAAGTTCCTACTGTCAATCCTTGTAACGCATGGATTCAACAAACAATTGTATGAAAATGCCCTCATCAATGTTAAACTTATTTAAGATTGATATGCCCTTCGTGAGGTCACTCAAAGTACATGCATCAAGAATCCACTCTATTGAGGAAAGTATAAAAAAACATATTGAAAATAAGTTTTTCCAGGAAAAGCAAGTGTTCTTTTGATCTGAAAGTTTGAATGTGTTCAGGCTTTTTGATCATTCAGGTAAAGAACAAGTTTTTCATCAGATTCCAATTGTATAATCTTCTATTCCAGTTTCAATGAATACCTTTAAATCAAATTGAACAATAATTCATACTTTTTTCTCAATCAGTGTACGTTTTTGAGTTAAAAAGCTACAGCTGGCCCTGTAGGTTGAAGCAGAGTAAATTTCAGACGATTATTCAATTTTATTCACCATCGAGAGTTTTATTTCTGTGCAAGATGATAAATGTGGAATCATGAATGTACAGCCTTGCTTAAGATTTTCTAAGCACCATGTACACATTGAAATTTAATATCGCATGAGAACTTAAAATGACTTTCCAAATCTCTGTGAAGATACGAAGTCCCATTGTTAAATTATTTTCCTATACCAGATATGGGCCTTTTAGAAGGGCCAGGGATGCGAAGTTCATAAGCGAATGTCATTAGTTGGTTGCTTATGTGTGCTCTGTTCGTGCTTTGCATTCTTTAATGGTACATTTTTGTCTATTTCCTTTTAATCTTGTTTTGCTTTGTTATTTTTGTTCAAAAAACACAATGATAATGTGAAGAAATTATATTTAATGCTATTCTAAGATGATTCTACTTTATTGTTCAGAGATGATATTGTCTTCAAAGATCCTCTCAACACTTTTGTGGGCATTGACAACTACAAACGAATATTCTGGGCACTGCGATTCAGTGGTCGTATTTTCTTCAAGGCCTTGTGGATTAACATAGTTAGCATATGGCAGCCAGCAGAGAACATTATCATGATCCGTTGGATAGTTCATGGCATCCCTCGTGTGCCATGGGAGAGCCATGGCCGCTTTGATGGCACCTCTGAGTACAAACTTGATAAGAATGGAAAGATCTTTGAGCATCGGGTTGACAATGTTGCCCTCAACTCACCCACCAAGTTCAAGGTTTTGCCTGTAGAGGAGCTGATTCGATCACTTGGCTGCCCATCCACTCCAAGGCCAACTTATTTTGAGACATCATTATCGAAGGGCATATCGATCATGCCATTTCTTTTAGGATTCACATGGGTAAGATACTATCTTGCATTTTATACCTAGCTCTTCCTTGGCAATGTGCCCCAAAAGATTGACAGAAGTTTTGGGTTCTAAGAAGCTTCTCAATTTTTGCCCCAGTCATATGATAGTGAAGTTAATCTTGAGTAGTTATTAGCATCATTATTGGTGCATATTTGTATATAGGATGTTATGTAGATCTTGTTGTATTGTTCTTGTTCTACGTCAGTATAGGGAGTATAGGTTAAAAGAGATACAAAGGCCTGCATATGGAAGTTGGCATCTTTCAGAATTTTCGAAGCACCATTCAGGGCATGCCATTACACCTATTTTGGCATCATCATCAGTCAGGTTGAGATAAAGCTGACTTGGCATCACATCATGTATAAACTGTTTGTTTCTTTTATTCTTTAACTGAAACAGGTATCATCTTACTTCCAGTTACTAAGCTACAATAGTTTCAACAGGCAGTGGCGTATCAGTAACGTTGAACCTGCCATATTGTTGGTTAGTCTTGTTGCCACTAAATTCTTGCTTGGACGGATGTCTGTAAGTTTGCAAAGAGAAACGAAGCTACTGTTTGTATGTTTAGGTAGGACTGGCTCAAGGAAACATAAGTTTGTGAGCTCTCAGGTGAAACTGGCAATGTGATCCAAGCGTTGAGCGGACATATTCTGTGCACGGTTCCAACCTGAATGTGCTACTCTTACCAACTCTTCCCGGAGTCCTAGCTGTAGAACCCTTTTAGCCACTAGGTAACGCTACTTAACTTGACTAATGGGCTATTTAGAGCACTGTGAATTTGTATTGCATCTCGAAGTTGCATTGCTATTTAAATTGCAGTGGTTGACTCGTAGGAAAGTACAGTTCTTGTGTTTTGAAGGAGACTTCGTGAAAAGGAGGTGCTGTTTTTTATACAGATTCCCTTGAGCATTTGCCGTAAATGGAATTGAAGTTTTCTGGGCAAAAATGTTGGCGTTGAAGCTGCTGCTGTCAAGGGTCTAGGGGTGAACCTAGGTGCCTATAGGCGGGGCGGTGGGCAGCGGTACAGGGCTTGAGGAGGGTGGAGAAGGTGAGGCGGGGCGGGGGTTTGGATGGCAGCAGAAGAGGAGATGGAGTAGAAAAGGGTGAAACATTGAAGTCCAGGCCGATGAAGCGACCGTGGGCCGCTCGTAGATGAGTGAGGCCAGTGGCTACAAGGGACTCGAGAGTGGGAGGAGGAGGAGGAGGAGGAGGAGAGATTTGTTATTGGGGAAAGGGAGGAGTGAGGAAGGAAGGAGGAGGATAGTATTTTTTTTCAACCAAGATACAACTTAAGTAGGTCGATGGTAATATCAGATTTGGCATCTGCTAAAAATTTATGCGAATATCTAGACGATAATTTTCTTTTGAAGAAAGTACCGAGTAGATAAAATATTGTACAACCACCACAGTCGATGGTGACAAACTTGGAAAGGCACCTGCAATGGATGATGGGCTTGCGTAAACATTTTCATGCAAATTTAGTTTGCTCAAGTGGGATTCAATGGGTGGCGGCAGGGCCATCGGATGCCTTATGCCCTTTTCCTGTCTTATCAACAGCTAGCATTTGCGTTAGGTTTTTTTTTTTTTTTTTTTTTTGGGGTAAAACAGCATTTGCGTTACGCTAGACTTTTATCTTCTCTATCTTTTTCAGTGACAGTAATAATACCACAAACTCCTTAGCTAAGCAAGTGACTGCCCATCTGTAAACATGCTTTTATTTCTTCACTCTCAAGGGAGGGAAGGAGGGAGGGGAGGAGAGAGAGGGAGAGAATCTATCACATTGCAAAGGTAATCAATCACTAATTAGGTCAGAAACATTAGAAGAAATAATATATCAAGCCATCTATGCTTCAATTGATGCAGGTTTTAAAATAATGCCACTTGTATGGTTAAAAATGTTTCGGCCCTTTGCTTTGTTCACCGGTGCCATGCGGACCGAGTATTTGAGGTGTAATTGCTTATTAAGAAGTAGGCCAGTATTCATCCATTAGTTTTGATTTTTTTCTGTAACGTAACGATGTTGGCTTGAGAGTTTAGAGATGGCAACAATCCGAATAATTCATTACCCATATACATTCCATGTTTGTCTCGAAGCAGAATGGGATGGGACAAGATAAGTTGAAGAGATCGGATCCGATAAAATTATAAATCAATTTTTGATATAGATTTTATTTTTAATATTTGAGAGAAAATTTATAAAAAATTATATATATTTGGATCAGACTCCGAACAAATTTTATCATTTCTTATATTTTCTCTGGATATGCTTGTGGATCAGATAAAATCTACTTTATTTAAATTCGGTCAAGTTGTAGGATGAAATATATTACTACTTCAACGTATGTTGGAATCTTCAAAGATCCTCAAAAGAAACTAAATCTTCCTTCAAATCAACGCTGCTCGAATATATTTTGAAATATTCAATATAAATTATTATTTCTTTTAAGATTTTAGATCAGCTATTTTTCTTCTCAACTCTGGAAACAGATTCTTTCTTAATTGTATTCTTTCTTCCTTTTATTATTGTCATAAGTCCTCAATAATAACACTTCTTTTAAAAATGCTCCATTCTCATGTATAACTTCACGTTTGTTATGCTAATATATTTTGATAAATGCATAGTGCATGACTAAGGACACCCCTTTCTTATCTGAAACAATAGTGGTCTTGTATTTATTAATAGATCAATAACTCCGCCCTCCTCCGAACCATTTTGGCGTTTGTCATTATTAGTTTTGTTATATATGAAATAACAGTAAAAAATGATAATAGCCACTGTTAATATATTATTTGATATTATAATATAAATAATGTTTCTTAGTTTTTTTAAATAAAATATTTTGGAAAATCCAAAACTGTTTGCCTCAACTTCCATCGAGAAAATATGTTTTAGGAGAAACAAGATTGCAAGTTGTGAAAAAAAAAAAATTTTTTTCTTAAAAAGTCAACAGCAGTTGAAAAAATAATGTAATTTTCCGCAATACGATGTTATAACAGTTCCTATAATAATATTATTTTAATATTAAAATTTTAAAATAATATATTTCGAGATAAATAATAGCCGTTGCTCGAGTTAGAATAACAGCCGCGAGGTTGGGGATCCGTTTATAATGAAATAACGCCGTTATTGTAACCTGCCAAACGCTAGGCCATGTGGCGAATGGCGATCACGCTGATAGATCGCTTCTCTTGGCGACGGCTGACCGCGTTCCCAAACAGAGCGGCCGATACAGAGATAAGGAAGCGAGCGGGAAAGAAACTAGCATTCTCTCTCCCCCTCTCACTTCTCTCCTCTCTCCTTTCCCTTCAAGAACTTCACCTCTCTCACCATGCGTGTGAGCTCCACTCCTGTGAGCAGGTAAAGCACAAGACTCTCTCTCTCTCGTTCGCTGTCTCTATCTCGACACAAAAGATTTGATCTTTCGCCAATCCCTACTAAGCACGTAACCCCTAACTCTCTTTCAGCAATGGCTTCTCGGTTGGTTTGAGGTCTTCCGATCCGTTTCTTCAGCTAGGGTTTCTCCCCAGGTGGAAGAACGGAAATACGGTTCTTTCTCAGAGGAAGATCCGGCAGCGGTTCCCTAGGGCAAGCCTCTCTTCCGGTAAGCTTCCATAATAACCCCATTTTCTTCGCGAAATATAACTTCTTCTTCTTCTTCTTCTTCTTTTCTTCTTGATCCTTGTTCTGGTGATGTTAGTTGCCATAATTTCTGCGGTGAAATCCAATGGATGTAGTAAGGTGAGCGCTTTGTGTTCTTACCTGCTAATTGGGTGGGGAATCTTTTAGGTTTCGGTACTCTGAGGCATTGTTTGGGAAAGATTTATTTTTGAATGCCCCATTCCAGTGAAACTCTTATTCAAATTCTAGTCAGATATTGAACTGGGAATATTACATGGAGGGAAGCCTCATTCGTGAACTTGGACTCAATGAGGTTAAGCTTTTTCAGAATGTTGGCATCTGTTAATTTGTTCATAAGCCATGGGGGTCAATGCTCCATAAAATAAAATTGAAAAAAAAAAAAAAATGATGCTGGGCACTCTGTTTTGATTCTGGAACTTTACATTCTTTGCTTGAAAAGACTATCAGGTCATATATATGCATAAAAGAGCCTTAATACTTCTGCGATGCAGATGATCCCTTTGTTTAATATGTGTTCAAAGCCATAGATGCAGCTACAAGCTTTGGTCTTTGTTCTATGAATTAAATTTCACCATCTGCTCCAATCAGACTGAACAGGAATCTACTTACAGTTGTTGATTGATAACGTGATCAACGGACAGTTAAGATTTCCCAGAAATTGTAGTTTGTAGTTTTAATTGTTCTGTATTTCTAGAATACCTTATTAATTTTGCAACATCTAAGGCAATCGGAATGGTTGTTGAGTAAGTGCATTCCCTTGGTCAAAACATTTACGTATCAATAAAGAATCCCAACTGATTCCATGCATGGGTGAGCTGAATCTTCCTGAAAATACGAATCCAAAGTGTGGAAATCTTCTGAATACTGTTCTTTTATTCCTTGGTGAACATTGTTGGGGGAAATGAATTATATATAAAGTTCGTTGCAGAAGTATGACTTCCTTGACTTTCAAAGAGAGAAAAAAAAAAGAAAATTTATTAGTAATTCATGCTTGTTCGCATAATCTGGATGTACTGTCTATCGGAAACTTTGAAGTTCAAATGGGTCATCTACTTAAGTGTTGATAGTTATCTTTTCCAGACCCACTGTTGGTTCAGGCTGCTAGAGGAAATCTCACAAGTCGGCCTCCAGCATGGATGATGCGCCAAGCAGGAAGGTATATGGCTGTTTACAGAAAGCTTGCAGAGAAATACCCATCATTCAGAGAGAGATCAGAGACAGTTGATCTCATAGTAGAAATTTCTTTGCAGCCATGGAGAGCTTTCCAGCCAGATGGAGTCATAATTTTCTCTGACATACTTACTCCTCTACCTGCACTTGGTGTACCTTTTGATATAGAAGAAGTAAAGGGCCCTATAATTCCATCGCCTATTTGCTCTAAGGAGGGTCTTAAAACATTGCATCCAATTGATATGGAGAAACTTCAGTTTGTAGGAGAGTCACTCAAGATCTTACGCAACGAGGTAAGTATCTTCTTTATTTTGTCCCGTAAAATAGTTCATTCCACATAGCGTAGAAATCTACTCTGCAATCCTGAGGTTTATGTGTTCTTATCTGGAAATAAATCTGAAGCATTGGTCCACAATGACATTACTCCAGATTGTTAAGTCACCTTTTGCTCTCACAGATACTGTTTCTGAATATTTTGACATATATCCAATGATAAAAAATGTTTTGAATATGTAAATCAACCTACCTAGTCAATGCATACTAATTACGGTATCAGCATTTCAACTGTTACTGAGGATGCATGTTTATGTCCGTACCCTATGTAGAAGTCCAGTGTGATGCTTCTAATGTATTATCCTCTTTTCTATACAGATTATGCCTAAATGATACAAACTGCTAGATGAAGACGCTAGAGCAAAGTAGAAGTTCCTGTGCTAGTCCCTTGTTATGATTGCATGTTTCATTTTCTTTAGTTTGTACACGGATTATGGCTTGCTTGAATTTCTTGAAACATGCATTTTCTTCTAGTTGCTAAAATGTGTAGATTGCTGACTTTAAGCCGAGCATGGACAAATTGCCACAGAAAGACTTAAGGAATAAAAACTTCGTTTCTAACTGTAAATGTTGATTCATCATCTCAACAGAAAATAAATTTTGATGGTTTGTTCTTTTCTAATCTTTGGTTTGTTGATTTTTCCTTTTAAAAACTGATTTGGTCCTTGATGTCTCTTTTCGTGTGTCAGATAGATCTCATTGGAATAGCTACACCTTTGAGTGGAATTGTGACATAGCTTATCGAGGTGCTTCTTACTTATTCCTGGATGTAGCTAACATATATGTTACTAGCCTTTATGTTTATATTGGAAAGCCCTTTGAGGTGGATCATTTCTGCTGTTTATCCATGTTTTATCAATTTGCTAGCTACAGGCATGTTGTTTCATTGTAATTGTATCCTATGCATTTGTTCAGTCGATGCAGTATCTGTGGATTCTGATCTAGGATCTCAGTTGCATGTTTTTGTAATCTAAATGGCTTCCATTTAGTCTGGAATTGCATATCTTGTTACTTCTAAGTGGTACTGGTGCACTTTAATTTTAGTAAAGACACATACTCATCTTTATCTAATACATGCAAATTCCCAGTCTTAGACAAAATATTAATTCCTTGTGCCAATGAAAATTTAAAAGGATATGATAGTCTTCTTACATGACTATGTTTTGTCTAGGTTCATTGGTGGGTATCACAATCAACTAGGACATTTGCAGCATCAATATTTTTGAATGGCATAGAATGCATGTTACTGATAAAATTTACCTTCTAATCCTCTGTGATGTCATGGTTGTGCTCAGAATTTTCATATCCATAATTTGCGTTTCATGTTGCCATTGGTACTTGTCCTCAAGATGAATGATTAATATGTCTTCCTGGATGCTTTTTGTTGGCTTCCTGAAATGCTGGATACTTGATTGTTAGTAGTTTGATTGTATTAGTAAACATGGCTGGTGTTCATAAACTTGGCAATTCATCTGTGTGGTTATTTTGTTCTGATTACTTATCATCTTTCTTTTCTATAGGTTGGAGAGAGAGCAGCGGTGCTAGGATTTGTTGGAGCACCATGGACACTTGCTACTTATATTGTGGAAGGGGGTTCAACCCGCACATATACAACTATAAAAAGCATGTGCCATACTGCACCAAATGTTTTGAAGGCTCTTCTCTCTCATCTGGCACAAGCAATATCTGACTATATCATTTTCCAAGTGAATTCAGGAGCTCAGTGTATACAAATTTTTGATTCATGGGGTGGACAACTACCACCTAATGTTTGGGAGCAGTGGTCAAAGCCATATATCGAGCAGGTAAACCGGACACTAATTTCTGATTTTGTTTATTACCTGAATTTTAACCTCATATGCAGTGTTTCTTATATAAATAACTGTGAATTAGGCTAACTACATGATCGTAAAATGCATGTGCATTGTAATGGAAGTTCACATTTCTACCATGTGTCATTTGGTTGACTTTTTGGACTTTGAAGAGGTGGTGGAATATGGGTTTCTTAATTGTTAAGTTAATATTACTTCTTTTGTTCAAAGAGGCAGCAAACTGTCAGATAATCATCTCAGAACTGAAATAAAAGACTCTTAAGGATGATCAGCAAATCTCTCCTACATGGAAATTTAGGAAGAGGGATCAACACAGCTTTTGGTTTCATTTTTCTTATCACAGTTAGTGTTGGCTTTCAAAACTGTGTTCCTCCATCCAGTTTTTGACAGCTATATGAATCATCCACTGGTTATTTTGGGTAGTGACCTTAAGAATGAAGGTATCCAAGGAGATCCTCCAACTATTTGTTGTGTATGTCTCTTGTTTTGTGTTATAGAAGAACTGCGATCAGTTAACATTCTACGAAGTAATAGTCTTTGTTCTAACTGAATTTTCTAAGTCGACTTCGATCCATGGACTATTTTTTCTGGATTTCTTGCTATATATTAAGATATTATAACGTGAATATTATCCATACAATACAATTTGCAACTGTATATACACGTGTGTGTGCCATTCATTTGCATAGTATTATTTAATGTATGATTTCCTAACATGCTTTTGCAAACAATATGATAATGCTATTATGTTTTTGTAATATGTGGTATTGCTATCTTATATGCTCTCCATACCCTTCTCTTCTTCTTCTTCTTCTTCTGCTTTGTTGTAGCTGAATTTTTTAAGTCAACTTCAATCCAGGGACTAAGTCTTTTTTGGATTTCTTGTTATATATTAAGATGTTATAATATGAATATCATATATACAATACAATGTGTAACTGTATGTGCACGTACACGTGTGCCATTCATTCATATAGTATGCATATATAATGTATGATTTCCCTACATGCTTTTGTGAACAATATGATAATTATATTATGTTTATATAATATGTGGTATTGCCAACTTATATGTTCACCCTACCCCTTCTTCTTCTTCTTCTTCTTCTTCTTCTTCTTCTTCTTCTTCTTCCAGCCACTTGATGTTCATTCTATATGTGTGCATTTGTGATGGCACACATCATTGCTACTCAGTCGCTTAGTACTGCTTTATGTCCTAACCTCTTAATATATTAATTCATTCACCACTCTTGCCTTTCAGTCCCTTTATATTGGTTCCTGAAGTATGCAGTCATGAACAATTACAAACATTATTAGAAAGTCCAGCTTACTATAATGCTTTTCTCAAAAACCTGATATGTCTTACTCCTTTGACCATCCAATGTTACTCTTTAACTTGCAGATGGTAAGTTCAGTAAAGAAGGAATGCCCTCAGATACCACTTGTGTTATATATCAATGGTAATGGGGGCCTACTTGAGCGCATGACTGGAACTGGAGTTGATGTGATTGGGCTTGACTGGACAGTGGATATGGCAGATGGAAGGAGGCGGCTTGGAAGTAAAATTAGTGTGCAGGGAAATGTAGACCCAGCTTATCTATTTTCTCCACTTCCTGTTTTGACAGATGAAATCCATAGGTTAGTCTGATATATCAATTAGCTCAGTGTTAGATTGGATATGTCCCAAGCTCTTTATAGATGCTAGCATGTTGTCACTTCTTGTCAATTTTTTTTTCTTTCACTCTCATTATTCCAGCTAATGCATTTACTGTCCATCATTAGTTATTATTCTTTCAGTGGAAGTGGTCTTTCTCCGACTAAAAAAAGGTTGTTTTAGTTATTAGGTGTTTTTTGTTTGATCATTCTTGAGTTCATCTAATCTCAGTCAAGTGTCATTATCTTCTTTGGGTGCAGCTTAAAATAGTTGACATAGACTCATGAGTTTGTCGATTATATATATACGATGGGATTAAATCATGCTAAACCTTTGTAGTGATTGAGCAGCACATATGTTTCAATTATAATAATTACTAGTCAGAAAATTGCATTCACTTATTGCAGCTTACTCATGGATCTCTGCTATTCATCCCTATCGATGGTTTTCTCGCTATTATTGCGGCTTACTCAAGAAGCATATTTCTCCAAACACAACCTTTATATTTAACCTTATTTAGGTTTTCTTGTATCTACCACTTCTTTCCAATAGGTCATCTAAATTCTTGTATGCTTGGGCGTTGTCTCTATACTTTAAAGTTACATATAACTTGAAATCCACTTGCATATATGTTTTAACTTGATTCTTCATAGTGTTTTCATACATCCACATCAATATATCAATCTTTCCCATGCTAGAGTCATACGTTCTTTCCTCCATTTATAACATGAACACTGAATTCATTAAGGAGCCTAAGTTTTCTTGAATTTCCCCATGTTACTTGTTGATTTACACTACTCTGAATAGTGAGCACACAATGTCACTGGCACATATGCTCTTGGTTCTACGGATGTATCTCATTTTTCAAATTAAAAAGGAAAAAGAAAAATATGTAATTTTTTAGTATTAGTTACTGTCTCTCTGTTTCAACTAAATGTATCACCTCCTGGTATTGTTTTTGCATGTTTGCATTCCGTTCTATTGGTTTTGCAGATCTTATGAATATCTGGAAAAATTATTATATGATGCGGGCTAGGTCATTGGTGCGATGGATGAGAAGTTTCTTGATGTAGCTCTTTCACGTGGTGCACTATTATAATGGTTGAATTAATAGTAGGTTCAGAAGCCATCTTGGACCTTGCTTCCTTGTTAGTTGCTCGCATAGCCATTTGTCAGGACAACATTCCATCCTTTGTGTCAACTGTCAATGATTTATAATGTCTAGACATCAGGTTTTTAAGTTTCACCTGAAACTTGACTTTAAAAACATAGTTTTGCCCAGCTGATATTTGTGCATTTGCCAGGGTTGTAAGATGTGCCGGGCGAAGGGGACATATACTAAATCTGGGTCATGGTGTTCTTGTGAAGACGCCAGAAGAGGCGGTCGCACATTTCTTTGATGTTGTAAAGAGCTTGAATTATGACATATTCTTTGAAAGTGGTGCAGCTGAAGAACTGGAGCCTGTTGGGCGGTTGTAGAATTCAGAGCCTGCATCAATGCATCGAGAATTTCTGCCAAATTCATGGTTCCCAACTTGGTAATCTGTTGAAAAGCTCCTTGTCGGTTGTGCACATTTAGGTGAACTTTTTGCTTTTTACTTATTGTTCAGCCGTCTAATGGCGCACTCCAAGTAATAAGAGAAATTTACCAGTTGTCTATCTTCTTGCTCATGTACATATTATGCAAATTAGCTATGCATTGTTCTAGCTACCAAGAGGCTATTTCGTCTGGCATTTGTTTGCAATGCAAGCAAGATCTGTGATGCTTTTGTCATGAGGCAATTTTTTCCTGTGAGGATCAGTTAAGTTGTGTTCTTAGATTAGAACTGGTACAACTTATGTATCATGTGCTTGTTGCTGAGGTTTTGATGTCAGTAAGCTAAAGAGTCTTATTACAGTGAATTTTCCGGCATGCATAGACCGCAAAATATGTTAGAATTGGATGGTTTCATGCATGTAATTTCAAAATTTTTTATTTACAGCATAAATAAAATATAGATTAAAATAATTTTAATCTAAGTTATGCATAAGATCAGATCTACTAAATCACCTATTAAGGATCTATCATATGAATATGGATCATGTATCGAAAATCTGATTATGAAAATATAAGAAAAGAGGAGATCCGATCTCCATATCTTATCGCGGGTCAATCTTCACCACAGTTGATGATCATGGATGTCTGGATTCTTTGAACCGCATAAGCATCTGGTCTCTATAGGTATCTATTTGAGGTCTTGATCTGATTAGAGCCTTCTTGATTTCATCGGGGTATTAGTTTTCTTGCAGAAATCGCTTCCTAATGGTTGAAGAAAATTTTTCTCCATTTTATTTCACTTCTCAAGAGAACTTCAAGGATCTAGAGGAAGAGGAGGAAGAAGAGGGAAGAGGCTAGAGTCTTTGCGTCCAACGTTTGGGCGTGTGAGAGAATTTCATTCACCTCTTTTGGGCGTCCAACTCTTGGACTTAAATAAGGAGAAGAGGTGGCGTGGAGATAGGTTTTTAAGAGGGGCGTCCAACTATTGAGACTTATCCTCTTTTGCGCCAAAATCGACTTATCCTCTTTTGCGCCAAAATCAAAAGGGGCGGGAGGAAGAAATCAGTATTGATTTTTTCTCACGCTAACTTCTTTCTCAACACCAAAATATCCATATATGTCACCTCCTAATTTCTCTCTTATCCCTTGATTTTTTGCCTTCTTATCCTTATCTCAATTTGAATCAAATTCAAATTAGTTTTAGGGATAAGTTAAGAACTTATCTAAGATACCGCCCATCCTCTTTGCGCCCTCCTATTCCACACAAAAAGTTTTTCACGCCAATCTTATTTGCGTGTGAGATTATGGCATGAAGACATGAGGGAAGAAATAGAGTCTCAGTCCAATTGGACTCCTTATGACCCAATCCTATGTGACTTGGTTTGGTTCAAAATCAAATCCAAATTGATTCCAATTCCAATCCAATTTAGGAACTAGGTCCAAATCATATTTGGACCAGCACAAATCAACTCGAATCAAACAAGTTAATTAAATTAAATTTGATTTAATTTGTCTAGGATTAAGATCTAATTATTTGATCAAATCAAATAATCATGGCAACAATTGCCATCAGATCCTTCTTACTAACTTTTAGCAAATTCTGTTTATTGCAACTTTTGTATTGGATTAATCATCAATCATATTGATAATTAAATCCTATTTTGATTCATAATCGTAATTTAACTATCTGATCAATCAAAGATCTCTATTGTGTGTGATCTCATAGGTTCTATTCTGTCTGGTAGTGCAATATACTGTAATCCCTATCACAATATCGTCAAAACTCTTTTTGATGGGTTGAAACCATTCCAACTCTGTCCATCAAGGATTATCGATCATCAAGACGATATTTGATGAGTCTCATAATTCACTAGTGATACCTAGCGGTAAGTAATGACAACCCAGCAGAATGAAATTATTGAACCTCTAGGTGCAGTTATCGTATGATTCAATCCTTCTATCGTGAGTTCCGACTAGGCGGAGGTCATGAAAAACTCCTCAAACCCCAACATCAGTCATATGCAAGATTGGCTCGACTCGAGTTCATTTGTAATTTTTCATGAAAACTCTTTTTCAGTATTCACACTTGCTTCGATCGAAGACTTTCTGAATTCAGTTTTGCGAATCGCATAGAACTACTCCTTTTCTACCACGATCAATAGATTCTTTCTAGGTGCATCTTACTGCTAACAATAACCTGAACCAACTGTAGTCAATATACACCATCAGGATCTAAATGGCTAGGAGGCCAAGTAAGTATGTAGTTAAACTACAGTAGCCTCATTGCGAATAGCTGAGGCACTGCAGATCAAAGAACTACTCACACCGTTGCAGCATCGAGTAAACCACTAACGAATGAGTAGACATCCAAGTGACTTCTCGTGTTGGTCATGCTCAGTGCAAATTGTTCTCTAACAATCATCTGTACTTTCACTCCAATATCTCCACACTATGCACTCGAGACTCATTTGCCTGGAAGGAAAGCGATATGTGCATTGATCTAATTGGTTTGATTATCATTCTCCGTGATAATCTCTCGATCGGAAGCTTTTAGGGATTCATCATCAATGACATATGTCCCAAATTTTTAATATTTTAAAAATATATATCATCATCTGCTAATCTTTGGGACGAATCATGAATACATATAAAACATGATTGGAGTAAAAACTGCCCATTTTATTCAAAATAAAAATTACAAGTGTAATATTATATCTTAAAATTATAATATACGTCAGTCAATAATTGACTTCTAAGATATATATCTAACAAAATATAGTCAAAAAAAAAATAAAAAACTTGTCCAAGAGGTTTGCTTGTTAGCCTGTGTTTGGTAATTGATTCAACCTGTTGCCTCCGAGACTGTAGGATTCTACATGGTATGGTGCTGCTTAATTGCAATAACTACTGACAACTCTTTATGATGCTTGATTCTGTTTAATTGCTTTATCGTCTTGGCTTGTCGAAGTAATTCACTCCTTAAAACTATGGACAGCTAAATTATCATGGTCAGCAAAAACCATTGAGCTTGCAATAACAGGTCTGTGATATCCAGGGAATCAAAAATGCTATGTCTCATTGCATACATTGTCATTTGCGGTGCCGATGTTCATCGCAAACGAGTTGAATAATTCATCAAGCAAAAAGAATCTTGAGATTCCTTGGTATATTTGCACAGACGTTATTCTTGAGGGAGAAATTCTGCAGAAATAAATACAAGCACCGGGTTCACTTCCATGGCACCATGTCCTGTTGTCACATAATCAAGTATTGTTCTATATGCTCAATGGGGAACAAAAAGCTGATATTTAACCTCCACTTTGTATGGAGACTGGATTATTCAGAAATGTGAAGCAGCTGATGTGTAACCTTTCTATTGTTCAGGTGTGACGTCGTATATGGGGTCAGTGCAGGTTGGAAGTTTAGGAGCAACGGGACATTTACATGTCAACACTTCCATTCTCTTGTGTGTTAGATTTTTATGTTACCAAAAGCATTTCCCATGGAGCTAATGCTGCTGGGATGGTGGGGGAAAAGTGCGAACAGACACAACCATGTGATGGAGCTGTGGACCACATCAGCATCTCAAGATACGCATCCGTAGATAAAGCAGAAGAGGCATAAATTTTCTCAGCCGTTGGGTATTGCAGATGATGTGATGGTTTCCATATTGTTCTTAGGGTGAAGCTATTTTGGTGCTGCTGCTGTTCTTTTCTTGTGTGGCGGAAGATGATTGGAGCAACTCATGAGGCTGGACTATTCAATGCCATGCCAGTCGAACACCATGCTAAAGAAGGAAAGTTCTCGTGCCCATCGGGTCCTTTGATGGTCTTCCTCTTCTAATTTCCCACATTCAGAAGAGTAGAGAAGTAGTGTTTTGGATTTTTTTGATTCGTAGAAAGAATTTTTTCACGGCAATATCCTTTATGAAAAGCTATCAAGTTGATGTTTGGGTATATGATATTCAAAAAATAATTTTTTCATATCCAATTAGTCATACAAAAATGACACGTTGTGAGGTAGTTTATGTTTACTTGAACATCTATTTTTTAAAAATATTATATAAAATATATATTATATCTTTAGTAAAAAAAATTTTATTCTATTCTATTTAAAAGCTTAAAGATATTTTTTTTAAAAAAAATACTTCAATTTTTAACCAATTAGAAAGTGATTTTTCTATATTTCATATAATTTTTTTTCTCAATAAAATATGAGAATCTTATTTTTACTGAAAAGTTACTTTTTTTTTTTTTTTTTTTCATATCTCTTATTTGAAAACTTCAATCAAATATGAGATTTTTTTTTATTTTATTTTTCCGCTGACCACACTTTTTCCCTCCCTCTTCCTGCAAACACTCGATATATATTTTAATCTTGTTTCTAAAAGGGAATTGTCTTATTCGTCCTATTTTAAAGATGCAACTTGTTGGTTTTCTACCATGCATATTGGAATTCACGTTTGCCTGCATTTATCAAGCTTTGCCGAAGCGGTGCAAGTTGGAGATGATGCAGAAAGTGCCCATGTGGATGGCAGCCACCAAAACTGCCATGCCTGTGCCCCCTTCTTTGCAACTTGAACGAGTCCGTGTCATGTTACAGTAAAGCGAATGCTGGAAATTCGAATATTCTTCATTCAGATATTTTTCTTCTGCAAAAATAAATTCAACAAGAAAAACGCAAAGAAGCACCTGCCCCAGTTAAGGTTCCACCAAAATTATCGTCTGAATGATATTCTCTTTGTTTCCTCCATGAAGTCATCCATTTGGCGTCGTCGTCGAATCCGGTGGCGGAAGGATGCCACATTCCGAGCTGATGTATCCATCCCTGATTGGCCTGGGAGGTGAGGCCCCCCCACCCCCCCCCAAAAGGCACACCAATGTGGCTGATAGGGACAAGAAACCGTGGCTTCAAATGGCTATAAGAAGCCAAAGGAAAATTTTTTGCACTCTGGCATGTGGGGTGTTTCCACATAACGTGATGCCATAAACATGGTTAGTGTATTATCGTCTGAGCTGAATATTCTCCTGAAGAAATTATTCCCAGAAAAAAAAAAAATTTATTTCATAATCTCCGATATCATCCATATGCACGGACGGGTAGGTGATTCACACGAGGCAGGGCAAAGTTTCTCCTTATGATGTAGCAGGTTGCTTATAATTATTTACCTTATTTTTAATTATTTTTGAAATCCATCTAATTGTCAGATTTGGTGGAACACTTAAGGATCGATCAACGATCACATTAATGCAATGAAGGTCGTGGTTCTGCAAAACAACTTCCTTACGTTACAACTTAACAGATAATCCCATTCATATCTCTAGCACGGATGATTTGGATTCAAAAAGACAGCTCGTTCAATGAGTTTGTTTCATTTGGTATACAAAGTCAATCAGCATGCAGAAGTAGCAGCATATATGTTGCATGCTGCTTATCTGTGAATAGCAGTAATTTGTCTCTTTGCTACTTCACATATCCTTTTCTAAGTTTACTTGCTGCGAGTGGAATCTTTCATTCCTGGCCCTCAGTTGATGTGTCAGCATAGGAGTACTGATAGATGCTCACGGTAATTCAATGAGGAATATATTTTATCAACATGCTGTGGCTACAATATTTTTTCCAAATTTATGGACGAGTGGTAGGAGAGGAACGGTCTTTCAATGAATTTAAACTTAAACTTCATTTTTTTTCTTTAAAAGCAAATAAGGACTAAAAAAGTAACATGCTCGAAGTAATAGTGCTATTCTCGCACTAATTGAATACATGTATCTTGCTCTTTGTTAAGGTATCACATATTTATAGAGAAGTTAACCGTGCCTGCTAATTGAACGGAGAGATATATGGCCAATCATATGATATTCTTCAACAAATCTTTCTGCTTAGTTTTTGATTTTTTTTTTTTTTTTTTTTTTGATGGATATATCTATGTTAGTATTAATTAATTGATCCGACTTACCAAAAAAATAAATGAGGACCAATATTTAGCATGGTGGTTGATGGAGCATATGTATACGTACATTCTTGCACTATAACCGCTATGATCATCCACGCCGAAGAATATTATTCGTGGGTAAAAAGTGTTTGACGATGGCCAACCGCCACCTTGCGGGCATGATAGATTCTCATTCTCTATCAGTATAACAATTATTGAGCTCAAGCATCTTAACCTAATCCCATGTTTCCCTATTCATCTTTCCTTCTATTATTTAGGTATTATTCTCCCCGATCCGTTAATATACCCCTCAATCCCACTCCTTTCTCTACTTGCACCACCACCACCTCGACCCCTGAAATCCTTTATATTCCCACCCCTCTTCCATTAACCCCTTCACTTCACACAAGCACCAACCTTATTAGCAACCTATAGCTCTCTCTCACATCTTACACCAGCATTGCCAGGCTCTGACCGCATCAGAAGTCTTTTTCTCATATAAGTAAGAAAATGGCTTCTATTCTCGTGAGCGTTTTCTGTTTCCCAATCACCAACGACTTGAGTCACTCATGAGGACTTGTTTTATTTTTCAAACAGGGAATGAAAGGAAAGAGTGGGAGTGTCGGAATTGACATCCACTTGGCGTCGAATGCTGTCCTACCCGAGTTTGTGAAGGAATGCGGTGATGACGAGAGCTTGCCACCTTGGAAATGGATATGGGACGTGTGGAAGTTTGCCCAGGAGGACACCAACCGGGTGACCTTCTCCCTAAAAGTGGGGCTGGCTTGTCTCCTGGTGTCACTTCTCATACTCTTCCGAGCTCCATACCAAGTGTTCGGCGCCAACATCATCTGGTCCATTCTCACCGTTGCCATCATGTTTGAATACACTGTCGGTATGTATATATCGAACGTCCCCCTGCCATGCATGCATGTATTTGTTGATATGGGAACCGTTCTAGGTGCTTCTAAAACCTAATTCAAGCATGTTACACCATGCACGTGTGGCGCATGCTATACCGGCAGCAGCTGGGGTAACAAGATTATGCAGCAAAATGCATTATGCCCATGAATTTATGCAAAGCATGGGGCGTCGCAATCTTGATGAATTAATTTTATTTTCTAGAATTATAAAGAGTGAAATTAATTTGCGGCTGTCAACTACCCATGCAGGTGCTACCTTCAATCGAGGATTCAATCGGGCCCTCGGAAGTCTACTAGCTGGAATCATTGCCGTAGTGGTGATCCAGGTAGCCATTTCCACTGGACGCTTTGCAGAACCTTACGTCATTGGCCTCAGCATCTTCCTGATTGGTGCGTTTCCATTCCGATATATTTTCTTATAATACCGTCACTCAACCAACCAGAATTGGTTCCCATCATCTAATCAAATCTTATATATATATATATATGTATTCCTTCTTGATGGAAGAAATGTCGGTGAATAGTATTGTGTGGATGTCAACATGCAGGAGCTTTTACGTCCTTTATGAAGCTATGGCCTTCGCTAGTGCCGTACGAGTATGGCTTCAGGGTCATCCTCTTCACCTACTGTTTGATTATTGTCTCGGGCTATCGGATGGGAAACCCAATCAGGATTGCCATGGATCGCCTCTACTCGATCGCGATCGGCGGGCTCGTCGCCGTCCTCGTCAATGTCCTCATCTTCCCTATATGGGCTGGCGAGCAACTGCACAAGGAGCTCGTCAAAACCTTCAACTCCGTCGCCGACTCCCTCGAAGGTTCCCCTCCACCTTCCGACCCTTTACGCTCGCTGATTCCTGCAGCATTCACTAAATATGGCCGATGATAGTCTTGCCTCGTTTTCTTTCCGTAGAGTGCGTGAAGAAGTATCTAAGTGATGACGGCTCCAACCGACCCGAGTTCACAAAGACTGTGAAGGATGAATTCTCGGATGAACCAGCATTCCGGAGGTGCAAGGCTACATTGAACTCATCGGCTAAATTTGATTCCTTGGTACGTACGACACTACCCAGCTAGTTGTGACTCTTGTTCCTTCAATTTTGTGGTGCTCATTATTATGAGCACATAAATGATTCGATGGTGACTCTTTTGGAAGGCAAACTCAGCCAAATGGGAGCCACCGCACGGGAGATTCAGGCATTTCTTCTACCCATGGGCAGAGTACGTAAAGGTGGGCGCAGTGCTTCGGCACTGCGCTTATGAGGTCATGGCGTTGCATGGCTGCCTGCATTCAGAAATTCAGGTATCATCTATCAGTCTCGTAATGTTACGTTCCCCTTGTTCTTGCTTCCTTACCCATCCATAGTTATAAAAATGGTACTTTTCCCGTTGTTATGAAAGATTCATCGTCATTGACCAACTAGAAAGATTTTTGTTCGAGTATCTTAGGCAGTTAAAATTGGTTCCGAAGACAAACTTATCCGCATGCTTTTAACTCCCAGGTGCTGCCCCTTGAGAATAGGATCAGATGCTTTTATTTGCGACGGAACCTCATCCAATTGGAAACTTGTTGCTCTGGATTAAGCGATCACTGTTTGCATTAGGATTCCTTAGATCTATTTACAACCATGATTTTCCACTCAAGAAAATGCACTGTTTAGTCAGAAGATTTCATGAATTGAAAGGGAGAGGAAAAGCTAATGCTTCACAATATGAGGGGCCAAATGTTAAACAGACTACTCTCTAATTCATAATTCAAGTTGTTCTTCCACCCACCTAAAAAAAAAAAAAAAAAAAGGTTCAATATCCCACGATTGTACGATCGTCCGTGAACTATTTCACGTTATGCCATGCAATACGAGAAACAATTTATAGGCTGGATTTATTTCTTATGATCATTGAAAGAATTCTGCACGATCATTGTTGACTCACTTTTCGTGGAAACGCATGGCACGTGATCATTAATTATTCATACAATAATAATTTTGGTTTCTTCTACTCCTAAAAAATATATCTAATATCATATTCGAAGTTTTGGTCAAATTCCTGCCATCTTTCTAAAACAGAAATTTAATCCTTAAAGACAAATTATTCCTTAAGCATGTCCACAGAAACCAGACACCAAAACAATGGAAAAATCAACGATTCTCCAACAGCCATGGCCTCCAGCTTTTTCTTTATCTCCAACGAGGAATAAGACAGACTTGGTAGTATATAGCTCACCTAATCATCATTTATACCACATCTCGTTAGTCCGTCTATTACTATTCTACAAATCAGCTGAAAATCATCTTTGTTCCTTTGCCATGACCAAAACCCAAAAATGGGTAGAACCTCCTAGAAATCCCCTCTCTCCTGAACTTTAAAAAGAGTCTTCAATAGAGCAAACCTGATTATTTTAACTAAAAACCTAAGAAAACAATCGGAGCTGAAGAAAAATTGCATAGCCCTGACCAGAGATGGAGAGAGAACAAAAGAACAAAAGGAGGAACAAAGCTCAAGCTTCAAATGAGAATGTACATCCAACTGTTGGCAATTATCAAGACCTGAGACAGTGAAACATAGCTAGGGACCTGCAAGATGACAGACTTGGTCCTTCAAAATGCTAGGATGGAGAACATTCTAACTACATAGAAAAGATGTATTAAACCCTGCAAAATCTGATTTATGCTTTATTCAATGTCTTTATGCAACGCTACTACCATCTAGAACCAAATTTCTGATACAAGGATTATTCGATTCATATAGCTGAACAAGACGAGCAACAACAGCAATAGCAGCTAGTAGCCATGTAGTACAAGCAAGAGAGCTGCACGAACTCTAGAGCAAGTTGCTGAACTAAAATTTGGTATTACCCGCAACTTAGTGCCTCGTGTATGAGTAGCATTTTAGATATCTGGCATTCAGACAGAACTGAAACCTAGCAAATCAAGATTACCCTGGCTTCCTAACAAAATGGACAAATTCAGAGCATTTACTAGTAGAATTCTATGCAACATGATAAATCTAAAAAGGTTCCACAATACAACAGTTTTCACAAAGATGCTTAAAAATCAATCATATTGATAGATGCAGAATGGTGCCAGATTTACTATCAGTTTGATCATCTGCAAAAGGACATGAATTGAAGAAGTATACAGTATACAACCTACTGACATTTATCTTTCATCATAACCAGAGAAAATTGCTGAGGTAATAGATAGCTTAAGTTAGCTCGATATTAGAACATGGTGTCGTTTGGCTTAAACAATAAACCTAGATGAAATCATCTCCAAGTTGCTAATATCTAATTCGAGAGGGCATAATATCAGGCATCCACATAAAGTGCAGCCATCTGATCAGATCAGTCACAAGAAACACAATCAATTCCAATGCAAAGATGAGATGGCACACAAAACAAGCTAACTATTTTTGAAATCTGTACGATAAATATGTTGATGGTGGTGCCAAGTCTGAGCTACACCCTTATATGATGCACAAGCTTTTTCTGTTCAAGCTGATGTTAGACCTTATCCAAAGTTAAAAATAAATATTCTGTAGAGAGGTGTTGGAGGAAATTTGACAATCTATAAACTTTCAGCATAACAATCTAACATCCATCATATGCTTCAAAAGTTGGGTACTAGAACCTATTTCTGAAGAAAAGGCATCTTACTCTTTTGCAGGCACCCTACAATCTTAGATGTGCATTCCAGTCAGAGATCCTTGATGCAACCAACCAGGCGGCAGAGTTATTGCGCAGCCTGGGGAAAGATGTAAGCAAGATGACGCGCAACCTCCAAACAACTCTACTAAAGCATCTTCATAAGTCGACAGAACGCCTCCAACGCTCCATAGACATGCATTCCTATCTTCTTATTACCTCAAATCCCGATTACTATGATTGCCCAGCAAAACCAGCTGCTAAACCCTTGAAAACTCTCTCTTTCAACCCAAAGGACTTCTCTGATGGCTTAACAGAGCCAGAGACTACCAAAGTAGAGCCCAATGCACCATTAACAATGGCTGTCCAAGCTGAGTCTTACCATGAGACTATGAAGAAGCAACAGAGGAGGCTGCATTCATGGCCTTCAAGAGAGGTTGATGATTTTGAAGAAGATGGAGGTATTGATGCTGAACTTATTCCAAGGATGCGTGCACTTGAAAGCACCACAGCTTTGTCGCTTGCTACATTCACCTCACTTCTCATTGAGTTTGTGGCTCGACTTGATCACTTGGTTGAAGCGGTTGACAAGCTTGCCAAGATGGCCAAATTCAAGCAAGAGTGTACAAGCTAAAGGAAAGCCCTAGGACTGCCTATCTTCTTCTTGATCACAAGTACAAAAAATAACATTTGTAAAAGAAGCGAAGGCCTGAAAAAATATTGTTGAAATTAACAACAATCACATGTTCCAAACTTTTAATCTAGAGCCCCTGGATGCTAAAATTGTGTTGCTTCTCATTTTTTCTCACTACATTGGTAACAAAATGCTAAAGCAAGAATGTCTCAGGGTCTAATTTCTTCAGAGGAACTCAAGTAATGAAGGAAAAGAATATACTTTTAGAACACATCAACTACAAAAGTCAGTCTAATTCAAGCTTAGAAATATGTGCCCTTGACACATCCTTCTGTTGCATCAAAAGCTCAAAGGATTTTCATTAAAAAAACTCAACACAAAAAAGAAAATAAAAACAAGTTTGCGGTATAGCCCAGAAGACAGTTAATACAAAAAACGGAGGGAAAAGGCAAGACTGCAAAAAAAAACAGTACATTAAACATGTGCTTTTTAAGAAAAGATGTGTCGCACAATAATGTACCCCATGTTCCATATATTAACATATAACTCATGTTCTGCGGTAATATTTTCAAATGCATTGGAGTAACTCAGCACAGCACATGATCACAAGAAAGGTGCAAATTATGAACTCTTCCATTTCTTCTTGATGCCGATACATCAAAAACAAAAAGTCTGAATGCTGCCAACAACTACATCCCATCAATGATATTGATTACAAGATTTCAGGGGTGCTAATAGTGAGCAACATCAGCAAGACAACAGTATTCAGATAATAACTTGTCCATTCTACTGTTACTTTCTTTACTCCAGATAAGTTTTTGAGAAATAAGCAACTATATAACCAGCAGCTGGCATCTGATGCAAAATAGATGTAGTTCCATTTGCTGAAAAATACTCATCATCAAATTCTTGGAGCTGCATGGAACATCCAGTATTAACCTCAGAGTAAATTACTGGGAATTTTGCACTCAGTTTTTTTTTTTTTTTTCACTTGGTAAAGATGAATTATTATATTAAATGAGAAAGTAAAAGCAATCATTCCAAGGAAAAGCAATTATATAATAATATGTTAAGTCACAAAACAAACAAAAAAATTTTGAAAAAAAAAAACTTGCCTCCTCCAATAGTTGCTTCTGGCAGCCGCTCAATTGAATACTTATGCTGTGTAATGTACATGATAGGCACTCCAGGAATCTACCCAACATACAGCATGTTCATTTCCATAGGCACCATAAAAAGGGATTTAGATTGTCAAAATTGATCTACCACATATACCTTGCGTATCCTTCGTTTCAAGTCTCTATCACATGTAGCAACGATGTAGCACTTGTGCTGCTCCAAAAAAGTAAAAACTTCTTAACGATAAGCTATAGGTAAAATACAGTCAAGATATATATAGCACTCTCGAACATTGTAGTTTATGGCAAGCGAGGCAATATATTAAAAAACGCAAATGATGTTTCAATGATGGAGAAAAAACAATTGCAAAGGTTACAGGAAAATGAAGGGAACTAGTTTGAAGCTTCGAGGGATGTGGTGAGCAACATTGAGCAGAAAAATGTGCATCAACATTGTTATGACTTACGGCTCAAACAATAGCACACAGAAAGGTTTGCAGCCTCAATAGGCCCCATACCGGTTGTCAATATGGTACATACCTCAGTACTGCCATTCAGTACAGAGTCGCTAAAGTTCCAGCAACCTACAGTACACTATCCTATGCCCTGCACCAGCCAGTACAATCCAGTGCAACAAATCATGGTATAATATGCTATAACAGTATCTCACATTAACACACCAAAAAGAAGAAGAAGAAGAAGAAGAGGAAGGGCGAAAGTAGAAAGGTAGGACAGAAGGAATGCATTCAGAGGGAGAAAAAGAGAGCACATTTTGTTACAATCTGTGTAATCCTTGCTCTACTTGCTAGAGTGAACGCTTACTTTGGCGAAATGATTGTGCTACATCAGTATGTAGCCGCTCCTCTTAGTATACTTAAGTGATATGAGCTTTATAGAAAAATTCCCTTTGCACCACTTAGCTAGGATTGATGTGATCCAATAAATGTTACAGTGTATTAGTACTTAGTAGAACACCCATAGCTAATGTGCATCAATCTACATACTATAAAAGAAAAACATAACCAGAATTCTCAAAAGAAATAAATAGCCACAATTGTCATGCAGTTCTCTCCAAACTAAAATAATTTCTTCCTTTTTTTAGTACTCCTGTAGTGATCCTTGACTATGCTTCTTTTTTGGTATTTCCATTAGTTTGAATTTTCTCTGTTCTTTCCCCTGGTCAAATTTCTTTTCGAACACGTAATATAACACTCCAGGCCTCAGAACACATGTAAGCTCACACGACACATTTCAACATATCAGAAGTTCGAGGTATTTTGGCATCTAGAAAAATATACAGAACTACAGCTTATACACTTTCGGAATAATGGTGGTTGTGCATAAGTAAATCAAAATTGTAGGATAAGTGATCAAAACAGAAGCTCTCAAAAACTACAACCGATAAAATACTTTAAAAGAAGAGCACTGCCAGATCAACTTTTTGATAAAAATACCAAGTTGTGGTACAAAGACATGTACATATGCATTCAAAGTTACCTGAGTGACCCTTTCAACAATGCAATCATCAGCATAAGTTCCTTTATGTGTGCATGGTAGTCTCTCAAACCTAGGGTCCTTGGCAATCCTGTCACAGTAACAGAGAAGGCACCATGCATACAGAAAATCAAAGTATTGGTGACATTATGAGGGATTTGCATGTGCAAAGAACATGCAATCTTACAGATACTTCTGGCAGACCACATGCAACATGAAAATGACCATCCTGTCCGACCAAACAGGGAAAGGCATTCCTACCTTAGAGCAACACGATACTTCTGTCCCAGTTTTTCAAGCTCAGCCATAACGCAATCCGTGATACATGGAGTGCCTTCACAACCCAATAACAAAAGATGCAATAAATCAAAAAATAAATTCCAGGTTTTAAACATTAATCATAACCTAATAAAAAAATAAATAAATGAAACAAGCTGCTAGGATTCTGTGTCAACTCACATTTTGCATAGAGGCAGTCCATCATTCCCTTCTCCAAATCCAACTGCATGGAAACACGAGTCATCAATCATGTGAACATCAAGACAATAAATTAGCATAAAAACATATCACAGAACCTTATTTAGTAGCTCTCGTCTGATAATTTGTGCTTCAAAATGACCATGTTCATGATTACCAAATACTATTTTTCCCACATCTAGAGCCTGTACTCTTACCAAGTCTCATGGAATCCTAGATAGTTGTTGCACTAGTTTTTGTGGAATAACCAACCTTCTTGCCAACCATCCTTCCAAATCTTCTAGTAAGTTCCTCTCTTTCTTAAAGTTGCCATGTATAGGAATTTTGAAACACTTTATAGAAAATGCATTAGATTGATGGCTTATCACAAGAAGTTCACTAACATCAATGAATCATAACTTGATCCACATAACTGAGCCCACCTATATGAAATGATTTGCCATTTCACAAGGTTACTAAGGTACATGTTACCATTTGGCCCTCCCATCAGAACAATTCTCGATCATATGTAGCTTCTTCAAATATTCAGTGCAACATCCTGACGTTCAATCATTCTTCATTGACCAACCCCTACCCCCCAACAAAAATAAATAAATAAATAAAATCCCTTCTCTCCCAACCTTCCGAGTCAAATCCAGAACCATCAAAGCCTATTTTCTTCTTTGTTGCACAAAAACACACCAGCAAAATTAACTACTCAGCACTTTTACCATCATAAGGTGAGACCACCGCTTCTTCAGACGACTCATATATAATTTATTTATTTTTCCTTGTTTCCTGCACACTTAATAAGGAGCAGAAATACTTGTTATCAAGGAATAGCATATTTGGCAACCTCATAAATAGGCCTACCCAAATATTTTGAACATGATGTTCTTATCAAGATTCATCATGATTTAGCTTGATGATGTCTGAAACAAAAAAAAAAAAATTATGCAAACAGCTAAAGATCAAATATGAAAGCCTACTCTCATGCCCCATGAAACTTTCAAAAGACCAAGATGCTATTTTATGTCTGCTTTCAAAGCTAAATTGGGATGGAACCAGCTACTAAAAGGAGTTAATATGGACTGATGATATAATTCCACTCATGTCTATTGTTTTGATTAGTAGATGAAGCCGCTAGTGTTGATTCAATCAACAGCTGGACCTAAATGGTTCAAGGCGAACACTACTGCAAACTTGTGTACAGTGGGCAACCACATATTGTTGCAAATGAACACTTGCCATATTTGCACGACCCATGAATCCAATTGGAGCTTGCAAGGGGCAGGCATGAGTTGTTCCTTTTGAAAAATTACTAGATCTCACAAATACCATTTCCAATAATAGTGGGTCTTAGAGATAGGATTCCACATAATCTCAAAACAATAGACTTGTTTGGCCTATAGGATATATGGGCAAACACAGAAGAGTGGTTAAAATAATTCATGTTCAATCTCTGAACTTTCATAAGCTTCTTCACTTTGCTTCTTGCCACCTCATGATTTGCCACGTTAATTTGTTGTCTAAGGACCTTAACAAAATTTAAAAGACCAAATATTGACTCATTTAAGTGTGAAAACAACTGGATCCTTACATGAAAGGTTGCTCTTCGAATAATTTGGATAATTTAGAGTCTTGGCAAAATGATATCCAATGAACAAAAGAAAGAAGTCATTTAATATTCATACAATTCTTTTGTCATTCCAAAATGTTTCTTAAATTGGAAAGCTTGACAATATCGAATAAACGAAAGAAACAAGTGTCCTAAAGCATAGTATTTTTTTTGTTCTTGTTGTTCTAAAATCATGCTTAAATTGGAAAGTCTGCTTATCATATATCATTTCACAACTAATTTATTGTGGTTGCTAAGGTAGGCTAAGATGGGCCTTCGAGAGTAATGCGTAAACACTTTTTTGGTACAAGAGTATGTGCAAACACTTTTTTAGGCATGGGAGTATGTGCAAAAAACTTTGATGTAACTACTGATAAATTTATACTTTACAGGGTGTAGGGAAGGCCTGACATCAAGAATAAAATGCAAGGCTACCGCCAGATGCTTATCAAACAGAAATTGCAATCATGGGATCCTGGCTATGGAGGTGTTCGATACAGACACCTAATCATAAAGCTATATTCTTATTGATTAACATGAGATTTGACGGTGGTGAGAGTTCCTTTGAAAAGAAATTCTTCCCTTTGCCTTTTCGTGGCTTCTATGAGAAAGAAGCAAATTTCTCATATGCAGATGATAAGTTGGATATCATGCTGGACTATATTATGAGGCTGCCCTAGCTATAGTACCAAGACTTTTGACTATCCTTTTGTTGTTTATGCGGAAGATGGGCCTTGTCTCAATGGTAAGAGTGCTCCAATGTGACCTGGGCGCCATGGATTCAAAACACAAAAATAGCTTCTCCACAAGCAGGTAAACAGTAAGGCTGCGTACATCTAACCCTTCCTAGACTCTACAATGGCGGTTCCCTTGTACACTAGAATGCTCTTGTATCCTCATATTGCTTATGCAGACAGACATCTTCAATTTCACTTGATCCATTTCCATAGATGGTTTGATGAGCCATCATCCCTTCTCTAATTATTCTGAATGTTAGCCTAAAAAACTCTTGTTCCAATTCCATAGTTGGTTTGATGAACCATCATCCTTTGTCTAACTATTCTAATTATTAACCTAAAAAACTCTTCATCCTATAATTCTTTCATTGAAAGGGAAACAAAGGAATTTGCATATTAAGTAGGATGATTTTTTTTTAAATCTCTTCTTCCTTGTTTCTTAGACCCCATTTGGCAATGCTGTGGGTAGCAGAGCTTTTGCATATAAAACTTGCAACTATAGAACTTTCACTAGTAGAGTTTTAATAAAAAACTATTTGATGTTTCATAATAATGTTTCCGAAGTGAAGTGGAACTTTAACATCTATCTGGTAACCAAACTGACCAAATACTTTTAGTACCAACAAATAACAATAAAGAACATTGCATAGTAGTTTCAATATCTAATTATTTGTAATATCAGAAATTCTTAATTTATAAATTATTTATCTTGATATTTTCATCAAATAATATAATAATAATGATAATAATATAAGTAAACCAATATCATGTATTATTTTTATATTGTACCACATTGTTATTGTATTATGCTATCAAAAACCATAGTTATAAAGTATGTTTAAATATAAATAATATAATTATTTTTATGGGTGATTACTAAGTAAAAAAAGAACATCATATTGGCAAATAAGGTTTGCCATATCGATTGGTATCGTCTGGTATAGGGTGACCACACCAATATGCAGTCTTATATCGTACAAACACTTGAGTATGCCTCATCGTCCCATACCGTATCATGTACTGATACCACAACAGGATAGTATCGGCATGAGATCAAATATTGAGACAGCAAATCTTGTTAGCAAGCTGGATAGTTTTTGTTTCTAATAGCAATATAAATATGACTTTGTTTACCTTGATATAAAAATAACAATAAAAGTGTTCGCATATCATAATCATGAAAAAACACCAACTTAAACGATTATGACAATTAAAATATCTTAAATATTTTAAAAAAATAGTATCGGGACTTGAACCAGGTCTCTCGGGTAAGCTTTTGCCCCCACACAAAAAGAAGAAGAAAAAGAAGCTATCTGACACATCTCAAGCAGAGTTTTTGCCCAAAAGCCTCAAAGTGGAATTTTTTACTCGTAAATCTTTGAAGAGCCAAAAGCTGTTTCAAAATTTTTACCAAATATATCAAGATCATCAAAAAGAACTTTTGATCCTCCGAGAAGCACATTGTGGCTCTCCAAAAGCAAATGTCAAAAGGGCCCTAACCAGCCTTTATACCCATGAAGAAGAAAAATCCTAATTGAACACCAAATAAGAGTGCGAACAGATTCATTAATGGGTTAGATCTCTAAAAAAATAAAAATATAAAAATTACTCCACGCGTTGTCCTATATATATTCAGTCCAAACAAGCACAATAAATCAATAAAGGAGTAAAACTGTTGGCAGAACCCACCTTATTCTGGATAGAAAAGTTGATAAAGTTGGTATCCACAATGACCCTATAAGGCGGGCCAAGCGCCGTATTGTACTTGAAGAACAGAGCCGAGGAAACGGCCGGTCTATCAAACACCAACCAGCGCAAGAATCAAATAAGAATGCAAGGAGAAAAGAAAGAAATAGTGGGATGAAAGATAGACCAGCCATGGCTTACACGTTCCGTGGGAGTTTCTCCTTCTCTAGATCTTTCTTCTTAGGGTTTAGGACCTCTTCCTTGTATCTGCGGGACAGAGAGGGTCCAGAAGCAAGCTTAAGAAGAAAAAGAACCGAAGGGGCGGAGAAGAAGAGGATTGGAGAGAGAATTTGCTCACTTTCTAAGGGTTTTGGAGCTCACGAGCCTCTTTACGACGGCGAATTTGGGGCCTTTCTTCGCCTTCCCCATTGCCGCGAAACCCTGGAAAAGTTAGTTGTCCTCGTTCGGTTTGGGAGCTCAAGGGGAGGACGACGCACCACCGACAAAAAGACCGCCGACGAGAGCCGCCGCTAAATAAAGAAACCAGGGCAAGATCAGAGGGCGGTTCTCCCGCTGTCAGAAAATCGAAACGGTCCAGTCCGGCTACGTACTGCACGCATCTCGACACGTGATCGATGGGGTAAGCTGTACCGTACCGTGTAAACGGTCTGGATGCGGGTCAGGTCCCCTCAAGACTCAAGTGATTCGATGCAGCATCCTTTGGATTGGGCTTTCACGCCTCTCAAAGCATGATCCAGCGGCCAACGTCACAGCTAAACCTTTTACGATACACGGATAATTTGTGTAAACGAGTAGAGTTTCGTTTGGAATTGCCGGTAGAATTTTTACAACTTTTCAAAATAAAATTGTTGAGAAGTAAAATTTTTGAAAATAAATTTTTAAAAAAAATTTATTTATTATTTAATAATCATATTTATAAAATAATTTAAAATTTTAACATAAATTTGATAATTAAAATAAAAAAAATATTTTTGATATGATAAAATGACAATAAAAGATATTACATAGTATAATAGAAAATAATATAGTATAATATTATATATTAAAATATTATTATACTATATAATATTATTATCATTTAATATAATATAATATAATATATTATAATTATAATTATAATTTATAACGTAACATAATATATTAATTATAATCTAATATAATAATAGATTATAATATAATATAATATTATTATTATTAAAATATTATTATGTCATATTGTATTATTATAATATTATTATATTAAAATATTATTATGTTATATTATATTATTATAATATAATAATATTATAATAGATTATATTATATGTCTATGACATAAATTATAATATTGTAATATCAAATTATATTTTAACAATATAATAACAATATAATAGATTATATTATATATTTATAATATATCATAATATTAATTTATTAATATATTATATTATATTTATGGTATAATAATATAATATGATATAATTATGAGATTTGTCCGTGGATATTTCTGTCATTAAAAAATTTTACTTAAATCAAAATAACTTTTTGAAATTATCTAGAAAGTACTTTAAGGAAAAGCTTCGAAATAGAGTTTTTTCCAAATAGACCTTTTCAACTTTCTAATAAAGTTAAAATAATTTTTTAATTTTTTATCAAACATCATTGTAATACCCCAAAGTATTTTTTAAGAGTCAGAAAATGCTTTCTGATACTCTAAAAGCTTAGCTAAACAAGGTTCAATTCTTTATGCATCTATGCAGTAAAAATACACCGTCCCATCTTATTGAGCTACGTAACTATCATTTTTCAACACGTATTTAATGCCTGTAATTCTGTTTTTTTATTTGAAATTTTGAATGATGAAAATGTTCCTCCTCTTTTGAAAAAAGTATGACATTCTGTGGCTATATTAAGATATTCTGTAGTCAAATTATGACTTTCTGTACAGTGGAAAGTCATAATTTTTTTCTAAAAATGATAAAGAGGAAAGGATATTTTTATTATTGAAAATTTATGAAATTTTTAAATGACTAAAATGCTCCTTTCTTCTTATAACATCCTGTGGCGAAAATATGATTTGATGTTGTATAGAAAGTCATAATTTGATCACAGAATATCATAATATGATCATAGTATATTATAATTTTTTTAAAAAAAGAAAGATATTTTTATCATTCAAAATTTTAAATAAAAAAATAAAATCTTAAGTATTAAATATGCATTGAAAAATGATAGCTATATGACCTAATAAAATAGAATGATATATTTTTTCTGCACTGCGTACAGTGCACATGGACTTTCTCTTGTGTAAATATACCGGTGCATGCTAAGAGCTCCCTGGTCCCAGTTACATGGGTCGCGGCTCTTCTCCTGATAATGTGATGTGGTGCTTCAAAGAAAACATATATTTTGAAGCCATGTCATAGGTGCTGATGCTCTCGCACCATGTTGGTTAAGAAAACATCCACTAAACTCTTATGGAAGCATTTTATCAAAATAGGACCTCTTTTGGAAGCATGTTACAACTTTTCAGTTTTGCAGATGCATGGTAAATCTTTTATGTTGATTGATTTTTTAGGGTTAAAAAAAAATAACTCTCTCATACATCCTTTTTCTTAAGAATCAGTATTAGCACTTAATCATATGTTTAGGGCAAGGGACTAGATATTCGGAGACACTAACCCTATTTAGTTAGGACAGTTGTTAGTTTATGATTGCTTTTTATGCATATTTCAGCACTTGCAATTGTATTACTCAATCTTTATTAGAACTTTTATATCACTAATTTGATTAATGTTTAGGCATAACTTTTTACATTCATTTACTTTGTTTTCTTTTTCTTTCCTTGTGCTATGATTTTTTGTTATTAGGAAACTAATTATATATTTTGCATCTTCATCTTGTGTGCGTTGTTTTAACTTCCTTTGTCTCCTTTTCCTCTGGAAATCTAGTTCAGACTTTAATATCACTTATCACCTACTCCTTGTGGTTTCTGGTTTCTTCTTTATTTTTGTAAACTACAATATTAACAAAAAAAAAAAAAAAAGCCAATAACTAACTTGGTCAGCAACTCTGTCATCCTAGATTGTGGGCTTATCACCTCCCCCCTCCAAAAAAAAAAAAAGTATAAACAAGAAAAGATGTTGGAACAATAGATGGTTTGTACAGGTAAGATCATCATTAGTTTTTGCTGAGATCCAAACTTCTGCCTTCATTTTTATGCCGATTCATCATTCCACTGCCTTGCTATCGGTCTTGATGTCTATATATCTCGACATCCTCTATCTTGCTTAAGAAAAATTATGTCCTGCATCATGTGCAATATGATCATATCGTCTCATTTCTATAAGCTCCATTCATTATAAGTTTATCGTACTGATAGGTCCACAAGAATGGCATATCTTGAATGGTACGGTGCATGTCCACGTTAGTCTATATAATACGGGATATAATTTACACCATCTTAGTCTCCTGGTAGTCCCGAAGTAACGAGGTGTTCAAACTTATTAATTTTTTTCTGAGAAGACCTTCGTATGTGGTGCCGATTTGGGACGCTAATGATGGTCTTCTCTGATTGATATTAGTCTCCAAGGTGGTGAGAACTCAAACATCCACGAGATAGGGTGTAAAGATCCCCGTGCACGGGATGCCGTCGTCATGCATTATTGCACCATGGGGCCTTTTGGTTTAAAAAATATTTGTTCATTGAAATATTTCCCATGTTGGGCTGCTTAATTTTGTTCTAGTTTTATTTGTGAGGTGTGTTACGGGTTGCTGGCCTCCCTCCTCTTTCTGATCCGGCAGGCTGGAAGCTCCAATTCTTATATCTTTTTTTTTTTTTAAAAAGAAAAGATATTTTCCAAGCCTAAAGTTGGGGGTACGAAAGCTAGATTACTTTTTAATGACAAGGGGCTATAAGCTAAATTCTTCCTTGCCTAGTTTGGCCTATAAATCCTCATCAAAAGAATATTTAGATAGAGAGTACTTTTAAAAGAAAATAACTATAAGGCATTACACATAATTATAATTTAAACTAATCTCAGCAAGCAAGCATGCAGGACTAGTTCAAATAAAGTATAAATTTTTTTTTGTAAATTCTTAAAAAGAAATATTTAGATATAGAGTGCTCTCGTAAAGAAAAGGGCCGGCAAGTATCGTCGATACCTGGTCCAAACCAATCCCGACAAACAGCATGCAGAGAAATAAAACATAAATATTCTTGTAAAGGCTCATTAATAAAATATTATTTTTCTACATGTCATCTTTAAAATAAAATGAGTCCCAAAGATTTACACATAAAATTACCGATGTTTTTTTTTTTATACAAATAAACTATGACACTATTTTAATATGAATATAATTTAAAAGATTAAAATATAAAATATTACGTAAGGTCCGAAAATAACCGCCGTCTTTACGTCAGATCCAATTTTTGATGTATCCAACAATAAAAGTAGCAGCCCTCCACGACGATGTTTAGTTTGAACTAGTGCCGGCAACCAGCTTGAAGGGACGAGTTCAAAATAAAAAAATAAATATTTTCCTATAGTCCGCTGATGGGAAAATATTATATTCAAGCCCCTTTTGCTGTCGTGGCATCGCTTTTTGGGATGAGGTGGCTTATCCGATAGACGATGGCCCTTGTAACAGTTCTGGCCCGCTTATCAAAAAAACAGTTCTGGCCGGAAGAAAGTCCCGGCTCTGCTCCTCAGCCAACGGTCCGAGAGAGGATAGCAAGAGGCGTGGAGCTCCCTCTTCGTCCCGAGATGCGAGCCCTAACCCTAACCCTAACCCTAGCCCCTTGTGAGGGCTCGTTCATGGTAAATTCCCGGCCTTTCTGCACAACGAACGGGATCAAAGCTCTGTTATTTCCTCCCTCTTCTCCCTTGTCCCAGAAAAAAAGAAAGAGATGTTCTTGGAACGTCCTCAGGTGATCATATCTCTCGTCCTCCTCCTTTTCTTGATCTATATTTTTTCAAAGGAACGTGGCTGTGAATTGGAGGTTATGATGTGAATCCGTCAATGGATTCTTGCCCTGGCATTGTTCTGATTCAAGAACTCTTTTGTTACCAGATTAAGAGGAAAAAACAGAAAATTCACCCGACGGGAAAGAATTCTTCTCGTAGCTACATCAAGAAATGTATTTATAATATGATGCAATTGATACCATCTGTATCATCGAGATTTTCTTGATAGACATTTACCAAAATTTGGAAACTTTATGTGGAAGGGCATCATCAGAACGTTAGAGCTTGTAGGCGTTCATGTCCAATGTGTTATTTTAATCTTCTGTATATCAAATGATTTTTTTTTTTGTTCTTTATAACTTCGTTTTGTTCCCGGAGTTCTTTTTTTTTTTTTTTTTTTCAAAATCTTTTCTCTTATTACCCTTTTGATCAGAAGGGAGAAAAGAAAGAAAAAGGGTACGGCCGGATGGTGGTAAATGGGAGGTGGAGGGTTCTTAATTTTGATAGAAACTGGCTATTGGTTCATACGCGACCTTGTTTTTGGCTTTCTAGGTTTGTGAACTGCCCTAAAATGTCTAAGAATGGGGAATGAGTACGATCACTGAAGTTCTTGAAGCGAGAAAGATGTGATATATGAAAGAAAATGGTCGAATCGAAGAGAAAAGTTTATTTGCAACTCCTAGTTTATGTTATCTATTTGCTTTAGTTTCCTTCTGGTTTGACGTTTCTCTAGTATGCTTATAAATAAGAATGAAAAAGCAATTTTTTGCATGATTACCTCTTAAATCAGTAAAATATTTTTGAGCTGGCTCATTACTACAAATTTTCATCTCACTGCTTATATAATAATACCTATTTCTGGTGAATATTTTTACTCATATTACGATAAGAAGCTGAAATATGCAAATATATAATTTATCCCTCTACAATTCATATTTCTTTGCTAAATTATCTTTTATATGCAGCAAGGAAATGTTCCATTTTAGCTTTATTTGCTTGGGACCGATCTTCTTATTTGTGAAATTGAGTTATATATCCAACACTCCTTCATGCTGATAGTTTAAGCAACCATATTAAAACAAATTTGCATATTATATATCATGCAGACATGTAAGGCAATGGATTCAATATGGATATATAGATGAGAAATCATGGAGGCATCAAGGGGAACAACTTTCATTGAATCTACATGACACAGTAATCTCTCTACTTCCTTGAGTAGTTTTCCTTTTTCAATATGATATTGGACATTTCAATCCTGCTGCTTATCTGCAGATTAACTGCAATGCATGTTTACTCTTTGGATTCCACATGGTTGTAGGATTTAGAGAAGCTAGATGTTAGTATTTATTCCAATTTGTCTATTTTCATTTCTGATTTTATTTAGCTACGGTGACTAAATCAGGATATTTTTTCCTGTATACTATTTAAAAATTAAAAAGAAAAGGTTGGATTACCTTAGTGATGTCACTACCTTAAAAGCAGCTTCATACAATATAGGAACTTCTACAAGTGAAAAATAATCATTGGCTCAATCAAATTGCCCTGCATTCCATTGTAATACCATTTCTGAAGGATGAAGATTTCATGGAGTAACCCAAGCGAGCCTAGGTGTTGGAGATCTAACATCATGTGACAATGCATTGGAGGGCTACAAGACGCAGGAATCTCTTAGATTCTATTTTAGCTGTCAATTTGATGCCACTTATGTCTTGTAATTTTTTGTTTTACTGGTTATTTTGAATCAAGGGCCGAGATTAGAAGTTCTCAATATTTATTTGATAGTTTAATTAGGCCAATTACTGTAGCAGAAGCGATTACTAAATGCTTTTGCTTACTGAACACGAGCAATTACTAAAGATAAGCACAATCCGTATGTAGACTTAAATAAGGAAAATATAGTGCAATTGTAGTAACATACTAAACATATATTTATTCTAATGTTGCTATAATAGTTTATCATAGTAACAATTGTTTATCATTCCCTCAAATCTATGCTCTGTCATACATCAAGAATTTACAAGAATGATAAAATAATAAACTAACCATGCCATGAATAGTGGATCTATCAATATAAGAGGAGAAAGGTGGAAAGTGGCGCACACGCCCCAAATAATGAGTAGAAATGGATGTGAAGTGGCCATGTTGCCAATGTGTGGGATGAGCCATGATGATGCTTGAAAGCAAATAGTAATGGATTGGTCATGCATGTGTGCATGTGAGTGCAAGTACAAGTGCAAGTGAAAGTGAGCTGCAAGTTTCACATTGCTAGTTGATAAGTTATTGTTGGATCTTATATGCATTGAATGAGGAACAATAAAGGCATAACTGCTAGCTTGCAAGGTGCTTTACTCAGACACATCCCCATATTATGGTGCATTGATGCTTAACAAAACAAATGGGATATGCCATCGGCAATTGCATATATTGAATGGAGAAGTTCATAATTCATATTGTTTCATCGCCATTTGATGATACAATTTTTGTGATGCTCCTCCTAAGCCCAAAATTCTTGTACATCACTCATTGTCATCAGTCCTTGCAATAGTGATTCTTTAAGAGGAACGATTTGTATCTTAGTGGAGGTGATCACTTGCATGCCGATCATTTGTACATTTCTACGGGAATTGTTTATGGTTCTACATGGCTCAAGTCCTAGTGATATGTTGTAAGCTCACAAGCTAATATTTTACTTGATGTGGCACCTACACTCTAGAATGCATCTTGTGCTCTTGGGCACATGGTTATTCTCAGGACCTTTTTAACTAATGTCTAAAATTGAACCACTAATATCATACTAAACAAACCATCGAGTCATGGACTATAAGCATCATTATGCTTTTTATTGATTTGCCATTTTCAAATGTATACTTTTCTAGAATGCTTAGACCAAATTCACTTATAAGAAGCCAACGGTGACTGGATTCTGATTGTGCCATCATGATTCGGGATTTATTTTGCAGGACACAGGAACTAGTTACTTTCCCATCCATTTTTTCCTTGAGGAAATCAATTTGCTTTCTCCCACACCCACAAATGAGTTAGTCTACTTAGATTTTTAGTGTTATCTGATATGATTACTTGTCACTTAAACTGCAAAGCTTAAGTTCCATATGCAGATTTGTCTTCACTTGTCATAGTTTGTACATTAATTCAATTCCCAACAGTTGATTTGATATGCAATTGAGCTACAGTATTCAAATGTAGGATATATCAGAGGTTCAATGAGATGTTTCATGATATTTGCAATTTACTCAAAAGTCATAATATTTTTCTAATTTGACTGTAGGAACTTCAATGCCCTGAAAACTATAGCAGCAAGACAACTTTGGAATTGATAGATACTAAGCATAAACACTGTTCAGTGGATAAATCCCTTGAAGATATCAGCAACCCAAACAGTACCTGCACATATGACTCTGCCGAGCACAATAAACTTCCATTCTGTGATATTTGCAAAGGAGTTAAATTTGCAATTCCCATTGGGTTGCTCAACTTTCTAGTCTGTCAGCAGGCACTTGCGGATACAGAACTGCCTGGAGTGCAGCCCATGACTTACATAGGGGATCTGGGTGATATTAGTACAGGTTTTGCTTCGGTTAGGAAAACTTCCTTTTAACTTTTAATTTGGGGCAGAAGTCTCATGCATGCATTATTTTCATTTTATAATTTAGTAACTCAAAAACATGCTTTGGAAAGTTTTATTCTGCCATTTCTAGATTCTTCTATTTGCTCGGTTATTTTTATTTTGTTTTTTAGCTTATTAATTAATATGTAGACCCCAGAAAAATTTATGCTGTGTGAACTGAAGTGAAAGTTCACTATGATTGGTTTATATTAACATTACAATCTCAGCCAATTTCTCATGAATCTATGTCCAGAAAATGGAGATCGATGACATTGTACTGGTTGTAGAAATCGTGAAGATAAGGCCTCGATTCTCACAAGCATTTGGTAGTTAATAGTCAGTAACTAGAATAGTGTGTTGGGACTGAAATAGTTCAACGTATGTCTAATATGGAATATAAAAATTACATAATCCCGGGGACATGGTTATAGCATGCAATTTTAATAGTACCTGTAATTTATGTGTTGTGATATTAATGACACATATGAGCAAGAGGAAGTAAAATTTTTATTTAATCAACTATTTATGAAGGGAATCTGAGTATAAGATTGGAATACTTTAATGTATTTATCTCCTATGGAACCCTAGTTTGAGAACCAGTCAGAATAAATAAAAAGGATCCTGATTCAAGAACTTTGATTAATTAATTTATTTTTTGAATCTATATGTTTTATGTCTCAATTATACCCATCCTACTCCAATTTTTAGTAGGTGATAAAATGAATGGTTGCTACAGAAGTTTGAATGGTTCCTCTAGGCTCTAGCTATTCTAGCATCATCTTAATGTTCCGATCTATTGAAGGAAATAAATATAGATTTTTTTCCTTTAATTTTATATGTTATTGCAAAAGAGGAGTATGCAGTTGATTTTCTCTTTCTTCCTTGTTATGTTTGATTGATGTTGTTTGACATGAAATGGGGGGCAAAGTACTAAAGATTTTAGTCTTTTGGATTTGCAAATAAGGACAGTCAATGAGAAAAAAAACTAAACTATTTTTCAATAGTTTAATACATATAATGCAAGCGCCAAAATTCATATAATGCAATATTCAGTATATTGGTTTAATACGTAATGCATACACCTATAAAAACCTAAACTATTTTACAACAAATTCATGCTGAATATCTTTGAAGTATCACATGCTGTGCTAGCACTAATGAACTTTGAAAATGTACATATTGTATCTTATCATGCTGGGTACTGAACCATATTAGCACGGAAAGATGTAAGTAGCTTTTGCAGTGGCCAATCTTTTGCAGGAATATGTATCTTGGAACACATCTTTTCTATGCAGCAGTATCTTGGATAGTGCATTAAAAGTTGATTTTTAGGGATTAATAGATGATTTTTAGTTACATCAAGATTTGTTCATCATATTTGATTCTGTGCTTTTGGAAGAAATCTACTTGTTTTGAACTTTTTTGATCATATGTGACTCCCCTATGGATCTTGCAATTTAGATTATTTGAAAACATTAATCTTTATGTTGATAAATATAACTCAAAAAACAAATAGGATGGTATGTTTACCATTCCAACTCCTAGACAAACTTTGGACAACAATGAAACTTTTTAATTTAATATGATTATCTGATTAGTATAACATTTTTTCAATGAAAAACACATTCTAATATAAATCATGAAACCGTCATGGACCATGTCTCATCAAATTATATGAAACATAATTGAATTTCTTTTCTTAAACAATCTGCCCTTGTTTTAGCAATTATCTCTGGAAAAGGAAACTTTGAATTATCGTTTATAGGTTTATCCAATAATCCCTAGGGATCCAGTATTGATGTGAATCAGCTGAAGTTTATTTTCTTTTTAGAATTTCTATTTCAGTTCATTTTGATGATGGATACATGAATTGTTTGACATATTTTAGCGATTTAAAGTCTCAGTTTATTGTGGAAAACAAATTCAAGATTCCTGTACTTGTCGTTGCTAAAATTGAAGGCATCCAGGAATTATAAGCAACTTGGATACATTTAGTTCCCAAAACCAAAAGTTGCCAAAATATGGTTTTGTCCTTGAAACAGTTCAGAGTTGGTGTACTATCATTGGCACTACGGTGTCCTCATAACTCATAAATGACACTTGCAGAAGTCATGCCGAGTCTCACCACTTCTGGCTCATCTGAGCAAGAAAATTTTTCAACTGCTAATAAGTGTAGGGCTGGGTTTTGTCATCACCAAGCTTTAAAATGTTTACACTGATGTCTGAAATTATTTCAAAATCTCCGTAGACCAACGTGTCCTAAACATCATGACATATACATAACGAGATATAGGGGCATGGATCATGCCATTGAGGCCCAAAACAATTGGATACCTACTTTTGTGACATTATGATATAGGGATACTCTAATTTATGCTTTAAGTTTTGATTCCATCAATTTCTATGAGATATCATGAAATCTGAAATGATTCCAAAATCTCTATGGACCAAAATGTGCAACTAAAACATTATGACACATTTACACAACCAAATATAGAGGCCCGCATCATGCCATTAAGGGCCAAAACCATTGGATACCTACTTTTGCGGCATTACAACTTAGGGATACTCCGACATGTGCTTTAAGTTCCGACTTCAATATTTAGGAGATATCACGAAACTTTTTTGTTTATTTCCTTCATGATTCAAATAAATGAGCTTGTACTCATATCTTTGTATCTCAAGTTTCCACATTTACTAGTGACGCATAAAAAAAAGTTTCTAAGTTATGGTGAGCAAATAAACTCATGCTTTGACTGTATTCATTGATGAATAAGACATGGACATTTGATATATGTTGAAACAGCCAAGTTCTTGGTTTCGAGCCCTTAATAAATTGAATGAGGCTTGTTCAAGGTGTTCATGGTTAACCATAATAAGCGATGCTGAAACGAATGTGCAATGAGCCACTACTGTATTTTTACCATCTTAAATCCATGGCACGTGCAAAACATGCAATAACATTAAAAATAAAAAAGATACAGGAAACTTATCACTTGAATTATATAGAGTAACTATTCTCTCTTTCTGCTATTTATTCTCTCGCACGTATTGGTGAAAGTTGGCCAGTTTACATAGGTCTGCTGATGCTTATGTGGTATTAATGTTGTTTTACTACTTCAGCTGCCATTTCATTTTCTTTTCTGCAACATTGTGTTATAAACCTTCAACAAGCAGAATGAAGTTGTATTTTCGTTTTACTTGAGTTACTTTCCTTTTGTTGTATTTTTTTATAATTATGTTCTCTGCCTTCTCTATCAACTATGATGTTGAATCTTGCAGGCCTTTTTGCTGATCTTTTTCTCTGAATTGGGAGATAAAACTTTTTTTATTGCTGTAAGGGCTCATCTGCTTATGATGTTTAAAAATATCTCCATAAAGTTGTAGGCAATGTTTATTCAAATTTCAACAGAATATCTATGATTGCTGTCAATACATGCTGCATTTTTCCACATGAACACTCACATGCTTGATTGTATGCACAATTTTCTGCGCCCTTCCTTCCCTCCCTGCCTCTATCTTCGCCCCCTCAAACCCCCCCACCCCCCCCCTCCTCAACCCCCCCCGCCCCTCCTCCCCACCCCCACCCCCCTCCTCCAAACATAACCAGCGGGATGTCCCATGCCCCCTTCTTTCCCTCCCTATCTCCTCTCTTCTGCCATATCAGAGATTCGAAGCCTCCACCATGCAGTTGCTGGAGGCTCCATCGGTACCCAATGCTGATGCCACCACCATCAATCGACGATCCTGATGCCAACGCTTTTGATCGACGCCGATGACGACACCCTCAATTGATGCCAATGCTCTATTCGCCTCTCCTTCTCTCTTTCTCCCTCCCTCTCCTTCTTTCTCCCCTTTGTCTTCTCTCCCCACCCTCACTTCTCCTCCTGCTAGGGCTATGGTTAGGTTTTCATTTGGTTGCTATGGTTACCAACTCCAAGGTACAAAGCCTTTATGATTACATTTGGTTGCTATGGTTTTGGTGCAAGACTAGGAGTTCAAGCCACTATTGCAGATGTTATTATATCATGTCTAATTGAAATATGAAAATGAACATTCTGAATACTACAATTAATGAATTAAGTAGAATTTCTATAATGTAACATGTCTCAACTTTTGGAATAAATTTGTCGTTTTATATTTAAATAGATTGGCAATCCTTGCTATTGAACCCCCAAAAATTTTTGTTTAGTTCAAAATATTGGTCCATGAATATGTTGTGGAGTTTATGGATTTTTTGTAAAATAATTCGCTTCATCTTGGTTGAAAAGAATGATGCCCGGTTCAATTGAATTAGCTTATGTTTGCATTAGTATCATGCCAAACTATATAGCTGTGCATATTTCTGTGCGAATCCATATGGTGATGATAACTTCTGTTGTGGGGTAGTGCATACTGATATAGAGGTCCAAGAAACTTGTTAATCTCAATACATAGATATCTAACTCATAACTACCTCACCATAACCAGGTAGGAACTATGGTTTTGACTCACTGTCTGATGGGCCTCTCATCCATTATCTCTGCTTCTCATTGGTGAGCTTTTTGCATTAATCCCTTAGTAACTAAATCTAAATTGAATATATCTGGTTGGATTGTTTATTCCACTTTAAGATCCAAATATTATTTTCATCATCTGCATCTTAACAACCCCTTTTTGGTTCACTTTCCATAGTTGTTTTACCACCTTTCATGATTTTTTTTTTTCCTTGTTTGTCCTGTAACTCCTTCCTCCTACTTGTCTTGTTATATATTTCAGAGCCTTTTCAGGTTATCTTTTGGCCTCATTGACTCTTTCATTTGTCAATCAGTTTGTACTCGTAAAATATTTCATAGCCTTATCAGGTTAGCTTTTGGCCTCATTGAAATGCTTTCATTTGCCAGTCAGTGATATACGTTAACAAATTCAGGTAGTGTTGGTTTCCAGTTCTCAACTCTTTAATAAACAAGTAAAATTTGGCTCACCTTCTTGCCTATTTTGACTAGTTAGTTTTCAACTCGGACTCTTCTCAAAACAAGTACATACCAAACCTTGAATTTTCTCTCTTCTAAAATGAATGCAGTTCCTTATATCAAATTTAACTTTTCCTTTTCAATCTAGATGCTGTTTAGGTCCCTAGGAATGTTAAAGAATGTTCCTTAGTTTTGGTTGCTAGAACTTAAACACATTAACCAATTAGATACATATCTGTACCTGCCAACTAGACCTAGGTTTCATAGTAGACCATTCGCTGGCTAAAATTTCTGGGACCAGGAATTTGACACTAGTTGAGGGGTTTGATAAATTTTTTTTTGTTAAGAGATAGATGTGGAATATTCTCAAACTTTGATGCATCATATCTTCATGTATAAAGATGACCTGATATAGATAAGGCTTGTTGTAGAGGTTTTTATATGAGTATCTATCATGCCTTACAACATATTGTGATAATCCACCTTTTGATTGGCTAATGCAGGTCACAAATATACATGCATATCAGTAGTAAATGGTAGTCAGACAGTAACATCTCCCAAATTGATAGATACCTGCTATTTGAGGTCAAGAGAAGTTCATTATCCCAAATGAAGGGGCACATGGACACAAAAGATAAAGATCACCATTAATACCCCATATGGAGTTTGGTTTTTCTTTAGCTCCCTCCCTCTCGTTCCCTTGCAAACAGCAGTACTTCAATCCAAGGGTTGGGTTTAAATCTTGTGGGATAAGAGTGTCCTGGTTTCTCTATGGAATGGGATGTGCCGTTGTCCTGTCTTGTTCTGGCAACAGTTCCGGTTATGCATCCTGATGAATATCCTTCATCTCTTTTCCGTTCTTCCTTCCTTCCTTTCTTTTTCTTCTCCCTTTCTTTTTTTCATTTTTCTTCTTCTTCTTCTTCTTTTCTTTCATCTTTTCCTTTTCTTCATCTTTCCTTCCTTTCTTTCTTTGCTCTTTCTTTTTCTCCCCCTGCATGGATGGGTTTCGGAGTCCCGATGTCGTGCCGGTCCTGTTTTCTCACAGAAACAGAATTGATTTTGATTTCCTTTTAGGCCTCAGCTGACCCAACAGACTAGCTCTAATGGACAAGTTCCTTCCGCCAAAGTATTCTAAAAACTAATGAGACTATAATTTATTAAGTTTGTGGACATACCAGACCTGATTTTGAGACAGGTTGATTCTTGTGGAAATACTAGTCCATTTTTAATCAAGCATTTGAAACCATTTATTGATAGATTATGGATTATGTCTTATATCCTGGTTATTATCTTCTAAGAATAATTTTATAAAGATATGCTGGGTGATAATTGTGATGCCAGGATGAGCAAATTTCATCATTCTTGAGGTTTTTATGATTTTTTATGAAACAGATATTCCTGCATTACCAGATATTGTTGGTTACGTTGTTTTTAACAAACCACTAAATCCAAAAGTTTAAACTTTTGAGAAGTGGTCAACCATCCCCTGCGGCCCCCCCCCCGGCCCCACCACCAAAAAAAACCCACCCACCAAAAAAAAAAGAAAAAGAAAAAAGATGTGTGACATGGACAACATATGCGAAAACATAAGCGAGTGAAGAATGACTAAAGATAATCAGGAAAGAGTCAAGAGAGTAAGACAAATGGGTGAACTGAAAAAAAAGAAAAAATTCTAAAGGGGATTTGAACACACGGCCTTTAGTTCTGACACCCTGTTAACTAATGGCTAGACCGAAAAGCTTAAGGTTTTAGGGAATGGGTCAATACTGTGTATCAGGCCTTAACAATTGTAACTTTAAATTATCAATCCTTTCGTCAGTCTGGCATGCAGGAGTTTTCATAGGTGGTGAAGCTAACTGACGATGTCTATCACCAATATCTCATGTTTCCTTTCTGATCTCATTTCATTTAGATGAACACGTTGATAGCCATATCAGAACAAGCTTTTGGTGTCAAACATTGATGTTACCCACTGGACATTTTAGACTCGAACTGCTCAATATAGAACTAAATCTATCATGTTTGATGAATTTGAATCATAAGTAATGATGAAGACAAAATAATTGTGCATTAACATTGAATTATAGATCACTAACTAGGTGGTATAGAATTATGATGCTTCTGTATTATTTTCCTTATTAAATGTGTTACTCTATTTAACAAGACTGTATGACATGACATTTTCTATGTAAAAAATATCTCCATGCTGTACATTACATGAATCAATGATACTTACCACTGGTTTTCTTCTTCACCTTTCTACGACTAGTTTAACTATGTATCCTAAGGAATTCTTAAATAAGCTGAAACACTGGTCGATGTTACTTTTCTTTGAATAGGCACTATTAGCAGCTAGAAGTTCTGGAGCGGTTGTTTTCACTGGCACGTTTGGAGCACTTGCGTAAGTACATGAATGCATGTCCATCTTAATCTCTTCACTAAAAGCTTTTGTTTCGTTTGTCAACCACATCTTGCATTTTATGTGCCTTCGTTGTTTAAAACTGCCCAAACATCCTAAGAAAGAGAACTGCATTTCCAGTTTTCTTACTCTTAACAAACACTCTTATGCAAAAAACATGTCTGATATTGCTGGCAGCATGTGTACAGCTATGTACATAAATCATTATCATGTATTGTATTGCGTTAGTGGTGCAAGAGCATGTCCCTGTCCAAGATTCATCAATAAGAGATGTATTTAACTTAAGAGTATAATTACCAGGATATTATAACTCACCATTTTTTTTTTTGAAATTATCATAGAGATGATTGTTTGATTTACTTGAGCGTTAAATTAGGAATCAGTCATTAGATAAGCTTGAGGAAATCTTGGGATTTGAATGCAACCAATGTGACAATTGCAACTAGTGATAGTAGGTAAAGTTCCAAACAGATTGACTTATCTATTAAACTCAAAGATCTTTTTTGTTTTTTGAGAATAAAGGAGGACCAAAGGCCATCTGATGTTAAACTAAAGAGCAAGCTGCTACAAAGTGATCTCTAATGGTTTGAATGTATAACATACACACTAACCAACTAACTGCGTCCAACTTATGCTTCTTCCCTTCGTATCAGATCTGGTTGCATAATAGTGGTGGTGGTGCCAGAGGAAGCCTGCTCCTATGCTGTCTTTGATTTTTTTTGCATGTTCAGCTGATTGCTGTTAAGATCTAAGATTATGGTATAAAGATATGAAAGTTCTCTGTATGGCAATCCATTTCTGTTAAACTTCGCTGAGAACACATTCATTCGTGATCACTATGAAAATATCTTATTCCACCAGATGAAGCTATTTTCTCCCCTGTGAGCTGTTATCATTTTAGAAGATGCAGATATTTGAATCATGACAGTTGTTTGAATTAAACAGGGCAATGTCTGTTGTGTCTGTTGTTCTTGGCCGCACATTTCACTATGTTGATGGTATCCTTCCATTTAGGTAATTGCACTTCTTGAGCATTTTGTTCGACTTATGAGAAGTTACATTTGTGGTAATTAGCCTGGTCCTGTTGTTCAGATTTCTTTCACATGCAGATCTTGTTCTGTGGATGCAGGTTTGGTGAGACAGATTTCCCCATTGATGATTTTGCAGCATTCTGTCTCTTGGTAACCATCTTCAGCTCAAGCTTAATTAAACCAAATGAAAATGAAAATGAACCTAGGACAAAGAATATTGTTGTTTGGTTGACGGCATCATTTGATCACTATCACTTCTCTATCTGCCTTGTGCACGTTTATACTTATAGAATGTGCATGATTTATGCATCATCATGCTGAAAATATCACCTCATAGCCAATTTTAAGTAATTTCAGGTTTATTTTGGTGTTACTACATTGCTTGAAGCTGCTTCAGATGATGAACAAAAAATTAAGGAAGAACAAGAAGAGGTAATTTTCTTTACTTGTGCTCCAAAAATTTATTCTGTAATGGTTGAAGATCCACTTGACTGTTTCAAGGTGCCACATAGTTCTTTGGGCATTGGTACCAAGTTAACAGGTTGAAACATTATGTTTTGTTTCAGTTGCAATTATTACATTCATAATATCTGTCACTTCTAATTTATATGAGTCCAGTCACCATCTTATTTTAATTGCAGTAGATATCCACTGCCCATGTAGAAAACCGTGTGTGGGCCTTCCGAGAGTTAGCTTGGGGATAATGTCTGTCAATAATGTTTATCTGCTGTTTCTGTAACTATGCTGTACTTTTGGCCTCCATATTCATTCCTAAGTAGTCCAAGATGTAAAATTTGTGTATGCAGAGATCTTTCCCCATTTGTTTTTTTTTTTTTTTTAATTCCTCTAGTTGTTTCATCTGATTTTTGTTGGATTTTGCTATTGTGAGTGCTATTTTGCTTTTCTATGTAAGAGGAAAATCTATAATTTGAAATGCTTCCTTTTTTTAAAGGTGTTGGGAACTGGTGTTGCCTTTGAAGTGTATCCTGCTAGAACTGCTTAATTATTGCAATTTTACATTTTTCTTCTAAAACAATTCTAATTAGTTTCATACATTTTTATTTTATTTATTTAACTCTCTCTCTCTCTCTTTCTCTTATATATATATATATATATATATATAATTTTGGGGAGGGATTCTTATTTGATCCTTCTATGGCCACGACTTCTTCTAGTTTGTGACTTAGATCATTTATTAGTGTGAATTTTCCCCTTCTAATTCACAAAAGTATCCACAACTTGTTGAATATTTAGATCTTCAACTCAAGTAATGCATGCACATTCTACCATTTGCCTGCATATTCCTTGATTTGACATGAGATCTATTTACAACACAAATTACTTCCTAATGCTATCTTATCATGAGAATTTAGCTCACTAAACCTAGTTTCAAGGTTCATCACGAGATCACCTTAGTAAATGGTTGCCACCATATAAACTTAGCTTAAGCAGCATTACTTTTGGGGCTATTTTAATGATTCAAATTGAGAGCTCCTCCTTGTAATGCTGCATATAACATGATGTTTTGGACATGTTCATCTTTTTGACACTAAGTTGCATGGGTTCTATAAAAGCATTAGCTCCTGTATGGCTGCGTCAGCAAAGCCCTATAGTATATGTATCCTCTGGTATCGGCTTTCAGTTAGCTTCTGCAATAGGAACTATCTCTTCAAGAACTTTATTGGTTGAGCAGGTCCGAGAGTATCAGCATTTATTTGTTATTTGATGAGCTTGTAGGATAAGCAGATCATACTGGACTTTTACATTCTACTATTCGAGTCTGGAAATAAGACGACAGTTATCACGATTGGTTTTGACACATGTGTAGAAGTTACTGCTTTAGTGGGCTGGGCCACTGGCAGCCTTGTAAAGAGGTAGCTTTATTTCTTTGGCTTTGTTTTTCCCCTGTTTTCTCAAAGCCCAATCCTAATCCCCGCATCAATTCTTATCAGCTATTAATTTTGTTATGTCAGGCCTAGTTCTGGAGCCCGTGCTTGGAACTTCCTGGGCGGGGCTTCGTGTTGATAATTCCATCTTGACCCATTGACAGCTTCAGGCCTGAGTTCCAGCAATGGAAAAGGTCTGTGTTTCATTTTCTTAAGCAGTATAGCGATGATTTTAGGAACCTCCATTATCTTTGAGCCATTGTAAGGATAGTTGCTTCTTTGGGACTTTGCATTGACACCTTGTTGAGCTTGTTTCTTGTTGTACTTCAGTTTTCCATCATGACCTCTGCATCTCAGGTTCATGAGTGTCATTTGCTCTATTGGTTGCTAACGAGTCATTAATGAAAAACCCTTAAGCCATGTAAAGTAAAATGTCAATTTACATCATCTTAGAGAGAGAGGGAGAGAGAGAGAGAGAGAATAAAACTTACCAAGTTGTTTGAGGATCTACTCTCAATGGCCCCTCACTGCTGAGTGTTTAATCTGACTTGGCATTTCAAAGCACAGCGGTTCCCACTTCCCACATTCGAGCCCCAAATTGCCATCTTCCACAAAAGCAATTTATATGAATCATATAAAGGGAAGCCCAGTGCATGAGGCTCCCACCACTGTGGGATCTAGGGAGGGTCAGATATAAGCAACCTTAACCCTGCATGTGAAGAGGATATTTTCGTTTTTGAAATCCATGCACCCAAGTCACAATGGAGTGACCTTACCATTGTGCCAAGCCTCACCCTCAATGTATATAAATCATATGATGAAGCTGAATATAGGTTCAAGCCTGCTAATCCTGGAAATTATTTCTTTTTTTGGTTCCATTTTTGTTCATTCTGATCATTTCTTCATGCTTTTGTGGATCATCACTATTGTTATGGATTAAAATAATTGCCATCCTTTTGTAGTGAGCATTGTTGTTGAAACATGTATTTCTCCAATCCTATGTAAAGACTTCAAATATTGAATCAGGCAGAGATAGCAATTTCAGAGTTATCAGGAAATGGTGCAGGAATAATAGCTGCTGCCAATACAGCGATCAGCACTTTTCTTCTGGTTTTTGTTGCTGAATGGGGTGATAAATCCTTTTTCTCCACGATAGGTAGCCTCCTGTTTTACTTTTGCTAGGTTGCTTGAGTGACTACGAACTATTAATATCCTTCTGGATTTCAGTCAACACCTTTTCTTTTACAGCGCTTGCTGCAGCTTCTTCACCTCTTGGTGTCATTGGTGGAGCACTAGCTGGTCATGCTCTTGCAACTCTGGTAAAAGCTGACACATGATATAACCATATTTGCTTTCTGTCAAGTGTCGAGTTTCAGTTCAAAGTTGTTATTCACCATCTGCTATGGAATTCCCTGCATCAGTCATTCTCTTGCATTTGGCTGTTCATAATGACAAGCTACCAAGTCCTGGATTGGCTTTCTGAGTATTCCTTTGATTAATGCTTGTAGACCATGAAATCATGGTCTGAACTTTCTTCCCTTTTCTTTTTTTACATGGTATCCATCTTGGTTATTTGGGTGTCTCCTATCATATGGACACAAGCCTGAGACTTTCTCCTTATTTAGGTTCATTACTGTTAATTGCATACCGCAGTGCCATTTTAACCCATGTTTTCTGTTATTAATTAATACAAGAGGTAATTACTCTGACATACTTCTTGTATAGCCATGTTTCCATGCATTCTCTAATCTCTAGAAGAACTGTGCATTATTTTACTGGAAGTCTCTGCACCTTTAAGACATGTAGTTTAATTTCAGGTTTTCCTTTAAGGGCTTGGGAGGCCAAATCTGATGTCACCTCTGCTAAATTGCAGCTTGCAGTTGTGGGGGGCTCTTTAATGGGGACGTTTCTCTCCGAGAAGGTTTGTTCAGAATTTTACATTTTGCGAAATGGATTGTCTTTTAATGTTTATATCCTCCAAACTTCTATCATCATTTGCTCTTCAATATGGTGAATAGTAAAGAATACTGATCCGCGGTGCAGCAGTTCTTTTTTTGATTGGTTGAGTTACTGATTGAACACTAGTATTATAACCAATACAAACTTATGACATAGAAAGGAAAGAGATTTTGTTCTGTATAAATGTCAAAAATCACCAAAGTAAAATGTGCATGAAAACTGAATCAAGTTTTAAAATAATATTAGCAGGAATTGTGCTGACCAAATTAATCGAAGTTGTAATTCTAATGCAAAAGAACAATGTACATGCAGCATTTAGTTGGTACCAGCAACCACAGCATGAATCCATGTCCCTCTATAATACTTGAGCTAATTTCCACTTCCTACAAAGTGAAGCATGGTTCTGTATCTTTATATGACGTTTTAGAAACCTTAAATGGTCTTAAGGAGTATCTTTTCTGTGAATTTTCTCTGCATGTAGTTTTTTTTTTTAAGTAAAAATAAAAAAATGTCTTGGTGTTTAAAATTTACCGTTTTTCTCATTGATAGGTTATTGCATACATTGGAGGAACACTCTTCCTAGTGTTTGCTATGGTAACACTAGTTGAGATAGTGAGTTAGTTGGATTTTCAACTTCTGTTGGCAAAGAACAGGTAAATTCAAAAATTAAGTATATTCGTGTAGAGCAAAGCATGTATCGCTCAGAACTGTTCCAAAAAAAAGGACTTATCTAATGTGACACTTTCCTACCGCGCTATTAGGACTAATGCCATGAAGGCTACCAGCAATAAGACGGATAGACGAATGTCACTTCAGTGAACTGATCTTCCTGTTCATAGTCGAGCTGTGGAATCTCATTTGTTCCCATTGTTGAATATCTTGGACATTTATCTCAAACGATGACTCGTTTTTGTATCATACGTTCCCATCATTGAATGTTTTGGTCATGTAGCGCACACATTTTATTTTCCGAATGTCATAATGCTTGTATGCAGAGTTCGTCACTGCATAAAGAAATATCTTTTTTTGTACTTGATAGAAAAAAGAAAGTAATATCTTAGTTCTTCAAACAATTTGGATTTTATGCAAATTATGATCGTTTCCGGTGACTCCTCATAATGTTCTTTTCAACGTGAACAATGCTTCTGGCAAGGTCGTTCCTTTTCACCACCATATCCATTATACTTTTATTGTGCACTTATATACACACATACTTGCATGCATACACATATGTTTACGCACACGTGCATATATATATATATATATATGGAGAGAGAGATATATATATATGTTTACACACGCGCGCATATATATATATATATATATATATATATGGAGAGAGAGAGAGAGAGAGAGAGAGGAGGAGGAGGGGCCCGGGGGGGGGGGGGAGGGGGAGATGCTTGTGACGGCATTTAGTTCCCAATATTTCCTAGCCAGAAATAATGAAGGATCTCTCAAAATAAAAATCAGAACCGCTGATAATGATTGAAGATATATAAAATAATTAAAAAAAATTTTAAAAAAAAGGGATTTTGTTGCCTACTCATCATGCCAGCGAAATTTGACTTCGAGCAAGGGGACTGGCCAAAACGTCCGTAAGGAGATTACCAGCAGACCAATGTGGACAGTGACTGTGGACTTGAACTAGAAAATAGTACTGGATTAACTCCGAGAACGATTAGTCATACTTCCAAAACACCTAACCGCCGTCACAGCACCCCATTTTGTAGCCTGGGATGAGTGAACCTCTCCATTCCAACTTCCAAATTTCTGGCAAAGCCAGCCTCGAGTTCAATCATGGTACATCATATTTGTTTGTGGGGAGGTGGACTGTGAAATGAAAATGAATATCTCTTATTGCGGTCATTTGATTGGAGAGAGTACTATTTTTGCTCTGATTCTGGGAGAGAATAAGAATGTCTCAATCTCTCTAAATTCAATTTCTACTCATTTTTAGTATTCAAATTTTATTTCAATTTCAATTTCAGTCATGAACTAAATGCATATGTGAATATGGTCATTTCAACTCCCCCTTAACCCATTCAGATACTGTTTGAGAATGAAGCTGTTGCGGCCAATCCCCTCGTCGCCTGATCGTCGAAAACGAGCGCTTGTAAAAAAGGAAGTCCACACTGACCGGAGGCGGCTCCGGCGGGGACCCTCCGATGGTCAAGTCGGAGAGGTGACTGGGCAACAGTGAAATGAAGACAGAGAGCTCAATCGAGAAAGAGAGAGGGAGAGGGAGCAAGCCTGTTGTTTCGAAGGGTCCCTGCACTGTTGCCTTCCCCGATATATATATAGTGGAGCGTGGTATGGCGTCGTCATTAATGGCGCGGACAATTGAGGAATTGTCAACTCACTGTAGACTGTCAGAGTCGCCGTGAAAGTGTCACATCGCCGTGGGGCTGTCAAATCACTAGGGTTGACGATGCCCTAAGTGGGATAACGCCCTTAGGTGGCAGTGCCGCATGTTGCTGTCAGGGCTGACAGTCTCTGACCGTTGTACGGCGATCGGAGGAGTCGACCGATCCTAGGCCGGTAGCCAGCTGTATGGCGTCGGGTGGAGATCCAGGCCCCTCCGACGGTCAGTCGGGCATGTTGCTAGAGTCGGCCATCGGACTCCCTGGTGCAGTCGGTCAGGAGGGTAAAAATGATCAACTCGACCGACATACCCTCAGTCGGTAATGGCATCGGTCGGTCAGTCGGTCGGTCCGTCGGTCGGTCGGTCCGTCGGTCGGTCCGTCGGTCGGTCGGTCCATCGGTCGGTCGGTCGGTCTTCTCCAACAGTTGGACCGACGGACCGACCCACGGCTGGGTCCCGACCCTTCCTGCGCTTTTCCTTCGGACTCTTGAACTCGGTCGAGCGCCGGTCGGAGGCTCCTTCGTCCGCGCGCATATACTTGTACGCGCGCTCCAGCAATTCGGCATATGTACGGGGGAGGGTCTTGTCCAGGGAGTAGGTGAATCGGGACGCCCTCAGCCTCCGTTTCATGGTTGAGATGGCCATGTCTTCGTTGAGGTCCCGGACCTCGAGCGTGGCCATATTGAATCACGCCACGAAGTGTCGGAGCGTCTCATTTTCTCTCTGTTTGAGGGAGAAAAGGCTGTCCGACGTTCGCGGTGGCTTCCGTCGGTCGGTCGGTCCGTCGGTTGGTCGGTCGGTCCGTCGGTCGGTCGGTCAGTCCGTCGGTCCAACTGTTGGGGAAGACCGACCGACCGACGGACCGACCGACCAACCGACCGACCGACCGACCGATGCCATTACCGACTGAGGGTATGTCGGTCGAGTTGACCTTTTTTACCCTCCTGACCGACTGCACCAGGGAGTCCGATGGCCGACTCTAGCAACATGCCCGACTGACCGTCGGAGGGGCCTGGATCTCCACCCGACGCCATACAGCTGGCTACCGGCCTAGGGTCGGTCGACTCCTCCGATCGCCGTACAACGATCAGAGACTGTCAGCCCTGACAGCAACATGCGGCACTGCCACCTAAGGACGTTATCCCACCTAGGGCATCGTCAACCCTAGTGATTTGACAGCCCCACGGCGATGTGACACTTTCACGGCGACTCTGACAGTCTACAGTGAGTTGACAATTCCTCAATTGTCCGCGCTATTAATGACGGCGCCATACCACGCTCCACTATATATATATCGGGGAAGGCAACAGTGCAGGGGCCCTTCGAAACAACAGGCTTGCTTCCTCTCCCTCTCTCTCTCTCCCTCTTTCTCGATTGAGCTCTCTGTCTTCATTTCACTGTTGCCCAGTCACCTCTCTGACTTGACCGTCGGAGGGTCCCCGCCGGAGCCGCCTCCGGTCAGTGTGGACTTCCTTTTTTGCAGGCACTCGTTTCCGGCGATCAGGCGACGAAGGGATTGGCCGCAACAGAAGCGCACACTAAATATTTAAGCTAGGTTTGACACGACACAATTTGGAACAATTTGGGCTTGTACGTTCCAGGCTGATTTAGGCTCTAGGGCATAAATCATGCTCTAGTTTTTCAAAGTTGGGTCTTTTGATATCCTAACAATAGTGGATGAATGAACCCTTGCACTTCTTTATATTTGTTTTCCTAATATGTAAAGAATACTCTAAACTGCTTATAATACATCGGATTGTATAAACTACCATTAGTTTCTTATATAATTCATTATTTTATAAGTATAGCTAGTCGAAGATCCATGCGTTGCATGGAGTCGGATGCACGAAAATAATTTTTCAAATATTATTCTATTTTTTAGATGTTGATGTGTTCTTATTATTATTCAAACTATTATTAATAATAAATTAATATTTTAAAAATAATATTTTTATTATTATTTTAAAAAAATAATATTTTTAAAATAATATTTTATTATTAATGTTTGAAATTAATTTTTTAAAAATAATATATTATTATACAAATAGTATTTTTAAATTAATAATAAAAATATTATTTTTTAAAATAATATTTTTAAAAAAATAATATTTTTATTATTATTTTAAAATTAATATTTTTTTACTTCAAATTATTATTAATAATAAATAATAATATTTTTTTCATTTTTTTCTCCCTCTTCCCAAATATTTTTTTTTCTTCCTCCCGCCACCCCCACCCCCACGGCGTGAGACTCAGGTCATGGCCATCCACACCACTCCCGCCGCAGCCTCGTCCCACCACCATTCACATCGGATGCATGAAAATAACTTTTCTGATGTTGCTGTATTTTTATTATTATTCAAATTATTATTAATAATAAATTAATTTTTTTAAATAATATATTATTATTATTATTAATTTTTTTAAAATAATAATTTAAAAAATAATATTTTTATTATTATTTTAAAATTAATATTTTTTTCTTCTTCAAATTATTATTAATAATAAAATAATAATATTTTTTATTTTTTTCTCTCCCTCTTCAATTTTTTTTAAAAATTAATATCTTAAAAAAATAATATTTTAAATTATTATTAGTAATAAAATAATAATATTTTTTTCCTTCTCCAAATATTTTTTTTCTTTTTCCCCTTCCGTTTCCTTCCTCCCATCGTCTCCCCCACAACCCCCCACCCTTGCCACGTCCCCCAGCTTCAACGCCAGCAACCCTCTCCCCTCCCCTCAACGATCTCGCTCCGTTGCCATTCCCTCCCATTTCCTTCCTTGGCCCCGGTGAATCCAAGCCTCCATGGCTCTGCACAAGCATTGACAACCGTCCCTCTCCTCCCCTGGCTCTGACGCCACCAACCCGACCCCACCCTATCACTGTTCGCATTGCACCCACCATCCATACTGCATCCGACTCCGTGCGACCACCAAATCTTCTCTCCTCCCCCAGCTCCGACACCATCAACCCCCCTCTCCTCCCCTCCGTAGTCCTATCCCATTGCCGTCCCCTCCTGATCCCTCCTCCGGTCTTGGCGAACCTGAGCCCCTGCAGCTCCGCACGAGCACCAGCAACCGCCCCTCTCCTCTCTAAGCTCCGATGCCACCAACCCTCCTCTCCTCCCTTCCCCTCCCCTCCCCCAGCTCCGACACCACCAACTCCCCTCGCCTCCCCGACTCTGGCTGCGGGCAGTCGTTGACTTGGAGCGGTCGAATAGGAAAGCTTGGATGGTGGTTGGGGCTTGCCGATGCTCACGCGGAGTTGTAGGGACTCAAATCACGATGTTTCGTAAGGGGCTTTCTTAAATCAGTGGAGATTTTTAATATTTTTCTGTCCAGATGGTACAATCAAATTTATTTAAGGAGCTGAGTTGACAACACCCCAACGTTCCTCTACAGAATATATATATATATATATATATATATATATATATATATATATATATATATATATATATGATATTATATTGGCTGCTCGCCATCACTATACTGGCGATTGTGGTGGATGACTGCCTCATCCTCTAGTGGAACCGTGCATAGGAGAAGATAAAGAGAAGGAAGAGGAAGGGATTGAAGGGAATAGTTTCTCAAAAAAAGGATCATTGGACATTTACCAAAAATAAAAAATAAAAAAATTAAGAGAAATTCTTTGTGCAATGTGAGTGGTGTAAAAAATTCATCATGGAGTACATCACGATTAATCCATATAGTTACCATTTTTCAACGCACATTTAATATCTGTAGATCGATTTTTTTATTTAAAAATTTTATATAATAAAAATATCTTTATTCTTTGAAAAAAATTATGACATCCTGTGGCGTGTTATATTCCAAAATGTCATAATATGGTCCAGTATATCATAATATGGAAGGGATATTTTTATTCAACCACTTTTCAATGCGTATTTAATACCTGCAAATCGACTTTCTCATTTGAAAATTTGAATAACAAAAATATTCTTATTCTTTAAAAAAATATTATGATATTCTGTGTATATTATAATATCCAGTGTTATATTATAACATTCTATGGATAAAAATTATGACTTTTTGGACATAGGATGTCATAATATGGACATAGGATGTTATAATTTTATTAAAGAAAAAAATATTTTCATCATATAAAATTTTTAAATAAAAAAATAATTTATAAATATTAAATATATATTAAAAAATAATAATTATATATATCAATTAGATAAAATAGTGTGATTCATGTCGGATTTTTTGCACTGCCCGTGGTGTGCAGAGAATTTGCCAAAGGACCAGTGGACGAAGGGCCGGGCATGACCCGCCACAAATCATCCATGATGTTTGGGGTTAGAAATATTATTACTGTCTTGTTGTTAAGTATAAATCGGTGTTGCCTTGTTGGTAAACATCAGTTCCCAAGGAGAATCTGTATGCACTGTTACAATCTTTAATCTTGGTTTTTCATCATTTGATTGATTATAAATTTTAGAGATTATTTTTTTTTGGATAGGAAGCAAGATCAACAATTGAAGACATTGAGGAAGAAGTAAGAGAAGACTGTGAGGTTACTACTCTTTCAGTATAACAGAGGATATATTTATTTATTTTTAAATACATATATATTATATTATATATATATGTATGTATGTATGTATGTATGTATGTATGTATGTATGTATATCATTATTTGTATATGTATATGTATGTGTATATGAATAAATGTATGTAAAATCCAATAAATGGATTTCTACTCAGGTCGAGTTGGGTTATAATTGGACTTTGATGATCCAGTACCTATATTTTTTGACCCCTTTCAATCTACTTCTTGTGACGTATCCTTAGCCTTATCATGCTTGCTAGTGACGCGCTAGACGTGGTGCCTCATCTCAATATCTAAAACCTTTTTTGGCTACTTCACCTTTGGGTAGTCTTCAATAACCTTTTCTTTCCTGCTAAAAGGGAGTCTCGTTTGGCCATTAGTTTTCTTTCCTACTTGGCTTACTGAATACTTCTCCATGAGTAGGATTTGCGTTTCTACCCAAAAAAACTAAAGAGGAGTAGGATTTGCGTCTTGCACGGCGTCTTTAGGAATGGGTACCAGGGAGCCATGTCCCTCCAACATTCAACACCTCACTTTTTTTTTTGGTGTCATTAAAGTTAGAGAAAAAGATTAAAGAATAAAAATGATGAAAACCTTCGCGTTGTGTCCGCTACGTCCGTCTCCGCTCCGTTATCCCTTTCCCACGCATCTCAAAAGTCGATCGGACGGTCAACGTCGCCAAAGAAGATCCATCCATCATTCTTTCGCGCGAAAGAATATAATACCCGACCCTTATCCACCGCAAAGGGAAGTGAGGGATGGCTTCCAGCATGTGCGCCGCCGCCCTGTCCCCGTCCTCCGCCGCAGCTATACTCTCTCTCCCCAATCGAGGCCTCACCCTCGCCCTCCTCCACAGGAAAGCCCGACCCTTCTCCTTCTCCGTCGACCGCTCCTCCACTTCCCCGGCCCCTCTCCTCTCTGCTCCTCCCCTGGTCTCTCCTTCCACTTTGTTCTCCCGGAAATGGAAGCTATCGGCGGCTCCGGAAGAATCGCCGGAGGAGCCCGAAGAGCCATCGGTTCCGGAACCCGTCGAGGCCCAGATAGCCGCCGCTGCGACCGCTAAGGGCGAGGACGTCTTCGCGGTCGTAATGGTGAGCCAGGAACTGAAGCTTTGTATGGGTCTTTTTTGAAATATCTCTCATGTAATCTTAAAAGGCTTTTTTATATGGTCATGCATGCTCAACTTTCTTGTTCTTGGTTGCCAGATTGGGTCGAGGCAGTACATTGTTTTCCCTGGAAGATTCATCTATACCCAAAGGTTGAAAGGAGCCAATGTCGATGATAAGGTTAGGGCTACGCCTTCTTTGCAATCGGGAATGAGTATTTCTTTAATACAGGCTTGATTCAAAGTCAATCGGCTCAAAATGTTGGTTCCAAACATTGAGTTTGCATGATTAATTTTAGCTTTTGTATGTTCACCATGGAATTGCATCAAAAGCATAATAATGAGTGGAATATATGGCATCCGTGATGTTCGTATATAAATTAATGAAATATTTCTGTATTACGCACAGTGGCAAAGTTGAAGTTTACCATGATTTTTCGTTTTCTTCTTTTTTTTTTTTAAAAAAAAAAATCTGTTTTTAGAGATTTTTACTTACAACGTTGCCTTTTAACATCAGTTTTGTTAAGGAGATTGTTTATTTATTACTTCCATGTTTACTAGGTATACTTGAATGTTACCCGTTTCTTATATTGTAAAAAGAAAAAGGTAGGATGGGGACTTTGTATGACCTTGCATGGGTGAGATTCTTTGTGGATCACAAAGAGAATCAAAAATCAAAGATAAACGGAGGAAGAAGCAAAAATACAAGGCAACGTTGGTCTGGTTTCTGAATCAGTTGGTGCTATTTCTTTGGCCGGAATGTTTGAGGACTTGTTTATGATAATAACAAAGTATTGGGATCACTTTAAGGTAAAAAAGAGTAGGGAATGTAGAGGCTGAACTTTGTGCCTTGCCACTCAATTGGACAAATAGGATGCAAGTATTTAAGATCTAGAAGAGGTCAGACACATTTTGAAGCAAGAAGAAAAATCTACAACTATTTTGAGGGAAAAGAATTTTGATGTTTGTGTCCCATTTAGGTTTTACTGAAGCTGATGGTGTCTCCTAGAATCTAGCTGTCCATGTGGGACTCTATTTTGATTAAGTTGATAGGATCTAGTCATCACTTCAAGTTGTTATCTGAATAGAGGAGATCAGCCCTAGTTCATGCAGGGAATTTGGATAAAGGTGTTCAGCTGGTTGCTGTACATCTTATAAGGGGCAGAGCTATCTTATTTCTGATTCATCCGGAGTGAAACTGGTCTTACTTACTAATTTATTTCCCTTCCTTATTTATAAAGTACAGTTAACACATACAAGCGCACCCACATACACGCCCGCATGCACACACACACACACAGAGAGAGAGAGAGAGAGAGAGAGAGAGAGAGAGAGGGTGGTTTATGGTTGTCTTGGTTTGTTGGTTTGGCCATTTGCATTTTTACTTGATGAATTTTTAGATTTAAATTGAAGTCTAATCTCAAACCAAGATCCCTTTTGGAATTAAAGCAAGCTATTTTGAGTGTTTTTCCCTCACAGGAGCAGATACCTGCTGGACAAAGTGATGCTTTAACAGGATGGAGAAATGCTGCGACAATGTGGAAATGCATTAGGTTTCTCTTGTCTAGGATAGGTTAGGATTATGGGTAAAGGCTTCTGGATTTAGTGTCAGTTTCTGACCTATAAAAAAATTATAGCAAAGTCTTTAACCAAAAGACAAATACCTAAACTTATAGGCTGCTTGCATGACTTTACCCTATGAAATAGGATGGAGATGTATTTGTTCTATCTGCTTCTCATGTGTTGCTTTTTTGCACAGATATTTTCTCTTATATGGAATCAGTCTCATGGGGAACTTGCCATGCCAGAGTGTGTTTAGAGTCCAACTTTTGAACCCTTTTGATACTTTCTTGTGGGAACATGGTGTACAAAAACTAAGTGTTTATTTTTTTTAGAGTATGCAGAGTCTCAAACTATAATGAATAGATGAAACTAAAGTGTCAAAGCATTATTACTATCATATGTAAAATGACATGCCATGTTGTTACCAAGATCTTAAAAGGTCAGGTATTATCATAACTCTACCTAATATATAGCTTGCCCTGTTATCTTTCAGCTACAATAAACTATCTTCAAGAGCCTTTTAAATTCAATTGGCAATCTTGCAGGCATCTGTCAATTCTTATTGAAAGTTGTTTTTCTTGATAACTGGTCAATTTTATACCGATTTGACCATTTGTGAGCATTTTATTTGCAGATTATCCTAAACAAAGTATTGCTTGTTGGAACTAGGACGAAGACATATATTGGGCAGCCAGTTGTAACCAATGCTGCAGTGCATGCAGTGGTTGAAGAACAGGTAGCGCTCTTCCAGCAGCTGATGTAACTTCAAAAGCAATCAATTGCTTGACTTGCAACTTTTCTTTTAACATAGGGTTTGGATAAAAAAGTTATCGTTTTCAAGTTCAAGAAGAAAAAGAATTATCGAAGGACGATTGGTCACCGACAGGTATTTTTGAGCATCCTGATCGACAGCAATTTAACTTTCTTAATATTCAGAGCTTTCTCCTGACACAAAAACCAGCTTCATTGTTTGTACATTTTGCCAACATAATTTTGAAGAACATGCTAGATATTCTGGTGTTAAAGTTGATGAAGTCTTTGGATTACCTATGCAGCCTCGCACGAGGATAAGGATCACCGGCATCACTGGGTATGAAGACTTTCCATTTGAGACATTGCCTGAGATGGTGCCTGCTTAGGATACCTGTTGGGTGAGCACCAGATCTGCAGCATGCAATGATTTTGAAGCTGGATACTTGAATGGGCACTAGTTTGCAGGTTGTGTCATCAATCGCAGATGTTTTAGAGATGTGAATGCTTGTCCTTTTGTAGCCCGAAATGATTTTCTGTTGCAGCCGGAAATGAATTTCAAAGGACTGAGTTATGACCATGTTAATATGTTGTACTAAAGCTGATTCTATATTTCTTATAACCATATTCCCTCTTGTTTCCAACATGCAAAACGCATCAAAGCTACCATGAAATGAAATTAGTTGGTGCCTCAATTTTATGGTTCACCATGATGTTGCCTAGATGATTGTTGGGGAGCCAAAAACTTTGTAAACTTATTTTTTGAATTACAGTAATATTTCGTCATAATAGTTATTATTCGAAGCGATAACAGTATTGTACTAGCATAGGCTATTTTCTATTTTCAAATATGTCATAGTCTACCTAATTATCTAATTACATTATGGTTTTGTGATCATTGTTGTTGGCGTTTTTGCATAGTCTGTATGATACGTTAATATCAATAACCTGGAACCTTAATTTCCCGTGGAAGAACATTTTGAAATGAGTTCAGCTACAGCTAGTTGACTGTTAGATGATGCTCCTAACGTTGTTGCACCACATATATAATGGTTGTAATGCATACATATAACAAGAGCTATTTCTTGTTATTTATGTTGATGAAGTGATGATTACGGACTAAAAGCCATCATCACAGAAATTTTAGGTGGTGTTGTATAACTTTACTGTTGCAATAGGGGTGGACCAAACCTGCTATAGCAGACCAAAGATATTGTTATTTCAGGCCAGGCTGTCTTGAACTTGTGAGTAGTTTGAGCTAAATTACTCTATGCTAACGGCAAACATGTGCACTGCTTGTGAATTGAAGGATGGTGACTATAATCTTATTTGATTCAAAACTAGTATATCATTTGTCCCCCAATTAATCTTGCCTGCATTATCATACACAAGATTAAAAGAAGTGATGAAAGCACTTTCACTTTTGGTTGGTTTGTTTATTGCTTTTTCTTCTAAACATGAAGAGTCGTATATTTGTTAACCATGTAGTATTTTCAGAATCCTTGATCGCCAAAAACTGTAGTCCAAGGAGTAGTTTGTATTGTTATTCAATTGAGAACAAATTTATCATCAAATAGCCCTTTTTTAGTCTTCAGCATGTTATTTTTCACTTGCTGGTTAATTTGTTGGAATTGGACTCAAAACTGGCTGGAGAGATACACGGCAGTTGCCTAAAAACATGATCGATTTGGAGACCAACATTATTTTTTTTTTAAATAAAACAAACAAATTTATTACTTAAAACGAGTATATATACATTTATAGGAGTCAAAAAATAAAATATTTAAGTCCAATGAGTAGTTTGTATTGTTATTGAATTGAGAACAAATTTATCATCAAATAATTTTTTTTTAGTTTTTGGCATGTTATTTTTCACTTCTAGATTAATTTGTTGGAATTGGATTTAAAACTGATGGGAGGGACATACGGCAATTGCCTAAAAATGTGATAGATTTGGAGACCAATATTTTTTTTTTAATGGATCAGATGAATTTATTACTTAAAACAGATATATATATATATATATATATATATAGAAATCAGAAAATAAAATATCTAAAAATTAACATGGAAGATGTGCAGAAGAACTTTTAGGCAACCAGCATTATTCAGCCAAATTCAAAAATGCCAAGTCACCATCCTAGGTTTCGTGGCTTGTCACCATCTTAGGTTCGTGGTTTGTCCGTACCAAATATTGCATCACCTGCCATAGACCTGAAACTGGGTTGAAGTAGGCTTCTTAACATAAGCTACGTGTCCACAGGCCCAGGCTGATGCTGTTTTCTTCGCTTTCAAGGAGAATATTCTTCATTAGTTTATCCATGGAGTGCAGGACTAAGAAGACCATAATCTCTAGGTGATAAAGCCAAGAGGAGAAGTCGCAGTGAATAAATTCTGCGCGTCTTCTGGCGTGGGGGAAAGGGGATGGGGATCTGAAAGCATATTCGGGATCCCTGATGAACACATGTAATATGTGGCCTGGTCCATGCTAATATCTCAGCTTGCTAGCTTGGTGATATTCTTGTTTTTTGGACATCGGATTCAGAAAATGATACTATGCTGAATAGGATTGTGGCAACTGACAGACACTTTTAAAGAAGAAGTGAAAAAATAACAAATTTGCTTCACTAACTCACAACTCTCACTCAAAAGGTCACTCAAACTGCAAATGTGAAGTTTCTAAAGCAAAGAGAAAGCTATAAAACGGCTCAGTGGCTTTTTTCAGTAAGGTTTCTATTTGAAAACATAGTTTATGATTATATAGTAAGAAATCCCTTTTGCACAACATTCTCATTATTTATCTAATCTTGTTCTACTTACATAAATGATCTTATTCTACTTTACGTAAAAGCTCATGTCTTGTTCCTTTTTGATTATTATGGTTGGAGTGTCAAAAGCTCTTTTGGATCATGACATTTTGAGGTGTCTATTCTTTCTAAAAGCTAAAAGAAGCTTAGGAGGGAAAAGCTCTATTTAACAAAAAAAAATGCTACTAGAGAAAACACCAAAGCTGTTTCTATTTCAACAAATTAAGTTTTGTAGGGATGAAAATGCTCATGTCAATTCTTCATAATATAATATAATATAATATAATACATTAATATTATCATAACATAATATAATATAATAATTCATATTATTATAATAAAAAAATATTATCATGTAATATTATTTATAATGAATATAAAAAATTATTACTACTATATTATTAAGATTAAAATATCAAAATAAATAATTTATAAATTAAAGATACTTTATAATAATAGTTTTTGATAATATAATCATTAGATAATTAAAAGTATTATGCGATATTCTTTTATTGTTATTTTCTGATACTCAAAGTACTTTTTCAATTTGATAACCAAATAGATGTTGAAACTTTGCGGTAACCAAAAAACAAATAGCTTTTTATTGAAATACTAGCAAAAATCTACTATTCAAAGCTCTATAAACAAAAGCTCTAGTATCTATAACAATGCTAAACTAGATGTTATTAGTATATCATTATCTTGAAACTCTCTTGGATGTTCTTATCTATCCACCATATATGGAGATATGCTATTTATTACTCGATAACTTGACCTTTCTCTTTTAAGATGAAAGTACGTGAGACTCTTATAACAAGAGTTAGTTGGCATTTTATCTAAACAAAGATAGCTGCCTCTCAAGAAGACGATGGGCAGCATCAAGATGGCAATTTCTAATGCATTACTAATAAGACTTGTGTAGATGATTTGACTTTGAATTTCAGAGTAAGTGAGACAAATTGATCAGTCATAGATGTAAACTTGCTACCTAACACTCGAGGAAATAATTTTTCAATCAAACGAAGAGTGAGCTGTATCTCAGCTCATGTGCATGCTTGTACTTTTCTTCTTTCACATCGGACATCTCATTTTTGACTCATAAGAACGCTTAGCAAAAAATGAATATAACTAATATGTCACCATATATTAAATACTTAATAGTTTCTAGTTGCAGCATAAAATTTGGAAAGGATATTATTATTGGAGTGTTAGATATATTCCACAAAAAAATAAGTTTTGATGTTTGGTTCAAAATAAGTATGCGAAATAAGTGGAGAGAATAAGGTGTATTTACTGTGTATTGATTTTGAGATACTTTCGATTTTATCCCAAAGAAAGAAAAAAAAAATCTCTTTTTTTTTTTTTTATGGATCTATAAAATAAAAAGGGAAAAATGATAATGGAAGAAAATAGAGCTGCGTACAAATCCGTTTTACCAAAATTGTGGAATAGAATCATACCTCGTTGCTTCACTTATATGCTTACACGGTAGAAGCTTCTATTCCATGACTATATTTTGTGTTTGGCGAGGATATCCGCGAGGATATTACCCAACTTATCCTGCAACCAAAGACTCTAAACCCGAGATTCTAGCATGGTTATGGATACTCATGTACTTTTATATACCAAATTCTTCCATGGTATTGCACTGGCGGTCTCTAGTCTATGGAGACCCAATAAGTTCAGTTGTAAGATATGACCTAACCCTTAGGCATAGCCTTGAATTTGCATTTAGTTATATTTAATTTAATGGAGAGTGGAAATGCCCCTGCGCTTTTAAGCGCACAATAACCTATTTCAAGTTCATCGTATTGGTTTAAGTGCTTTCCTTAGAATTGAATGAGCCAACTAACCTCTCTGAACTGATGACCGCACGCTGAAGACTGGAGTTCTGAGTCAAGTCATGCACATTTGTGGGTATTATATTATGGATCCTGACTGTAGACATTAAAAATCTAGTCCGTAAAGGAGGGCGAGACCACACGTTCAACATAGGGCTACAATCATGTGATAAGTCACAATATATATATATATCATATGTGGCAAGCTTTGCATATAAGAAGTCGTAAGGACTCATAGCATCATGAAGTTGACAACAAACTTTCGAAGTAGGTTACTTTGAAATTTGATATTTGCTTTTTGTTACTTTGGACAAAAAACAGTGGCCTCTAAGAGAAGGTTGAGCGCACGAAGCACATTCCATTTAAGAGGTTAGACAGTTTTTTTAAGGTTAGGATTATTGGTTCTATCTTCCCGTCCCAATCACCTAAAGATTTATGGTGATTTTTAAAGCAGGTTGATATTATAACCATGGTATATATCGTCCCAATCTTCCGCGATAACATGACTGTTGCAAATGACAAGATCCAACAATTTTATTTATCTAACTCAGTGCTAAAAACGGAGGTGGCAAAATAGTTGGCACCAATTTCCATCAATTTTGAGCACGTTTACAATCGCAGCCATATGTCATTGTGGATGTCTTCTCGCAATTGGTCAGTCAACCTCGGCTATGTTGGATATATAACATCTTTTGTCTCATAATTTTTTGCGCTATTGGTTCCTAGAATTTTTCTCTCTCCTTTTTTTTTCTTGAAGTTTCGTTTGTTGTCAAGAACTTAATTCATATTCTATCCTTTACATTCTATCACGACGATCTCCTAGTCATGCTAAACCATATTGCAGAGCTTTGCTGGTTTTCACTTAAACAATAACACGTGTCAAAACAACGTTGCATTTGAAGATTACACATTGGAAGATTTAGTTAGTGGCCAGTACACCAAAACCCCACAATAATTATTGTGAGCCGGCCTTTATGGTGGAACATGAACCCATTTTTTCCAGAGGAAGAGACACCACCACCTCTTCCTTTAGAATTGAGAAAAAGAAAATCCTAGGATTAATATCAGCCAGATTCTAATAATCGCAGCAGAAGAGCCTCGACCCAGGGGCCAACAGTCAAAGGGAATCCGTGGGGCCCACACGTCGAGACCCATTACCCGCGGCACCGCGGAGAGAAGGAGACCGAGGAGGACAACCGAGGCCGCAGCAGCCAGAAACCGAGGCCGCGCGAACCTACCGCGGAGCTACACCTGCGTGGGGCCTAGCCCAGATGACGCCAGGGCTGACGTGTCACTGCCTCGGGGCGGCTCTTATCATCCGGGCCGGAAGGGTCGTGTCCGAGCCACACCACCAGAGCTCCACCCCATCCCCTGCGCAACAACGCCGTGGTGATCTTTTAACGCATTAATCCACGTGCTCCTGCAGAAATCTCAACATGGTCCATTTTCCTTCTAGAATTACCCTTTCCACGGGACACAATGACCCCTACGCTTCCAAGTGTTAACTAAAATAATTCCTATTGCCACTAAGATTGGTTTGACTCGGACCAACGAGCAGGACGGTAAGCTAGAGAGTTAAAAATAATTATTAAAAAATCTAAATAGTTGGTCGGAGACTTCAGAGTAATTGATAGTCGCCGAATTTTTTATCAAATCTTCGAGAATGTCTTAAAACATCATAATTACAGTAAATCTATTTTCATAGATTTTTCAGTGAAAGATCCTCCAATACCTAAATTAGATCACCTTAATGAAATAATAGAGGTTTTGAGTAGAAGAAGATAAAAATAAAAAATAAGCCAGAGAGAAGCTAAAGTCGGAAAGAGTTCGAGTTGAGGTGAGAAAGAGGAGAGAGTTTTATAAGTTCATGAAGGATAAATTTTACTGAGACTATGCTCGACTTTGAACAATGAAAAATTTTACTTTAGAATTTCTTTAAGCTTACAAGTGAGACTCTGTAAGACCTAGCCAGGCTTAACTTGATTGGACTTACCTAGAGAGTCTTCGGAGAAATGTCTATATAGGTGAGAGTTAATAGTCCATGCAATCAGTATCTTCAGATATAAAGAAAGTTCGTCGTAGATAATAATCCGTATGTCTAGAAGAAATATAGTCTAATAAGATACAGATCTCATGATTAGAGAGGCCATTCTGCTATTGTAGCCAGTTATTACTGAATGGAGAAAAATTTGAATATCTTCAAGCACCTTTGGAATAGCCATATAGTAGAAACTATTTAGCTAAGGTGAAGGATTGAGTGGCTAGTTCATGTTAGGTTCTGATTGATCAGTAGTGCCACATCAGAAAGATCAAATATGAGGTATATCAGTCTTTATATACTTCCATATTATTTTTTAATAAAGAACAAAATAATAATCCTAATTGTCCATCATTAAAGGGTATAATAAGTTATAAAATAAAATTGATAATGGAAAGAGAATCTAACAATAATGGTGGTGATAATGTAGCCTCATCTTGTACCAAATATCTTTCCTCTTAATTTTTTTTATCCATACCACCTTCCATGCCTCTTGTAAGTCCTCCTCTATCATTAAATTCATCCTTGCCTTGAGATTGCCACCTCCAACTCCTTTGCTACCACCATTAGTGCCAGCTAGTTGGCCTTCGACAACTCTCATGATCACCACCACCTAGGGTAACTTGACTTTGCTTTCCTCTCCTACTCTGCTGACATGTAACTCATCGGCCTGTTCCTCATTTTGGTATGTTTGATGGTAGCATCTCCATTGGTAATGCCACCAAATAAATCCTATCAGACTTTAATGATTTGTGGTGTCCCATCTAGAAACCTCATTGTCCTTCTAAAAGAGATAATCGAGGCCATTGTCGGATCGATGAACCCCTCTTGACCTATAGTAGATACTATAGAGAACTTCTTAGACCATCAGAGAAACAAAAATGATACATCCACAAGTGCTTAGAGCCTTAGACCTTTTATTTTTGAACATATCATCAAAAATAGAAAACCTAAAAGTACAAAAGCACAATCCTTTTAATTATTAGTTTTTTTTATTATAACATAATTTTTTTTAATTATAAATTTATTGTCGTGACATTTTGAATGGGGAAAATGATTTTGAAGAATTTATATAATAATAATAGATAAATTAACCTCGTATTAGAAATAATTAGTAGAATTAACAAGGACTTGTTTGTCTCTGTGACCCAAAAGTTAACAATTTATTTTCTTTAACGAAGAAAGTGACTATGTTGGAATTGGGTTCAGAACGGAGGACTCATGTGTCCATTTGTTTTTTGTTTTGTTTCCTTTTTTTTAATGCAATGGCTTTCTCCGGCCACTTGCTCTGGTTTCCATTGTCTACTGTTTTTATTCGGGGGTGGGGGGTTTTCTCGTTCTGTAGCTATCGCCTTGCCTCGTTTCTCTCTCTCCCCCTGGCTCCTGTTCTCGCTCCGGAGAAACCCTAGTACCCATCGCCTCGCTTGGATCCCTTGTTCTTGGAATCACCGATTCCAGGTGCGGCCCCTCCCTTTCTGTCTCTCTCTCGCCGCCGCGCGATCTGTGTATTTATACAGGTTCCTGTGCTCTTTTGATCTTTCTTTGGAGGTAGCTCGTGTTCTGACGAAACTTTCGCGTGCCATGTCTCTGCTGGATTGAAAAATCTTGTTGAAATTTTGTGTTCTTATTGGTTAAAATTCGTTCATCTTTCTTTAAAACTCTGGCTTTCGCTTCGTTCTTAGTTTTTATTTCAAAATTTTGGATCTTTTTTTTATCGGATTGTCTCAAAATCTTTGGGTCTCGATACATGAACCGTTGCGGGATTCGTGTTTTTATAATTAAAATCCGATTGATGTTAGAGGATTGGTCTGTTTGCGCTTGTAATTTCTTGATTCCTGAGGGGTTTACTTTGTTTTTCTTCTTTTTCTGGTTTTTATTTCGTTTTTATGTTTGGTCTTTGAAAAGCCGTCACCTTGTGCTCTCGGAAAAGGAAAAGCTGTCACCTTTTGTTCAACGTCAGAGGCGTGGTCCGTACTCTGAGTGTAACTGTGTTTCTCATTTCTGGTCAAGATACGGAAGGTAGTGGTATATAAAGGTCTAGTGACTCTGGAGTGCTATTTACAATATACATGCGTATAGTTATAAAATTTATAAGTGGTATGTTAATTTCTTGGCTGTACCGATATTTTATGTTATTGACAAATTAAAAGCTATTAACTTTGCCCTTTCTCTTACTATTTTTCCTCGTGCAGACTCATCATCAATGGTTTTGTGCACTGAAACATTGGTAGTCCTTGAACTTAGCGCGGGGCTCGAGGTTTGTCCAGCTTTCACAAGTACGAGCTAGCATCTTGATCTGCATGCTTTATCCGTTAGTAGGTAGATCCTGCCAATAATCTCGCTGATCTATCATCTGCTTTTATTAGTTTTCTTTGGGCAATTTTTTTTGAAGCATTGCTTTGGGTGATTGGAACTTTTCATCAATCTACTTTGGTAAATTTCATATCTGGATGGATTTGTCCGATCAGATTTGTGTGCTTATATAGCTTTTAATTTAGCTAAGTTCTCTAATATTTGGGGTGTCATACGCGTTTCCGTTCCTCTATTTTTTAAGGAATATATATTGTTTAAATTCTGAGGTTATTTTATCATGATTCCTACTGGTTCCCTGACTAATTTCACATCTTCTGTTTTTCTACTTTCCTGCTTCCAACGCTAGTTTAAATGCTCTCTCTCCATTTGTGTGTGTGTGTGTGTGTGTGTAAACATGTTGTGGTACTCAATTTCTGTGTATTTTTTTTTTAATGGACTGATTTTGCTGTTGAGCTATCCTGATTTTGTTTTGAAAATAACCTCTCCTAATCTGTTTCATGAATTCTGGCAGTAATAATTTCTGTTATTTGATAACCAAGGTTTGAAACTCCGTTTTAGTTTTGATATTGGTCGGGTGTAAATTGGTATTTGGTGCTTTATGCTTCAGTTCAAACAATTTTAATTGATACTTATTGCAAAAGTAAAACATTAACTAAGATTAAGGAAATAAAACTAAAAAAGAAAAATAAACTATGTTAAGGATATAATGTAGAAATCATCTCTTTTGAAAGTGTAATACATTATTTTGGACCTTTGGGAATTTCATTTCATTGGCTTTGCTGTGAGATAATGAAAACATTATTTCGACAATGTAATATTGAAAAATTATAAAATCATAATTTGAGAATAATATATCATTTTCTACTTTTTGATGGAAATATAGCATGTGATGATTGGAATGAATAAAAGATCCTAGTTTAGGATATTTCTTCTTAATGCCAAAAAGTTCATTTTGCTATTGTTCTCTTCGGATGCAATGTTAGAGTGCTTCTAGTGTAGAGCTGTTTCGAAGATTGAAAAACTGAAGAAATGACAAGAATTGACATGCATAGCTCTTATATAGTGAATTGACCTGAAGCGGCCCAGTTTTAGATCCACCTGAGTGCATCGGAAACAGTTTGAGTGAAAGTTCAAAGCATATTGAGAACTTCAAGCACCAGAAGACTCCTATTCTATCTTCATGCCTCTCCCAAACTCTGCTTCCTTCTTTCTTCATGAAGGATAAGTTGATCCTTCTCTGTTTGCCTGTCAGATCTTAAATCTGCCTTTTCTACTTTTTAAGTGCTTCTTCTCTGACCTCATCTTGCAAGTTTAATCTACTGCAACCTATATGTGTCCATTGATGGGCCTTTTCATCTTAACAAATATGTTAATGGCTGTTTGGATGCTCTTTCTCGCTCTATTAGTTGTGCAGATCTTCTACTAACATTCCATTTCTTCTGTGTCAGTAAACCTAATTAGCACCCTTTTATATATGCCTTTACAAATAATTAAATTGTTGGATCTTATCATCAAGACCACATGGATTTCATAAATTTGCACAATACACATTCTAAAATGATCAAAATTCACACCAGAAGCATGTGCAATCATTACTGAATATTAGAAGCTAACAGATGCTCGATTTCTTCAACTGGATAACTATGATTAAAACTATGTGTAATACTGCAATCTTTCATGTGATAACTTTGCAGGTCTGACACCTAACATACCATCGAAGCCGCCACTACTACTTTTAAAAATTTTCTTTATGTTTTACAATAAATTACTCATAACAGATGGTTCCCTTTTTTCTTTCCTATACCATATAATATTTTCCCCTTTTTTTTGTGACAGAAGAACTATTTTTTATAACTTCCTTTATCTCTCCCTCACTCACTGACACACATGGAGATGGGAGACACATGTGGGTCAGCTTTCCTATGAAGATCGTTCCCAAATTATCTACGCTGATCCTACAAATCATTACTCCAGTTCATGGTGATGCACAAATGAAAGTGTATGTATGTGACCCAGTCCCATATTTGACATTTGTGGTGGTGACCTGCATGCCCAAATCAGTACACTAATCTAGTTGCCAAGGATCTGGCGTGCATCCTTTCTCATGATTTGAGTGAGCAGTTTTAACGCTTCTTATATTATGGATTAGCTACCTTGTGTGTTAGACTTCAGATCAGCTAGGCTCAAGATTTATCCCATATACGCCCCTTTTGTGTTAATTTTCATGTAGCAATGCACCACTTTTCATTTTGAGATGTTGTGGACTTCCAGATTTCATGGTGTCGCTTCTTTAGAATTGCTTGATGGGTTATTGTGTGATCATAGGCATCATATTTACTTGAAGAGATGGCAAGATCTGGTGAAAGAGAATGAATTAGGTCAAAACTACATTGCGCATTGTAACATGACTATTAAATTTTTTTACATTTAGTATAAAAATCTCAAAGGAATATCTTTTGTTTTTAAAAGATCCTAGAACATTAATACTGGATGTTTTATCATGTGATCATAGGCATCATATTTACTTCAAGAGTTGGTTAGATCTGGTGAAAGAGAATGAATTAGGTCAAAATTACATTGCACATTGCAATATAAAGTTAGAATATGCTTTATTACATGAATATCAAGCATATTAATTTTTAATATTAAGCATAACAATCTTAAAGGAATAAAATTTTGGAGATCCTAGAATGTTGATAATTGGATACCTAGAGGCAGAAGTGGTCAGATAGACATGGATTTGACCGATGCTCAACCATATTTTGATCGAGTTCGTAACTTATGTTAGTTGGATATAAATCCTAAATTGATACCAAAATTTCCAGATTATCCAAGAATAGTTGTAAAGGAATTGAACTTGATGAGATCTAACTGGACCTTATTAGATGTGAAAAAGAATTGTTTAGAGGTCCAGTCTTGTCCATTGCTGTTGGATTTGAGCTTAAAGCTGACATAGAGATGAATGTTGCCTGACTCATCAAGTTGGAAGAAGGTTTGAATTGCAGGCCCAAAGACAAATTGGCTAAATTGTGGCTCAATTGGGACCTGAACCCACCCATTTGTGCTCCTTAAATTAGCGAAATTTGCAGATAACGAAGTTGTATGTCATTTTGAATTCCAACTGTATTAAAATTCTGATCATGGAAATTTGTCAGTTCTGGCTTTTAATTTTTACATCCCATTCCAGGCATTTAACAAACACTTGATGAATCTTTTTCCTTTCAGATACCGCTTGGAATTTGCTTTCGTAGATTGTAGAGGTTTTTAACAATTAAGAATAAGATTTCATCAATCTAAAATTAGCAAGCCTTTTTTTACCTTAACTTTACATAGCATAAGCTCTATCTTTTCTTATCTCCTCTTAAAACTAGTGAGCTTTCAAATTATGTAAGGCATGTTTACAGAACCAAAAAAGAAGGGTCATTTTCTAACATAAAACCAAACTTAGTTTTCTCCTTTTCAATTATCTGTTTTTTCTTTGTTGTGCATGCCATCTGTTCTATGGGTTCTAACTTGTGTGTGCATGCATCCAGCATGGGGTTGTGTCCATGCTCATGTACTACAAACGAGTGCAGCACATGTATGTGTGCATCTGCTTGTCTCAAATATGAGTGACCCTGTTTTACCAAGATGAATAGATGATGCTGAGGGAGATAGATATTCACCAAAAATCGAACAAAACCCAACAAATTTGGATGCCTAAAAGCCAAGCTTCTAATATCATCCCAGATAGCTTTGACATTCTTATCTTTTTTTTTTTTTTTGGGTCTAATACCCGACAGTTTTTCCCCAAAATTTAGACTACCAAACTACTAAGGAATACTGTACTCTTATCTAGTTCTTTCTCTTCAAGGTAACTGCTTTCAAAGCAAGTTTTTTATCTAGTTCTTTCTCTTCAAGGTAACTGCTTTCAAAGCAAGTTTAACATATACAATGAGTAAAGTTCCTGAAGCATAAAATTGTAGTCAAATTGAGTCTGTAGATTTTGCAGTTTAATTCTGTTATATTCTTTGCTTCATTATTCATTTTATAGGAAAGCCTTGAGTGCCTGTGTTCTTATCAGTTGTCTTTTCGTAAGCTGGTATTTAATGTGACATTTACTTGTGCAAGTATTGCTTTTAGCAAAGACAAGCATTTGTTGTAGAAAAGTGCCATGTGTATGTTAACTTGGCACAGCCCAGGTTTTCTGGTGAGGTTCTGACAGCAGAATAGGCATTTGGCCCCCAAACATCCCAATTCCGAGTGAATTACCACCAAAAAAAAAAACTGCATTCTGCCAATTTCATGTGCATTCTGGGGCATGAGTAGAGTGCTTTTGTTATTATTAATATTGTTATTGGCATCATAATCATCATCATTGAAATAAAAGTTTACATGAGTTTTTATTTTTTATTTTTTGAGCTTTATTGGTAGGACTTCAGTATTCTTCTACCTAATACTCAATATTCCTTTTTTCTAGATTGCATTTCGAAAGGTGCCTAGCATTTTTCTGCTTTATGGGAATAAGCATGCTTTCTTTTTCAGCAATAGAGAACTTGAAAATTTGCACTTTTTGTGTGCGTGCTCATGCTTATGTTGCTGCTGGGTACGAGTATGTATTCTATCAGCAATTCAGTGGGCCAATGTAGCTTTTAGGATTCTCAGCCTATCAGGCCTAACTTGGAGGATTCCTGATGTTTGTGAAGTGCAGTGATGTTGTTTTTCTGGAGACACTTATTAACTTCTATTCACCGTTTGTATCATACTCAACAGCTTTATGAATGCAAACAACTGATATCTTGAAAGCCTTTTAATTACTTTTTGGTACTTTTAGATAATGTGCACATTTCATTTTTGAAGTACTGAGAATTAATGGCTATTGTTATGAATTTTAATGATCTTAGAATTTTGTCCATAAGAGGCAATTTCATACATAGGGATAATCTTTTACAAAGTGGATAGTACTGGAAAGGACTTACGAATTTTTTATATTAGTTTCTGGATTAGATGTTGTACTTCTTGATTATGCACTATATGACCCATTTCCCTTGAATATGCACATAATGAGACCTAGTATTTCTTTTTAGTTCTCATATTATAAACTATATCATTTGTTTTGTGGTAAGTTTAATTCGAAGTAATCTTGATTCCCTTGGTTTGGCTAAGCCATCTTGCTAACTTGTGCTTTTCCTCCAACAGGAACATTGGTTTCTTTGATCTTATTTGATGACACCAGTGTCTGCTAATAATTGGTTGTCGCTTAATCTCACTACACAGTTTTTTCTTTTATCTGGAAATGGACCGTTGTGATACCTCAGGATTTGTTAGTGGAGGAGGCAATTACTTTTTAAAGAGCTTCTGGTCTCTGTTTTAATTCTTGTTAACTACTTAGTTCCAGAAGTCAGGCTGACTGGCTGTTTTCTGTCAAGGGTTGGTTGAGATTGGAGATCTTTCCTGCAGACAGTGTATATGGATAACAGATTTGGGTGCTCTGGATTGGCTGTCAGTGCCTCATCGGTAAATTCTTCTGTGTCTTGGGGCAGAGTTGGATCAGAGGCCGAATATCATGCAGACACTACGTTGTGCCTTAATTCTCCTGGCACCTCCGGTCTGTATTTTAACTTGAAAGGAACAAAGAGGAAGTGGGATGATATTGATGGAACTGAAGGTCCGAAAAATGCTTCATTGGCGCTAAGTTTAAGGTGTTCATCAAGTTCCTCAGACAGTAGCAAGAGGAGCTCAGCAACTGCTTGTGCAATGTCTTCACCCAAGGAAACTGATGATGAATCTTCCATGGATCTGGGCCTAAGTTTTCATCTTAATCTTGGCAATGAAAATGCACCAAGCCCGAAGAAACCTGCTTTTGCTACTCCAAAGGAGCCTAAGTATGACCTTAAATTAAGTCTTTCAATTGGGCCATCTCAATCGGTTATTACGAGCATCAGTCCAGATGCAGCTCATCATCAGGATATCTTGGACTCATCAGTAATGGTTGGTTCCATGCCAACTTTTGACGAAGGATCAACATCGTCTCGAGGGAAATATGGGAATAACTTATTACCGCACCCATATGCCTCTGAGAAAACTGCTGGATTTGTTTCTAACCAAATGATTCCTTGGATATCTGGTTCGGTTCCAGCACATGATCTCTCATCTAACTGGGGACAGATGCTGAAAAAGCCTGTTGCCTCTAGTTCTGGGATCACTCATCCACAGCAGCACAGCAGCAGTATGAGAAACTGTCAGTTCCAGGGATGTGGAAAAGGAGCCAGAGGGGCTTCTGGGCTATGCATAGCCCATGGTGGGGGGCGCAGGTGCCAGAGACCTGGTTGTCACAAGGGAGCCGAGGGCAAGACGATCTACTGCAAAGCCCATGGAGGTGGCCGCCGATGCCAATACCTTGGCTGCACAAAGAGTGCTGAAGGCCGAACTGATTACTGCATTGCTCATGGCGGTGGTCGTCGTTGCAGCCATGGAGGCTGTACTCGAGCTGCAAGGGGGAAATCTGGTCTATGCATCAGGCATGGTGGTGGCAAGAGGTGCCAGAGGGAGAATTGCACCAAGAGTGCAGAAGGTCAATCCGGTCTATGCATCTCCCATGGGGGTGGCCGTCGCTGCCAATATCCACAATGCACTAAGGGTGCACAGGGCAGCACAATGTTCTGCAAGGCACATGGTGGAGGTAAGAGGTGCACATTTCCAGGCTGCACGAAGGGAGCTGAAGGAAGCACTCCCTTCTGTAAGGGGCATGGTGGAGGGAAGCGCTGTGCATTCCTAGGCGGTTGTTCCAAGAGTGTGCATGGTGGGACTCTGTTCTGCGTTGCCCATGGTGGGGGGAAGAGGTGTGCTGCACCGGAGTGCACTAAGAGTGCCAGAGGGCGGACTAATTTCTGTGTTCGTCATGGTGGGGGGAAGCGATGCAAGTTTGAGGGTTGTGGGAAGAGTGCTCAGGGAAGCACCGATTTCTGCAAGGCGCATGGGGGAGGTAAGCGCTGCTCTTGGGGCCAGGCAGGGTCAGTTTTTGGTGCTGGTTGCCCCCCATGCGATCGCTTTGCCAGGGGTAAAATTGGGCTCTGTGCTGCACACACCGCCCAGGTGGAAGACCATCGCGTTCATGGTGGCCATGTATTGGGAGCTGTCACTGCCCTGTGCTCATCACCCATCAAATCCGAGAAGATGAAACGGGTTGTTGTTGATCAAGACATGTTCACCAATATGGAAACCAGCACGCAAAGTCAATTGACTTGGAGTGGGCTTGATCAGAAGTCGGCGATGCATCCTGTGAATCCTCTCCATTCTGGAGTAGTTCCTCTTTCAGAAGGTAGGGTGCATGGTGGGAGTCTAATGGCAATGCTAGCTAGTAATGCAGGACTTGGGAGCCACTCTGGAAGCCAGGCGGAGAATGTTGGCTCTGAGCAGAATGTACCACATACTTTTGTTCCCAATTGGTTGTAAAGACAAAGCAGTGAGGTCGGTCTGTTCCCATTGTCACGCCGTTTGATTTGGTTCTGGCATAGTATGCTCTGTTGTTGTGCTTGGGTTTTTCTGTTTTTCAGCGACTCCATATGTGGAATTGACAAAATCAAGATTTTCTCGTTCATTTGTTGTATCGGCTGGGACTTGTATGTAATTCGATTGATTCCCCTTTTGTCAGATAAATAAGGGGAAAAGAAAGTTTGGACGAAACTTGTAAGGTGTTTAGCCAGCAAATTCAGTGTTTTAGGGCACTGGTGTTGGTCCCATAGTCTTATTCTTAATGAATTGTAGATATGGAGTTCTGTGAATACGTAATCAACTGTTTAGCTGCTTCATGTAACCTGTTACACCGATGACATTGTTGCTTCTTTGTGCGATTGTATCTTTGATGCGATATATTTTGTGTGTAATGTTCTGACATGTAAAGTAGCTCATCGCCAAAATATGATTGCATCTTCCGCAGCACAGGTCCACAGGGATTTAGCGTCAAGCCCTTCAGGAGCAATAAGATATCGGAACTTCGCAGGCGAGTTGGCGGGCTCCGTGAGATGGCCATCGTTTGCTGCAGCACCCCAAAGGAATGCAGGTCAGCTGTACTATTTTACAATATTTTCTTATTTATAGCTTCAACGTTCTGTATGGTGCTCGTACATCGGTTTCATTGTCTGTCAAAAAATCTGCCTTGGGTGGGAACCAAATGCAAGTGTCACTTTTGGAGATCGAGATTCGTGGGCTGAAGAGATGGTGGTTGACCTTGTATCGTGTTTTTCTAACTAGGACCTGAGAGTAAAAAAATATGTAGATTTTTTTGATTAAAAAAATATTTATCTTTCAATTGAGCTGGTCTCCTCGTGTTGCATGCCATGTAATCTCTCGTACGATGTAAATATTATTCTCTTGTTTGAAATGGTGGTCTTATAAGCAAGATGGTTACGTATCTCTTCTCAAAGATGGTGTGCACGTATACTTCTTTAAAATAGATGGCTCTATGACTACACAAAAGAAAGAAAGGAAGATATCTCTGGCTCTCAACATTTTGTTCTTTTTTTCAAGGCTTTCATCAGTTTAGTTCATTTATTTCTTAAGCTATACAGAATCAGAGAGAAGCATGAATATAATTAAGTGCTGAATTCCCCTATCTATAAAGGTTCTTTTTGCACAAATCAAGAGAATAACATTGCTACTTGTAAATTTTGAATCTGAATATTTTTGAAGTTGATGCACCCATAGTGCCACTATGCTAATTTCCTTTCCAATAATATAGCGAAATCTGACCGAAACATCCTCTATTGCTATTCTACATTTTAATACAGTTGCATGATGGGCGGTATGTTGATCGATGTCAGGCTGAAGTACTCGCTATGATGGCCTCTCCCCGTTGATATGATATGATGGGAAGTGTGTGTCACCAACTTATTATAGAAATTGACCGATGGAAACTCTGGCACTCTAGTCTATTGGAATTTGGATTGAAATTTTTATTCAGTTTGAGATAGATTCAAGCTGTAGGCATGTTGTACTCGGGCGAATGTATTGTACGACCTCTATTAGCTATCAGCAATTGCTTGTGTTCCTGCAAAATTGCAGCAAAAACATGCATGGTTCTTGCCAATTCCCCGTTTGGCATGGCAACATCGTGCTGCCGCTAACGTCACACTACATATGCAGAAGCTAAATGCTTGAAATCGTAGCCAAATGCCGAAGCCCTAGTCTATCAGAAACAAAACAAGAACATCAGTCCGACCGCATGTTCATCTCGTCATGCGACACGCACCACATCAATATTGACTTCTCTTTTATACTAGCTTACAACCCCTACGGTATATGGGATGTAATTTTTTTAAAATTATATTTAATTTTATTTATCTTATGAAGATCTAATCTGAAAAAGATTGGAGGAGAAGTCTGATGCTAGTGACGATGGAGAGAAAGGTGACAACGCAGATGACGGAGAGGTGGCAGCTAATAGAGTGGGAGGAGATGCATGTTAGAGCTCGAAAATGTTAAATTAGATTATGCTCTCAAAACCTCAAGGGACCAACTCACACTGCCACAGCTCACACAAAATATATTTAACATTCAATTCGAAATTTTATTATATGCTCTTGATATTCATATTTTGAATTTATAAACTTATCCGGTTACATTCCATGTCTATTTGCTCCTTTCTGAAAAAAAGATAAAATCCAATCTTAACCATAAACACATCAAATCCATAGGAAAGGATATTTACGTGAATAGAAAAAATGCCAAGGGCTTTCCTGCAGAGGCCGAACCCATATTTTAATTCAAGTAAACCACAATGAAGGTTAACAACCAATCTCAGCAGAGCGGAAAACAAAACGCCTTGTTATTTATCCTCTAGGAAAGGTCAAAAGAAAATGTTGGGCTAGAGGGACAGCCTCCCATTATAGATGTAAGTAGCTTATGTTCTGTTACTATTTTTTTGTTCTATTGCTGTATCGTAGAATATTTTCTAGAAATTTCATCTAAGACCTTTTTTTCCACTTAATTAAAGTTTGGTCATTCACCTGTATTTTATGTGTAACGTCAATCAACCAAGGGGATCTGTATCAATCAGTCAAAGCAGAGGATTGCTTCTGGAGTATAGGTTTGTTAATTGCTGCATGTCTTCTGGAGTACAGGCTTGTATAATTATGATTCTTCCATGATGCAGAGGATGGGAAATCCTTCTCTATACTTTTGACCAAACAAAATCAATTGGGATGGTGGAAATGTTTGGTGAAAGGTGATCCTGAAATTGACACACAGAAAGTAGAACCTGAGAATAGCAAGTTATCTGATTTGGATCCTGAAACTTGGCAAACTGTAGAGAAAATGATGGTAAATTCTCGAATTAGTTTTTTCCTTATTCTTAGAATATAACAAACAGTGCATTTAATTCTATGAGATTTTAATTTTGGAGATGTGAAGGCATTTTGATAGGAACAAAATTCTCTGTGATACTTAAAAAGTATCGCTAAGTGTTCCGCATGATTAGATGCCGTCCATCATGAAATGTATGGTTGTCCAAACTATCCAATTATCCCTAAGATTTATATATTCTTTTATTTTTAGTTTTTTTTAATGTGCATGTGGGAGTGTCTTCATCTATCTTAAAATGGACAATGCCTAATCATGCACAGTATCCTACAGTACTTTTTGAGTACCATAAAGAATTTTTCCTTATTTTGATATGGTAAGTTGGTGTTTTGCAGCATCCAAAAATGGTGTGGCATCCAGAAATGGACTTGTTAAGAGCAAAAATAGCATAGAATGTTTTGTCACAGGTGCTTCTGGTCGACCGGATAAATAAAAGGACCATCAAATGATAATAGGTTTTTTTTTTGACGAAAAAGCTAGAGTTCTTTCTGTCAAGTGGGTTTTTATTTGGAGAATTGAACTGGTTTGAGGTTCATGCTTTTTTTCCAACTGTTCTTCTCCTTCGATCTTGGCCCTTCGATCAAGATCTGATCGGGATCCGATGATTGATGAAGAGCGATGCCATGTTCCTCCCTTTCAACTTGTTTTAGCATCGGAAAGCTCTAGATCCACTCAATCTCCACTCAGGAGTACTTGGGGGGAGGAGGGGGCTTTGTTCAGGATAGATGAGGGGGAGGGGGTACTGTGGGACTGAAAACTGGTGAGGTAGTTAGGTGGATCAGTAGTTGAGGAGGGGTCGGTGGTAGCCACATCCTTAGCAATTTTGAGGGCAGAGCAGTAGTGACGGAGATCATCCTCAATCTCTTATTGGGCGCGATGGTAGCAGAGGAAGGGCTGCGGTATTGCCAAGATTGTCTCATATCCACTCCCACACGCCACCTTCCACTTTTTCCAATACACCATGCATCTGGAAAGCTTTTGTCCTTGAAAGCAGGCGAACACAACAGCTGCCTCACCATCGGCACTTTCGGTCTCATCGGCATCTGCAGAACTTCTGTCTTTAAGAGCGGACGAGCAGAGAAGCTTAGACGAGCTACGAAGCGGACAAGCTTTACATTTTTTTTCTACATGACTCATTCTCCACTTCCAAACACCATATGTGTGTCTCCATTGATAAAATTAGATTATTTTATTAAAAAATAATTAGTCGAAGATTCGCATGTTGTGTGGGATCGGATGTATGAAAATAATTTTTCTTTTAGATATGATCAGATTGAAAAAAATTATATCTAAATAATATAATAATATCCATTCAAATTTTTAAGATCACTTCATATTCTCAACTATCTATATAAATAAATTTTAATTATAAAAATATAATAATATTATATATTAATAATATAATTTAATATGAAAAAATTTTTTTTGATGGCATAACAAAATTCATTTAAGCAGGATTTGCAGCACTCTAATATATATATATATATATATATATATATATATATATATATATATATATATATATATATATATATATATATATATATATGATAATTTATAATATTTTATTTAAGAACATGTTGTCAACTGCCAACAAGTCAGATATTTACGCGTGGCGGATGAGAGGGCCCGAGAAAGGTCCAGAACGGAGCCGAACATCCAGCGTCCACGTCGCGAATGCTCTGGAATGCGCGAAGGGCCTCCGGAGACTGGCAATAAGTAGAGGTGGAAAACCCCTGCGCGTTTCGCGTCGGAGAAGATCGCGAAGCTCCAAAGCGTCAAGAAAACAGAGAAAGCAAAAGGGTTTGCGGACCGCGTCGCACCGGTAACTAAGTCATTTGGTTCGTGGGATCGGTTGGAAGGTTATAAAAAAAATCAAACATCTATCTGTAAGCCCTTTCTCCCATTCTCTCTCTCGCAGCGCTCTTACATCGGTTTGGTGTTCTTGCATTTTTCCTCTTATCATCTTTGAGATGAGCGATGTGGCTGGAACATGCGAGGAGTTATTTTTCCGATTTGGTTCTTGAACGGAGAAAATGGAGAATTTTTGTCCTGCTGAATTTGTTGTTACATGTCTAGACGAAGTGATTGTTGCTTTTTTTTTTGTTGCCTCATCTTGCTCTTCATAAAAATCTTATCGTGTATCTTTGCACCAGATAAAACTCGATCGATCAATTGAGGTATATTTCTCCTAATTCAAACAAAATCTGCAACAAATGAATTCGCTTGCTCGCATCATTATATCGACCGGTACCCAATTGAACACCATGAAAGAAGAAACCAAACTCAATATTGTCTTGGATCCTCTTACTGTAGTTGTTCCTAATGGGAGACTTCCTTAGGTACTGTTTGGTAGGGGGTGATATTTTACATCACCCTAGTGATGTGAGTTAGGTGATATCATTTTGTTTGGTAGTGCAAAATTTCATCTAGTAACGAAAAATTCATTGATAAATTTAGTGATAGCATCACTGTATTGTGCTATCACTGCACAATATATCAGGTGATAGCATATCATCGGATGCTAGTGATATGCTGAAGTTATTTTGAAACAAAAATATCCCTGGTCACTAATTTGGGGAGAAAAAAAAAACTCTCATCGTCTATTTTTTTTCTTTAATCTTTCATCTTCAATAACATCCTCTACAAAAGAAAATCATGATAGCTTTTTTTTCTCTGATTTTTCATTTACAATAAAATTCTCTTTTATTTATCTATTAGATGCTTATTTTATTTTTTATTGGCAGATTTAGTTAAATAGTATGGATGTGTTTTATTTATTCATTGGATATCTATTTTATTTCTATAAACAAGTATGGTTAATTGGCATGGATGGATTATGCTAAACTTTTTATACTTTTTTCTTCATTTTATTTTGATGGTTTAAATTATTCCTAACGGGCAGCCCTGATATTGATAGTCAAAATCGGCTTAGCCTAACCAAACTTGATTTTATATAATATTATCATAATAACATTTTAATAGCCTAATCGAAACATACCTATAATAATAATAATAATAAATATTATTATTACTACTACTATTATATATTTTTGTGAGGAATTGTGAATGAAGAATGTTTAATTAAGTTGTAGAGTAATTATTATACACTAATGTATAAGGCTATTTATAGTATTTTATACATGATCACTATTACTACTTGGTGATATACCAAACACAATGAAGTTCAATTTTCAATGATATTCCAGTGATATACGAGACTCAGTGATCACATATCATTTCAGTATTTCCACATCATCCAAGTGTTCATATCACCTTAGTGATCATATCACCCTAATGATCACATCACTAGTGATATACCAATCAACACCTTAGAATTTGATATAGAGGATTGTGTTTATCCCATGATGTAAATAATTCCTTAGTAGTTACTTTTGTAACACTAACCTTATTTCTTTAGCTAGCTGTGTTTAATTTGACCATTGAACTCAATGCCATAAAGCTAATGCCTTATGAGTTATGATTACTTAATTAAGAGTGATGTCACCCATTTTGTTCTAAATTCTGAGGTATAATTCCAGATACCATCCATTTTTCCTCTAGAACAGTCAGGACCCTCACCCTATACCTGTAACACAAGAGGCAGTACCATCCGAGCTAAGGTTCCATCATATGAGGCCTTACCTTGTGAAGAACATAATCCCATGATAGGAACCATTTAGTGTTCATTTTATCAAAATTACAGGAGGGTTTGTGTCAATTTGTCTGTCTGGTTCCTTCTCTGTTCCCTCCTGTTTTGCAACACATCTTTTTGCTCAAAAATAAAGGTGTCATGGCATCCAGTCGAATTATGTAAATTTCATCACAATACTACATTGTTGTATGAAGTTCCATTTGTTAATAGAGTTTCCACTTGAAGTTGACGTATTTGGAGATATTTGGTTAGATAGTCTAAAATATATTTAAATTTGCTTATTTTGTTTTGTTACCATCACTTTGTTTGATGAGATTCCTGTCCTGCAGTGAATATTCAGTTGTGATTGCTGTCTTCTTATCAGGTCTCACTTTTGCACTCTTGTTTTGCTTCTAATACTCCTTTGTTTTTTATGTGCTTATTCCTGCAGGATTGATGATTCTATCGTTTTCTCACCCTTAACCTGTGAGATAGGGAGAAACCTCCACGGGTTCTCACAGCCATAGAGCTTGTCCAATAGGGTTAAGTTTTATTACGGACTCTTAGAAAAATGTTTCCTGCCTACGGATGCATGGATCCATACCCTCAGAATTTCCCTCACCACAGAGACCCTCACCACATTCCCTATCCTTATTACTACTATCCAGACTGGGAAGCTGTACCTTCTCAGATGAGAGTAGATTCATCAAAACCTCCCTCACTTTTTGGACCATGGCCATACAATGGCAGCACCAGCCACCCAAATCCAAGTGAATGCCAGAGCTGCTGCAACCATATTTACTCTCCAGGATGTTATAGTTTCAGACCTCTATACCCTCATATTCAGCCACCACATCATTGTTACTACAGTGGACCATATGGACCTTATCCTGATACCTGCCCACCTTATTTCATGCCGCCACCTCATTATTCATTTGGTCGAGCTCAATATGATTATGACAAGGCTAAAAATCACAGCTGCGGGTGTCCAAATCATATGTGCGGGGGTGAGAATACTAGTGTGAAGATGGAAGAACAAAAGACAGATATGGAGCTAAAGCCAAAAGCGAGTGACTTCCCCAGTCTGATTAAACTGCCAAACTACCCTTCATATCCACTAGCATGGGTTCCTCATAATTATTTGAAGGAGAAAGATACTGATAAAAATTCTGAATCACAACCTGGAATTTGGAATGGATGGATCCCTCTGGATATTAACAGCCTCAAGGGTCTGATGCAGGATGGAGAAGACAAAAAGGGCTCACAAAATGAAGGGAAGAAGAGTCAGTTTCCATGGCCTATTATCTGGATGCCTGGTTATGATAAACCAGAGCAGGCTGTAAAAGATTTGGAAGAGGTCAACAACAGTCCAAAAATTTCAGAAGAAATGCCAAAATTTAAGATCATCCCGCTTAAATTTTTGGAGAATGGGAACAGGGAGGAGAAACCAGAACTAGCAGAGGATGAGTCTAAATCTCAAGCACAACGAGAAGCAGTAAGTGAAAAGGAAGCCAAAATTAAAATAATTCCAGTTAAGCAGATGGAAGCAAGCAATCAAATGAAGAATGAGGAGCAAAATGAAAGGAATCATGAAAAGAAGTCCAGCATCGTTGCAAAACAAAATGAAGAAAATGGAATGAAGAAGTCTTTTGATGGCAAACAATCATCACCTGTCAAGTCGTCAAAGTGGACTCCTGTATGTTTAAGAGTTGACCCATTGCCAAGAAGGAAAAATGGAAATGGTTCATCCGAATCTCCTGGCCCGTCTGGTCTTATTGAGAAAGAGAGAATTCATCAGGACAACAAAGAACATGGTTCAGCTCGGAACGAGACCAAGGAGAAAATTTCTAAGAAAGAAATTCGGATTGTTGATGTTAAGGATAAGTCATCAAACAAAGTAGAGAAGGAAGCATGGAGTTGCCAAGATGCAGTGCCAATCATTTCAATTAAAGATGCTCCAGGGGAAGCTGTGACAGAGAAAGCTAGTGAACTTTGTGAGCAAAGGGTTAAAGAAAGTTGGGGTGGTGCTGAAGCTTCAGATAGTGAAGGAGTAGAAGGTAATGACTCTGAGGGTGGGTTATCTGATGGTCAAGAGAAGAAGATTATTGAGGAAAGCAGAGGTATGGAGGATACAGAAATTACAAAAATGGAAGTAACGAAGGAAAGAAAGGATTTAGCAGAATCAGATGCAGCGGTCCTTATTCAGTCTGCATATCGAGGGTTTGAGGTGAGAAGATGGCAACCTTTAGAGAAGCTTCGGAAGGTAGCTCGAATTCGCCAAGAAGTGGAAGATATCAAAAAACAAATTCGAAGCTTTGAAGCCTCTTCAGAGGGACAAGATATGAAGCAGAAGGTGGTTATCAATGAGACTATAATGAATCTGCTTTTGCAGCTGGATACAATTCAGGTATGGGCTTTAAACATGTTTTTATGTTAACGTTGTTGCAACTTATCCTAGTTTTATTAAAGCAATCTTTATTTGAGTGAGAAAAGAGGTTCAATCATGTTGGTCATTTAGTTGCATTTGCTATTTATGGATGCATCATTGAAACTGTTCTATAGCATGAATCTTCTTTTTTTTTTTTTTCCCCTTTCATGTTTTTGGAAATGGTTTGAGTGCTAATTCTGAGTCGACATGAACTCGCAGGGCTTGCATCAAAGTGTGAGGGAGGCGAGAAAATCTGTTGCGAGGGAGCTCACTTGTTTGCAAGAGAAGCTAGATTCTCTAAGCGGACAAACTACCGCAGATCGTGAGTCAGCTAAGATTGAAGAAAGTGTTAGCAGCAAAGTTTCTGATGATCAAACTTGTCTTGGAAGCTCAGTTGCTGTGGCTGAACCATCGTCTGAGCATGTTTGTAAACAGTTATCTGATAAGAAGTGTACCGTAGATTTCACATCTAGTGAAGAAATACAAGAGATTGAGGCAGAGGAAAAAAGAGATGCACTAATAACAACCAATAATCAAGAGCTAGAGGCTGAACCAGGAGAGGCTGCACATTTGTCGATCAAAGAAATGGTTTCTGTGGCGAATGGGGAGCATGAAGAAGCACCTTTGCGGGGGGAGGAACAAACTGTTTCCGAAAGTGTGGCATTGATGGAGACAAAACTGCTCAGTGAAGAGCCTTCCCTTGAATTAGAGGAATCTTTGGTGCCTTCAGTATCTACTGTCAAGAAAGTTTTGGTGGAGGTATCTTCTGCCAAAGATGAAGCCCCCAAGTTGGATTTGGAAGAGCATCTAGAGACACAAGGGCTTAGCCGTCAAGAGTTTGAGTCAGTGAACAAAGGGTTTGTTGAATGTGGAACTGGACCAAATACACAGATGAATCCAGAAGTGGAGAACAGTTTAGTACCATCATTGAAGGGGTGCAGCCTTGATGAAGCCGATGAAATCAAAGTTGAAGAGCATGAAGCTGTTTCTAATGCAGTAGAGTTCGTAGAACCTCTATCAGGAATGGATGGATCTAATTTTGAAAATGAGGAACGTATCAGTGAAGCTGCTAGAAAGCAAGAAGAGCCCCAAATGATGCCATTGGCAGAAGAAAGCGATTCCAAGGAGAATACCACAGCACATGCAACTGCTGACACTAAGAATGTGGAAGTTCCGAGCACATCACATGCGATCAATGCAGTAGGCTTTGTGGAAAATATGTCAGCAGTCGATGAATGTAATTCTGCCAAGGCATCTGGTACTTGGTTCAGTGAAGCTGTAACCAAAGAGCAGCCGCCTCAAATGTTGGTAGTGGAAGAAAATTATTTTGCAGAGAAGGCATTAGGAGATGCAGCTGCTGATCCTATAGACATGGAAGCTACATGTGCAAGAACTGTTACTTGGGCTTCTGAAGAGAGTAATAATGCTAGAAGCGTGATAGAGAAGAACATGGTGATGCAGACGCTGGTTGACACCATGTCAGAGAACCAAATTGTAGTACAGGTTGGATCTTCTGAGTCTGGCACGAAGAACGGAACCAACTTTGTGGTTGCTAATGAGGTCATTGAAGATAAAGACATGTCTGCAACACCTGAAATTGGCAAGGAAGCAGCTATGGATAAGGGTAGAACTTTACCCCTAAAAGAAATTCATCATAGAGAGTCCTCTCAGATGCCTATTGTAGGAGCAGCTCTTGATGAAGTGAGCACTCCAGCTTCAAAAGAAGAGAGAATTGTTGTGGCTGAGAAAGATTCCATCCCAATTGCTGGACCAGTTTCAAGTGCCAATTTGAGCATCGAGGAGAAGCAGCTGGTGGAAGAAAATGAGAGACTAAGGGAGATGTTAGAAAAGTTGCTTCTTGCAGGAAAAGTGCAGTTGGGGGTTATTTCTGATCTTGATGGGAGAGTCAAAGACCTGGAGAAGAAGTTGGCACAGAAGAAGAGGGTGAGGGTTAGACGTCACAGACCAGGCAAGTCTTCTTCCTGTAAAGTTGCATGCTGAAAAATCATGTGAAGAATGATTGAGAAGGCTGTAACCATGCATGATTGTGTTGACACCATGTATATTTATATTGTAAGAAATGAAATAGTTTCAACGTAAGAGTCTATCTTGTGCTTGTATTTTATTTTATTTTATTTTATTTTATTTTTCATTTTTAGTACATACATACCTACCACTAACTTGGAATGAAACTGATTCCTTTCACTCATTTTGCATGTAATATGAGATCTGGTTACAAGTTGTGCTTATGTTTCTATCGTGGAGTATGCTTCGTGTATCTTTATTTTGAGACATAAAAGAGTTCCAATGTGGTTGTCTCTTTTGTACTAGTAGTTTTTTTTCTGCATTTCAGGTACACAGGTTCCTATTTGTTGTTGGTTCCAGTTCTATGTTTCGTGATGACTAATACCTGCAATATCTCAAATACCATATCAACTTCTATTTCTAGAAAGCAAAGGATCATTTTTTGACTTGATAGCTTAAATATATTTCAGGCTTCTTGAAGTTCGTAAAGTTATAACAATGTATATGGATTATCCTGAATATGACCATAAATGAGGTTTAAATTGAGGAAATACACTGATTTGAGGAATATGTTTGTAACAGCCGGTGGTTTATTGGATGTTTTAGCTGCTGCTGCTAATGGGGCAGTGCTTGTGGATGTCTGTGACACGGGCATGAATGATTCTAGTGCTCATGGATCATGTACTATAAAAAATTGCTCATTCAGGTTATTTAAACAACACTTCGATGCTCATGTCAAACTTGTGTGATTTCGCAGTCAATCTTGTAATTTCTGATTATTGAGATATCTGAACAGATCTTAAGAGAACTTGAAGAAAATAATTTTTACAACTAAAATTGTAAAGTTAGTCGCAAGGAGTCTTAAGTGATTTGAGTTCAATTTGTCCATCTCTTGCATATTTTCTCACTTTCTGGCACGAGTACTGTTGTGCAACCATGACTCAGGCTGGAGTAGAAAAGCTTCGGGATGTTGATGGTAGACTTTTTAGCTAGTGCTGCTGCACCTTCAGGATTTCAGCCCGCCAAAATGGGATTGCATCTACTAAAGGATTGAATTTGGGGTTTAAGATTTAGGATTCAGAGTTTAGGCTTTAGAATCTAGGGTTCAAGATTTAGGGCTGTGTGAGTTGCCATATGGCTTCTAGGAGTTGTGTGAGGAGAGGAAGATAAAGAGGTGTTGTCCTTTGACCCAAGACTGCTTTAGAGGCCTCAAAATGAAAGCAAGGCAGCGAATGACTGTAACAACAATGCGTATTTGGAAGATAGCTAGGGGGAGAGCAAAAAAGAGTGTTGTCCCTTTGAAATGCTCCATTTGACGTTGCCTTGGCAGCGAGCGGGCATGCAGTCTCCATAATACTCGAGATCAGTGGTGATTAAAGCTGCATCTGTCAAAAGATATTGCTTAGTCCCTTTGAAGATAATTATCTCCATAGGCCGAAAGATAAAATCCGTTTTGCAACAATCCAGAATTTATAACTCGTATACGGCATGCAAATTTGCAGAAAAAGGACCATTTCATTTATCTTATTGTATTCTCTCCCCATTAATTGTTTAATATATGGCTTCAAGCAAACATCTGTCTACTAAATCTCCGCAAATCTTAACATGATTATATCATATTAATACATGATGGTCAACCAATTCTCAACCTTACCACTATCAAGTTGGTTCAGTCAAAAGGGGTGAATTATGAATCATGAATCAACGATATCAAATCTGAATCAAACAAAATGAAAAACTACGATAAGGATGGAGCCCAAATTTCATTCAGGAGATGAAGAAGTGATAACTTAGTACTTTAATAAGCATTTCGGGAAGAAAAAGTACAAAAATAGGATTATTTTTGTAGGGGTTTAACATTTTCAAATCAAGACCGTCTTATTCTAAGTTTAATGAAGTCATTCAATGAGGAAATCAGTATTTGCCGTACCGGGCCGAACCGTCTGATACGAGGTGTACCGAGCTGGACCGACGCTCAAATGGTCCTGTTCGGACCTTTTTTCGAGAAACAGCCCGAACCGATACCGAACCGAGCGGTTCGATCCGGTTCGCTTCCATACCGTCCAAAATCGAACGGTATGGTCCGGTTCGGTGTGAACCGAACCGTACTGACACCCCATATGTCAAAAGTGACGAGGGGGAGGGGGGGGAGGCATAAAAAGCCTTATCTGCTTTGGAGTTCTCTGAGATATCTCAGAGAACTCCCGAGGGTCCGAAGTCTCAACGAAACCGTTGAGGCCTCCGAAAAATTAGAAAAAAAGAAAAAAATTCCGTCAAATTGCAGGAGTGGTTCGAAAAGAGGCTGATCTTTGGTCGGATGTAAGATAATGTGTTATTTTTTTAGTAAATATTTTTTTTAATTTTTATTGTTAAAAATAGGATAAGAATGAGAAAGAATGAAAATAAGAGAAAATCATGCCAAAATCTTATGATTTTGGGATGATTTAATTATATGTGATAGATCTTTGGAAGATCTACACGATGACATCAAAATTATTAATTTTTGTTAATTATATATTTTTTAAATATTTTTAAATATTTATTTATTTAAAAATTAAAAAAAAATTTAAATTTTATGAAAAAATCAGAGTTTAGGATGATTCAAACTACTTAAATCTAATTTCTAATTTTTTTTCAAATATTTTAAATTAAAAAAATATTTTTTTAATTATTTAAATTTAAAAATTCAAGTATAAAATAAAAAATATATAAAAATAGTGTTATATTTTAGTTAATTTAAAAATATTATTTGAAGCATATAACATATTTATTTTAAATTTATAAGTTTTAAAATAATTATTAAAATTATTTTAAAATTATATATAATTATTTTGATTATCGTTAAACTATCGTTGTTTGTTATACTTGCATATATTTATAAGAAAAAAATTTAAAGCATGACGTTCGTTCACTTTAATTAATCAGCTATTTTATAGTATATATTTATTTATATAAAAATTATTAAAAAATAAAAAAAAATAAAAAATCAGTGTTAGTTTTGAAATTGAGAATAATGTTTAGAATGATTCAAAACAATTGAAATATTTGAATCTAACTTGAGATTTTTTTAAATTTTTTTTGTAAATATTTAAATAGTAAAAAATATTATCAAATAAAAAATATATGTAATTAGTGTTATATTACAGATAATTCGAAATAATTAGTATTTTGTTATATCTGCAGAAATGAGTAAGAAGAAAGATCAAGAGCGTGACATCGGTTAAGATCATGACGAGATGCTCTCGGCTCGGCATCATTGGAGATGTAAATGGTGCAATACAGAGTTCAAGGGAGGAGGAGTGACTAGGTTGAAGCAGCATCTAGCTGGTGGTTATCCTGATGTGTCGATATGTCGAAAATATCCGTAAGAGGTCCAACAATTGATGAAAAAGCACTTTACTGATTCGAAAGCAGCGAAGGAAAGGGCAAAGCAGAAAAAGATCAAAGTAGACCGTCGAGCTGCAGAGCCACCTTCTTATCACTCTAGAGAGTCAGAGGAGGCTTTTGCTCCAGATGATGAGGAGGCACAGATTGAGGCTGTCATTCATGCGAGCTTGGTGGATCAGTACCAGCAGAAAGAGATGGCCCGGTACAGAGACCGATTCGGACCATCATGCTACGAATCAGGATCTGGATCAGCGACTGGTAGGGGAGAATTCGAGTTTAGGAGGACTACCTTAGTTAGAGAGCCTGGTGGTAAAGGGAGCAGACGCAGCATGTCTTCTTTGTTGGGAGCTTTTGGCAGTAGGAGGAGGTCCTCCAGAGATATTCCAACAGGAGCCAGCATTCAGGATTTGGATCCACATGCTTTGTCCAGCAAGGATTCAAAGCAGTAGAGAATTGATAGTATGCTGAAAAAAGATAAGAAGAAGGATATGTGGCGAGCTATTGGATCATGGTTTCATTTCAGCCATATTCCAGCAAATGCAGCAGCCAATCCTTACTATCGATCTGCTATTTCAGCCATAGAGGCTGCCGGCCAGGGTGTAGATCCTCCAGGACCTAAGGACATCTATGGTCAGCTTCTTGACAGCAATAAGGAGGATCTGCAGAGATGGATTACTTTTTACAAAAATAAATGGCCTACATACGGTTTGACAGTGATGTGTGATGGTTGGACAGGTCCTACTAGGCGGAGCATCATTAATTTTTTGACATACTGTGATAGAAAAATATTTTTTTATAAATCAATCGATGCTTCAGATAAGATGCACGATGCCACATATATCCTTGGTCTGATGGAGGAGATGATTGATTCAGTGGGTGAGCAGCATGTCGTGCAGGTCATCACAGATAACGGACCACAATATAAGGCTGCCGGAGAGTTGCTGATGGAGCAGCGACCGCAGATATACTGGACCCCATGTGCTGCACATTGCATTGATCTTATATTGATGGATATCGAAAAGATTCGCAGGGTGCAGTAGGTAGTGGAGATTGCCCAGACCATTACTAGATTCATCTACAACCACACATGGGTTCTTTCATTGATGCGGACGTATACTGGGGGAGAGATCTTACAACCGGGTATCACACGGTTTGCTACCAACTACATAGCACTTGATAGTCTTCTTCAGAAGAAAACAGCCCTACGTCAGATGTTTGTCAGTGCCGAGTGGCAGGAGAGCAGATATGCGAGGGCCGGCACTGATGAAAGTCATGTGGAGAACTTGATGACGAGTCAGTCATTTTGGCAGCGGGCTGAGAAGATAGTGAAGGCTATCAAGCCTTTATATGAGGTGCTTCGCACCGTGGACAGTGAGAGATACCCCCAGATGGGCTTCCTATATTACATGATGGAGAGGACAAAGAAACAGATCAGTGATAATGATCCCAAGCATGCTCAAGAATTCATTAACATTATTGAGCACCGTTGGGACTATCAGATGGGCAGAGATTTGCATCTAGCTGGTAAGTTTGGATTCAAGAATATTTTAAAATATTTTTTCGAAGCATGAAAATAAAATTATGCTTAATCAGTCTTGAAATTTATCTACAGTTTATTACTTTAAACTGAGATTTCAGTATACTATTCCGGGGATAGATATGGATAGCGAGCTTCTTGCTGCTCTTCGCAATATCATATATAAGATGGTGTCCGATCCAGAAATCGTGTCGTTGTGTCTGCAAGAGGTATATTAGTTTAAAACAGATGTAATTATTCAACTAAATTCGATCTGATATATTTATAAATAATAAATATATTTTATTTCAGACGAAACAGTTTAGAGAGGGATCAGACAGTTTTGGAATCCCATCAGCTGTCGTAAGCAAAAAGCAGATGAATCCAAAAAAATTACATATCAATAATGAGCAATGTAGATTGATATGTAATTTTGCTTAATAATATCATCAAATTTGATATATAATTTTACTTGTAGCTGAATGGTGGATTCATTTTGGAATGTCAGCAGAAATTTGAGACATATGGCTGTCCGTATTCTTTCTTAGACGGTCTCTGCTAGTGGCTGTGAGCATAATTGATCCACTTTCGTCCTTATCCACAGCAAACAGAGAAATCATCTGACACAAAAATGTCTCAACGATCTTGTATATATTCACTACAATCTGAGGTTGAGGCTAAAATGTATTTAGGAGGAAGTTCAGTTGAAGTACACTGATCCGACGCTGGATGATTATGCCGACGAGGATGACGATCCGATCATCGGATGGCTTGCAGGTCAGCAGCAGGAGCCAGAGCTTGATAAGCCAGGATCCCCTCCACGACCAGTCAGTGTGGTGGCAAGGGAGATCAGGGTGGATCCAGGGCAATGGGCAGAAAAAAATATTCCACATAGGGTTCCAGCTGATCAGCCACAGTCTGAGGGGACACAAGGGACTCATTCATCACATGACTCGCTATCTGATATATCTTTCTAGAGATTCGAACGAGAGATGTATAGACGTTCCTCCCGGCAGCCAGCAAGAAGGTATCCATCCTCCCAATTACAGGAAACTCAGTCACAGAGGGGCACAAGGGGGGAAAGAAAAAGACAGTTGCACGTGCACCACTCTCGAGAGTACAGGAGCGATCTGATTCAGATACGGACATCAGGGAAAGTGATGATGATACTGGTAGTAGTAGCCATAGATCTGATGATCAGGGAGGAACTGGAGGACATGAGACCACCGTTTATGAGACACAGTCATATGGTGATATTCGATTCACTGGTGAGTCTCAGTTTATGTATGTCACACAGGATAGGGATCATGGTGGACGAGTCGGTAGAGATCGTGGGGAGCCGATTTCATATAGACGACGGGCTCCTAGAGGTCGTCCAGCACATGATGCAGCTGCGGACGATCTTGCACGTGGAGTAGGGTCCATGGATGTATCTGAATCATCCTCGTATTATGGATCCTATTATCCACAGCCACCTTATGATCCATATGCATATGGTGTATCCGAGGCATCATCTTCTAGTGGTTACTACCCTATGCAGCCTGGAGCAGCTCTAGGATCAGATTTTGCTACTGGCATATTTGGATGGGCTTCCTTACAACTGTACCATCATCTCGAAGATACTTCTTAGAGTCAGAATTTTAGCGAGAGATCTGAGATGTCTTACAATCCAGAGAGGATGCCTTATGGGATGATGAATATTCGAAAGTACGATGTAGCTTGGCTAGAGGATTGGACTGATGTCCCTTCAGACTATGTTGATGATCCAGATATCCACGAGCGTCACAGACACTCGACAAGAAATTAAATACAGAGTACATCTTAAGGTTCATATATCAGTTATTTGGCTTTGTACTTAAATATTTAGATACATTTTAATACATATTTTATATATTTTTTTTTTAGTTTTAAAATGATATAGTTGAAATATAATGTAAATAAATATATGTTTGAAATTTTGGATCAAGAATCTTTGTACTGCAATCTAACTCCAAATTGAACCCAAATATGTCAATAATATGCAATATAATGCCATATTGAGGTTGTATTTATCAATTATTAATTTTAAAAATTAAAAAAAAATAAAAAATCAAATAAAATTGTGTACCGATACCGGACCGATACGCCGGGATGTACCGTATGTCGGTACAGTATGGTACTGATACAGTACCATATCGGTCCGGCATCGACATGCCGATCGGTACTGGTACAGCGAATTTTGGAGAAAACTACTTAAAAAGTATGACAAGAGAAGGGGTTAGAATGAGTTATTTTGCTTCAAGGGTGGAAAGGACTAAATTCTCACGTCTCAGCTTTAAGGGCCGTTTTAATTTTCGAGAAATTGATTCAGAACCGTTGGTACAATCAGGTGAGGCATGTTGTATAGGTGAGATTTCACATCAAATTCAAGTTAGTCTCCAATCTATAGCAGATACTCATTAACCATGTACGCAGAAACTTGTCTAAACAAGCTTGAAACTGACTCTTGGAAAAGGATAAAAAGATTACCTTCTTAAGATAGTAAGGTTTTTGTATCGTTCGATAGCTAGACCATGACAAGGCTTCAAATTTTTATTCCTTTATGTTAGCACAAAAGAGGAGCGGCTGCAGCAGCATTTGAGAGAGAAATCATTTGATTTATTTAATTTTTACTTTCTCTCTCTTTCCTCTCCTGCTAGTATTATAGAAAGAAGCTTTTGTAGTCCCACCCTATAAGCTTTCTAACTGGACCCTATTGATGAAAAAAGACAACAAAATGTGGCCAGACACGTTTACATTGAAAACCATGTTTTTTTTTTTTTTTGCAAATAATAAATGGTAAGTGTTTGAAATTCAAATTTTGATTCAAGTGAAGTTATCGTCAATTACCTAAATCCTAAGAACATTATTGATTAGATTGATATCCAAATCATCCACATAAGATATTCATTAGAGTAAACCAGTCTAGGAAGATCATTATGTTTCGGCCAAATTGCTTGGGGTTGGGTTCTAGTTTCCTGCAATCAGGTTGAGCCTGGGTTTGAAATTGATGGGTTAAAGCGGGGATTAAATAGTTTAATCTCAGTAATTATAAATAATTTTTAAGAAAAAAATAAAATTATTTGAAATATCCACATAAACTCATTCGGAAGGGGCTTAGTTTTCTTTTCTGGTGTCCCTTCTCCGTAGAGCCATCAAAACGGACCTTGGCCCATGGGCTGGCCCGTTTAGGCCCTTAAAATAGTAGGACTGGGCCAGTGTTTTAGCAGCCCGTTTAACAAAAGGGCTTTTTAGCCCGACCCGTGAAGGGCTAGCCCGTCTAGCCCGCAGGCCAGTCCGTTTTTTTAAAAATAATTATTTTAAAATAACTTAACCACTTAAAGTAATCAGTAAATAACTAATTATTTCTAAAATATATTTTTTCTCATTTCTATGCCTCATTAGTCATTACTTCCATCGTTAATGTCTAATAACTCAAATCATTTTTTCTAAGCCTTAGTCCCTGTTCATCTTCCCACTACCCATCTGATCATTATTACTCTCTCCTTTCTTCAAATATCCATGGTGGTTCTATATTTCTGCTTCTTTAAGCCCTCAAAGGTATGTCTTATTATCTTGTCAATCTTTTTTTTTTTTAATTTATTGATATTTATAATGATTTCATGGAATGAAGTCATGCGAAGGATGCGATTTTTTTTCGATTTTCATGTTTTTTCTGGACCATCATAGATGCACACATAAATCACAGGAAGGATGTAATTTTTTTTTTCTGTCTTTATATTTTTTTTGGACTCACTATGGATGTACATACGAATCACAGGAAGAATGCGGTTTTTTTTTTTCTATCTTCATGTTTTTTTCGGATTCATCGTGGATGCACACACGAATGCGGACACTGGAGGAAAGGGAGGATGCGGATGCAAAAAAAAAAAAAAAAAGAGCAGGGGAGAGAGAGAAGGACGCGGATGCTAGGGGAGAGGGAGGACAAGACACGGGGGAGAGACTATTTTGTTACCAGAACTTTTTGCTTCCCATCTGTCTCTTTTTTTAGTTCCATTACTAAACAAACAAATAGATATAGCATCAAATCTAATGGAATGACCCACCGTTGCCTCTCACCCACAGTGCCACCCACCCATCGCTGTCAAAGTTTAAATTTTATTGCTAGCTCTTTCTGATTTTCGAAGAGAGGAGCATACGGATGCATCGTGGTTGGCTCCTAAGGACACATCTGGATATGGAATACAGTGGGAAGCAAAAAGAAATTGATGGATTATGTTCCTTTTATTTTTTATTTCATGATTGATAAGAATCTGACAGAAGAAATTATAAAACTAGATGTAAGATTTCACTTTTTATTCTTGCCATGGAGCTTATTATCTTAATGTTTCTTCACGACTACTTCATACCTTTTCTACCAACTCAGAGAGGGAGTCAATACTTGTTTTACAAATTATAATATCCCTATGCTGATGATACTATCTTATTTCAAGTTGCTCTTATATACATTCACTATCTACTATTTTACCATACTCAGTACTATCTCCAAGCTACATGTTTTTATTTTTTCTTGATTTATTCAAAAATAAACATGCTAAAATATTGATGGGTTATTCATTGGATGATTGATTATATGATACTTTAATTTGATTTTGCAGTATGGATTCTGGAAATATTGATCATAGCAAAAATATTGATGATGATGAATTAGAAATGTTGGATGCACCTAAAATTCCTCCTAGTCAACAAGAAGGCACAAATAATAATTTTAAGAAGAAATCAAGTAAAAGAGCTAGATCTACCAGCTCACAGGTATAGAATTGTTTCACTAAAATAGGTGTGAAAAATGGTAAAGAAAAGGCAACATGTAATGGGTGTGAAAAAGAGTTTGTTGCGGGTGGTGCTAATGGGATTTCTCATCTATCTCGTTACATGTCGAGTTGTAAGCTTCTACCTAAATTTTTTGATGTGGGTGAGATGATATTAGATCATACTGAAAAGTTAAAATCTAGAAAACTTGATCATAAGCGTATACGTGAAGTCATATCTATGGCTATCATTGAGAATGATCTTCTATTTTCATTTTGTTGAATATAAACGGATTAGAGAACTTTACTCTTTACTTAATCCAGATGCAAAACATTATAGTAGAAATACTGCTGTGTCTGATGTGATGAAATTTTATATGGCTCAGAAGGAGAAATTGAAACAAAGTCATGCATAAGAGTTCTAGTAGAATATATTTGACCTCTGATTGTTGGACTGCTTATACTAGTGAGGGGTATATTTGTTTGACTGCACATTTTGTGGATGAAAATTGAAAGCTAAATAGTAAAATTTTATCTTTTTGTAAAATGGAGCCTCCACACTCTGGGGTTGAATTGGTAAGAAAGGTATTTGATTGTTTGAAAGATTGAAAAATAGATAAAAAAATATTCTCTCTTACTTTGGACAATGCCCCTGCTAATGATAATATGCAAGATACTTTGAACGAACAACTTGCTTTGCAAAATAGCTTGCTATGTGATGGTCAATTCTTTCATGTGAGATGTTGTGCACATATCTTAAATCTTATAGTTCAAGAGGGTTTGAAAGTGACTAGTGTGGCTTTGCACAAAATTAGAGAGAGCATCAAATATGTAAAGGCATCGGAGGCAAAGAAAATATATTTTCAAGAATGTGTTCAATAAGTTGGTAGTATTGATACTTCAGTTGGTTTGCGTCTGGATGTGTCTACTAAATGAAATTCTACTTATACTATGCTTGAAAGTGCAATTAAGTATCGACGTGCTTTTGCTAGTCTTCAATTGAATGATAGAAATTTTAAGTTTTATTCATCAAATGAAGAGTGGAGAAGAGGAGAAAAAATATTTTAGTTCTTGTGCCCATTCTATGTGATGACCAACTTAGTTTCCGGCTCATCTTACCCAACCTCAAACTTATATTTTATGGAAGTTTGAAAAATTGAGTGTTTATTGAAAGATAATGTGAATAGTAAAGATCCAAATATTAAAGACGTGGCTATTAAGATGAAAGAAAAGTTTGATAAGTATTGAAGTGATTACAGTATTGTTCTTGCACTTGGGGCTATTTTTGATCCACGCATGAAGTTTGATTTGCTAAATTTTTGTTACTCACAACTTGAGCTCACTACTTGCCAAGAGAAGTTACAAACCATCAAATGTAAGTTGTATATGCTTTTTGAGGAATATAAAAAAGATAAATCCTCTAGTGATCCAAGTGCATCAAGTGATTCCCAGATTCATTCTTCTAGTCTACAATCTACATATGTGCTCGTTGGAGGAGGACAAGATGAGGAAATACAATTAGAAGGCTTGGATGCATTTGATGTAAGTTGAATATATTTGATATTCTTTTTAAAAAATTCAATTGCATGATAATTTTTTTTAATTGTTCCTTTGATTAATAATTCTTTGTTGCCAATATGTTTGAAATGATGCAGGAGTATGTAACATATGTGAGCCAAAACAATTCTACAATTGAAAAGTCACAATTGGATCTATACTTGGAGGAGCTAAAACTTGAACCTAAATATTTTTCAAAATTGAATGTGCTGCAATATTGGAAAGATAATAAACATCGGTTTCCTAATCTATCAAGAATGGCCTGTGATATACTAAGCATACCAATCGCTACAGTGGCTAGCGAATCAGCTTTTAGCATTGGTACTCGTGTTTTAAATAAATATAAATGCTGCCTCCTTGATGATCATGTGCAAGCTCTCATTTGCACCCGCAATTGATTACATGGCTTTATTCATGATGGTAATATCTTTTTTTATAATTTAAGATAAGAATTTGAATTTAGTTGGATGCAAAATAGATTTTTTCTAACTATTTATTGATCTTTGTTATTTTTTACTTGTGGATTGCAGATGAAGATGATGATTCAACTATAAAAGTTGATGCAAATTTGTCAAAACAAGATTGTCAAGTTTCTAATGTTATAATTGATGAAGATGAGGATGATTATTGATGAATGAAATGTTGGCAAAAATTTTAAGAATATGGACTGAATTTCAATAGTTGGACTCAATGTTATTTGAACAATATTTATTACTTCTTGGTTTGTTTGATTTTGTGGAGTTTAATTAGTCTGTGGTGTTTTTTCTTATGGAGAATGGAGATTATGATATTATTACAAAAATTTTTGAGTTTTTTCATGTTTACTTTTGGTGTTTTAAAATTTGATGTAGGGATTGATTTTATTTATTTATTTGATGAAGTATTATATTTGAGAGTTCTTTAATTTATTATAATTTTTTAATTTTTATAATTTTTATAATTATTTTAATTTTTTTGATGAGCTATAAGGATCGGTCCGTTTAGGCCCTTCATTTATAAGGGCCAGGACTGGACCGCTTATTTGATAGTCCGTTTATCAAAAAATTTTTTTTGGCCCAATCTTATTGGGCTCGATTTGTGAAGGGCCGGCCCTCCACTGGTTGGCCGGTCCGTTTTGGTGGCTCTACTTCTTCGCAGCAAATTTTAATTGGTTTTACTGAATAAAATCAGGTATTTCGAATTACACGGAGACTGAAAATCCGGGCCCGACGTCCGAAACTTGAACCCGCCATCAGTATGTCGGCAATTGGCTGGCCGACTTAACCCTATGTGTATATAGACAACTCCGGTTCTCCAATCTCTTGGCTGTTCTTGCTCTCACGAAATATACGGGTCATTCTTCTCCTCCCTCCCTCCCTCCTCCGTGTGATGTTCTCCGATCTTTAATCCTTTCGATCCTTTCTTTTCTGTCTGTTCGCTCTTCTTCTCCATGGTTTCTTTTCCTTCGATCAAAACCCTCAAAAACGCAGCGCTCGAAGGATTCTTGAATCAAGGTGGGGGAGGCGGCGGCAGAGGCTTGTTGGTGTACGACTGTGGACCACCAAGGTACCAAAGGTTCGGAATCCTCGATACCCTCATGAAGAATTTTTTTCTCTCTCTATTTTTTTTTTCTTGAGATCTTTCTTGGGCTTTTTCGATTTTTTTGGTATTTAGTGCATCTGCTACCCTCTTCAAGAACCGAGTTTTTCTTGGAGTTCTTTTTGAAATCTTTTTTGCGATGGAGTTAGGGCATTTTGATTTCTTTTCGCGTTCAGTGAATTGGGTTCTTGGAGTTCTCTTGAAATTTTTGCTGCCATAGAACTATATATATATATATATATATGTTCAGTGCTTCTGTTAGTGCGTAGTCTTATGTAATGCCACCCGGTTAATACCTTTTTCCCCTTTTTTCGTGCATGTTCTTCAAGATTTCTTGTACTTGCTGATTAGGATTTGGAGTTTTTGCTTAGTGTCTTTCTTTCGTTCTTTTTTAATTTTGTTTTATCGGCATTCCTAGTCCTGTTATTGGTATTAACTATTTAAATATCTTATCAAGAATGTATTTTGGGGGTTTGAGTTCTCTAGAGGAGTCCATCCTGCAATTGTTTTAGAAAGTTTCGAATTATCTTTTAATAATAATTTAAACAATTCGATTCATTCATTCATGTATCTTGAATATCAGTTCACAAATCGGGAATGTTACTTATTCGATGTAACTTTGGATTCTTACTGCCATTAAAAAAAAAGGGAGAAGCCTTCAAGTTATATTTGTGAGATGGTTTCAGATGTGGGAAATATAACTTTAAACACTACTCTGGTGAACTTCATATTCATTTATTTTTCCCCAGTATCTTGAAGGTGTAGGGCTAAAGGTGGTCAAGTTTATATCTTTCGCCCAGCCAGTATGATTGGCTGATAAGGTGATTATTTCTACTATGTTTCTGACCCACTACCTGTTTGGTGTAATTCAAGGTATTAGCTTGCAGAACTTCTAAGCTTTCTAACTTCTAGTACCTGAAGAAAGAATCTCTTGGCTTCTGGTTGTGGGAGGTGATATATTGCTGAAATCTTTTCCTTTTCTTTTTCTTTTTTTTTTTTTTGGTATAGGCAGGTGATCGCACCACTCTGGTGTGGATACAACCCATAAGGTTAGAAAGCAAAAAATCCTGCAAGGCTTGAGGGCACGTCTCACCTAGTCGTCAGATCCAGTCTCCGATATGCTCTGCAACGTAAGAAGCGATTCAGTCAGCCGCACTGTTCACCTCCCGAAAGATATATCGGGCCAACACCACGGCAAACTCTCAAAGGGAAATCTTTCCTTTGCCTTGAATAATGCATCACATTATATATATATATATATATATATATATATATATATATATATATATAAATGTGTATATATATATATATGTGTATATATATATATAAATGTGTATATATATATATATATGTGTATATATATATATATGTGTGTATATATATATATATATGTATATATATTTCAATTTCTCTAGTCCTGCATGTTATTTGCCCCTTTGACCATCAAATCTTAGTAGTTGAAATTAACATCAAAATTCTAGATTTAAGACATTAATAGGTAATTGATGTTATAGCATACCTTGATTTGCTGTATTCCATGGCAATTCTTTTTATACCATAAGGTATTGTTCTTTCACAGTCTGTTTCGTCACTAGGAGCCGAAGAGATGGGTACCAAACCTGGTGAAAGGTTTGTTTTCAAGATCAAACAGATCCGGTATGGTCTCTTCCATTTTCTGGCCATTGGCATTTTCTTTAGTTGAATATTGCTTGAAATTCAGCAGCATCTATGATGTATTATTGTTAGACTGTTCTAATGGACGCAAGGCTATTAGCTTTCTAGTTCACTTGGGTAGAGTTGATTAGGAATTTTCTCCTAATTTGCTTTTCTCTCTCCATGTGTTTTATTGCTGTGTGAGCAACATCATATTTCTAACTGATGGTTGGTGCTTTGGGAAAATGATCGTCTTCTGATCAACTATAGGTATTGGTTACAATTCAAATATTAATGCTTTCCTTTCTCATGTTATATTTAGTTGGTGAAATGAGAAGTGCATTATTCTGAATCTTTCTTAATTCTATCTATTAGTCATCTATAAAATTCATGGGCAAACAAGACTTATTCTAACTACCATGGTGGCTCGATGAGTTCTTCTTCACCCATACTTATAAGGGTCTGCACACTGTCAATGCCAACCTCTCTGTCCTTCTATGTAAAAATTGAGCAACATGCCCTTTGTATTTGTTGCTTATGTGGATGCATTTTTACTCACTGTAGCTCCTCATTTTCCTTAATTGTTGCAAGTCACCTTTATAAATGCATCATGTCTGACACCTTACATCAGTGTGTTGCTACATATTGTACTCATCATTTTACAATTTTTGGTGCTCATCTCTGTATTTGTCTCTTATTCATAGCATAACATTTGATTCCTACAACAATTTGGTTCTTACCATTGCACACAGTTTTTTTGCACAAATCTCAAAGGCATGAAGAGTGATATAACGCATGGGCATCTTGAATGTTGCTCTTTTATTTGCTAGATAAACTAAATAATGGTAGAAGTTTATCATGTTAGCAACACCATGATTTTGTAGATTTTCCTGTCCAAATGTCTCTTGATTTCACCTTTTCAAGCGTATAAACTACTGTTTTGTTTGGCATCACAAACTACTCCTTTCTTTTTCGTGGTTTTGGATGGTTTTGAGTAATTTGTTCATTAATCCTCTATCTGCTTTTTGTGTTGTCTTGTATTAGTGCCACAATGGTAAGATGAGGTTTATGAAAGATCTCTTTCAACAGACACGTTAACAGGCCTCGTGACAAAGGTATATATTTGTAAATTAACCTCATCAAAGATCTCTTTCAACAGACATGTTAGTCGGCCTCTGGACAAAAGGTATATATTGTAAGGTATCTTATTTAGTCCTTACCTGGTGCTGCATTCTAAAACTCATCTCTAAGCTAATTCCTGCAAGAATGTATCAGATCCAACTCTTCATGCCCGAGTTGCTTATAATCATTTCATCGGTAACAATTGAGGCAAAATCTATGTTGACCTCTTTCTGTTTTGGGTATTATCCTGATCTATTAAGAATCAAATAGCTGTTTTTTTTTTTTTGACTTATTTGCTTTTTTGACATTTGTAAGCTAATTTTCTTAGATGAATATGTATGGACTTGTTTGACTTGTTTGCTTTGTGGGCGCCTATTATATCTGACTTGTTCACCTTACTGGCATCTGCAAGCATTGGATGGCTTTTTTTTTTTTTTGCACTTGTTTGTTTTATTGGCATCTCTTTTTTTATTTTTTATTTTTTTATTTTTTTTTCCTTTTTTGGCATATGCAAGCTAATCTCCTGCTTGTTTGCTTCAGTTTTTAGTTTTACTTGTGCTGCTTTTTATGCATCATGTATGAGGTATTTTTTTTTGTAGAGTATATCAGAATCATTGCCATAGATCTGGGTTCTTTATAATCATTTCATCTGCAACAACCGTGGCAAAATCATGTCCTTCGTTTTATTATTTCTTTTTTTTTTTTAAAACTTGTTTAGTTGTCATCATCGGTCTGTTATATTGTTCTGTTTTAAGCACTAAGGCAGTTTGCTAGAGGCTTTTGGAACTTAAGGGCTTCTTTCCATGGACTGGCCTGCAAGCATGATCTGAAATACGTTTTGTCACAATTATTCAAGATTTTTTTTTTGTTTTGTTTTTCTTAGTTTTTCTATTATAAAAAGCACCGGTTGCTTAGTTATCATGGCAGATTGTGGTAGCACTTTAAATTACTGACCTTGCTAATCCTGATGGTTCAAAATGGTTATAAATGGTTTCTGGGACTCTAAGAATTGACCCAACCACATTTAATTATCAGCATATTCAGATGATAGTCTTTTAGAAACAATCTGATCAAAGATAAAGATCCAGAATCTGGGAAAAAATGCAAAACATTTTTAGAGTTCAAGTGAATGGGGATACCTAGTCAAGAAGTTAGGCCACCAAAAGGCTTCTTCTATTTCATTAATGCTTAACACATACATATAGTCACCTCTACTTTTCTTTGTACTGGTGGGATAGTTTCTAATAAGATGTAACCCAGTACCATGACATGTTTTCTTGGATTAATGGGTGTTAAGATGTTTTTTGAAACTTGTTGAGCAGATGTACAACGTGATGTTTGTGTGTATGCGTATATTTATTTTAGTAGACTGCCTTTAAAATATGCCATCCACGGTACGACCATTGTTCAAACATGATGACTGTGCATTGAAACCATTACAGAGAGTTGTAATGCCAAATTTAAACAAAAAGTTTTGTCCTATAACACTGATTATGAGCTGCTATAACATTTAAAACAGATTGATATGCCAATGCAACTATACAAATAGTAATTTGTATTGGAATGATGTAACTTGTATCAAGTAATTTTATCATAGATATGCTTTAGTGCTTATTGTAAATCAGCATCTGCAAAACCAGGTATTATTACTGTCATTATATTGTTCTAAATTGTGATAGCCATAACATGTTAGGGCCATTCTTATATGGTGTTGTCTATTAACGCACAATAGAGTTGGTCAAAAACTATTATAATAGCCTCCACAACCTTTCTTTTAGTTAAAACCATAGTATTATCTTTTGAGACAAAAGTAAATTGTCAGATCTGTCATCTGCATCTGCTTGTAGCATAGATACATGGAAATTCCTTTTTTTGGGGGTATATAGGGAGGTTCAGGACCTCAAATCTAAAAAAAGAATGATTGTAAAAATACATGAAAATAAAAGACAGTAAATGAAAAGATATAGAATGTAGAGTAGTAAAGTCTTCATCCCATCCATTCGCAGGCCGATCGACAGGTCGATTAGCCTCCCAAATGGCAAGTAAGTGTTTGGAAGAGCAAAATTCTTGCTTTGGGCTTGAAGATTAGCCATATGGGACCAACATAATTTAGTAGTATTAGCAAGCTATTGTGTACTTACACATTTACATAGTAGATCTTGGAGTTTTTGGGAAAATAGATCTAGATGAAGATGGATTAATAATGTGAGTTCACTATAGCGTATATGTAAATCACAACCACCTAACTGTGCCCCATGTGGTCTGCTTTAGGAATTCTTCTTAATCATGATTACTACAAGAGTGCACTTCTTGCTGCAATCTCTTCACTCTCTCCACTTTGCAGACTACAGGGATTATGAATTGCTCTCTGAAAAAGAGTATTTAATTTCTGTCAATTGATTTGATTGTAGGTGCAACAATGTACATGCATGGTTGCTGGTCCAGGTCCAGGTTGCTACATGGTTATGCTAGGAAAAAGGAAAAGAAGAATTATTATGCTCTATTATTCGGACTTAAGTATTCTAAGATGGTACAAGTGTCAAATTAGTCTTTTCCCTTCTGAGAAATTAAGGTTTTGGGACATAAGGCTACAACTTTTATCCTATTCCCACTTTATCTGCCGATAAGTAAGCTAACTAGATCAAATACTAATCTGGAAGCTTGTTTCATTTACATCTAAAAGGAAGTGTGATGGTAACATGTGGCAATCATGACAAAAATGACTACAGACTAGGAATTAATATGTCACAGTTATCAGGAAGACATTTTCTTGTATATTATTTTGTTTTTGGGGAAACACATATGGGAAACGGATTGATATGCTTTGCACAAAATGGTGACACAAGCAAGGAAATGAAATGAAAAAATAGGGAAATTTGCATAATACTCATTCAACTGGTTCAAGATTTGAGGGAGGAACCACTAAGAAATCATGCTGGACCAGGTCCTCTGCAGTTGCCGTATGGTCTCTGATGTGCTTCCATGAGTTTTCTGCATGTTCTATGTGGCCGTTTCCTATTTCCTGCATTTGGACCTTTGTCTAGTGCTCTCTTCTTCTTGTGTATCGTTCTGGATCTGTTATGTATAGATTGTGCTTGATACTGCTACTCCTGAAATAATTGATGTATGCAGGCAACTTATGTATGATCTACCATAACATTAATCTGCATATATCATGTAGCCAGTCTGTAACGCACAGCTTGATATTGTTCTACATGTTGCACTGTTGGATGATCTTCAAAACATGGAATCTTGGCATTGGATTGATGTAAGATTGCTGTAGACATTGATGATTGCCTTAGCATTTGCATTTTTGGGTGGTTGCTCAACTTCTTACATTGCTTTTTATTATCAGAAAGAGGAAAATAAGACAGCCTGTGGAAGATCCTGCTCCTAGTGAGATGCCTGCCATGCTTTCAGTTGATGTTATGGAGAATTTTAAGAGCTTTAACACCATATACAAAGTCAGGATCTTTCCAAAAAATTTCTGTCTGACCTGTTAGAAGAAATTTTGATTATTGCCGAACCACATGCTAAAGTTCCAAGTACAAGCTAATTATTTTTTAATTGTACAAGGGTAAAAGATACACCAGGGAAATTCATTACTCCGAAGAGCCTGTCTGATTATTTAGAAGCTGCTGTTGTTACTGTGCTGGCAATTCACGAGAAGTTACATTGCATCTCATAGAAAGCCATATTCATTAATCTATAAAAAGTTGTTTTGTTGCCACATTAGCATACCTGACCCCCCTTACATTGTTTCATAAGTTGCAAGAATTTTCTACTTAGATGCTGCACCATCTTTGCAGCTTGCATCCTGATTCTTTCGCACTTCTGGACTCAAACTCTCCTGTTTATTTTCGATATCCACATGTTTCTGTTATAACTTATTTAGGCTATCACATTTATTGAAATCGATGGTGTTTTTTGTTTTTCTTTTTCCGCCATTTTAGAACCTAGATATAGTTTTCGTTCCAGATGACTTCTATATTTTTCAAGCTTGATGGTTTTTTAAGCGCTTCCCCTTTTAAATATGTCAAGAATTGTTACTTTGACTAAGTGGTATAAAACTAAAGAACCTTCATATTATATACTGGTGATGGTCATCATACCTGCAAGAATAGACTATAGAAGTATTGGGAGAAATAGGCCTTAAGAAAATCATAACAAGCAGGTGCCATGCCACTTGTCATGCAATAATGACATTTAGCCAAGTGAAAGCCATATGGACTGCATTGGGGTAGCCATTAGCACAATGAAGACTCTCATCGTGGACACTAGGAATAGAGTAAAACATAAGGATTTATGAGAAAAATGAAAATAAACATGACAGGGTTACTTAGCTAGCAAGAGAAGAGGAGGGCATAGGCATGGGAAATGAATGAGAGGTGAGAGAAGAATGGGAAAGGGAGAAGGATTTGATGCAAGATAATAGATCAAAATCAACTAAAAGGCTTGTCATGATCCATGAGAAAGATCTTGGATAATTGTGAAATTCTTCGGCACTTAATATTTCCCGAGAGTTGTGAAGATGTTGATTGGTCCTCCTATGTAGCACTAATTTTTTATTTCCGTCCTAATGGAGGAGCAAAGCGATGAAGAGGCAGAAGGTGAAGAGGAGGAGAAAGTGATGACCCCACTAAACGAGTAGAGGAAAGGTCCCTGAGCCTCTCTGAACTGATGTGATCAAGCCTCCAGTGCCATAGCCTATTAGCTGTCTGTATCTCAAATGAAGAAGGTGCTAGGACGAATGCAGCCCTCATCACATCAGGAGTGGGGACGGAGCAAAAGTAGCCGCCCTACGGGCTTTCCCAATCTGCTTCCCTATCACTAGATCCTGAACAAACGCCCCTAAAAAAAACACAATGCATTTTTTTTTTATAAGTTTACCAACAGATAGTTGGTTCATCGAAAGTTGAGGAACAAAGAAAACAACATGAAAATGAAAAAAAAAAATTTCGCCTTCCTCTTCCAGTTTAGCTAGACTCCTTGTTGTAGCATAAATTTCTTATAAGCTTGTTGAGAAGTCCAAAGAAAGTCTTTCTACTGTACTAGAACTTGAGTGAATGTGATCTCTACCACTAGACATACATTTATACATGAAGCAAATAGTGTAATGCTTATTGCATTCACTTGGAGGAAGAATAACAAAGCTTTCACATCTAGAAGTGACCTGCAATTGGAGGATCAGAATGAAATCATTTGTAAGGTGATGACCTATAAAATACAAAGAAAGTTTTTTTAATCGATAATTTAAATCTTATGGGACAGGGCTGTCTTGATTTTCCCATTAAATGGGATGCATTGCCATCCTGCTGCCATCCCGACATTTGGGACAGAAGATGTCTCAAGACGTCCCTATCAGAACATTGGGACGCTAATAGGATGACCCTATCCTGACTCATAGGATGGTATCTCATCCTAGTATTCCATGAGATGTCCTGCTGGGACCTAAATATTTGCTTCTAATTGGACAAATAAAGGTGAAAAGAGCTTCAACCCAATATGTAGGCATAAGGATGGCCTTATGGAAGTTTTAAACAGCATATGTGCCACAACAGAGTAGTAGATCTTGTGTTATAATGTAAAGAAAGCCAATTAAATTTGTGTTATTTCTTTTTCATGTGCTTTCTATTAGTATCCATCAACTCTTGGTTTGATAGAATCTGCAATTTGTACCACTGCTTGTGAGCTTAATTGATAGACCATGCTAATCCTCTCATTGAAATGTGGCATAACTTCTGAGAGCCTCATGTATTCTTTGATGAAGCAGCTGCAACAATATCAGTCTTACTGTGTTCTGCACCCTGTTCCTTTCTTCCTTCAGAAATTTATGCAAGCTTATGGGATGCTTTATAAAGATACTTCTAGTACTTTCAAAACTCTGATGTACTAGCCTTTGGCTTACAGTTAAATGAGGTTTTTGTACACCAATCCGTTCTGACTGCTGATTAGTTTCTAAACTAGCAACCATTTCATGTTTTACATGGTTCTGTATGATATGGAATTTCTTGCAGAATTTGCTGTCGTCTATTGCCTATATCAATTTTAAAGTGAATGCTGTTTTTGGTAGCAGGGTCTGTGGTTCGAATAAAACTTGATGGTTTAAATATCTTTTGCATTAATATTCTCATTTATCTGTCTTTCCAGGAGATGTGGATGAGGTTTCGATTCAATTAGATGAATCTTTAGGTGTTAGATATGCTGCTGCTCGGTAAAAGAACTTGATGCTCTCATAAGTTCAGTAATTTGGAGTTTCTTCCTATTAGAATTTTCAACCTCCCTTGTTATTATTCTCAGATCGATCCAGTTTTGAGTGAAATAGTTGTGCAAATATTTTGAGCATGTGCGATGCATATGATTATTTATGGCTGCGATCTTAGAGATTTTTTCTATTAGTTATGTAACCTGATAAATATATTGTCACTTTTGGCTGGTGTATAACTCGCATTTCCCTCTCTCAGAGCAACAACTGCCATATGCAGGCGCAACGGTTGGTGGGATCATAAGTTGGCACCTAAGAATCACCAAGCTTCTTTTGGCCAAAGATTCCTCTTTAAATCTGCTCATTGCAAATGTTGAGTACCGATCTTCTAGAATTGTCAGTTTTTATCTGTCTTTTGTTTCTATTTTTTCAAAATCTGGATATTTGTGCATTAACTCTCAATCCAGAAATTATATATTACTAACAGTCTATACATATTTCTCCATATATAAGCATATGCATAATGCATTTTGGCTTATATGGCTCTGGTACCCAACTCTTTGGCATGCCTTGGTTTGCCTTGAAATACCTGTCAACACATCATGACATGGGTGTGGGATATGGGTATGGGTAGGGGTCTTACACATCATTTTTTTAAATAATATGGCAAGTAACATGCAAATATCCAAACTTGCTTCCATTTTTCAAATTTTTTAAATATTTTTTTTTATTTATTGTTAATTTAAAATAAAGTATTTTTAATCTAAAAAATTATATGATTTCTTTGTCAATATGTATCATTATATCTACAACATGAAATCATGCCAAAATATAAAATTTGGCATGATTTCACTTGATGCCAATTTTCTGCCTATTGGGTTTGGATTATGGGCTTAAAACTAGCAAAACTCTCCTCCCCTGATTTTTCCACACAAAGTCCACCCTTCCTTTCATGGGTTTTGAAGAAAAGAGAGGCGAAATGCATCGCATGGCTTTTTTCTCTTTATGGTCATCCGATGCCCCCATCCGAGTTGTACCAAGTGACGTCGGGTGGTTTCACTGGGTGTGGAGCAGGACAGGCTAGTTCGTACCGAGTGTCAAAACGATATGCCAAACCAACTCGATGTTGCACCAATTTGGTTTGGTATGAACCAACCTGAACCACTACAAACCGAGTGATTTTGGGACAGTTTGGCGGACTCTAGAGTAAACAATGGGGTTGACATGGGAAAAGAAAAGGCTTAGGGTTCTTGTTAGCGATTAGCATGTGCACCGGACGTAGTGCATTTTTAACTTGGGAAAAAATAGTCTAGCCTTTGACTGAATTGGCATATAAATTCATCCCCTATTAACTAAGTAAGTATTTTTGGTTTTTGGTCCCTGGTGTAGTGTTTTTCAAAAGAATGTATGACATAATAACCGAAAAGTTTAATTTGTGTACAAAAAGAAGGCTTGGTGGTCATGTGCAAAGACTCAATGTTAAATGCTAACCATATGAAGGTAAATTGTGAAAAGACAACAAATGCAAGATGTCCAGACGCATGCATCCAGCTTTTGGATCCTTCTACTAACCAAGTCATCATATCGCAAAATTTGGAGATTAGGCAAGTCAGCTCCTAGACCCACATCCGTACTCCATACCCACACCCAAACCCATGGAACATAGTTTAGTGTACTGCTGCGGTTGACCATCTCACAATATGGTGTGTGTTCGCTTCCATAGAGGAATTCTTTTTTTTTTTGGTCTCTCAGTTTATGTTTTGTCGTCATTTTTGATAAAGCTTACTGTGCTATGAATGTAGGTTTTTGATCAGAGGGAATAGAACAACTTTATTGTTAGGTTTGTGGTCTTTGTTCCTGTTCAGTTTGACTCATTGCTGCGTGTTTTTCAGTGTTTTTGTGGAAGAGATGTTCATCAGATATTCTTTTCAATACATATTCTGCTACTTGTAAGAATGTACCTGTGCTGCAGAAACAAATGGCATTCAGCTACCGGCGTAATTTTCCTAATCAAAAGTTTTGAGAAGCAGTGGAGATTCATGAAGATATATGCTGAAATAGCATAACCCTCGCAGAATTACTGGACTGTTTCACATGCATTGTGGTAATCTTGTCCTGACCTTTAATTTTCAGCCTTTATGTTTTATCTTTTTTCTTTTTAAAGTTATATACTCTTGGCCTTTCCTATAGCCACATGTATTGGGAACGTGGAGTCTTTTTTAATATCAAAAAACTAGAACATATAGGCGACACATATCTTAATCTTATCTGACGTTTAGTGGTGTGTGATATATATTGGATACAGATGTGGCACTCAATTTGACGGATTTGTGTATGCTAGGATGGAGGCTGACAAAACTGTTATAACGCATTATTATAATCCATGCTACATCTTTTAATAAAACCAAGGAAATCCTGACAGCATCGTCTGCCAGACTGAGACTTTTGGCCCCATCAATTAAATCTCTTCCTACCTTGTTGCATTTCCATTAGCATATTGCCTCAGAAATAGGCCATAATTACGTACCAAATGATTAGAATAAGGCTGACATCTCGATCAGTAAATTTGTTTGCGACCATCTCTAAGGCATAAATAATTAAAGAATTTCTTCTAGAGACTGTTTGGACACGTGCATCCCATTATCCCTCGGACAATGTTGCGCTGAAGAAAGTGAGGAAGGTGATGGGAATGCTGAAATTTCAGGGGTAAAAAGAAAGGTGATATACCCTTAAATCGATGATCTCAGCCTTCGTGGTCCCAAATCATGCAGTTTGCTTCTCTCCCTATTTCTATTCTCTTTAGTGGGTATATCTTGCGGCTATGGAGTGTAAGCCACAGCTGATCCGGTAGCGGTCCGTTCCTCGCTGAGGTGATGGTCTTGCTGACCAATCCAGGTTTATGATAGGTTTGTCGGAGCTACATGTTTTTGCAAATTATGTATCCTAGCCTATGTGAAATATTGCATGGTTAAATGCCACGTATATTTGTGTCTAGTTGTATGAATTGCAATTTGATAGCAGACTGCAAAGTCCCTACGTATTCTAATGTATCAATCTTTCAAAAGAATCTGATTACCTTCTGTCTTTTGAAAAGGACAGCCTAAGTTTATGATGGTATTTTATCTATGTATATAAAGAGCTTTTACGGCAGCTAAGCATGACTCTTTTTTCTTTAAATATGTACATGTTTAATATAATTGATTTGGCTGTAATTAGTGGTGGATTCAGAAATTTTATTTGTGTAGTCAATATAATAAAAGAAACGAAATAATCAGGAAAGAAAGAAAAAATAAAAAAATAATAATATTATTTTTAAAAATAATAAAATATATAAAAAAATAGATGGTATAATATTTTAAATATTTTTATAATAAAATATTATAAAATAGTATCATAATAAAATTTTAAATATTATTAAATATTCAAATTATAACATATAATCAAAAATTATTCTAACATATATATTTGATATGAGTGAAAGAAAGAGAAGACAGAAAAAATTAAAAGAATATTGTAAAAAAAGAATTTAAAAGAGACGAACCGAAAAGATAGATAAGAAGAACATATAATTTTTTATTATATTTAGATTAATTAGGATATAAAAAATAAATTAATATGGGGTTTAAATATAAAGGGTGGATGAATGGAGATTATGGGGTTAGGATAGGGCATTGAAAGACAAATAGAGAAGTAATGAATAAAGAGGGAGAATGAAAAAAAGGGAAGAGGTCAAAGTAGCATGAGAGAGGGAGAGAGAGGTGGGACAAATGAGAGAATATAGATCATAATTATATTTTTTATTTTTTAATGTGATCTTTTTAGAATATAAAAAATAAATTAATGTAGGGTTTAAATGTAAGAGATGGATAGATAGGATTGTGTTGGGATATTAAAAGATAAATAAAGAAGTAATTAGTAAAGAAAGAGAAAGAAGGAGAGAGAGGAAAAGAAGTCAAAGTGGTGTAGAAGAGGGAGAGAGGAAGAGATAGTTAGGACATATGAGTCACTAAGAGAGAGAATATAAGTTATAATTATTTTTTTAATATAATTTTTTTAAAAAAATTTTACATGAGATATAGGGTTAATTTATAAAATTAGTGGATCAATTTTGATTTTTTATTGTGGGATTAATTTTGACTTTTTTCACTAGCCAATATGATTTTGCTATTCATATATATATATATATATAAAAGGGATCAAAATTTTTCATGGAGTACATTGATCCTACATTTTTGTATATGGATCCGCCAGTGGCCGTAATAGGAGGAGTGTTGATCTTATTCCTGGAGTTCTATAATGATGCTTTTGGTTAGATATCTTTGGACCAATTTAATTAAGCTCTTTTCCTTTTTCAAGTGATCGGGAGGCCTTCAGAACTCGCATATGCTAGAAGAAGGCTGTCTCGTGTTGGAACTTTTTCTTTTTTTCTTTGTCGAATTTAATTTTCACCTTCTCTCAAATGCATTTTTTCCAAAAGAAAAGAGAAAAAGAACTCGTAACAGCTGCAGCAATTGTGCTTTGTCAGGCTTTGAATTATGAGCTCAAAATGAAAGGAAAAGACAAGATATGTAGATTTACTTTATGCAGTAATCTAAAAGGTCCTAATGGTGAGGGTTATTGTTGGTACTTCAGAAAAACTGAAAATTGCCTTTTTGGTACTTATTCAGTTCTAACATGGTAAAAACAATTTGCTCCCTCCCTCCAAATAGCTTTAGCTAAGTAATAAAGAATAAGTATTCAATGAATTATTCAAATATGATGATTAAAATTGTGCACGAGCCAAAGAGGACCTGATCTTTTTGAGTCATATAATGTCACTCATCATATGCAACTATTGATCCTACTAAATATATTGCTATAAGAATTTTATGAAGTAATAGAACTTATAAGAAGACGAAGTTATTGATGTTGTTGAAGATCTTTTCTGTCAGTCTGTCTAATCAGTCTATAATAACAATCTGCAATTATTTACGATCTACAATCAGAATAAAATCAAGCCGGATGTACTCTCGTTGTTATCGAGCAGCATTTTGATTTTCTAATTCCAATTCCAAAGATTTTCGATAGAAAAGATCTACAAGCTCTCGAATGAGTTGGAGATCAAGTCTGTAGGAGGTATATTTTTATAACGTATCTTATCCGTTAAAAACAGTATCTGAATCAATCTCAAAGACTAAAAGATGGACGGTATCCACAATGATTGTGTAAAGATTAACTTTATCAAAATAACAGTCAAATATATCCTTAATTTATTTGAGATTTATCTTTAGTCAGAATTCAAATGAATAAAACTAATCAAAATAAATTCTGATGCGTGTTAGTATGGGTCATATCTGGATGGGGTTTAATCAGATAAATTTCAACAGTTGCAAGAACCCTTCATTTCTTCACATGTAACACGTTGGAGCTTACGGAACTTTAGATTTTTTTAACAGGTGATGATGAACACCTAACATATTTGTAATGTTTGCAATGTTTGATAGATCTTGGGATCTTTCTGCTGGCATTTTGTCGTGCTTATTTGAGTTTTGGATTGGATGCTTAAGATATGGTTCAAAGATGTAGCAGGAGTGAACTGCGGAGCATCAACAGAGCAGGTCTTTCGTGGGTGGTTGGGTGGATTAATGGGGCGCTCTGTTTGTGCAAACTGTGGTCACTGATTTCACTGAAAGTATGAAATGAGCACCGACATAGCAAGCTAGTCAGAGCCCGCAGCTGCCATGGAAGTCGAGAGATAGCGAGGCCTAGCAAGCAACTAAGCAACGAGCAACCTAGAACAGCACCCAAGGAGCCCGGTCACCTCATTCTCACAGTAGGGATGCTGTATCATACGGACAGGACACAACCGGATTTTTAAGTAAAAACAATCCTGATGCTCACCTCGTTGAACGCGTACAAAGAGCCAATGAAGTAAACTATAACGGATCATTGTCTGAGAATAGCTGCAACTATTTTGCTTTCTAGGGATGGTGTGCGGGTGACGAGCGCATAGTTCTGTATATAAAATAAAATAAAATAAAATAAAATAAAAATATTATTTTGCTTTCTAATTTCTTTCCAGATTCTAACGATCATTATCAGTCTCGTGGCATTTAAACGTCTACACGAGATACTTCTACATACCTATTTCATAATCGGACAAAAATGAGATAAATAGTTAGTGTCAAGATTGTTGCTGCTGAAATTGATCGAGGTTGGAAGATGAACATCTAGTCCTCATACAGAGATGTTGGCACCGGAGTGATCTGAAAGATAAATCTCAAATTGAAAGTTGTAGTTCTGACGAGGATCCTTCGACGCTCCAGTCAGAAAAACAGAGAACAAAGGAGCCGCAACGAATTTTCTGATAGGGATTTGATAGGACTTACGTGAATCCTCGAGGCTCCGGTTGTTTATATAAAAGAATATTGGACAGCTGGATTGTTAGCTGTGAGATCGCACGATCCCGAGATTGCTAGACCATTGGATATGTCAAACTGAACGAGATAATTCAGCCCTTAATCGCTCATGTGAAATCAAGGGAGATGGTTACGCCAGATCCTATCTATTCGGGATGGACAGCTGTCGCGTACGTTGAAGAGATAAGTCGGCTGAGGTGATGAGGTAGCTCATACACAGGTTAGATCTCGTGGATGCCTCAGCTCAGTATGCAGACGGACTCCTCAGCTCATACGGCGGTCAGCGATTATGTTGATAATCCAAGAACTTGAAATGTCTTGTAATGTAGCGCTGATCCGAGGTGCTCACGGTAACCATCGTAACACTACTCTCCTACTCCTGATTCTGAAAATCAGACGAAAGGAGTACTCTAAAAGTACCTCGGATCCAATGCCACGCGCTTTTGCCTTCACGCTTGTCTTTTGCATTTAAAGCACGTGACATCAACCTAATGTGACTGACGCGAACGAACATAACTGATGGGACCACTCAGACGATGGTTCCTTCGAGGTTTTAATTACTTTATGGTAGTTTTTCATTTTCTTCCTCTTTTAAATTTGCACTTTAAAGGCACAGATAGCCACAGATCTTCTTTTGTGCTGATTATTTATCATGATTTTTTGGAGCAAAATGGATTCACAGTGCGTGAAGAGACTTGAGCAAATTCTGGCTCGTAGGAGGCAGATCGTGGTTCAGATTGCTGAAATGAAACCCGCGGTCGGAGAAGAAGAACAAGTTGCTTTTGCCGTTGAGCCACGGCCCTACCATTGGAAGCCATGATGCAGGATTCTCCGGAAGAAGTTTCGGTCGATGGGGTGCTGACGGAGACAGCATCAGAAATGAGCGTTGAGGGACGCTCTAAAAAAGATTCGACTAAGGTAGCACGGATGGAGAAGATGGTCGACAATCCGAAGAAGGATCTGACGACGACGATGGAGACTAGGGGATCTCTGGAGATGGAGACTCCTACTGGATACTCTCTTGCATCCATTTCTCATGCGGGATCCTCAGATCCGACCCCTAGTGCTCCATCCATAAGGGAGAGCCTCCAATCTGTAGTGGAGTACTTAAGAAACCCCATACTGCCAACCAAGAGGCTGTTCCTCAACGAACAAAGGGGGGAGAAGCGATTTGCCGATGCTTTAAGATCCTTTGTACATGTGGGCTAATGTTTAACGAGCCTTGTCAGTTCCAACCTCGATGTTTCGATGATGAAGAAAGAGGAGATCGACTTACTGAAGTACCGTTTAGAGTACCTAGAGATGAATAATACTGAGCTGGTCAAGAAGCTCAGCTTTATAAGGAGGCTCTTCAGGAGACTCAGGAGTCGATTCTCCATCGGAATGAAGAACTGCGGTAGATCGAAAGACAGATTAAGGCCTTTGAATGGCAGAATCCAAGGTCGATAGGAAGGTTAAAGATCTCGAAGGGTGGATTAGAATCCTCGAGAGACAGAAATCTGAGGCTGAGAGAGACTGTTGCTGGATCCGTGATGATCTGAAGTATCTGGGGAGGACACTTGAAGCGAAAAGAGATTCTCCTCATCTTGAAACTCACTCTCGAATAAGCCCCAGCGGTGATCTGTCCAAGAGGACCAGAATCTCCGAAGGGATGAGCCATGGAGAGAGAGCTCCTCAAGGAGACGGATGCTCTACTTCCAAAGAAGTTCAGGCCTCCCCAAAGCTGCTCTCGGGAGTCCAAGAGATCGGATCAGAGGTGGAGCATCTGAAGAAGAAGTTGGAAGAGAGAAAGATAAATCATAAACTTCTCTAGGGTAAATTTATAGATCAGGAGATTTTACTTAAATGCACTGAAAGCAGGAGAAAGCAGCTAGAAAAGGAAGAGGCTAAGATCATAGCCCATGCTTGCAAAACAGCGTTCTTCACGGGCTTCAAGAAGTGCAAGTCCATTGCTCATGTGCACCTTCCTCCTGACTTCATCAAGCATCTTCAAATTGATTGTCTGGATGAGGATTTACAGGCGGTGTCATCGGATAACTGATCGAGATTTATGATGACATCCTACTTTCTGAATGAGGTGGACAAGATCGACACAGCCATCCAGATTGAAAGCATCGACAGCGCTGAGGAATAGTATCCCACAGATGACTGCCCCAGTAATCCCCTTGAGGAGTGATTTATGCTCTCTTCTTCTTTTATTCTCTGTGATCCGAGGCTCCTGATCTTATAATAGAATCTTCATAGGAACAGATGTATTCTTCTTCTTTTGATGAATATGAATCATACTTTTAAATATGTGAATCAAAGACTTTAACGTATGCTCGGCCTCTGGTTATAACTACAAAACTTGATTAGAGTAATAGCCCAGGCGAATACTTAGTCTATGTTATATGTCAAGCAAGGCATGAGCCGAGCTGAAGTTCGGACAAAAATCTAAGTTGGCTCTAGCTATGGTTAGAATTATAAGTTTAGTAGAGATTATAATTCTCATTTCGATTCGGAGTGAATTTCTATACCTGTCGTACAGATTTTGAAAAGACTGAAATTCGAATTGCATCCGCATGGGAGGAATTGGCACACGTCTGCACACATTCTTTCAAAAGTGACGTAAAGTATGATTCACCTGTCATTGGCATTAACTACCAGATCGACGGCAACAATCATATCCTTTCATAGTCTCTATGTATCGCACGTACATCAGTCTTCTGTCGATGCACGTTTCCTGTAATTAATATGTCGATGGGAGGTGGCTTTTAGAGGTCTCATTCAAACCTGAGGTTATTTAAAATCTCTAGATAGAACGAGATGTAGACCTCGCAAAGTTCTGATTATCTTCTCCTTCTACTGCGAGTTTCTCTTTTCTTCATTCTTTCGTGGCTTTTCTGCATGAGAGAGAGAGAGATATGGCTACCATAGAGTCTGACTTTGTACTGCTGGACTTCAGATCAGAGTTGACAGAGTGGGACATAATCGTGCTGCATGAGCAATATCAAATATCTATCGCATTTCAACTTGAAGTTTCAGGATTGGATGATCGAGTTTGCCGTCTGCCTTCAAGACGTATAGGCTTCTACGAGGAGTGTTTTCGAGCTAGGTTGAGGCTTCCTTTCCACTCCTTTTTTGTGGCGCTCCTCTAATACTTTGAAATATCACCGTGTATGGTGGTGCTGAATGTATGGCGGCATATCCGCAGCTTCACTGCGGTATGCATGCTGGCTGGGATTGTACCAAATGTTTTATTCTTTCATTTTTTCTTCAGTCTCAAGCGGCACCCAGACTCGTGCAGGTGGTGGTATGTGACTCCACGGAAGAAGAAGGATGGCTTCCGTCTGGTATTTTTGAGTATGCTTTCTGTCGTGCATGGTTGGAAATCAAGATTTTTCTTCGTCTCACAGACGTTAGACGAAAACTAAAATTTTACCACCTGAGGCGAACCCCAAGAGGCTATGCTAAAGGAATCTTTGACGAATAAGAGCTTGGAGTAGGAGATGGTAGCTTTGCGTGGTTTCAAGATTTCAGAGTTGAAAGAGCTACTGTCGGCTCAGATGCTATTTAATACCGGTATCAGCCAAATCGCTTCTTAAGATACGCGAGTTAGCTGTTCTGGCCTTAAATCTTCTGACTCTGTTCGTCTTACAATTTGATCACCATGATCGCAGAGTTGGATGCTGGGAAGAGCTCGAGCCCACCAAAAAAGGAGAGAAAAACTCTGCGGAAAAGAAGTGCCAAGCCTGCCACTAGGCGGAGCCTCCGGGCCAGAGTCGGAGATCCCACACAATTGACTTCAGAGGCCAAAGAGTCTGAACCTTCTCATCCAAAAAATCATGAGATTATGTGGGTGAAAAGCAGCTTGCCTACCACCTCAACTACCGCAGGCTATTGGATGGGTCGTGCAAACCAAGGCCTGGAGGAGGTGATTCTGAGCCTACCTGCTCCTCTCAGCTTTTCGATCCGACTAGCTTCACTCGCTGTCGAATCCTCCTCAGATAAGACACCAGTTGAGGTTGCCGGTGCGTCTGGAACTACGGCAGCTGGACTGAAGCTTAAGGCTTCAGCACTAAGGGATCTCATGCTGGTGAGCGAGCTACTCTCCAGACTGTTCCTCCCTACCAATGCGAACGAGCTGCTGAACGTCTCTCAGAGAGAGAAGAGGAGAGGAGCCATGGATTGCCTCAGTCGGGTATGTTGGGGTTTTTCCATTGATCACTTACTGTATGCTCATTTATTACTTATGAATTTTTCTTCACTTATCAGCTCACCCATTACTTGAATGGATCATTGAAAGCTCCCATAAGCTGGCCAAAGAGGCGAAGAAGTTTAGGCTCGAAGTTGAGATGCTCAAAAGAGCAAAAGAGAAGGTCGAGAAGGAGGTTGGAGAAGTCTCTATGAAAGCCGATGCCATCGAGAGAAGAGCTGAAAATGTTGAGGCGGTGTTAAGGAAGGCTATTGAAGAGAATTCTCGATTGCTGGACAAGCAGAGTTCGAAGCTTAGACGAAGAGGAATGCGGCGCTAGTGAGGAGAACTCTCGTCTGCAAAAGGAAATAAGGGAGATGAAGGTCTGACTAGGGGCGGAGGAGAAGCGAACAGTCGATGCCGCTTCTAAGACTGTGGAGGTCTTCCGGGTCTCGAAAGAATATGAGGAAGAAAGAGCTGAATATTCTGTTGATACCTATGATGCCGGAAGACAGTCTATCCGAGTCCGAGTTACTGCCAAATATCTGGATCTAGATTTAAATTTTTTAGATAAAATCTAGGATTCTACCGTGGTGGATATCTCAGCGGCTGGCACCTCAGCTTCAGGCACCGTACTGTAATTTTTGTATTTCTCTTTTCATATTTTAGGATCATTGTAAGAAAATTTTGAAAGAAATAAAATGAGTAGAATCCTTTTTGTCATACTTCTGCTACGTGAACTTACTCATACTGATCTGAGATAATTTAATTAAACGATAACCTCATTCTGCTCCATTAAATCCGGATGATTATGAAAAATGATGGTCGATGACTCACCCGATAAGACCACACCTGGAAGATGGTATGGGGCCTATGAAGATGCACCACATGGGCATACTCTATTTTACGAAGCGTCGCAAAAATTTATTCTCACTCTGAAGACAGCGCGTCATTAACTCCTTGAAAGTATCGATTGGCGATTGATGTGGCTGTTAGCGCTTATAAATAGAAAATCAGAGAGCAAAAAAATCTCTACTTCTCCTTTTGTGGCAAGAAGTCCCCTTCTTCGCCTGCTGCCATATCGTTACCTTCGAATTTGTCAGCCTTGGAGTTAATTAAGCAATGGGTGAGAGAGCAGAATGCCTTTGCAAGGGATGTCCGTCGGAGGTATTTAGCCAATGAAAGGGAGAGAGCTAGGTGGGCCAGCATATCCTCTTCTCTTGGGGCTCCCCCTTTTTTGCCTCCTATGACCAGGCTCCCCCCTCAGCTTGAGCATATCTTGCCTGCAATTCAGGAGCGCTGCATTACAGAGCTTTGGAATTCTATGACGTTTAGGAGGGAAATGCTCAACGTCGCCGCCATCGTCTTCATTCAGGACTTTGATGATTGTAATGCTGAGGATAATATCATATCTAGAACTTCACATCATACAGGCTGGTAGTATCGATAATGAGATGGAGATCTCGATGGATGAAGATTGAATCAGCTCATCCGAATGGTGAGGAGGCGAAGTCCTCGATGGATGAATATCGAACCAGCTCACCTGGCTGATTTGATGCTCTGTCAATTACAGAAGTATATTATTGAAAATTATATCCTAAAATCAATCATGTGACGATTGAGTTCCTCTTTTACATGACTTATTGATTATTGAATAAAAGTTATTTTGATATTTTTTATCACAAAAGTTACATCTTTTTTGTAGAACTGTTGTGTTGTGATGAAGTCCTTAGAACTATGTTAGTAAACGATAAAGAGAGGATTTATTGTATAGTTCTTAAATATGTTCGCGATCAAATGATACGTCATTACAGGATGATGACGTTTATTGAGTGGAGGTCGTTGTGTACCATTTGGGTTAGTTATCCTCTTAACTAAGAAATTTGGTGATACTGGTATGGCATACAGGTGAGATTTTGGAGTACATCATTACTGAACAGGTGACTCACCTGTTGAATGTTCTGCTGTCAAAAACTGCTCGCAAGTATATGGGCATAAGTATCCCTCAGACCTGAGATCACCATAGTGACTTGCAAGCAACTCACTGTGCTTTGGTGCTGGACTATCTGAATTTCTAATGCAGTGACGAAAGGCTACTGAGTACAGTCAAGTACTTGCGAAGTCTGTATGTAGATTAAGATGGGATTGACCCCTCTAGATTATAGGAGCTGATGTATCGCTGTATTTCAATTTAGTAAAATCTTGATCAGGATAATACGTGAGATGAATTTGAAAGGTTGAAATACAATGTGGATAAAACACTCTCGGTTGACAGTTAATCTGAGATCATCCTAAAGTATTTAGCATCAAAGGGATGAATTATGCGATAACCATGTGCATAGATTTTGAAATATTTTTTTACGATAATTTGATCTATCTGGATGTCGAAAATCATTGCTAGATGGTATCTCGATTAGTATAAAAATTAATTTTCGTGGTACCGACTTAGTGTTTGAACCTATGGAGTCACGCACACAAGTCAGATACTATAGGAAAGTATTAACCTATATTTATTTGTCCAATTTGGAAGTACTTGACTAGATTAAACATATAAGTTAATTTAATTAAGAATTAAATTGTGAGTCAAATCGGATTGAAGAGTTGACTATGTCTAGCTAGCACTATACATGAGATTCAGGTTCAATCTCGAGGATGAATAGTTTTTGATCTATGATCCATGGAGCCTATGAGAGATTGAATTTAAGTACTAATTAATTTTAGATTAGATCTGATTTAATTAGACTTAATTAGATTCAAAATTTTAAGTTAGACTTGATTCTAAAATTCTAAAGAGTTTCGATTGACAGCCTTTCAAAATTATTTCAAACTAGCTTCGAATTGGATTCGAATCGTATCTTTTTTGGATGAGATATTAGGAATCCTACTTGCACTGGGATTCCCTTCTCCCTTGAGCCCAGCACCTGGCATGGTGCTGGTTGTGGGCATCCCATGTGGGTGTGGGAATGGGTGCATTGTGAGCGCCTTATATGATTCTAATTCTATCTCATATAGGAGTCCTTCTTTCATGAGTATTAGACTGATTCAAAGTATGTTTGAATTAAAAGTCCTATACTTATTGGGTTATGAAAATCATCTATAAATAAAGAAGGTCTCTATCTATAGATGCATAACAAACAAATCAGATTGAGAGAAGAGAGAAAGAGAGAGAGGTGTGAGAAGAGGGCGTCCCCTTTCTTCCTTGGCGTCACCCCTCCTTGCCGCTCATCTCGTCCTTACCGTGGGACCTCCTTTGGGTGTTCCCTTGCTGGTGTGAGGCATCACACCTAGTTGCTCTCATTCCTTATTTGGTTGGGTTGCGAAGGTGCTTTGATTAGAGTTCATCTCGCTTTCCTGCGTTGTTTGGTGTGTATGCAAAGTAGAGAGTCTGCACTTTTAGACCCCCACATAAGTTGATTCAAGATTTTTAGAGATTTGATCTCCTATTGTATCGCTATTTAAGTAAGGATTTGATCCTTATTTATATAGATTTGTAAAAATATTTTAGATGCAATCTTGGTTGCCCAAAGAGAAATAATTTCTCTTTCCTTCAATTGGTATCATAGTAGACTTTTGATACATGCATGCATAACTGAATTTTTTTGAATTATTTATATATTATATATATAATTAAAATTTTATGTTAGATATTAAATCTAATTTAAATCTATTTAAATAAAATTTTTGATCTGATTTTGATGGGATTAGATGATCCTAATCAATGGTTGATTAAGATTGTTATAAATTTGTTATAATAGAATTTTGTTGTTGCTGAATTTTGATGGAATAACAACGTAAATTAAAATTTATTTTAAATTTATTTTAATAAAATTTTAATATTGTTATTTTCATTAAGAAGTAGGACTTATTTCATATCTGAATTGGATCCATTTTGATGGATATTTAGATCTGAACTCTAACGAAATTCAGTACTACACCAAAACAGATTTAATCAGAAATTTAATTCTTATGCATTCATGTTTGCATCTAATTAATTTTTTATTTGATATCAGATCTAAAATTGATATTTTATAATAATATAAGATATATTTCAGATCTGATATGATGTATATGATGCATCAAATCTAATTAGATTAGATGAAGAACGTGATTGATAAGATCAAAGACATATTCATGACATAAATTATTTTATCAAAATTGTATAATAATGTGATTACATATGAAATTAGATTTTAGATCTTAGTAGTCTAGTACTCAGATTGATGAGATCACCAGACTGTCCGATCATAAAAGATCGAAGAGATTCATCTCTCTTTTGCCTATTCGATGGGTTCTCTTATGACATGTAGGGATGTCATTGTGATCCAGTTTTATGAAGAAAAAAAGTGAATAGATTCTTATAAATTATTCTGATCATAAATATGTTTAGATTAGATCTAAAATAATTTATGATTCATTATAATAAGATAAATTCAGGTATAAAATTATTTTAGAATCTGAATAGCATGTTACATAAGATGTAATTGGTATTGATCTAAAAGTTGTTATGATGCATGAGATGCATGTATGAAGTTTAGATCATACCTATGCATGTTTAATTGTTAAACATATTATAAAAATTTATTTTCATTAGTTGAACACATGTTATGCTTCACCTGAAATTCTGGTAGAATAGTTCTACAGACTGAAACACATGTTTCACACACTTAACTTTAAATTAAGTTTGAATGATTTAGATTTGAGAATTGAAAATTATTAAGACATCACATAAAACAATAGGCAAAGGGTTAGCATAAGTCAGATTCTTCTAAAGGGTTAGACCTAGGGTTAGAAACACATATGGATCAAGTAAAGAAATTGGTTAAATCTAATCAAATATTGAATTAGATTAGATCAGAATTTTTTTAAATCAATCTCAATAGTTGAAGTTTGATCAAGTCCATGTATTTGACTTCAATAAATGGACTATGATCATGGTTCTGTGGTTGAGTCCGAATCTTCTGGTGGATCAAATTGAAACTAATTAACCAGTTGGTATCTAAGATAAGTTTGGCAGATTCGATCAAGTAATTTTTAATTGGAAGCTACTGAGTTAGATGCATCTACGGCAAGTGAATGGCACATCCCTCCCATTGATCTCACTTATCTGACTGACATGATAGATAATGTTTTGATTAGATCACTAGTTGATTCGAGCAGATCCATACCATCAAAGTTAATCAGTGCGACTGATTTAGGTGTCTTTTGATCAGCTTGTGTTTAATCCTCTACATGACTTGGTGAAGTCAGTGGGAGGATTTATAACTTGCAGTTCAACTTCTTCTTTTATTCTCAGATCAGTGAAATCAAATTTTCTAAATTATTAGGTTCATAAAATGATACAGTTTTGGGATAACTTGTTCATAGCCTCCCATTAAGGTGCATGATAATGAGTCCAATATTCCAAATAGGTATTGGAGGCACCACACGCCTGATGTCTATTACGTATTGAAATTATCATCCATCATATGACCATCATGATGTAAATGCTCAGGTTGGTCGAGCCACATTCGGGCCTGGACATTCATTTATTGGATGCACTTGATGTTGTCATGTTAATGGTTAGATCTAACTGGGATTTTCAATGGAGGTGCCACACACCTGCTGAAGGGATGTCTGGGGCAAAACCTAATTGCTAGAAGTTGTTTAGAGAAATAATTGGTTATGAACATACCCATGGATGCACTAGAGTTGGTCGAGCCACACTCGGATCCGAATGCAGTCTATGTGGATTTGAGTACCTGCAAAAAAATTAATGAAATTTTTCGAGTTGGAGGTAGAGACTACTAATTTGTTAAAATAGTAGGAGAACTTTCGGACTAAAATCTATGTCTTTGAGATTAAAAAGTAGTTTATATACTAATAGTTTTATATTTTTTCTTTCAGTTATGGCCAACATACAATCCCTCCGTTTGCTATTGGACAATGACAAGCTCATCGGATCCAACTTCGATAGCTGGTATCGAAAGTTGAAGATCATCTTGGAGAACGAGAGTATTTTGTACATCCTTGAGGATGAGGCACTTGAAGAATCTACTGCCAATGCTCCTCGTACTACAAGAGACACTTACATGAAGTAGCTCGATGACTGAATGACTGTGCGTTGTGTGATGAAGGCAGCTATGAATGACGAATTTAGTCTTAAGTTTGAGGATGCGCAGCCTGAAGAGATCATTCAAATGTTGAATGAGTCCTTCGGCACTCATGAGGGTGTAGAGTGACACAAAACCTCCTGCGCAGTGTTCAATATCTGTATGCGAGAGGGAGCTTCAATCACCGATCATATACTGTACATGATAGAGCAAATTGAACGTTCGAGTAAATTTGGCTTTCCATTGTATGAATAGTTAGGCAAGGATACTATCCTCAACTCGCTACCGAAATTTTATCTATCCTTTCTCAGTCATTACGAAATGACAAAACCTGTAGTGAACTATCATAGTTTGCTAGGATTACTGTAGACTTTTGAGAAGGATCACCAGCTACAAAAGGAGCCGGTGAATTTAGTGAGAGGTTCATCAGCAGGTCATCGATCTTCTAGGAGAGGAAAGAAGAAGAAGGTGCAGAAATCTCATGCTGCTGATCCTAAGCAGAGCAAAACATCAAAAATTGATAAGAGCCAGGCAGAATACTTCTTCTATAAGAAGTTGGATCATTGAAAGAGGAATTATCCTGCTTATATAGTCACCCTTGACCCAAACAGACTTAAGAACAAGAGAAAGAAGCAAACGGTTGCTTCACAAGGTACTTATATGATAACTCCTTATAATTTCTCTATTGTGATACTACTACCTGGGTATTGGATACCAAAAATATGATTAATATATACAATTCATTGCAAGAACTGCAGATAAGTAGGAAGTTTTGAGAGGACGAGCAGTTCCTTAATGTTGATGATGGTAGTCTTGTTCCAGTTCTGACCTTGAAAACTTTGCAGCTTGTCTTTGAATCCAGTAGTATCATGTTAGATGATTGTCATTATTGTCCCTTCTTTCTGATGTATGTCATCTCTGTAAGTCTTTTTGGCCAAACTTAGTTTCAAGTTTATAATAAAAGATGATTTTTGTGATATCATTATGCATGATACTACAATCATGCGTGGATAATTAAAATATGACATATAAATAATATCACGGCTTGTTGGTGTAATGTACACATCTAGTAAACATCCTAAATTAGATAATGTCAGTGAATCCTATCTTTGGCATTGTAGGCTTGATCTTGTAAATAGGAGTAGGATTGACAGGTTGATCAAGGAATGTGTTCTTGAGATAGATGATTGTGAATCATTACCAACCTGCGAATCCTGTCTCCTTGGTAAGATGACTAAGTCATCTTTTAAGAAAAAAGATGAAAGAGCCAATGATGTCTTAGGTTTAATACATACTGATGTATGCGGACCTATGAACATAAGTGCTAGAGGAGGATACTACTACTTCATTACGTTCACAGATGACCTATCGAGGTATAGATATGTCTATCTTATGAAGCACAAGTCTGAATCATTTGAAATGTTCAAATGATTTCGTACTAAAATAGAGAAATAGATTGGGAAGAATATTATGATCCTTCGATCAGATCGAGGAGGTGAATACCTCACCAGTGAATTTCTGACATATCTAGAAGTGAATGAGATTCTCTCATTGTGGATCCCTCTTGGAATACCACAACATAACGGGATGTCAGAAAGGAGGAATCGAGCCTTGTTAGACATGATCCGATTCATGATAGACTTTGCAAGTCTGCTAATCTCTTTTTGAGGATATGCTCTAGAAACTGCCTGCTACATTTTGAACATGGTGCCGAGTAAATCTGTCGATAAAACTTCATATGCGATATGGATTGGACGTAAGTCGATGCTCTCACACCTTAGGATCTGGGGCTCTCCAGCTTATGTCAAGCGTTTAAAGATTGATAAGCTTAGACCTAAGTCCGACAAATGCTTGCTCATAGGGCATCCAAAGAAAAATAAAGGGTACTACTTCTACCTCACTACAGAGCAAAAGGTGTTTGTTAGCAGTGGATCGTCTTTTTGAAAAAGGAGTTCCTTAGTGAAGGAGCTAATGCCTGTAAAATTAAATTTGATGAAGTTTGTGAGGTGGAAGGACCGACACATACAGAATTGAATTTGATTGAAAAATCAAATCCGGAGCTAGTAGAGGCATCATTAAGGAGATCCGGTAGAGTACCATGTCAGCCAGACAGATACTATGATTTTTTGGTCTAGGATGGTGATCCCATCGAACTTAATGAGAACAATATAGATCCGATCACCTATATGGAAGCCATGCAAAGGTCCAACTCTCAGAGATGGCTAGAGGCCATGAAGTATGAGATGGAGTCCATAGATATCAATGGTGTATAGACACTAGTTGATCCATCCGAAGGGATAAAATCCATCGGGTGTAAATAGATTTTCAAAAGAAAAAAAAAGTGGACGAAAAGGTAGAGACCTATATAGTCCGTCTAGTTGTCAAGGATTACCATCAGTATTATGGTATTGACTATGATGAGACGTTCTCTTCTGTGGCAATACTTAATTCCATCCAGATTATGCTTGCTATCGCTACACACTTAAATTATGAGATCTGGCAAATAGATATCAAAACTGCTTTCCTTAATGGGGATCTGGAAGAAGAGGTGTATATGATACAGCCTGAAGGGTTCACATCCACAGATGAGTCAAAAGTGTGCAAGCTGAATAAGTCTATTTATAGACTTAAGCAGGCGTCTAGGAATTTGAACATGCATTTTGGTAACATGATTAAAACGTATGGCTTCGTTAGGAATGGAGAAGAGCCTTGCGTCTACAAGTGGGCTATCGATTCTATAGTCATCTTTCTTGTACTGTATATGGATGACATACTATTACTAGAAAATGACATCTCGACTTTGCAGAGTGTGAAGCTGTGGTTATCATCACAGTTCTCCATAAAAGACTTAAAGAAGCATCCTACATCCTTGGGATGAAGATCTATAAGGATAAATCTAAAATATTACTTGGATTGTCTAAATCCACATACATCGATATCATGTCGAAGTGGTTCAACATGGATAATTTCAAGAGAGGCTATCTTCCGATAGATCATGAAATTACTCTTCAAAAAGGATTGTTCGACAACTCCTAAGGAGAGAGAGCGTATGAGTAGAATACTATATGCTTTGGTAGTGGGATCTATCATATATGCTATATCGTGTACGAGATCGGATGTGGTCTATTCACTAGGGATAGTGAGTAGGTACCAGTCTAATCCGGATGAGAACCATTAGAAGATTATGAAAGCGATCCTTAAGTATTTAAGAAATACTAAAGACCAATGGCTTATCTATGGAGACACTGATCTGAAACTTATAGGATATACTGATTTCAGTTTTTATTTAGATTATGATGACAGCAGAAGCATATCGGGCTACATATTTATCTTGAACGGAGGAGTTGTTTGCTGGAAGAGTTCAAAGCAACATACCGTCGCTGATTCTGTGTGCGAAGAGGAATACAATGTTGCATCGGATGCTGCAAAGGAGGCGGTGTGGTTGTAAAAATTCATCACCAAGCAGGAAGTTACACCTTCTACTGATGGTCCTATCCTGCTGTACTGTGACAGCTCCAGCGCCATAGCTCAGGCAAAATAATCAAAGTCACTCCATCGCATTAAGCATATTCTGCACCGTTATCACTTAGTACAAGAGATCGTGAATCGAGATGATGTCGAGCTTCAGAAGATCGACGAAAAAGAGAACATGACCGACCCCTTTACTAAAGCTCTCGAGATCAAAGAGTTCGATGACTTCAAATAGAAGGTGGGTATAAGATACTGCCCCGATTGGCTTTAGTCTAAGTGAAAATTGTTGAAAATTATATCCTAAAATCAATCGTGTGATGATTGAGTTTCTCTTTATATATGAATTATTGATTATTGAATAAAAATTATTTTGATATTTTTTATCACAAAAGTTACATCTTTCTTATAGAACTCTTGTGTTATAATGAAATCCTTAGAATTATGTTAGTGAACGATAAAGAGAGGATTTATTGTATAATTTTTAAACATATTCATGACTAAATGATACGTGATTACAGGATGATGACGTTTATCGAGTGGAGGTCATTGTGTGCCATATGGATTGATTGTCCTCTTAACCAAGGAGTGTGGTGACACTGATATGGCATATAGATGAGATGTAGGAGTATATCATCACTGAACAGATGACTCACCTGCTACGTTCTGTTGTCAAGAGCTGCTGGTGAAGCGTATGGACATAAGTGTCCCTTAGACCTGAGATCACCATAGTGATTTGCAAGCAACTCACTGTGCTTTAGTGTCAGACTACCTAATTTCTAATGCAGTGACGGAAGACTACTGGGTACAGTCAAATACTTACGAAGTCTATGTGCGGATTAAGATGGGATTGATCCCTCTAGATTATAGGAGCTGATATATCGCTATATTTTAATTTAGTAAAATCTTGATCAAGGTAATCCATGAGATGGATTTGAAAGATTGAAATATAATGTAGATGAAACACTCTCAGTTGACAGTTAACTTGAGATCATCCTAGAGCATTCAGAATCAAAGAAGTGAATTATGCGGTAACTATGTACATAGGTTCTGAAATATTTCTTTACGATAATTTGATCTATTTGGACGTCAGAAACTATTGCTAGATGGTATCTCGATTAGTACAGAAATTAGTTCCTATACTACCGGCTTAGTGTTTGAATCTATGGAGTCGCACACACAAGTCAGATACTGTAGGAAAGTATTGACCTGTGTTTATATGTCCAATTTAAAAATATTTGACTTGATTGAACATATAAGCTAGTTTAATTGAGAATTAAGTTATGGATCAAATAGGATTGAAGAGTTGACTATGTCTAGCTAGCACTACACATGAGGTTCAGGTTCAATTCCAGGGATGAACAATTTCTGATCTATAATCTATGGAGCCTACGAGAGATTGGATTTAAGTGCTAATTAATTTTAGATTATATTTGATTTAATTAGACTTAATTGAGTTCAAAATTTCAAGTTAGACTTGATTCTAAAGTCTTAAAGAGTTTGGGATTGACAACCTTTCAAAATTATTTCGAACTAGCTTCGAATTGGATTCGAATCGGATCCTTTTTGGATAAGATATTAGGAATACTACTTGTACTGAAATTTTCTCCTCCCTTGGACCGACCAGTACCTGGCATGGTGCTGGTTGTGGGCATCCCCTGTGGGTGTGGGAATGGGTGCATTGTGGGCGTCTTATATGATTCCAATTCTATCTCATGTAGGAGTTCTTCTTTTATGAGTATTGGACCGATTCAAAGCATGTTTGAATTAGGAGTCCTATACTTATTGGGTCATGAGAATTATTTATAAATAAAAAGAGTCTCTACCTATGGATGCATAGCAAACAAATTAGATTAAGAGAAAAGAGAAAGAGAGAGAGAGAGAGAGGGGTGAGAAGAGGGCGCCCTCTTTCTTCCTTGGCGTCACCCCTCCTTGCCATCCATCTCCTCCTTGTCGTGGGGCCTCCCTTGGGCTTCTCCTTGCTGGTGTGAGGCGTCGCACCTGGTTGCTCTCATCCCTCGTTTGGTTGGGTTGCGAAGGTGCTTTGATTGGAGTTCATCCTATTTTTCTATGTTATTTGGTGTGCATGCGAAGTAGAGGGTCTGCACTTTCAGGCCTCCGCGAAGATTGATTTCAAATTTTTGGAGATTTGATCTCCTATTCTGCTGCTATCCAAGTAAGGATTTGATCTTTATTCATATAGATTTGTAGAAAATTTTTAGATGCAATCTTGATTGTCCGAAGAGAAACAGTTTTTCTTTCCCTCAGATGTCCCTCCTCATCTTCTTCTTTCTTTCCTTGTTTTCTTCTCTTATTCGTAAGACGGTGCCTGGAGCAATCATCCTCTCTTTGTAAAGTATTTGAAACATCAGCTTTTTTTTTGTAAAGTGCTTGGAGTACTGGTTTTTTCTTTGTAAAGACTTTAATGAATAAAAAGGAATGCTTTATTTTGGAAGTCTTTATTTTGTTTCTAACTTTAAATTTGCATTTGTAATTTTGTGAATTTTGTTCAGCTTGTGGAGAACAGCACAAGTAAATACTCAGATCAGCGTGAGAAAGTGCTCAGTGCTCAGCTCAGCATGAGTAAGGTTCTTGGTAGCTCAATTTTAGCATAAATATATTTAGGATAACTTCGATTGAAGTGAACATATTTAGAGCAGTTTAGAATAATTTGAATATAGTTTGACCATCCATGGATCTGACGCATCATAATAATTACCTCAACACTACCCCCTACTCCTGAGTTTGAGACCATACTTCAGGTGGAAGGAGTACTGTTGAAATAATACCTCTGGCCATACGTTGTCCGTCTTTTTATTCTTCTGAAGAGGCAGTGTATGCCGGCGATGATCTTGTGCTGGCGACGTTCCGAGGATCTGATTAGTTATCTTTTACTAGTAGTATTGTGTGCCTGCGGTGATCTTGTGCCTATGGCATCTAGCACTTCTTATTTTCGCGTGAGAGGTAGTGTGTGCTAGCGGCGAGCTTGTGCCTATGGCATCCTCCACTTTCGACGGTATTCTGAAGGTCTAATTAGTTATCCCTCACGACTGGCATTATGTGTCTGCGGCGATCTTATACCCACGACATCTAGTACTTCTCGTCTTCATGGGAGAGGTACTATGTGCCAACGGCGAGCTTATGCCTACGACATCTTGCACTCTCGGTGGTATTTCAAGGGTCTAATTAGTTATCCTCACGAGTAGCATAGTGTGCCTACGGCGATCTTGTACCTACGATATCTAGCACTTCTCATCTTCGCATAAGAGGCAGTGTGTGCCAGCAGCGAGCTTGTGCCTATGATATCTAGCACTCTCGACAGCGTTCTGAGGGTCTAATTAGTTATTCCTCACAAGTGGTGTTATGTGTCTGCGGCAATCTTGTGCTTACAGTATCTAGCACTTCTCATCTTCGCGCGAGAGGCAGTGTGTGCCAATGGCGAGCTTGTGCTTACGGTATCTAGCACTTTCGATGATGTTCTGAGGGTCTGATTAGTTATCTCTCTCGAAGTTTTTTCAAGGGTCTTCCTCCGCTTCTCGTACGACTCGGGCTCTGCAGGGATCTGGTAAGTTAGCCCCGTCTCAAAGTTGTCGAGATCTTCTCGAGGATCTGGTAAGTTAGCCCCGTCTCAAAGTTGTCGAGATTTTCTCGAGGATCTGGTAAGTTAACCCTCACATTAGTTGACCGTAGTTATAGTTCAGGATCTTAAGTAGAAGGAGGAGGCAACTCTTGGAGGACTCGGGTGCTCATCGCAAATTGATAGCCCTGCAAATTTTATTTTCATGAAAAGTATTGTTATGTCATTGGCAATATATGCGGAGGTTGGCCGAGTTCCATGGCTTAAAAATTAGAGTCCTGTTGAGCTGCTTTAGCCTATAAGTTTCTGAGCATACCACTTCACCCACTTAGTAAAGACCTTCCCAATTGGGTGATAGCTTCTTCTGCTCGATAGGCTGTGAGACTTTGGCTCGCCGCAGCACTAGATCACCAGCTCGGAACTCTTTTAGCTTAACCCGAAAGTTGTAATATCTGGCCACCCACTGGTGGTAGGCAACCATTCTAACAGCAACGCATTCCCTACTCTCCTCGATCAGATCAAGATTGGCACGGAGCCACACTGAATTGGTGTCTTCATTATATTGCTCAACCTTGGGAGAGGGAAGTCCAAATTCCAAGAGAATAACTACCTTATTCCCGAAAGCCAAGTTGAAGGGTGTTTCACTAGTTGGAAGCCTCTGAGTGGTCCGAGGTACCTCATCTCTTGACAAGCATGTCATCAACATATGCCTTCATATTGTGGTTAAGCTGATCTCTAAAGATTTTGTCCACCAACCGTTGATAAATGGCCCTTGCATTTTTCAAACCAAAGGGTATTACCCTGTAAAAATAGAGTCCACGGTCAGTAACAAAAGCTATTTTCTCCTCATCCTCAGATGCCATACGGATTTGATTATAGTTTGCAAAAGCATCCATAAAGTTGAAGAGCTCATGCCCCGAGATGGCATCTACCAATTAATCGATCTGAGACAAAAGATAGCTGTCTTTAGGACAGGTTTTGTTGAGGTTGGCAAAATCGATACACATGCGCCATTTTTCGTTTGCCTTCTTGACGAACACAACATTTGCTAGCCAGTCTGAGTACATGACCTCCTAAATGAAACCAGCTTTGAGCAGCTTATCGACTTCCTCAGCTATGGCCTTTTGACACTTCGAAGCAAAACTCTACTTTTTTTGCTTTATCGACTAACCGATTGAGTCCACCCCTAGGTGATGGGATATGACCTCAGAATCGATGCTGGATATGTCTGCAGCAGACCAGGCGAAAAGATCCACATTCTCCTATAAAAAATTAATTAGTCAGTATTTGATTACATCATCTAAATGTGAGCCGATTTTCACCATCCGACTTGGATTCTCTTTCCTCAGCGAGACATCTAAAAGATCCTCGGTTGGTTGGGAGCGTCTGTCAATCAGGTCCTCCCTAGCATCCAAGCCTATCGGGAGCTCGGACTGGATCTCTGTCGGGGCCGGTTGATCCTCTGTTCCTAGCTTGGCGGCAAAGCATTCATGAGCCATGACTTGGTTACCTCGGATCTGTCCCACTCAGTGTTTGGTCAGAAACTTCACCATCAGATAGTAGCTTGAATCGACAGCTTTCAAAGTTCACAGACTAGGACGGCCGAGGATGGCGTTGTAAACTGAGGGACTCCTCTGACCCAGATGACCCCCCAGTAATCATGTGGATTTTTCCTCGGATGGGTCACTCTTCTTTTGCCACTTGCCCTCTGATCTACTGCCGCTCCTGCCACGCTGGCGCTTACTGCGACTGAGGCGGAAGAAGAGGCTGCTGAGGCAAAGGGGGTGGCTGCAGAAGGCACAGACGGCACCATCAAGGGAAATGTATGACGCACCACTGTAGGGAGTGCAGGAACAATCTGGGGAGACTGTGGCGCTGCCTGAAATGGTGCGAGAAAGATCTGGACTGATTGAATTACGATCGTCAGATGTTGAACTTGCTGGAAGAACTGACCGAATTGATCAGCCGTGATTGGCACCGGCTGAGCTGATTGAACTAGTGGAGGGATGATCGGTTGAACCAGTAGAGGAATTTTCGATGCCAGCGGTTGAACTTAATTGTCAGTCTGGCTGACCGTTTGTCGGAAAACGACGGCATTGGAAAGCCGGGAAGATGTCTATTTTTGAGCAATGAATACGAATGTTGGCCCTTCCTCTATCTGCTGCTGCTGAAATCGATCGAGGTCGGGAGATGGATGCCTGGTCCTCATATAGTGATGCTGGCACTGGAGCGACCTGCAAGATAAGTCTCAAATCGGAGGTTGTGGCTCCGACGAAGACCCTTCGATGCTCAAGTCAGAAAAGCAGAAAACAAAGGAGCAACAATGGGTTCTCTGATAGGGATTTGATTGGACTTGCCTGAGTCTTCGGACCTCCGGTTGCTTATATAAAAGAATATCAGACAGCTTAATTGTTAACTGTGAGATCGCACGATCCTGAAATTGCCAGACCGTTGGATATATCAAACTGAGCGAGATAATTCAGTCCTTAATCGCTCCTGCGAAATCAGGAGAGACGGTTATGCTAGATCTTATCTATTCGAGATAAATAGCTATCTCGCACGTTGAAGAGATAAGTCGGTTGAGGTGATGAGGGCAGCTCATACACAGGTTAGACTTCGTGGATGTCTCAGCTCGATATGAAGACGGACTCCTCAACTCATACGGTGGTCAATGATTGTGTTGATGATCCAAAAATTTGAAATGTCTTATGATGTAGCACTGATCTGAAGTGCTTATGATAACCACCATAATAAAAATCATTGTGTAACAAATTAAAATAATTATCTTCCCTGCTACATGGCATGAAAGCCTAGCATTCTGAAGCCAGCCTGTGAGTTTCTTCGTGAGATGAACCTTGCTTTATAACGTGTAGACTTTTGTGAGCCCCGTCTGCGCGTATAATATAGGGAATGGCACAGCCGAACGTATTTTGTAGTGTAATAATGCAGTGGAGATTCTATTCAAGATTTAATGCAGTAGAGACGGGGTTAAATAATGACGATGGTAATCGTAATGCTGCGTTGGTTGTCATAATCGGCTGTGGAAAAATGTTGTATGGTAAAATATAATCTGGCGCGCGTGAAAAAATCATGATTTTGGGCACACGATAGTCCTGAATGGGTGGGTCACGTGCATCACGTGTGGCATGGCGGGGGACAGGGTTGCGACAAACTTTTTCTCGATGTCTAAGAACCACACAGTAACGTACCTGGTTCCCGGTCGCTGGTTGCAGAGGAGAGGAGGCGGGGACCGGCACGAAATCCGATGCAAGGTCGGAAATTGGTAGGAATAAAGAAAATCGGAATTAATTAATGGACAAACGCGCATACGGAACAGTGCAGAAAGGGAAGGGGAAGCACGGTATCCGACGCGTCAGAGGTCCGATCACGAGAACTCGTGTGAGCTGTGGACGGTGGTGATTTGATGGATCAGGATCCCGATCTCCTGAATTCCCGCCGGCTGTAGCCCGGACCCCGCCTTGAAACTCCGACACGATGCTAGGTAGGGAGGGCCGTATGCCTTCTTCTTTTGAATAGAAAATAGATGGGTTCCACAAATCTCTTCTAGCAGCCTTTACCATCCGTCAGATCACGGATCAAATCAAGACGGGACAAAAATGAAGGGCTGCAGATGGGCCGGAAACCGAGCCATCTCGGCCTGAACCCGGCGGACAAGACCCGATTTGATGTTTATGTGATTTAATAACCCCATTTTATAGTTCAGAATGGTTAGCAATTAGCATGCAGGCTGTGGGGTGTGTATCGGGTCAACGCATTATCCAAAAAATCCCCCTCTCTCTCAGTCTCTCTCTCTCTCTCTCTCAATGTAGATTTAAAACCAAATATATATATTATAGATATATGTATGTCGGAATTGCCAACTTATTAAGCAAGTATTTTTTTTTTTCTCACTCCATCAGGAATTTGGATTCAAAGCTTGTCCTCTGTGAAACGTACGTAGAAAATTAATAGTATTTAGAATAATACTATGGCTTCCTGCCTCCTTGTGCGAAGCTCATCGTCCGTCCATGTTGAGCTATACGAGCAATATAAAAAAATAAAAATTTATTTATCAACAATTTAATTATATTTTTTAAAAGAAAAATCTAAATATAAATTATATTTTTTAAATATTTTATCGATCGATGGAATTGCAATCATTCAGTGTATTATTTTTTTTTTAATCCTATCTTGACTTTTTCCGTCCATTGGATTGAAAGGATTGAAGCCTGATTATTTATTATTATTATTATTTTTTATTTATTTATTGAAGTGGCTGCTTTTTAGAATCTTAGAATGGATATGTACAACCAGCAGCATCTGAAAGATTTCTGAGTAGGTTGTGCCAAGTTTGAGATGGATATGTACTATTCTACCTGCGTTATTGGCTTATGCTTCTCCCCTTTTTTTTTTTTTTTGGATTTAAAATCGTCTTCTTCTTTTATTTCTTACCTTCTCCACTGGCAGAACAAAAGCCCAAAAATACCCCTGGCCTGGTAGCAAGTGAATTTGTGGTGATAAACCACAAGCAACACTATCTTTTCACCGAAGGCCTCAATAGAGAAGACATACCTCAAAAGTTCTGAGAAAGATGTGCGGGGAATTACATTTATATTTTTTAATTCGCACCAATCCCTTGGTACCACACATTGGGTTGTGAAGCAATTTGGTAATTCCATTCGGTCGCGCAACAATGCTCCGAAATAGGAGCAGCACGACATTCAAAGCACAACCTCGGGTACATGCCGTGCCACCCTGCCCCCTATCAGTCTAAGTCACTTCATTTGTTCCACCATAGAATCAAGTTACCAACGCTCTCTTTGTACACGAAACCAGAATTTTTTATTATAATAATTATCGCTCTGTGCACACTTTGTTAAGTGTATCACTGTACCCCTTTCATTGTGGCCCGGTTTTTCGTGAGCCACTAAGAATAAAATAGATAGTAAAATCCTTCATCAACCACCACCTCCTCTGTGCATGACGCATAAAAATCCGGTATCGCGTTCATGCCAGTTATGCTAAGGGTAGACCAAACATTACTTACAATTATTTTTGTTGTCACTTGTCAGAGATGTCTCCCTCACCTCCTCCTGCTTTAAGGCCGAGACAAGAATATATTGTCTGTTTAGCTAATATAATGATTAATCAGCTCTATAAACCGCAAGAATAATCTAATCCATACAAATTTTTTTAAAAAATCCAAAACAATAACAACAAACAGACGCCATCCCAGAGTGGACATTAAGAGTACTTAATTTCATTTCGCCCATGGATGGTTGGGGCCATTGTTGAGTGCATATCTTAAAAGTAGATGGAGAAAAAAGGGTGCAGCGAGTGACCCTTCACCATCCTCCCCACTATCTACTTTGGTTGACCAGTAGTTTCTACCAATTGCATTTGTATAGATCCCACTTGTTTCTTGTTGTGGTTGGTGCGTTGTGATATAGGTGGGGCATGGATAGAAATTGATTTGAATTGGGAATGTCTTATCCTCTGTGGCAACACAATCTATGCGGTTCTCACTTCACCTGCCGTGACATCCCATCCATCTCCAAGATTCATAGATGGATATGTGAGTGATGGATGGGCTTTTGACATCTCTCCACCTTTTAGACCGTGCAATGATTCTTCTCATGAAATGTGCTTCTCTCTTCAGTGAAGGTAACCTTCGGTAAGTTGCACGGCTTCCCCATGTTTGGAGTGTGCCCTTTTTCTGTTGTTTTGTTGCTGCAATGTTGCATTCACTACCCCTGGGACCGTTGGCTTGAGTTTGTTCACGTTGTAGGTACAACATAACATGCCATTGAGGTTACGAACTTAAAATATATCTTTCTGCAGGCGTCAGTGTTGCCTCAAATACATGTGGAAGCCAATTTGCTATTGTTGTCTTCGTTAGTGTAGGTTGTAAGAATTAAGAGAACGGCAGTTCGCACATCAGAAAAATTTGGACTTGTGGAGGAGTTTTTAAGTACGGGCTTTAAGTATGAGTATAATTTAAGTAAAAATTGTATTTGTTGGAGTCAATATAAATATATATATTTAATTATCTAATGATGGCAGTTAGCATCTAGCAATTTGAGACTTGTATTTGTCTGATATAAGCATTTATTTTTTAATTTTAAGAATTAGAGAAGTCAATTATTAATTTTAAACTTATGACTATTCAAATGATAGGTACATCTCAATAGTCACAACTATTGAAATTATAACTACTATTTTTAATAGCTGTGATTGACCGATTGTTCATATTCTATAAGTATATAATTTTTTCTCCTATCTTAATCTATTCTTCAAAATTTTAAGAGAGTTTGGAGGTTTAGTTGTATCATAAAATGTGTTCTTATTTTTTTTTTATAATAAAAAATAACATCTTTAAAAAAATAATTTCTTCACGTCTCTACGCCAAATCTGTCTTTATATATATTACTGTTCCAACAATCTTTGATTAGAAAATTTAAGTCATTGGTCCCTGATTTAGGATTTTAGGTTGTATTTTTTGCATGAAAGAATGTTTGATCTTCTTTTTCCATCTCAATTATTGGATTGTACGTTGCATGGCTTTCCAAGCACAATAAATAATTTTTATATACAAATCAGGTTCATGATATGTTGTAGATGGAAGTCACTTCCTGTGCTTTAAAAACTATGCAAAATATGGTCCATTAGTTAAGATTGTGAAAGAAGATCAATCATTTTTTTACGCAAAAGATATAATTTGGATTTGTTGATTTATATCCAATTAGCAGTGTAAATTGCTCGTGAGCTACTCAAATTTAATTCAAATCCAAGCTTAAATTGATTCGATAATTATCGAGTTCGAGTTAAGTTCGAATAATTTTTTGAGTCAAGTTTTAAATAGTAGGATACTTAATTTAAAAGTTTGCAAATCTATTTGGATACGTGCGTTTATATATATATATATATTATTATTAGTAGGTTAAATTTTAATTTCGAGCTCAAATATGATTCAATTAATATTCGAATCAAATAGATCTCAAATTTTATTTATAATTTAATAAAATTATATGTGAGTTTAAAATATTAAGATTCAACTGATTTTGAATTAAATTTTAAATTCATATATTTTAAATCAAATTAAGCTTTTAGCTACTCTGCCCCGTTTGGCTCGATTGCATCTCTACATCCAATGCGGTCGTACCTTTAAAAGAATGCAAAGGCCACAGCATACACGTCCCTCTACAATGTATTGAACTATGGGAAGTGAAGGACGACGAAGTCTTCAGCAAAAGAAGAAAAGGACGATTGAGTGTCAATGGGATAGGCTGGAAAGAAGGAGATTGCTCAGTGGTGTCGCCACTGCTCAATAGGACTTTCTGTGCAGTACTACAGTTACTGATGCTATGTTTGAGGGTCAGAGCACCCAGGAAATCAATCAAAAGGTGAGCTCATCTGCTCATAAATCTTATGTCACCGAAATTAGTGGATGGAGAAGTGGTTATCTTTGTTGTACACTACTTTGTCTCTAGATTAGCAATATTTGAGTTCAATTGAAGTTGCAAGGAAGTAAAAGGATAGTAAAATCTTGAAGGCTTTCGTGAAAATTGTCTATAAAATCATTAAGGATGCATGTGGTTAGAGAAAATTGAACTGTAGAATGAAAATGAACATGAACGGCTCATATTTTATTTTTTTTAAAAATAAAATAAATTTAATTTTTTACAATCAGTTTTAAATTTTTTTCTTATATTTATATCACATTCAATTCTTATTCCAAACCACGGATCAGAATATGATCATCCTAATTTTAATTCATTTTGATTTTAATTTTTTATTCTAATTTTATTTTCAGTTGTAAACTAAATATATTTTAAAAATTTTTATGATTTATTAGTTATTTATTAGAATAAAAAAAAACTTGAGCACCCAATGATACGGTTCTCATAAAGCTTTTTTTTAAAAATTTTTTTGAGGGGGAAGCACAGGTCAGATTGTCAGCGCATGGTCTTACGACACGTGTCCCCATACGTATGCCCCCATGTTGGAATGATATATAAACAAACATGCGAGAAGCGGCACAGCAACCGGGACACTCTCATGAACCAATGTTGGTGGGAAAGCGGTAGCAAGGGGTGCAAGGTTTCTGAGGCGTGACCACATTAATTACCGCTCGAGCTCGAGCTGCCGCAGGTCGTCCAAGTGCGTGACCCCTTTGGACCTCATCCTGTCGCTTTCTCTAACCATTCACCGCAGGCAGGAAAGGCACGCATGAAGGCCATGTGGGCCTCATCAGCCACCCAACTTGATTGGAGAGCATGCTCAGGGATGCATGCCTTTAACGCACCAAAGTCACGACAAACAAAACTTCCTGTGAGTGGACGAGGCAGTTTTAGGTAAAGGAGGCCCATGGTGCCTCCACCAATCATAAAAGGAACCCAATCCAATCAAGAACTCGAGGCCCATCCTTCCCCACCATATATAAAATATATATACAAGGAGGCAACTCTTCAACAGAGAAGGATAAGAGAAAAGAACCTCCAACATAGGAACCTAACGAAAGAGAGATATTTTCCTTGATTAGAGAGAGAGAGATTTTCACAAGAGATAAAAGAGAGATGGAGGCAAAGCTAAAAGTGGGAGTTGGGGAAGGAGCCATCATTGTCTTAAATGAGCCCAAAGGAGCTTAGGTTTCAAAGCACAGCCCCACGTATATGGTCCCACCGCACAAGACATACTCCCGTTCTCATCTCTCTCTTTCTCCACGGCCATCCTCTCTTGCTTAAAGAGAACCCACCTTGCTTTGGGGCCTTTGTCTCTTTTTTTGTCTTGAGACAAAGTCCACTGTTTCATCTCCATCTCGAAGAAAGAGAGAGGTTTCTATGGGCCGTTCCAATCCTCCTCTGCTCCAAGTCTGAAGGCAGAGAGGATTAATACCAAGGTGCATCCCCTCTATTAACCATTTCTGTGTTAAAAATTGGATCTTCGGATAGATTGGATGCAGGAGAACCCATATCGATTGATATCAAGAGAACAAAAAACAGAGAGAGAGAGAGAGAGAGAGCGCGCGCGCGCGCGAGAGAGAGATTTTTACCCAAAAAAAGGAAGGGAAGACCAAAAGGCTCGGTTTTTTTTGGTACAACTGTGGGAGGTACAGGGAAGAACACCCCACTCTCTCTTTCTCCACCCTTTTCCTCTTGGAGTTATAATTTTCTTGGATTTTTGCTGGATTTTTTTTTAATGTATACACAGATATTCAAAGGTTAATTGATGGTTAGATATGACAAGATCAGCATTTGATTTTTGCATAGCTTGGGAGGATTCCATGAGATCTGTTTGTTAGGCTTGGCTGTGCCTCTCTCTCTCTCTCCAGTATGTGCTTGATATTTTGTGGGTGTGAACGGTCTGCTTTGTCCCTTGCGGAGATTGTTTTACCTACCACAGTTTTGAAACAGTCAAAGTTAGATGATCAAGATAGCAACTTCATCCCGTTCTTAATGCCACGCTTCTGTTATATATTGTCCGCAACGATTTGTTCTCACCAGTATGTTTTGGTTTTCTTTGGGTTTCCTCTTCAACACAAGGTCTTTGATTTGGCTATCTTCTTTTGTGAAGAGATTCTCTGTGTTATGTATCTTTTGGTTGTTCATTTTAAGTAAAAAGAGTTTATTTTTAGCTGTGTGTATGGTTACAATGGTGTAAAATCCCATCTAGGATATCTGATCGTTTTAGATACATGCTATCTGGGTTCTATTAAAGGGCTATAATGTCCTCCCTTTTTTTTTTTTTTCGGTTGCCATTTTGCTATCGGTTTAATCATATGGTGTTGAAATTTCTATACAGCTATTGAAACTTTTCACTTTTGTTCTAATTCTGATATATTTTTTCCCGGCTTTCCTTCTCTTTTCTCCCCTCCTTTTCCTCTGTTTCATTCTTAGATTCCTTCATGGAGGGCGAGATATCGTGGGAATCTTATTCAACTTCCTACCTTGGAAGTGAGATTGTCGAATCTAAACCGGTTTCTGAAGACAACGACAGCCCGGACGGTGGCACATTGGTTTCCCTGGACGCGATTCTTCCTGATGACCTCCTGGAAAAAGTCCTCTCCTTCTTGCCCATCGCGAGCACAATTCGATCAGGGTCCGTATGCAAACGATGGCGCGACGCCGTGCGCTCTGGAAGGTTTTCGTGGACCAGCATGTTACCTCAGAAGCCATGGTACTTCATGTTCACCTGCAGCGAGGATGCTGTGGCTGGCTATGCCTACGACCCGAGCCTCCGGAAATGGTATGGCTTCGACTTCCCTTGCATTGAGAAGAGCAACTGGTCCACCTCTTCCTCCTGTGGACTGGTTTGCTTCATGGACAGCGAGGACAGGAGCCGGATCTTTGTCTGCAACCCGATCACCAGAGACTGGAAGAGGCTTCAGGATGCTCCGGGTGGAAAGCACCCGGACTACAGCGCGCTCGCCATATCGGTGGACCGCAAGTCTCACAATTATACCGTTGCGGTTGCCAAATGTAAGCAGGTGCCTGAGGATTATTACCAATGGGACTTCTCCATCCATGTCTATGAGTCGGAGGGCAAGTCCTGGGTCACTCCCTTCAATGAAATTCTGGTGGGATGGAGGGGAGGTGATGAGTGTGTGATCTGCAATGGAGTTCTGTACTACTTGATCTACTCCACCGGTGTTCTGGGAAATGTGGAGCCCCGGCATTGCTTGGTTATGTATGATCTCTCCGGGAGATCGTCACACATGTCTCTGATGCGCATGGCGATACCGGTCCCCTGCTCGCTGACGTGCGGTCGGCTGATGAACCTCAAAGATAGGCTGGTTATGGTCGGCGGGATCGGGAAGCATGACCGGCCGGGGATCATCAAGGGGATCGGCATTTGGGAGCTTTGGAACAAGCAATGGCAAGAGGTCGTTCGAATGCCTCATAAGCTCTTCCAAGGATTTGGTGAGTTTGATGATGTCTTTGCAAGCAGCGGCACCGACGACCTCGTCTACATACAGAGCTTTGGGTCGCCGGCGCTGCTCACTTTCGACATGAGCCAGAAAACATGGAAATGGTCGACCAGAAGTCCCGTGACCAAGAGATTTCCCCTCCAGCTCTTCACCGGTTTCTGCTTCGAGCCAAGGCTCGAGGTCACTTCTTGACTAGTTCACTACGAAATCATTGCTTCTTATTGGGCAGATCACAGAAAATCATGCTATATTTTTCTTTTTTGGAGCAAACGAACAATATTTCAATGGACCTGAGGGATTACAGAAAATGTTCATTCTATAGAGAAAATCATATCTGAGGATGTTGTTGGAGATCTTTTTCCCTTTTTTTTTTCCTCATATATTTGTTGGGTTTTACAGTCTATGATGTGTTTTGGGAGGTTTGATGTGTAGAAAAGCAAAATAGTGCGATCTCACCTTTCTTGAGAACGTTTCCTCATGTTCTTCTTATCTTTAATGACAAAGTTGTCTTTCTTTTGCTGTCCTTATGACTCTGCTTCTTTATACATGATATTAGCCTTCGCTTTTGCACCTTTGCTTTGGTAGGTATTCCTTGGGCTATCTTTTATTGCTTTTAAGTAAAGGAACTCTCATTGGCTGTTGTCTCTTTAGAACTCCTGTTGAGGGTGAATAAATACCAAACTATAAGAAAGGCTCCGCTGCGCATGATCAAATGCTTCGAGTTTTCCCGAAGTAGCCGACTTTAGTCACTGTCAAAGTTGAGGAACATCAGATCAATAAAGTTGTCGCTTCATATTACCTTCCTTAAGCACTTAATTTTGTTAAACTGAGATTCCTCAGAAATTAGGAGATTAAGTTTGTTATTGCGTCATGTTCATTTTTGATGGTGTCATATTCCTGCATGCTACATCTGCTTCCTATTTACAATTTAAGCAGACTCGTGAACTTACAATGAAGTTTTTGCTCATACTTATTTCTTCAAGCAGTTTCCAAGCTGCTATATTCTGAAACCTACTGCATCTTTTGCTACATATGCGTTTAGAAGCTAGGCTAAGGCTAATATTATCTTATGCCTTGTAATCTCGATCGTTGTTCACATTCTTTTACATGTTTCAAGATCGTCCATTTTTCGCTTTTATGAACTTCATGCAGCTTTACAGATCACGGGCTACTTTAGCTGATACAGATAACCAAGGGCTACAACTTGACCACATGGAACCTCAAACTCTATAAATGCTGGATTGATATCTTTATGCGTGTTAGAACATGATTTAGGTGTGATTTATTGTCGGAACTTGGGAGAAGGTCCTTGGTTTTATTGTGCACTGGTTCAGAGGACGGACGCAGGAGTTTCTTTCAAGCACCATAGTTATCAGTTGCGGGTTAAAGCTTAAAAGAGTTTCTTGTATTTCCTTGAAATGATTAGGGAGTACCCATCTAGAATATTTGGCTGGTTATGGCTTGTATTTATCTACGGGAAAGGAGATTCTCTTTCTTCTTTCCTTGCCAATAGTCAAAAAGAGGGTGTTGAGCTTGGACTTGGGGAAAGGATTCAGAAAGAAGCCACTGGAAAGGGTAAGAAGTGCAAGTAGATAACAAATAAGAGAAGGGACTAGGGGATCTCTGGCTCTCGAGCGATAGCATCAGTGCAAGGAGGCTTTGGCCTGGGCGATGGTGACAAGCTGCACCAACACGCGGACACTTTTGGCTGAAGTATGTTGGTGGGGCCTTGCACAGCTCCCTCCACTTCGGGTCTGGGAGGTGTCAGTCAGCTGGTGGCTCGGGTCAGGCCATTGTCTCTGCCACTCGGACCAGAACCGTCCTCAGTTGTTGCTGCTTTCTATTGTTATCATCTTGGAAGAGACACGTGGTACAAGTTTCAGCTGGTGTTAGGCTTTCTTTGTTTAAAGTCTGCCATCCTTGTCTTTGTACAAGGCTTCTGCTGCAGATTTTCTTTTGAATTTTCTTGTTGAGATGTTGGTTTCATCTTCCATTAGAGTACCTTTTGCAAGTCAGATGCCATCTTTCCAGTACATTGTCTTGTTATGACCTGAAATATAGTGTCACTCATCAGTCATCAGCTATAGGTAGTCATGGGAATTTCTCGCCTCATATATTCCTTGTTATAGATTTAGGATGGATCATGCTTCTCTCAAGAGGGGAGTATATCTTCTCCAGTCGACTCTAAAATCGATAATTGGGATATTCAAATTGAAGATGGATATTGTCCGTCATGATTTGTATTACTAAAAAGGACTAGAAATTAAAAGTCATATTTGATTGCCAATGCATCTGTAAACACAAAAATAAATAATTTTGATGGCACGAGCATGTTAAAATAGAGGATAAAATATTTAATTTGAGAATCTACCCTATTGATCATGATCGAAATATATTAAAATATGTATGTATTAATATTTTGATCATAGGAAATATGGTTTTATATTTACTTTAACTACTTATTTCTGCATCTACATGATACACAATATCAACATGCTTGTTTCTTGGTATCTAGATATTTTCAGAAGTACAGATCATTATTAAAGATATGGATTATTTAATTTGGATGTCCTATCATTGACTTTAAATTCAAGAGAAGTGGATATTCTCTTCTTTGGAGAGGAGCAAAACCTATCCCTCTATACATATTGTAAAAGTTATCTTGCTTTCGTCTTCTCAAGTCCCAAAATTTGTGCCTTCCTTAAACTTGTCGATCCTTGAATTTCAAAAGGATATTTAGTAATTGACTGTACAATAATTGGAGGACAAAATGGAACATCATATTCTTTGTCATTGCAATGCATATCTATATATATATATATATATTATGATCAAAGCTTTTGTGCATCTTTGATATAAATTGTGTGCTTGAAACTATACCTGGAGTTGCTTCACTATTTTAGTGGGAGGAGCTTTCGCAATAGAGAATAGGTGGATGTGTAAACGCTATACAGAAGCCTCTGTGCTGGCATTAATTATCTTTGCTGTCTACTTATCTAACTCGATCAGTCTCCCTGCTCTATGTAAATATTTTATCATTTTGTGAGTGAAGTTGAGGAAAAATGGCAGGACTTACAGAGAGACGGGCGTTTAATTTGGTATCCACATTTCCGTGGAGGCAGCAACACTAGTGGTTCGCCACATTGTGACGTCTAATTGGTATTTTATGCACTGTATGATAACTTGGACCTGTGGAGGTTCCATGCCATATATATAACCAATTTAACCACTTAGGCAATTTTGGAGATCCCTATGCTAGATCACATGAGACAATAGTTATATCGAAGGGATACACCTGTTTTTGAACTGACTAGAAGTAAAATGTGATACCTGAAAATCTAAGGAAAGCAATATAATAGATATTGTCCTGGTTCATGGATCAAATCATCTTCTTCAGCTAAATGCCTACTAGAAAATAAAAAGCAATTCTCTAGAGAATTACTGAATAATTTACCCATGATTGGATCTGATAACGGGTGGCTGAATGGGCTCACTCAACCATTTTTTCTCAAAACATTGAAATAACAAATGTTAGATCTAAGACAACCATCATCTAATGTTAAATTATTAATGGAGAGAAACCAAACCAATAAACATAAAAGAAATTCTGGATAATAAATTATGTATATCATGTCATCGTAGTAGCTTAAAAATGTTCTCAAACAAACAATCAATAAGCATCACATTTCATGAGACATGATGTGCCAACTAAATAAGCTTATGCACAATTGCATAAAAATTCTTCTACTTAATTATACTTTTTCAGGGATAAGAATAAGGTTTATCGAAATTAGTTGAAACCATGAATCATGGTGAACCTTAGATCACTGATTCTCAACTTCTAGTAACTAATACCATCCAAAATAATTGTCACCCACAATCCATTTACACTTGTCAGTGAGCATGCATTTGGTCGGTTAAGCAATCTGTGAGAGAGTCGGCATCTTCTCAACGGTGGCGCCGAGTGTTAACGCCCAAAAGGGCCTCCTCAATCTCCCTCCAAGAAATGGGCAAAAGGAGCGGACACGGCTATTTTTCGCGCGAAAGGCCGTTCCCCGATGGCTCACAAACTCCTCTCCTCCACACGATTCCACTGCTCTGCAACTCTGATAACCGGCCGTTGACCTCCAAACGCCTCTCTTAAATGAGAGCCTCTTTCACTCCTCTCGTCCGTCCGGTGGATCTCTCGCTGTTCCCTGGAGAAGTGGCCGGGTATGTCTCCATCTCAAACTTTGCTTCGATTCTTCTTCACTGTAATTAATATCAAAGATTTGCAAATCTGTGCTGGATTTCAATTTTGATATGATATGATATGATGCCCATTTGATAAATCTTTGAGGTTTCTCGAAATCTTTTCACGACTCCGCCTCTTTAATCTTGCCATTTGTCTCGCGGGAGATCTTCCTAGATTTGGTTGGATTTGGTCCGATACCCATACAATTCGAGAGCTTCAAGTTCTGGGGATTGATGGAGAAAGCCATCCATGGCCATCCATGAAAAAGGAAAAGAAGTCCTTTATCTTTCTTGGATTGTGCCCTAGATTTTGTTGCTTTGAATGGGAAAAGGAGGTAGGACTTGTCTTGAATCCGTTGAAAGGATACAGCTGGTTGCAGCTGTTAGAGAGCAATACGTGCAATGATTAGTTCAATCAAAAAAAGTGTGCAATGATTATAACCCTCAAGAATAGGACAAAGAGGAGGCAAGGGAAAGTTTAGGACTGGAAGCAAAGTTGGGTATTTTATATCTGCTGACTTGTTGTTGTATTGTTGTTATTTTTTAATTCTATGTTTGTTTGTTTATGGTTCTTCTTAGTATCTGTTGGCTTCTGCCTCTAGTATTGCTACAAAATGTTGTACCTCTAGTAGAATGTTCCGACTAATTTTCTACTGAATCATAAATGCGCTTCTTTAAGTCAAACATTGAAGGACATGGTTTGACGAACACGGAGGAATGATCATGACCCATTAAATATTTTGGTACTTTTTGGTAGTAGATGTGTATTGGGGTAACTAATTGGTAGTCGTCAGTGGTACTTTTAGGTAATTGAAAGGGAGATATTGGATAGAGATGGTGTGCTATTTTTTTTTATTGTTATGGCCACCCTTCTCCTTTAGAGCAAGGGCTGGTGAATTTTTGTGTCATTTTGATGATGACCTTTAACCAATCCCATTTGATTTGATTTATTTTTTCCATCCCATTGTCTAACATTGCCTTTTGCTTCCCATATCCATACCAATAGGAGAATCTTTCTTTGAGCACGACTATTTATAAAATAAATAGCTTAGGAAGGGCTTTAATTTTTGTTTCTTTCAAGTAACTACTTCGTTGTCCATTATGTGTATAAGGCTAGTCTAAATAGGAAACCTTTGACTCCATGAGAACTGGTCTATTAGTAAGAGCAGGAATTGTTAGGATGCCCAAAAACTTAAGAGTTGCTGTAACTAGACAAAGATAAGGATGAGATCTTGGTCAAAGTTTAGAGACTAGAACATGTGGTGCTACGTCGGCAAGAAGGGAGTGATGCTTAAAAAAGAGATTGCGATCAAAAGCAAGAGTTTCTACAAGAGGATGAAAGAGAAAGAGAGGACTAAAATGCAATTATGAACACCTTTTAAATATGAAAAGGAGACTTTTATTCATAAACTTATTGGTAAAATCTCTCAATGACTTGGTACAGAATTTGGTCTATTCTTGTCACAGGCTATCAGACGTGACCAGATAGTAGAAAACTTGGTTTCGTTACTCTAATTTAAATTGCATCGCTTTCTAGGCTATGAAAGAAGATCCAGGATTAAAATCATAGATAAATAAAAACGTGTCCTGCTTCTGTGTTATCATGATTTAGGGTGAGAAGGTGTGTGAAGAAGATTAGTGACACTTTATGAAACTTCTGAGTATGCATTAATGTGTAACTTTTGGGTGGACCTTATGAAACTCGCCAATAATATTCTCATCCAGTGAGGAGACGTCAAATTTATTCGTACCTTCAATTGGGTTGCATATGATAGTAATTACAAGGAGGTCATAATAGGCTGTATATTAAGGATGATAACGGGCCGGATATGGATTGAATCGATCGATATCTATATTCGTCCCATATCCGCCTCGGGTCGGGCTTCAAGAATCAATTGAGTTGGGTTGGGTATACTCAAAATCTCTATATAATGATCAAAAAAAAAAAAAAATCTACAGTGGTCTTCATTCATCTTTACCATGTCTCCAACCGTACAAAATATCATGCTTCTATCAAGATTAAGCTCTCAAAACCTTAAGGAACCAACTCACACCACCACACCTTGCACAAAAACCCATATACTTGAGAACAAAAACCAATCAGAACATAGGATACCCCTCTAATCTCTCTCAAGTTCTCTCCTTTCCCACAGATCTCTGAAAAAGATAATGAAAAGAAAAGGAAAGGAAGCAAAAAGAAAAAAAAAAATGACAATCTATGTGGGAAAAGGTCTTACCTCTCAATTTTTTCCACTTTTCCTTTGTTTTCCTTGATTTTCCCTTTGTTTTCTCTTAGTTTTTCCTCTGTTTTTTCTATCCTTAAGAGTCCCAATCGGGTGGGAGGCTTCGAGTGGCCGAATAGGAAAAAATCTCATCAGGACTTAAGAAACCCCTCCGGTCTCTCCGATCTCTCATAGGTGCTCTCGATTCCCACAGATCTCCGGAAAAAGAGAAAGAAATGAAAAGAAAAAACAAGCGAAAAGCAAAAAAAATGACAATCTACGTGGGAAAAGGTCTTACCTCTCAATTTTTTCCAATGTTCCTTTGTTTTCTTTGATTTTTCCTTCGTTTTCTCCCAAGTTTCCTCTATGTTTTTCCATCCTCAGAAGCCCAATTAGATGGGAGGCTCGGAGTGGCCGAATAGGGAATCTTAGAGGAGTCTTTTCCCTTGATGGGAGGCTCGGAGTGGCCGAATAGGGAAGCTTAGTGGAGTCTTTTCCCTTGATTTTTTTCTGTTTTTTCCATCTTCAGGAGTCCTAATCAGGTGGGAGGCGGAGCGGCCGAATACGGAAAGCTTAGATGGCTAGAGTTTTGTCTTGGGTATATATATATATATATATATATATAACGTCAGGTTCGGGGTGGGATATGCTATTATCCATATTCAGTCCGTACCAACTTTGGTTTTTTTTTTTCTAAAACCCATATCCGCCCAAGATTTTAATCAGGTCGGATCGGATCGAATTGGGTACCCGACGGGTCGGACCAAATTGCCACCCTCTGTATGCCAATCAATCAAACTTTGAAATCTTATTCTATATTTTATGGAAATATTGATTGAATTTTGTACGCCTTAGGTCTCAATGATGTTCTACATGTAGTATGTTGTTTGTTTATTGCAATCATCTTGGCTCTTATTAAGCATCATACCTTAGCTCTAGATGTTATAGTGTACCAAAATTGAATTATTCCAAGGTTGAATTATTAAACTTACCTGCAGGTAGGAGTGGGGAGAAACATGGTTCTTTCGGAGCAAGACCGTTCTGATCTTGGTTTCAATACGACAACCACTTCAATCATTCGGTTTTCTTCAGATTTTTCTCCAGATTCTCGAGGCACATTTAGAGAGTATGAGTGGACAGATTATTGCCCTGAAGTTTTCAGGTTGGCAATCACTTTGCTCTGTATTCATTTTCTGTACAGGACATGCCTAAATTCGAATATTTTTGCATAACATTCAGTGATGAACCAGTCAAAGGATTGCATAAATGAAAGTTATAGTTGCTTATTTAATCAGATACTGTTTACCAGTATAAATGCATATGCATTAATCCTATCATGTATTTCTGATTTTTATAGTAAGCTTATAATAACTGTATTTTGAGATAAATCACCCATCCCCTGCCATATTGAAACAATCCTGGAGGACAGAACAGAACTGGTAAAGTACATATGAAGGTCCGCAATCTCGGTATCAGATAACCATACTCCTACACTGTCAGTTCAGTATGGTACAGTACACTATGCATCCCATATCGAGATAGCTCCCAACCCCCCTTTTTCTCACTTTGTATTACCGTACCACCTGAAATCAGATGTTATAGGTTGGCACGATATGGTACGCATCCTGGTTTCAGGTGATATTAAGTGACATGGGGCAATTTCACTCAATTTGGATTATATACCAATTCAACTTATATACTGAACTGAGTCACAATATTGTGCCAGTACTGACTGTAGAGTATAAGTCGGTACACGTTGATATAGTATCCCAGTTCGGCTTATGTAACTCATGATATAATTAGTTTAAATCATCTCTAATAACCTTGGAAGAATGCAATGTCATTGATATTTTGTTGCCAAGTCTATGATTGTTGGAGCTACACACATTTTTGGAGGAAATTATAGAAGGCATTATCAAGTTAAGAACCAACATGGTTTGATCTTTGTCATCATGCACGCTTCTGGATCACTTACATTAAGTCATTTACGTCATTACACCGATCAACATTAGTTTAAATGAATTTACAGGAAACTTCAAGAATTTGAGAAGATCAATGCAGGTGACTACCTACAATCAGTACATGGTGGTGAAACCATAAAGCTACTTTTTCCACAAAAGAAAAATAGTTCTCGTCTTTTCTTATCCCATGATGATAAGTTCATTTTCAAGACCTTGAGCAAACCTGAGATGAAGGTATTAAAACACTTTTAATTTCTTTATTCAAGAATTTTGGAAAAATGATCTCTTTGGGTGTCTACTATCTTCCCATAATTTAGATGTTTTAATATTCTAATATATCTATGAATGCTATTTAATGTAGACTTCATGGTCAGCATTTCATCTTTTATTCTTCTAAGGAAGATAAATGAAATGCCTTGTAAAGTATTTTCATTTTTGTGTTATTTTGAGAGCAGGATCTAGGAAGAATTTGCAATGACCAATTCAGATGTACACAATATGTACACTGTACAAGAATGGTGTCTCCACCACAATGGCAAATGCTAGATAGAGAGTGTAGTAACTGTACCGTGTATGCTCATACCATGAGGCATTTGTTACTTATTCATGGTATGAGCATGTATATGTAGTCTGAACAGATACCACTTACAAATGGTTTTCTCAGAAGTCTTATTAACTCTTATATATATGTGGACTGATGGTCCTATAAGAGTCAATCTAGGTTCATAGGCTTACTCCAGATGTGGTAGACTTTCCTGCAGCTAGAAATCTAATGCTTCTTGCTTTTCATTCATGCAGGTAATCTTAGAGATGCTACCAAATTACTATCACCATGTACAGAAGTACAGAAACACTTTGTTAACAAAATTTTTTGGACTTCATGTTGTAAAGCCATCAAACGGGCAAAAGGTAGGGCATCTCTTATCTGGATTTTATATATTATGAAGTTGTTCAGTAATGACTTCTTATCCCTTTCAAATTAACTGAATTAGCCATCACTCCTGAAACACCAGAACAATATTTGGAGTGAATAAATCTGCATAAAATGCTTTCTTGAGTATTATGCCATTATACCAACTCATTTCTGTAATTCTTGTTTGTCTTGTTATGGTCACACAAAAGCTAGTTATCTTCCATGAAACATTCTGACAATACCTTTATGATATTAGTAAAAGAAACATTTCCATCTTGGAGAAAATATTCCAAAAAGAGTACTACTACATGGAGAATGCTATGACTTTTATGATTCCTTTAGTGTGCTAATCAATATCTTATTCTCCTAGTTCTTCCACGCATGTAATTCATAATTCTTGTCTCTTCCATGTTCATCATATTTGTTTGTACCTTACTTTGTTGGTTATACATACAAATTTATAATAAAGAGATGATTATGTAGCCTTAAAGAACTAAAATATATAATTGAAACAAATTTTGGATGATTATGAAGTTAAGATTAATGCTTATAGAGATCAGGCGGAAATGCCTTTTGCTTTTGAGGATAGTTAAATTCTTTGCTTGAAGACTTACAATGTGAGGTTAACTTCAAAATGATTGTGGATAAAGATCAGGTTAGTGATTTAGCTGCCTCAAGATAGGTAGTTTGTCTTTTCTTCAACAAATATTTTGTATCAAATTTTATATTCCTTTTGCTGCTTTTTCTTTCTTACCGAGTTTTTGTAAAATTTTGATTGAACCAGATTCGATTTATCGTAATGGGAAATATTCTTCTATCTGATGTAAGCATTCACAAGACTTTTAATCTGAGAGGCTCATCACAGAACCGCTTCATAAACAAAACAGGAGCTGAGGAAGATCTACGTTTTGCCTTCCATCTCCATACACCAACACGAAATCAGTTACTAGAGTAAGATTTCTTGGCAATAAATATTTTGATTATGACCATCATTTCTTCTTTCACTAAAAGCTTTTGTTAATACTCTAAGAAAGCTTCTTACATTGCGTGCATACTAAAAGCTTCAATTGTCAAATAATTTAGGTTTCACATGTAAGCGTTGGTTTCTCTTCCTGTCATCCATGCTAACAGTGTAAAAAAAACTATAAAAGGATAATCAATTTACATTACAGAAAATGATTCTTTTGCCTTTAATATCATTCTATTATTCTTTTTGAGCTACTACAGCATTGAGTTCAGGACATCATATATATATATATATATATATATATATATAAAACAATACTCAATGAAGGAGTATTGGAGTGTTGCCAACTCAGCTTCTCAAATGAGTTTTATTGTGCCACCTGAAAAGAATACCTCTTCACATTAAATTATGTTATTAATGTATGGTATTATCATATTCTTACAATTAAAACCTATTTATATAGGTAGTTGAGAATATGAAGTGACCCTAAGAATTTAAATGAATATTATTTTATTATTTAAATATAATTTTTTTTCAATCTGATCAGATTTAGAAGAAAAATTATTTTCATATATCCGGCCCTACGCAACGCATGTGTCTTCGACTAGTAATAAATAATGCAAAAGTTTGTGGTATTCTAGAAGAGATATTATCATTGATCCAGCGGATCCTTCTGCTTATTTCATGTTTAACTTACATGGTATGTAGCCCTATTCCACTGGACCAGTTCTTGAGGGCCAAATGGTCATCTAACTCCAATATGGGCAGGGACAGCTGCATGCTTAGATAAAAACACATGTAGGATGAGTTAAATTATTACATTTTGTGAATGCTGAGGATACAAAAGTTTCACCTTCAAGAATTTATCAGATGATATCCTTGGAAAAACTTGTCATAGATTTCATTCTTTAAACTGCAGCTTACACTTTATGTTGCTAATATATGAGATTTTTCTAGGCGAAGCTTCTTTTGCAAGGTCTTAATGTCAGAAGGCTTTGTATGTGGGTGTGTGTTGTGCAGGCTAATTCAAATTCATAACAGATATGATACCTTGGATATTTTTGAGTTTTCCACCTGAGAAAATGTGTCAAAATAATTCAGTTCATAGGTTTAAGCTCATGTTTTGGCAATCAGTCTTGCTTTTGGCCTGTCCGCGGTTCCATCAGGTTGTTGTATGACTAGTTGATCGATCTGAAGGGGAAAAGCTTCCAAATCTAATGCCATGGAGTACTTTGATATTTTTAAGCTAGCATTCCTCTAGGCTGCATTTTCACTTAGCAGATGAACAATGCATTTAACTTGGCATTCTAAAGACAATTATATTTGAAACACGACAAGAATGCTGTTCGATTATTTGATAGTGTTCAAATCTCAAGCATGACAATCAATTCAACATTGCATGTATGGCAGACTGCTTCAATTAAACTGACCATAGGCATATCTATGCTGCAGCCATACATATAAATATGTGTTGTAAAGATGGGCAGATAGATATTACACTGTAGTATTATATCATATGGTTCTTTTTAATTTTGTATTTGCAGGCAAATCAAGCATGACTGCAACTTTCTAGAAAATGAAGGCATCATGGATTACACACTGTTGCTAGGAATGCATGTCTGTCCTGCACCTTTTGATTCAGTTATTAAAGATCGCAATCCTTCAGCACATGTAGCAGGTAAAGACTGATGTTTTTGGATCTTCAGGTTCAAAATTAATTTTAATTTTCAGAAAAAGGCACAACTTAAATTTCTATTTTTCTTTTTTCCTTTGAAAAAAGTTCATAAAGGAAAAAAGTTCATTTAAGTTCGGATTAAGAAGCACTGAGACTTCGTCTATAACAGTAGGCACCTTTCTCTGCTAAAGACATCTGAAAAATCCCAGGTCTGAATCCTCTCTCCCCAGTGGAATTTGTCTACCATTCATATTGCATGTCAGGAAAGTCTCTGACCGAAGGGTTTAATTAGCTTTTCAAGATGCACTACCCTCATTGTTAAGCCTAGTTTCAGGCTCTGATGTGCACCAATTGGCCTGGAGTATGAAAGTGATGTGTTGAGGGAGAATGCTTTGATACCATGAACAATGGGAGGAGACTTGTTGCCCTATTCAATACTTGCCTGTTGTCTATTAGGTCTGCAATATACTGGCCAAGAAGCAGTGGATGGTTGCACTGAAGCAGTCACTGCTTCCATATTTGTTAGTTCATGGTGCAAGTAGAAGTAGGATCATGTATTTGTCTCTTGTAGCAGCATGTGTCTTCGCAGATTGAAGAGCACCAGAATTAAACGTGTTTACTTTGACCTGCTGTACACTAGATATTCTGAATGGCCCTGAGTTTGGGTTTTCTGGTTCATATCAAATTCCTTGGTTCCCTTTTGGCTGGATTGGTGCAAAAACATCAGAAACACCTACAACCACGAAAAAACTTAGATGCAGTAAGACCTGAAGGACCGAAAGCTTTGGTTGACCGGTCTTAGTCTGGTGATGTAGGCAAATACATGTCAGAAACTTTATATTTTTTAATATTCCAGGCAGGTTTTCTGGTCTTGCATACTTTTATGGTGCATTATTGTTCTAAAAGAAGATATTATATTGTGCCCCACGTGCCATATATATTTAATGATTTTTGTTAATCAGTTTCACAGTAGAGTTCCAGTTTCCGTTTGTTTGTCCTAAGGATTCTGGCTAACAGCGAACATGCACCAACATTTGGTAATGAACTGGGACAAAAAACACATCACTCAGCCACCTTGAGTGCTGAAACAGTAATCTTCCTATTAAGATTTCATTATAATATAATGTTAGCCTTCAACATAATGGAGGCCAAAAAAGTACTACCTTTCATCAATTATTTTTTTGAATATGTAATAGAAGAACAATATGGAAGAAGCCCTTTTTTTTTTTTTTTTTTTTTAAAAAGAAGAAATAAGAAGCCCAGGATTTGTCTTGCAGGGTCGGATGATAGAAAGAGCTCTCCTCCAGACTGCCCGAAGTTGTCACAGAGTGATGCAGACACAGATTCTGTTTCTGTCACCGATTCAGTCTCGTCCTGCCAGACAGAGTTAGGCATCTAACCCATCTAAATAGTTCCCAGCACATACTAAATAAATAAAGGTTTTGCTACGGTGCTCCAAAGCTTATTTTAGTCATTTTATTATAGGGTTTTGCTATAGTGCCCCATAATATGATTTTACTGTCAAGGGCATTTAAGACATTATACTATTATTATGCCCTTGACAGTACATATACATGTATACACTTAAATGACCATGCGCACATGTATACATGCACAGTACATATACATAGACATGCAGGCATTCCGGTACTAGACACGCATATACGAACTTTTCTTTCAAAACTGAAGCTTATGTTTTCTTTGCGATCATTTGAAGCATGGTCATGTGGTGATCTGCTAGAAGTAAATATTTCCCCAATAGAATTCTACATTCACATAATCCTGCAGAGCTGTGTCATAATCTGAATCTCGGAACAATTGATTTACTCCTGCATGTGAGCTGAAACATTCCATTTGTTACAGGCCTGACGTTAAATTTGGTGTGAAAATGCAAGCACGTGTGGTTGACATTCGAAGAAGAGAAGGCTGGACTGCAGCGCCAGTTCGAGCTGCAGGGAAGGAGCAAAACAACAAAGTTTTCTTATACTTCGGAATTGTGGATATCCTTCAAGGATATGGCATGCTCAAACGCGTGGAGAATGCCTTCAAATATCTCCAGTATGACTCCCCGTCAACATCGGCAATGAATCCCAAGGCTTATTCAGCTCGTTTTCAGGACCTCATCTGCTCAGTTTTTCCAGAAAATAATTATTAGGTAATTTTTAAGGATCCAACTTGCATAGTTCTGATTGATGAGGATGTGCCGAATGATGATTCTCACTTCAAGCCGACAGCTTTCAGTGTAAGATACTATTTTATGGACATATGTATAAGAACAAATGGTCTACTACCTAGAACAATGAAATGTCCATCGGAAAAATTACTAGTAGCATAAATTACTTCCAGGCTGAAGCTCTTCTCTTTGTATATTGAGAATAAGTTTTAGAACCAGCGGCTGTGATCAACTGATGATGGATTTTCAGCAAATGTGTAACTTGATAGTCTAAGAGTCCATGAGAATTAGCAAATGCGTAGATATTTAATTTTGAAAAACTAAGAATTTATGCTTTTTGCTAGTTGGTAGCTTGAATTTCTTTAAAAAAATAAATATTGATAATTTTTTACAAGAACATCAATCTTTTAAAAGTATCAAAGTCTATAGCATCAAGAAATCATAAAACTTATGCTTTTCAAGGTCAAGAATGTATCACCAAGGTCTTCATCTTGGGGCCAAAATTTCATTTAAGATATTGATATTGGGCACCTCCCAATATGATATATGTAAAAGTCTTTTGCTTTACTGCCTTGAAAATCTTGGCTTTACTGCCTTGACCAAGATAAATTGGTAAAATCCAAGATATCAACTGATACAGTTACTCATATTGGCTAGTGTTTGTAATCACATTTTGTTTCTTTAAATATAATTTTTAATAAATATTGAAATTAATGTTTAAATATAGTTTTTAATCTGCATTTTTCATATCGGTTGAGATATCAATATTTCTGTTCAAAAATATCAGCAGACATCTTGGAATATCTCAGTTTTTGTAATTTTTTTAACTTACCATATGGGTCTACATAAACTGCTTTATCAGTTCATCTGACCCATCGAGATAGATGATACGAGAGTCAAGTCCCTTGCATGCCACAGCTCAGAAGCAAGCCAATTCATTAGTTGTTGAAGTAGCTCTATAACAGAGAATAGATTAAGAACCAAACCTTCAAATTGTTTCCATTCAGTCCTTGGGACAGAAAATATACAGTTTTTAAACCATTAGGTAAAAGTTTCTTCAACATGAGAGTACAAGCATATGCAGCAATTCACCAAGGCATCAAAACTAAAACCATTGGATGGGTGACAATTAGTAGTCATGCAGGTTCACGGTCAATTGCTTCTTTTCATATCATAAAACACGCAGGAATCTGCAGCTGTCTTCATCTGAAAACAATAAAAAGCATATTTTTGATAACATATTGGAAGATTTAAACAAGCCCCAGAGGCAATTTTAGCAATATGATATAAAATCACTATATCAGATATCCCCAATATATTGCCTCAGAAAAGGAATAATCTTCAACGAACGCTAGTCAACAATAAACTGACAAACCAGTACGTAAGAAGTTGTTGGGAGTGTGATAGAGCAGAATAGATTGCCAAAGAAATAGCAAGAAAAAGGAATGCCCTTAAAAAAATTATTTTCCCGGCTAGAAATGGGAGAGCACAGACAGTACACAGGAGAAGGACGAAAAAGAAGCATAAATATGCGGCCAGGGAAAACAGCTGGCCGCAGTAATATAATGGGGCAATTAGAAGCTGCTGGTGAAAGTAACAAATAATGGATTTTCAAACTTCTGAAAAAAAAATAAGGCAACATGAAAGAGAATAGCTTGCAGTTATAGGCACAAAGACTTCGTCCTGAATCTTGATGTTACAAGTTGATGTTTTATGCTAAACTTATGGTGTCGAACTGATTGTGAAATAAAATGTCTATTACAGCTTAAAAAAATTTATGAACATTTAGGGCCACAATGAGCATGGTAAAAATGCTAGAGGTAGGTGCAGTTCATTTCACGCTATCTTGCCAGTCAAATATGGAGGCTAGTGTGATGGCTTTTCATACCCTCGAGAAACAAATGAAGCAACTTACATGTACGAAATGCTAGCAGCCATCCAGCATGACGGTTGTTGGTTAAGTAGAGAACTCTGATTACAGTAGATAATTTTTGATTCCACATGTCATTGTTCCGTAACAAGTTGAGATGAGTCTTTTGGGTGCCTCATACAGGAAAAAAATGTCAATGGCGCAAACACCCAACCTCTTCCCCCCCTCCCCCCCCACAAAAAAAAAAAACCGCTCTCCTCTTGTGTTGCTCTCTGCATTATTCGTCCAAGTTCTCAGTAAATTACAGCACAGGGTCAAGTAGATGGCATTCAACTCATTATGTCTAAGATTTAAAAAAAAAAAAAAAGCTGCATCATTTTTCAGGCAAAATATATTCACTATCAAGCTCATGCAGTTGCATTGCTTGTTTGGTTTTACCACCTCTGCAGCATGGGAGTTGCATATGCTAGGCCTCTTTATTGAGATAATTGTAGTGCTATTCACCCTAATAGCAAGACAATTTTTCACAAGCGGATTAATTATTGAGCTTATGGATATTAATTCTTTGTGCAAAACCTAGGCTCTGTTTGATTGCTGAGGAAGTGGGAAAATAGGTTGGTCTTTCTAGTTATATTGCTTGGTACAGGAAAGAGAATTCAAGAAGTGAGAAACAAAGAAAAGACAATGGATCAAAGCAAGGTATGCTGAACCGGTACCGCCGGTCGTATCGGCCGGCTGGCGGTATGGTTCGATACAGTTTCGTACCATACCGAACCGATGAAGGCAAGCGGACCTGAACCGGAAGAAAAAAAGAGAGAAAGAGAGAGAAATAGAGAAAGAGAAAGAGGAAAAAAGAAAAAGAGAGAGGAGAAGGAGCCGGCGGGGCCGCCGGACAGCCTCCGGCTGGCCGCCGTGGTCGTCGGAGGGCGCAGTCCACACGCGCGGCGCCGCGGCCATGAAACGCCCCTGTTTCGCAAATTTTTTTAAAAAACCTAGTTTTAAGTGAAGCCGGCAAATAGTTTGCCAGCTTCACGATTTTCGTTTTTTTTTTTTTAAATCTCTTAAGTTAGCAACTAGGTTGCCGACTTTATAAGTTTAAAACCAAAAAAAAAAAAAATCGAAACAGACGGTCGTCTGTTTCAAAAAAGAAGGGGGCGGAGCCACAGAGGGGCTCCGCCCACTCGACCGCCCTCAGACCGTCGGCGTCGGCTCGCCGGCCATTGGGGGCCTCGTGACGAAGGTGCCGTCCGTCCGGTAGATCCCTCGGCCCCCTCCGAGCGCTCTCTCTCTTTCTCGCTCTCTTGAAAGCCCTATCGGGCGATCGGAGCTTGGAAGCCCTCCGACGGCCGCAGCCGATCACCGCTGGCCTCCGACGGCTCCCGCCTCCCTCCCTCTCCTCCTCTCTCTCTCTTTCTCACTTTCTCTCTTTTTTCCTTCCGTACCGCCCGTGTATCGAATTTATCGATCGAATCATGCCGGTTCTCTGTTAGTCCGGTATGATACAAGGTGTACTAGCCGGTTCGGCATGGTATGAAAAATTTTGGATCAAAGAGTAATTCTTTGTGCACCTCGGGTGGTGCAGAAAATCCGACGTGGAGTGCACCACCTCGTCCTATTGATCTACGTAGTCACCATTTTCCAATGCGCATTTAATGCTTTGCAAGTCGGCTTTTGTATGACGAAAATATCCCTGCCTCGGATGTCATATTTTGACCTCAGATGTCATAATATCGTCTTGGATGTCATAATTTTTCTCCAAAGAACAGGAGTATTTTCGTCATTCAAATTTTTTATGACGAAAATACCTCTGCTTTTTGTAAAAAATTATGACATCCGAGGTCATATTTTGCCTCGTATGTCGTAATATCACCTCAGATGTCATAATATAAGGACATTTTTATCCAACCACTTTCCAACGCGCATTTAATGTCCGCAGGTCAGCTTTTCATTTGAAAATTTTGAATGACGAAAATTTTTTTGTGCTATGAAAAAATTATGACATCCGATGTGCATATTATGATATCCTGCAGGTCGGATGTCATAATTTCTTGCAAAAGGCAGGATATTTTCGTCATATAAATTTTTTAAACGAAAAAGTCGATTTGCAAGCATTAAATGCGCATTAGAAAGTGGGGACTATGTGGGCCAATCGGACGAGGTGGTGCATTCCACGTCGGATTTTCTTCACCGCCCGCGGTGCAGAAAGAATTTCTTATGGATCAAAACTTTCTCCAAAAAGCCTAATTTTCTTTTCATTCTCCAAATAGTAGCAATTTTGAGAAAATGACAAATAAGCAAGCAATCCAAAATAACATACCCAACTCCTGACTACTTTCTTTGCAACTTTATTAGTTCAACCAAACATGAGAATTTACAATTTTTCTCCTTTTTTCTTGCTCCTGTTTTACCCTTCTTCCATTTTCTTGGAAACCAAGCACAGCAAACTTATAGCCAACTACTCTATCATTTGACTGTTTCCAGTCTTTGAAGCAATACTGAGCATATAGCTGACATTTCAAGAAATGTGGCCACATTCTTCTGCATCATAAGCCAACTCCATAATTTATTTGTAATCAGTTTGAGGAGGCCCAGTTGTATAAGAAAAGATACACACATTGTATGTGAATGTACTTATGCATTTTTTTACATGTATTGCACTCATAAATACATGAGAGAGCAATAGTCCAGAAGCAGTAACATTTTAGCTGACACACACTTGACTACCAGAAATCAAGAATCCATTATTTAATGTAAACTAAAAACTTAATTTATGGCTCTAAATAGGCAAGAGATAAGAGCTTCTCAAGAAACAAATAAAGCAAGATATACCTGTATGATGTTAATCACTTGCTTAATTCCCCATCCAGTCAGAGTCAAAAATAATGACAGTGAAAGAAGTGAACTCTGTTTCATAGCATTCAAGCAAACCTGCCAAAAAGGAAGTCCAAGAATAAGTATGTCACAAAGAGCTTTTCAATTAACAAAAATGGCAGCATGACAGGAGATGCTTACATCAAGCACACTTTCAGATTGGTTACCAGCAAGAAGGAAGAGAATGATGTAAAGAACCTAAAGCATGGCAAAGCAAAACCACTATCAATATAGTGAATACGAAATTAAAAACGAAAAAGAAAAACATCTGGTGGGATTAACTACCTCAGATCCCAAACAACAAAAGGCCATGAATAATCGCTGCCCATAGTATGCCTTCAAAAGCCAATTACTCTCGTCCTTTACATCCTTGTGACTAGTCTTGCCTGATAAGAAAGAGCTATAGTTTCATAGCATCAGAATATTAGAACATAAAACCAATCACAAGACAGGTATTGTATGATAAATGCCAAAAAAATATTGACTTGAGTAAGTCAACTCAGAAACTTGGATGAATAGTGACAAGTTTTGGCTTGGTCATATTGATTAAGAGAGGAAGAAAATCAAAATAGCTGGTATCTAGCTCTTAAATAAATGACTAATGTATCACTACTGAAATAAAACTAACCCTTTGTTTGGTATGAATGATGGATTGAAGGAAGGATAAATGGAGAAAAGGATGAATGAAAATCCAACCATTCTCTCATATGTTTGGTGAAACATGCGAGGACGGGTGGAAATGATTCTCTCCTCTGTTTGGTATAAAAGAAATGAGAAGAAGGATGGATGATATTTATATAATATTTTACTAAACTACCCTTTGATAAAAATATCATTATTATCAATTTATAACATTTATTTATACTAAAGAAGTAAACAATGTATAAATTTATAATCTATAATTATATAAAAAATATATGAATATTTAATCTAATGCATGATTTTATAAATCAATTATTAATAAATTAATTATATGAATAACTAATTCATTTATAATTTAGTTTAAATAGTTCATTAATATTACACAAATAGTTAATTAAAAAATAGTAAATATAAATAGAAAAATGGAAGATAATCTAATTATTTAATTATAATTATGAAACTTATATACTAAAATTAAAATAATGACTAATAAAATTTAATAGTATATGATTAATGATATATATAAAAATATATATAAATAATATAAATGAAAAAAATGAAGTAGTATATTATTATCAAAAAAATAATGAGGGATAATTTTGTTAATGCCCAAGTCCATCTTTCAATGCTTCCTCCATCCTTCCTTCATCCTCTCAATTTGGAAGGATGCAAAATGGTGGACCAAAGTAGATGGACAATCTTTCCTTTTTCATCCATCCTTCCTGTAATTTTTTCAACCAAACGGTGGATGGAGGCCATCCATCCTTCCAATCGCATCCATCTATCCTCTTATGACCCAACCAAACATAGGATAAAGTCTCCTCCAGTTAAGGTTCACATTTCCACAAAGAACAAAAAAGAGGCGCAAACAAATTGCAAAAATCACATATAATCATTTTACATCTTAAAAGGATGCACTATAGCAACTTCAGGATAAAATTTTGATATAACATGTATTGGGATCACATTACACAGGTTTGTGAAGGAAAGGCCTGATGAAGGCCAGAATATAAGAGTGCATGTACTTTTGACATTACTCCTAATCACTTGGCAAAGAAGACATGATTTTGGTGAAACCCTAGGAACCAAGGGTTTTGAAGGTATACATATAGCAAATTGAGTTGTCATTGTGTGGATGCATGACAAGGTACACCAACTTCATCCCCCCAAATCCACCATTGTTTTTATCTTGTGTGGTAGATCAACACGGAGGCATGGACTCTCTTCGTATTATGATGCAAAAGTTTGCCAGGATGGCAATGTGTAGATTGTACCATATTTATAAAATTTAAATGTGTGCAAGTAGGAGTTGAATTAATGCTTATGTGTTCCTTTCTCTCAAAACATTGAGACAAATGTTGTCAGGCATTACTATTGGTTTTCATCTGAAAAGACCGCAACTAAAATTCTACAAAGTTGTGTTAACAAAATTAGTCTCTCTTTCATACAAATTCTCAGTTAATTATAAACAGAGAAGAAACACATTTAATATTTTGTAAGAACTACTCCCAATAGTCTAAAAGCACGCCAACATACAAACAACCTGGTCCTTCTCTCATCAATGTTTTAATCCTGCAAAACCTGACCAAACTGTTTTGGCAGCATGGGTTCATTGGTAGTACGTCAATCTACCAAAACAAAAAAAATTAGGGGTGTGATTGGAGTCTCATCTCAAGACCCATTCTTCTCTAGTTTGCATCTCACAGCTGTCCCTCTCTCCCGGTGTTCCAATCCCTCCTCATATGGCACTTCTAAGGTCAAGCACCGGATCAATGTCCTGTAACTCCCTAGCCTTCGTGTCAAACATTTGTTGTTGTTTGTCCCCTTCACTGCCTCCAATATGGAGCACCAAGTTATAATCCCGCCTTTGGCCACCTCTGATTCTGAGCCTCAGCCATCATCTCTCCTGTTGTCCGCCACCTTTGACAGTTAGCCCCAGCTGCCTTCCCTCCCCTCCTCCACTGCCTCTGGCAATGAGCCCCATGTCCCTACCTTTCCTCAGTCATTCTGATCACAATGCCCTATCCTCAAACATCCCACAACCAACACTCCCCACCACCAAGGCAAATGAGGCATCCACTATGTTTAGGGGATAATGATGGCACAGAGAAAAGAGAGGAAGATAGGCTGCAACAAGGTTAATTTTTAAGGGGTTGGGGACATAATGTGATTTTTTCCCCTTTTCCCCCTTTACCTCTGTTGCATAATATTAAATCAAGCAGTTTGACTGGTTTTGGCTTTTTCTAGGTTCTAGTATAACCCAAGCTGCACTTGCTTACAGGTGATGAGTTGTGATTTTTCCCTTTTCCCCATTTACCTCGTTGCATATTATTTAAATCAAGCGGTTTGAATGGTTTTGGCTTTTTCTAGGTTCCCGTATAACCCAACCTACACTTGCTTACAGGTGACGAGTTGCGCGAGTCTGCCTGGTCGATCTGCCTGCATTTTAAAACACTACTGATGAATATGATGTCAAGTTAGAATAGTCAAAGCATGCAACTGAGATATAATTTGCTTATGGGCTTATGGGACCAAGTGCAATGACAAATTAGTTTCTTCTTGGTGCCCCATAAACATACCAATTGTTAAGCACTTATGAATACTGTCAAATCATACCATAAAACTTGCAAGGTTGAAGGCATTACAGTTGTTCTAAATAATGTAGATTATTGCGAGTGAAAAAACATCATTACAGTTATTCCCTCTACCTACATTTAATTTTTATGCTGGGTTGGAAAAGAGTACTAAAATCATCTCTGAAGAGAGAAAATGAAATTATTATTGACCATAGAGCATTGTGTGGATAACAAGAAAATAAAAAGTAGCAGTCAGTTCCAGTGAACATCCCTTGACGTTCAAAAATCAGTAGATGTTCTTTTGGAGAGTTTTCATGCTCTCCAATAGATTTCACCATATGACAAGGCGCATGTGCAAGTTAATTTTTTCTTCAAGGATGTAAATGCATATAAAAGAAGCAATATCCAGTGCAGGCAGGAAATAGTAATACCTATACATTTGCAACCAGTGGCTTGCAATATCCAGTCCAAGCAATGACAAGAAAATCAAGCCTGGCCTGCAGAGATAATTGTAGCACTAAAATGAGTCATGCAGACAGGATTCCAAAACATATGTCATCAAACTACAAAATATGCATACCTGTATAACTGGGAGAGCAGTGCCAACAAACAAGCAGTGCTTACTCTGAAGAATGCAGGCATAAATCAGATAAGATGAACTGATGTGCATGCTGAAACAGATGATTCATATAGAGAACAATGCCTATAGTGTAGATTGGTTGCAGGGATTCAATAAAAGCATGCCTAACTTAGTTTCTCAGAGAGTACCTGTCTGTTATCATGTCCAAAACAGCTCCAAAGGTTGACACTGGATCATATGATCAGATACATTAATCAAATTTCTAACCTCAGCATTTTCCTTTTTAACAAGTTAGATTCAGCTATTTAAAGACCTGATATGGAAATGCATATAAAATTATAAATTGTTTAATCTGATATATAATTTAAAAATCATTGGCTTAATAGAATGGGATAACTTCAATTTATGAGCAAAAGATAAAATTAACTGCTTTTGCAAAATAGCAGGTGACATGAGAGAAAGTTAATTCTGCTTTAGCCCAAGGATCGAGTAAAAAGGAAAAGTTGTACCGAACCTCAAATTTCTAATGAGACACTAACATGCTTTAATTCAAGCTACAGAAGAGTGAGAGAAATTGATTGCATTTGCATAGAAAGTACAACAGATCTAAGTGAACTGAGATCTTCCTTTTAATATTCAACCAAAAATGAACTTAAACATGCGAATTAATTTTCTTGAAAGCTGGTTCTGATGGTACTAACTACTAAGGATTTAAATTAGCAGTAGATCACGTGTCTCTAAGACAAGAATTTTTGAGGATGAAGATTTTCCAAGAAAGATTGAATATTAAAGCAAGAATAAGAAGAAGATCGATTGAGAGCTCTGAACTACCATCTTAAAGAAACAATCAAGCACAGACAGTGTAAATTTATTTGAGACTTGTCAAAATGTCCCACTATCATTGCTTCACCAGACAATAGATGTATCACGTGATTCTAGGAGCATTTGGAAGTGGGCCCTCGATCGTATTATATATTTGTGTACATATCACTCTTAGCTCTCCATTATATTCACCGGCCTTCTTTAATATATTCAGTTGTGCACAAGTGAGAGCCGTCTTATCCGCATTATCTGGACCATTTTGATCACCTCAAAGATCATGTTCAGATACGTATCCCCATTAGATAGGCATCAGTCTCTTAGACACTTGAGAGGCTTCCAATTTGCAGCTTTTTGAGATCAGTGAAGACTTTACCCTTTCTAACAACAAGTTTGACTCAAGGTAGTTAGTAGGAAGGAGGCTTTTGATCTTTTTAAAGCTTGTTAAGGACTTAGGTAATCTTACAAACTGTTGTGTTTCTTGTATTGTTAAGCTAATGTCAGCATTTGGATAAGGAACATGTATACTGAAACACCTTAGCAAATAATGTCTTTTGACATATTCCATTACAACTATCTAAAATAAATGTAATATATAACGTTTAGTTAAAGCTTTCCCCCCTCTCCCCATAACTCCTGTTGATTTTGCAGATCTAGTCGCTTGTATATTATCCAAATCCAATGCCCATGCTAGTATCCATGCAACAATGATTATTATTATTTTGGCGATGTTATCTCATCATAAAAATCAAACTATGGTAAGAAAACAAAAAACTTAATATTTTGTTTTTATTTAAAGGCCAAAGCAAAGTCATTTACGGCAATGTAAGGCATTGAAAAACCTGCATGAAGGAGAGCAAGTAACCAAGCCTTACCTTGATCAAATTTTCGTGCAAACCAACCATCCAGTCCATCACAGAAAAAGCTGAAATTCTCAAATACTATCAATCCATTACCAAAAAAAAAAAAAATTAAGAGCAAGTAATAATATGGTTTACGAATATCCAAACTGAATTACCATTATAATAGTTACCTGAAGAAGTAAAGTATGGCAAAGAGTGTTTTGTTGGAAGAGCAAAAAGCAAATGCCACACAATTCATTAGGATTCTCATATAGCCTGCATAACATTTGAAACAATAAAAATTAAAATAAAAGACCCTATCAAACCAAAGTCACATGAATACTCGAAATGGCCATCAAGTGTCAAATTTTTGATGAATATTTTGGTAGCTTCCAAGAACATTTGATAGGAGGAAATTTCCTTACAACAAGTAATAAAATATCCATTGAAAATTGTAATATAAAAATTTCTTACATGTCAAGATCCACTATTTGAAACAAATGGGGAAAAAATATAAGATGACTAAATGTCATGACCAACAAATTCCTAGCTATAAGTAATTTATGTCATGCCCCACTTATTAGAGGAAACTAAGATTTGAAATCTGTAACAAGACACATGCCATTCTTTTTCTGTTTTTTTTTTACTCTGTGATCAGTGCAATTGTCATTCTTCACTTTGATAAACTTGTCAATGTTGCAGATATTTAGCAAATTCTACTGTCAACCCAACTAGTTAAACTCACCCGTTCACTAGGTTTATAATTAGCTAACATTAATCATCAAAAATATATGTGTGCATACCTTAGGACCATCTGACCTCTTCCTAAGCCAGATAGAGGAGCCCAAGGCAAGTTCTATCCTTGATTCTGAAAATTAAAATGAGAAGCCTCAACCATACATTCAAACAAGAAAATACTAATAACTCGAACCTTTCCATCATCTCTGCTTTTTCAATTTTATCAATTAGCAGTACTCTTACAATAAGAAGGTGCATCCATTCTCAGTAATATCCTGTGAATTGTTGTAACCAACAAACTAAAGCCCCTTAATTCGTATAACATTTATAGCCCTGTTTCTGTGCACCTGCAATTCTGTACTAATTAATAATAAGCTTCATATCCCCTGCATTGTTAGATGTGCCAATGACAAGCAAATTGCGACAAAGAATTTCTGAGTTAACCCTGGTTTGCATGATAATGTCAAGCTTAGTCTCTTTGCGATCTGCTCATACATCATAAAAAATCGAGGTTTTTTTTCTCTCTCTCTCTCTCTCTCTCTCTCTCTTTCCCATCTTTTCTCAAGGATTTAGAACAACCATAATGGAAGAACACTATAAAAGATGAAAAATCGGCTACAGGTCTAGGTAGATCCAGTTCAAAAAAAAAAAAGAAAAACGAAAAAAAATGAAATAGAAATTCACAAGCTTAACATCAGTAAACTAACCTATAATGTTCGGGACGTAGAGGTACACTGATACCACTTTCTGAGGCGACGTCTGAGCCATCGTAGCTTCTCCAGCAACACTAATTAAAACCGGTAATTCTCACTCCTCTTCCTGCACACACTCAATTATCATCGACAACGAGAAGAGATCTACGAACTTGTTCAGATAAGGATTTTCTTTTTTTCCCGAATCATATAACCAAACGTTTATACACTGTGAGCGCTTACTTTGGGTGATAGCTAGGATGAAGGAGAAGGGAGTGCAAAGGGGGAAGGATGAGATGTGATGGGCCGGCAGCCGTACCTTGGACTGAGGTCTCGCGCGCGGCCGCCGCCCTTGCTCGGAACAGTCGACGGAGAAGGGCAACGACGAGTTGGGCGGAGCGAGGGCCAAGGACAAAAGGCCACGAGAGAGAGATCGGATTGGAACTGTGGACGAGGCCAACAAAGCGAATAAATGAACCTGTTTTCCCGTTTACCCCCTAACATATAATAATAATAATAATAACTCCCATATTCAGCTGGATAAAATTTTCAATATTTATACAGGTACAGCTTGACGAATACATTCACGCTTTTGACCCGTGCCAGATCCACTTCTGTTATTTCTCTCTCTCATGTATTTAGGGAAAAAAAAAAAATCCCATGACTGTTCGCCTAAAGAAAGAAGGGTGGTGAATTGTCATGGTTGGATGCTGGGAGGTGCGAAGCCGTCGCTGTACTGAAACCTTGATTCATGGGAAGTAATACCATCGTACAAACATTTGGCGTGCACTATAAGTAACAAGCAATTTGAGCCCCCTGCGTGAGAAAAACATCACAGAGGCTGGAGGGATTGGATATAAAATCCAAAGAGGGCTCCATGGAGGAGTTCAGGGAGGCAGAATAAGGAGAGGATAGGAATTGAGAAGGGATTAGAATTCAGGCTGCGGGATACAACAGTAGCTATGGTGCTGAGGCCAGATACGGACACTGGGTGCATTAGAATGTAACGTCTATTTATGCAATGTCAGCACGCTCTGCTGCCTCTCTGGACCTTAGTGGTACAATTAGCTGTTTCATTCCGGGATGCGTGATATCAAGAAAAAAAAATTGTTATCGAGGTTGCTTTGAACATCTTGAGAGAAGATGGAAAGAGAGAGAGTAGAAGAGATTGACTTAGCTATTAGCTAATTAGAAGCATTTAGTTTGAGAATTTTTGGTCAAATAATTGAATTAATTCTTCACCAAAAAAAATAATTGAATTAATTGTAATAGAGAAGCCTCTAGGAAATACCTCTACATGGTGAAGCAAAAAGGAAACATTTAAGATCCCTATATCTTACAGAAATTATAGTCTTAAATCCAGTGAAACAGAAGAAAATGATTCATGTAGCTGACCCTAAGATTTGCTATATGACACTATAAAAACCTATGATAATAGAGCTACAACACTGTCCTCATGGTCATTATTTAGAGCTTAAAAAGCATTGTTCCTATCCCTAGTAACTAGAAAGTAAGATTGGCCACATGGTTGAGATCATTCTCCGCTACCAACCGGAGATCTGGGCCTGGTCCTGGATCAAATCTTCCCTCTAACCAATTTTTGCCATGCGGGCTCGCAGAATGGCAACTGATTTTTGGAAAGACCAGGGCAACCCTTGTAAATCTCAACGAAAAGCTCACACCCGTCGCCCCCACGCACATCAAATCATTCCTCCCGCAACTTTCCAATTTTTAATTCTCTCCCCTCCTCTAGCTAGAGAGAGAAAGAAGAGCAGTCTTTTTCACAAAACTAAAATCCTGATAACAACTGACTCAAGACCATGGTACCAAAATACAATCTGTTGCACCAGAGAAAATACTAGTAATAACGGTACCCAAAACAAGGAGGAAAAAAAAAAAAAAAAAAACAAAGTTCAAGAAATCAAGAAGAGAGAGAAGAAAGGAGGTCAAGGAACAGTGAGGGAGAATGGGAGGGGAAAGAGGGGCGTATGGGCGTATGGCTCCATGTGGAGAAGGGTGAATAGTCTCCATTAAAAAAAGGGGGAGACAGGTTGATGGAAGCGGAAAAGGGGGGAGCAGCGGTAGAGGAAGGGAGTGGTGGCGGTGGAAAGGAGGAGTCTTTGGGCCTAAAGCTGAGGCGAGGGATCTCCATCTCCGTCGGCAAAAGGGGCGGCCCCTCTACCCCCGTGCCCTCCTGGAAGCTGGAGGACCATCCTGGCCCTTCGGACCCCTGCGGCCTTGACAGGCCCCAGAGGAGGAGGAGCTCCGTCTCCGCCCGAAAGCTTGGGGCCAGTCTCTGGGAGATACAGGACCTCTTGGATTACTCCAGGATGAGCCGGAGGAGCGCCAGGATACGCCGCCGAAAGGAAGGGAGAGGCATCGATGATGTTCTTGACGAGTCGCCGGTCGGTCCCAAAGATCGAGTAAGATTCTTTTCTTTCCTTTTCTTTTGCTTTTAATTCTTTCTTGTTTTGGGCTCTCTTGGTTGATGGGTTTCTTGGATTAGGTTTCTTAACGTATTAATGTTGCTGCTTTAGATTTTTATGTTCTTTCGTGCTGCGATTTTTTCTTTTTTTTTTTGGGGGGGGGGGGGGGGTTGGGGGGGGGTTTCCTTTTGAGTCGTGATTCCGTAGGATTGTTTTGGTTTCTTGTGTGGTTGATTCTTGATGTATGTTGTGAATTAGTTATTAGAAGAAGAATCGTAGGGTAACATACCAATGACATTATTTGGAGATGATGTCAAGAGCATTCATCTTGTGACCGATGACAAATAAAAGAGAGAGAGAGAGAGAGAGAGAGAGAGAGATTTTGATCTGATTGAATTGAAAATGACTGTTTTTGAAATATAAAGCATCAACTGAGAGGGTTTGGAGATGATTCCAATAACACGCAATATCTGTGTTGATAGATTGGGTTTGACTTGATTTGATTGGTAAAGTTTTAATTCCTTTATAGAGATCCTTGATGGTTGACAAATTTGGAGAATATTTGTTGGTAGGTTTGCCCCCTCAAGGCTGCATAGAATGACCAGCTCTTGATGAGGCTTTACAAGCATAATTTTTTCTAATTATATATATATATATATGTATGAAGATTGAAGAGTTATAGATACCCTTTTTATAAGATGAAATATAGTTGTTTATTAATATGAAAATTTTTCCAAGGGATCATGTTGAGAGCCGAACTAAAATGTTCTTATATGGATATGCCGTGATTTGTAAAAGCTGATACCATTTAGATGGGATAAGGCTTGCTAGTCAGGGTTAAGGTTATTAATTCTTTGTAATCTGTTCTCTTCTGGTGCTAATTTGTATACTGCAAGCTAGTCGTATGTGTACTCTGCGTCTTTTTGATATATAACAGAAGACAATCTTCTTTCATTACCTATTTTCTAAGTTGCGACAGAAGAACTTCATACTTCTCAATATCTTTTTTTTTAATCTTCATATATGTGTGACCTTCAGCCCTTTTGCATGGAAATAGGTTGGTAAATTTGTGCCTTGAGCACTACCATCATCAAAGTTCTAGTCCTTAAAATTGTAACTTAGCTTTCAGATTGACCATGGGAAAGTACTCTTTTAGTTCATTCACAGTTATCGTGGTGTCTTAGAACTCTAGAACAATTCTGGTTGAAAAAATAGAAACCTGAATTCATCTTTTTGCTAATTGTGTAAAAGACTTGATAGGAGTTGTAATGGAGATAATCTACACCACTTACAAGTTGCGTATTGGGTACTTTGAATTCACTACCTTAGCTACTAATGAAGCAACTATGGTAGTTACAATATTCATATTTTATTTGAATAATTACTAATGAAAGTTTGTTGGTGGACTGGGATGTTACTTTTTTGGTATAGATACCACTTGAATGCTGAAACTTGGTACAGATATGAAAGATACAACCTTAATGCAAGCATTGTGTTTAGACAACAATAAGATATGGCACATGTACATCATGGAGAATTTGTCTTCTCTTCAGAAGAGGCTAGGTGTACTATTAGCAGCAAACATTTTTGTCTGACTTTTGTGAAACAAAATCCAGTGCCATGCTAGTCTTGCATTTTACTTCCAAGCATGCTATATCAGTCATATATATTATCAAATCAAGGTTCAATATCAGGTAGTGTTCTGGTATAAATTTTGGGTGACAACTGCCTGTGTGAATTGAGTGCTCATAAATTGACAATTTAATAAATAAAAGACAAGAAGAAAAAATCATGTTGATTTAAAAAGCACAATGCTACTGTTTCATTATCTTCCTATAATTATAGATCTGCTATTTTGTCGAAATATGTTGTCCAATTATTTGCATTTATATCAAACCATATATATCTAGAAAATGCCAGAATAAGTACCGGTCATGCTAATGTAGAACAACTAGTAAGATAAATATTTAAGTTGTAAGAAAAAAATGAAATAGTTAGGACTGAATTTAATCCAATTTACACCTGAATGTAGGCAAAAATTAGAGAAAGATGAACTGACTTTTGGCTCTGCCTGATTCATCATGCATGTTTTGATGTTTTGAAGGTATTGAGGAATATGGAAACAACTTTTACTTCTCTCTGAGATCTCAAATCTGTTTCTGACTCTAGATAACTACTTGTTTCTTTTTCTTAGTGATCTTTAAAGACTTGGCATCATATTCTCTTGAGTAATTTCACATGTCGTGTAGCATTCCTCTGCATAAGTATTTAGTTAACACTTCCAATCAGTTTCAAAAAGGAAATGCTTGATAGTCAATGGAAAAATTGGTAGGAAAACAGGTTCATATAGAAGAAATAAAGACCATGGGATCCAAATTCCTGATTATGTTTCATGCAGTGTTTATTCATTTGTTGGAAGTATTTTCCCTGCCTACATCAAGGTAATTATACACTGTGCTCAACTTTTTCCACAGTGCTACTGAGGACATGTTCCATATGTACAGCTATTGTTACATTTCTAAGTCACAAACCAACATTTGTATTATTATATCCTCTCTGCAACCTGCAGTCACTTGTCTGCTTTAGTATAATTTATATCGGCCATTATTACAACTAACCATTTTCTGACTTCTCATGCCAGCCTCTAACTGCTGGTAGTTTAAGGAGGCATGTTGCAGCTTCACTGATCCAACAACATCAGTTGAGCGAAAGGAATGGTCATGCTCTCCAACCTGTATCTCCCGCAAGTTATAGCAGCTCAATGGAGGTATTCCATCTTTTTGTCTAACTTAGACCTTAGTTGGATTGTCTTTTTTATCTAAACAGGGTTTTGTTTGCAAATCCTTTTTTGATTTTGGAATGTGTTTCATTGATGCATTGGATGAAGGAATTGTTAGATAAATGAAGCATTGTCTTGTGTTATTTTCCTCTGGAATTACTGGTACAAGAAATAATCTTTTTAGTTATCATCTTTTATTGGCATATGCTGGTCTGATATTTCTGATTCCTTGATATCTTCTGGCTCTATATGTTTTAACTGTTGTTTTTCTGCATTTTGCAGTTTGCGGCCTTTGACCAAGCTATCACTCCTAGCAGTTCTTTAGATCTTAAGGGAAAGCTCAGGGAGGCAGGATATAGCCTTAAAACATCAACTGAATTATTGAAAGTTCTGAATAGGATTTGGAGCCTGGAAGAACAACATGCATCCAATGTATCTTTGGTAAAACAATTGAAGACGGAGCTAGAGCATGCACGGACATGTATTCAGGAGTTGATGCAAGAGAAGCAAGCATATCATCATGAAATGGATGATTTGGTGAAACAAGTTGCTCAGGTCAAACTGGTCCAGAAGAACAAGGAGCAGGAAAGGATCAAAGCAGCTGTGCAGTCCATAAGGGATGAGCTTGAAGATGAGAGAAGGTTGAGAAGACGTTCCGAAACTCTGCACCGAAAACTAGGCAAAGAGTTGTCTGAAGTGAAAGCAGCATTCATGAAGGCAGTGAAGGATCTGGAAAAAGAGAGAAAAGCAAATAGCCTTTTGGAAGACCTTTGCGATGAGTTTGCAAAGGGAATTAGGGATTATGAACAGGAAGTCAGGGAGTTGAAGCAGAAGTCTGTAAAAGGTTGTGATCATAAAGTTGATCGGATGGTACTTCATATTTCAGAAGCATGGCTGGATGAGCGGGTGCAGATGAAGATCGCTAAATCTAGGGGAGATTTGGCTGAAAAAAGCACAGTTACAGACAGGTTAAATGGTGAAATTGAATCTTTCCTTCAAGCTAGACAATCCCATAGTTTTAAGAATGATGGTGTGTACCAGAAAGATGGAAATTTGCGCCGCCAGTCCCTGGAGTCTGTCCACTTGAATGGGGCTGCCAGTGCACCTCGAGATGCCGACGATGATGATTCTGTAGCCAGTGACTTGCATTGTTTTGAGCTTAACATGGCTGGCGGTGACAGTGAAATCCATGACCAGTTAAAATCTCATGGTAGAAGTAGCATTGAAAAGCTGGACTCAGCAAGAAAATCTAACTTCACAGGGAAGAAAGTGGGATATTCTGAAAATTTCAAGGGTCAGAATATTTCTGGCTTGCAAGCACGATTCAAGGAGCGGATGGATAAGATGAAGCTCTGTGGAAATGAACAGCTTGTGGATCGAGTACAGGCCATGCAGACTGATGAAGAAACTGGAGGGGTGGAAGCAGATCAGATTGGATGTGTTATTTCCCAGAAATCCAATAATCATCATGTTCCAGAAGTTGGGCAGGGCATAGATCTGAAGTGGGATAGCAAGCAGGTATCAGACCATCTGATCGATAATGCAGTGAAAAACCAGTCAGAAATTTGCAAGGTTGATCAAGATAATTATCATGGGGAACAGTCCCAAGATCAATTTTCATGGAGGGGTCACTTTGTTTTAGTTGGTGAGAACACTGCTTCAGGAGATTTCCGCAATCTAGCCAGTCCAGTGCGGCAGTGGAACTACCAGCATACATCTCCTGATATTAAGATATCTGAATGCTCATCAAAATTACCATGTGAAGTAAAAGAGAACACTTTAAAGGCAAAATTACTTGAAGCAAGGCTGGAGGGACAGCATGCTCGTTTAAAAGCTTCAAAAGGTTCGGCCATGGGAAGAATTCGACAATGAATGGGCAAAGCTAATGCAGTGTCATTGACCAAGATGCCAGCATGCTTTGAATCTTGGGTTGTTTAGATACTGTAAAAGGTATTTTCTAGAGTGAAAGATGATGTCCAATTTTTGGGATTTACTTAATTTCTGTATACCATGAGTTATAAAGTTGTGAATGACTAGGCATTAGCTTGATTGTCCATATTAATTTTGGCAGTTCATTGGAGTCTCTGGAAGATGTCTTAATGCTGTTTTTGACTATAACTTCCATTATATTGATGCTGTATCTAATGCTTAAATGTTCTATTTGATCAACTGCCTGTATGTTTGTGTTAACAACTATTTCATCCATCTCATGTTAGCCCTATTAGCAATTATAATCCAAGTACTTCAACATTTCTGCACATGCTTTGGTCTGGAGCATTTATCTAGTATTATGCAATAAGTTCTAACCATCTGTGCTTATATCTATCTAAAAAGGTAATGTGCATAGGATTGTGTTTTTTTTTTTTTTTTGGATATACGATGTCCGCACACACCTTCAGTGAGAATGATGGATAGTGCCCCCATAGATTTTATCACAAAAAATAGAAATAACAAAAGTGTTGTTGTGAGGGAAACGTGAATTTTATATCTGAAAGCACAAGCTAATCTTCCCACAGAGTGCTGTTATGGGAACAAACAGCCTATTTTAAGATGATAGAGGACGTAAAAGGAAACAAAAATTAGAAATAAGATGGTAGTTCACATGAAAATCATATTGATAAAAGCCAAACAACTCAGATCAAAAGGTTCCGAGTCAATTGTAGTTGATAAAAGCCTAATCTTAAGTTGCTGGATCCCAGCCATACATCTATGTATCGCTAATCTGCTGCAGGATTTACTTCTATGCAAGGTTTTAAATCTTGTGGAACGGAGTTGTTCCGATTTTTTTCATGGTACGGAATGCGCCACTATCTCGTCCCGTCCAACATTTGGGACAGAGGGTGTCCGAAAACTGTCTGATCGAGATGCTGGGATATTAGTGGGACGGCTCCGTCCAGATGTCTCATGGAACGTCCCACTAGGACCTGAATCCTTGCTTTTATGCAATACCTTACTAGTAAATTCATTCTTAAAATATCATTATGTTCTTTTCAAAAGATTCCATATTAAGGCCTTAAGGTAATGAAGGCAATGCCTTAAACTTGTAGCTCATGCTTTAAGCCATCGTGTCCGGATTTTCCAATATTTGTTATAAACAGTAGGTGAGATGCGAAAGTGTCCATCATTTGTTATAAAAATTTTCAAATGCTTCTGATGTTTTATATCTTCCCATGGATAAAGTTGAGATCTGACATCCTTTGTTAGTAAATGCTTAAATATAGGGGAAGAATCATCTCGATAAATCTGGTTTAGTTTTTAGGAGTTCTGGGTTTATACAAATGTAGGATTTTAGTACGTATCATTAGTTGTTTAGGCACCATGACTTAGGCAGCTCCCTATATCTCAATTTGCAGCACAAGGGTCAAGGGTGATGATGCTGAGCATTAAGTAGGTTGCCTCATGGTATGGAGGTTGTCAAAGTGATCTTCTCTACCTGATTGTAAACTACTGGCAGGTAATGGTGCTATGAAATTCGGGATGTTGAAGGTGCAAACTCAGAAATTACTCTCTGCTGATAGATCTTGATGACTCCTATAGCAGGTTAAGCAGTGCCCCTCTATAGGCATGGCACAAAACCTGACAATTGTCCTTGTCCTAAAATCAGATGAGCCAGGTGATGTAACAATGGGTCTCAAGATTTATGATCTACAAACAGATAATTGTACTTGCCTTGAAGGTTCTGAAGTCTGCTTATTGTTGTGTAACCATTACTATTACTTCTAGTGCAAGAAGAGCCACACGTTTGATCTTGGTTTCTGCTTCTAAACACCAGAAAAGGAAGACAATAATGTTATTCCATTTTTTTTCCCTTGGGGTTCTCTTTCTGCAAGAAATAGACTGGTACAGTCGCTGCATGCATTAGATGGGAGAATGTAAAGTCCAAATTCAGTATTTAAATATTTTTAATAGTCAAAGTTGCGATAGCGATTTTGAGCAGGAAAAAAAATAGAATGCATTTTCTATGGTAGTAGCTCCATTTTTGTTATAATTACATCTTAGATAGAACTATTTATTAGTGAACTTTCATCAACTTGAAAGATTTTCAGTTACCTTTCAAATCCTACTACCCTGCTGCTGACAAGCTCTGGCACTGTTACGGATATTGACTTTGTAAGCTCATCTGGCAGGTAGGAAGACGCAGTGTCCTCTCTGAGGCATCCTTGGTAGTTGTTTGTTTTCACTGTCACCGGAAGCATAGTTTACATTTAAAGAAAAAAGAGAAAAATAAAAGAAAAAAAAAAGGGTAAGGTCAACTATTTAGCTCATGAATGAAGAATTCAGATGAATGGCCTGGATTTTTTTTTTTTTTTTTTAGTCTGAGGATAGCATTTGATATTGTATTGAAAGCAGATTTGACAGCTTGCCAAAAGGGATTCTGTCGTTGATTTAGTTGTAGCATTGCCAACATCTTTCATACTACTTTTTTCCATCATCCTCTCACCATCTCTATCCTTAATCTACAATTCTTATGGTTTACAGGTGGTGATATGCATGCCAGTCTTACACAAGTGAGCAAGACATCTAAAACACCAGAAAGAGTTAAAAATATTGAGGAGTGAGAACTGAATTGGAGTTGTAATATTGAGAAAGCTGTACAGAGAAACCAACTGCTAAAGATAGCCTAGAAAAGTGTTATCATGAAATTCTTCCTATTTCTAACAAAATTTAAATTCATAGCACTTTAGTAAGAGCTGCATGATTCCAAGAAAAATCCTTTCGCATTCCGTGAATGGTGAGAGCAGGAACGCTAACCCCGCTATCGCTTCTTGTTAGTTGGCTAAATCAAGATATAGATCATTTCCACGGTCTTGATGTGCATTTCCTTTCAAGGAAACTCGGGGTACAACTGTAGAAGTAAGGCAGATACACCTTAGGGGGACACAGCAAAGTAGAAATAGATTGAAGAATATAAAAAGAATACGTTTTGCTATATGTAGTGCATTTAAATGGAATGAGTAAATCCAGTGTATTTACTGGTAAGTATTTTTATAATGAAGAGTGAAAAACATGTTATAAGACAGCATAAATTTTATGAATTGTAAATTGATGCAACTATGTTAGCTTATTAATAGCAGACATCTGATTAATAGGTCCTCCCCCTCTTGATTGTTACTATTAACACTACTTTAAAAATGAACTATATTTTTTTTTGTCTCTTTTCCAAAGAAATATAAATTATACACAACTATGATTATCCAATGCACTAAATTATAAGCAAAGCATGAGCTGTTACAAATCATATCAATTCACAGTTCTCCTAGCCGTTGCCTCTCTCCTCGGAAGTGTAGTTATAATTTTGATGCAATATGATGACATTCCTATTATAATTTTGAATAAAAATAAATTTAATTAAAGTAAATAACAAATTAGTTTATGCAAAGATATGCCCCATCATCCTCATCCCATGTAGAATATGACTAGTACAATGGTTGGAAGCTGAAGTACTCTTTTCTTTCCATGTATAAACAATCTAGAATCTATCAACCCACTATTTTAACTTTAAAATAAATATAAACTAGATAGGACCAAGCCTAAAGCAGTGTACCATAAACCAATTTAGCCGCTAAATCTAAAGATCACAAATATTCCCATTATAGTGTGGTGAGGCAGCAAGATTGTGGAGCACATTTCTAGAGATACTTGGGGGCATGCGCAAGACTGCTTGATTTTCTCAAGGTTTGACTTCAGCATCAATGCTTGCACCTCTGCTAGACATTTTCTATTTCCACCAATATCTTAATTTGCATCATTCTTTAATATCATTTTTCTACTTATCTAGTTTAGAAGCAAGATATTCTCACAGGCATCCACTTTGTATTCTCATTTATGCTATAAATAAGGGTCCGTACATTTCTCATTCATCTTATCTAATTAATTTATTGACAAGCTAACACGTTCATCATTTTACTTGATTTGTTCAACTAAGTTTGGTGTGCTCGATTTTATACTAAAATTAATTTAGATGAAATTTTTTGTGCACCATAGACAGCGTAGAAAATTCGATGTGGGGTGCACCATCTCGTTCGATTGATCTACATAGTCATTATCTTTCAACACACATTTAATATCTGTAGATCGATTTTTTCGTTTAAAATTTTTGTATGATGAAAATATCCGTCTTTTGAAAAAAAAAATTATGACATTCTATATTTATATTATGACATCCTGCATTCATAATATGCATAGGATATTATAATTTTTTTTAAAGAATAAAGATATTTTCGTCATTCAAAACTTTCAAATAAAAAAAATCAATTTACAAACATTAAATGCACGTTAGAAAATGATTGGACAAAAATACTCCTCTTATATTATGATATTTTAAAACATATTATGACATCATGGACTATATTACATCACAGAATGTCATAATTTTTTCAAAAAAATTGATATTTTCGTCATACAAAACTTTTAAACGAAAAACTAACCTGCAAATATTAAATGCATATTGAAAAATAATAACTACGTAGACTAATCGAATGAGATGGTGTACTTTATATCAGATTTTTTATATCACATGTAGTGCACAAAGAATTTCTCATTAATTTCGTTTGGTCAATTGTTTCCTGCATTTGACATGTAGGGCTGCCTGTGGGCGAGTTGGCCCATGTGGTTCAACGACCAGGCTCAAGAAAAAAAAAAAAAAAGGCCCAAGTTTGGATTTTCAATCCAAAATCCTGATTCAGCTTGAAATTGGCCTATTTATTTTGCCGGTTTATTTATGAAAAATTTTTTGTGCACCGTGCGAATGATGTGGAAAATCCAACGTGAAGTATACTGCTTTATGTGATTGGTCTACGTAGCCACCTCTTTCCAACATGTATTTAATGTCTGTAATTCTATTTTTTTATTTAAAAAATTTATATGATGAAAATACCTCTATCCTTTAAAAAAAATTATGACATCCCGAGACATGTTATGACTTCCTACACAAAGGATATTATTATATGGTCCAAAAAATTATGGCATCCCATGATATATTATGATATCTTGCATCAAATTATGCAAGATATCATAATATGGTCCAGAATATCATAATATGATCCAAGATGTCATAATATAGAAAAGATATTTTTGCCCAACTATTTTTCAAAGTGCATTTAATGCTTGCAGTTCTATTTTTTCGTTTGAAAATTTTGAATGAAGAAAATAACCTTTCTCTTTGAAAAAAATTATGATATCTGATAACATATTATGCTATCCTGTATCAAAATTATGACTTTCTGCATGCAGGATATCATAATATGGACACAAGATGTCATAATTTTTTCCAAAGAGCAAGAGTATTTTCATCATTCAAATTTTTTAAATAAAAAAAATAAAACTGCAGACATTAAATATGCGCTGAAAATGATGACTATGTGGATCAATCATATAAATCGATGCGCTCCATATCGAATTTTCTATGCCATCTGTAGTGCACAAAAAATTTTTTTTTATTTATTTTCGTATATCGGCAGTCAGATTAGGCCAGGTCTCTTGATTCGGGCTGGGCTAAGCCTGACTGGGCTGAGCTTAAACGAAGGCTTGCTTTTGTGCCAGGGGCCACACCCATCCCATTGACAGCCCCATGCTTCTGTCCTGCGATGTTCAGTTGTGTTCATGGAGCATCTATGCCCATCCTACCAGAATGAATGACCTCGATTCAACCAGTCGCAGGAGACAGTAAAATGGTTAGTAAATATAAGCTCTTAAAAGAAAATATACATTAACACTTGATGCGTTCATACAATAAACATGAGAAGTACTAAAATGGGGCGATCATATATGATTTAGTTCAAGCTTGAATCTCCCACCTTATCTTGCACTCTTTAATACGATTTTTAAAAAGGTCTGTATGACCTATGATTTTTAAGGATTGAAAATCTTCGGCCTCTACAAACTTTGGAATTATCCTCTTTTCTTCCTTAACTGCACCACGAGCCACAAATCTAGGATCAAGTAGCCCTAATGTTTTTTTTTCTTTTTTGTATTTAGCTTTTCTTAAGATTTTATCATTAAGAATTTAGAAGCGTGATGATAAACTAAAAGTATTAATGTGAATATTTTGCAAACAAATCTGGTTAGTTGAGGATTTAGCCTAAACTACTCGCAACAAGTTTGGATCCTAAACTGTGATGGTCACCCTAAAATTAGGATTGAAAATAGGTTAGATATGAATTAAATATTGATATATCGATATTCATGTTTGTTTTATTTAATGAATATAGGTATAGCTACAGATATTAATTGGATATAAAAATTTATATTCATATTTATTTTTAAATAAATATAGATATAAATTAAATATTAAAAATATAGATATAAATATAAATATAAGTCTGGTGATTAAATTTTATGGTCACAAAACTAAAGATGCTGCTAAATTGATGATAGATTAAATTAATAATGATCAAATATTTTTTTAAAAAAATTTATAAATATTATATAAAATTAAATAAAATTATAAATAAAATTATATATTTAAATATAAAATTGGATGATTGTTTATTTATAATTATATTTATTTTTTTAATAAATATAAATAAAGATATAAATATTAATCGGATGGATATCAATGGATCCGATCCGATCAGTTGACGTATGATGATTGTTACGCCCGGCCCAGTTGGGCCGGCCGAGGTCCAGACCAAAGCAGTTGGATTAGCAAGCCAAGGGCCCGACCGTTCTCGGCCGAACCCCAACCTACCTTCTTCCTTCTCCTTTCCCCGATTCCTCTTGGCCTTGGCTCGCCCGCCCTCGCCCGAACCACAACCCCCCTTCTTATTGTCCTTCCCCCCGATTCCTTCCTTCGCCGCTGCCTCTTACCTCTCTCCCTCTCCCTGCTACCGTCCGGCCATCGCCGGAATCCGCTGCTCGACCGAACGCCGAACCGACCCCCGTCCCCGTTTACCTCTCTTTCTTCCCAGATCTCTCCTCCTCCTTATCTTTCTCTTCCCTCCGGGTCCACCCCTTCATCGCCTTTCTGCCGCCCTGATCGAGCCGGCCTTCCTCTACTTCGCCGGACTTTCTCTCACCAAGTCTTGCCACCCCTTCTTTCCTTTTCCTTCGCTTGCGTGCGCTGCCCTAGACACGTCCGGATCAAGGGCCTCGCCCGTTAGTGGGAGACAACGAGGGGGCAGCGAGATGGGCGGTGCGGCGTTTCGGTGGCTACTTCAGCTCCACAGAGACGTACCTAAGGCCGCTCGATTCTACTCGGAAGGCTTGGATTTCAGCATTAACGTCTGCACTCTCCGTTGGGCCGAGCTCCAAAATGGCCCTCTAAAGCTTGCCCTGATGCACTCCCCCACCAGGTGTCCTTCTCTCTTTCTTCTTCCCTTATATGTTTTATCTTTTCTTTTCCATTTTTCATCTTCGGTTTCTACCTATCTTTGAGCTTTCGATTGTACCCATTTGACCCAATGTGTATGTTTTTTTCCTAAAAAAAAAAGAAATTCTAAATTTTACTCTATAAAAAGTTCACATATTTGCAAGGGTTTCCGTCTTCAGCATAGCCAGATATTGATGAATTGCACTTTTGGTGAATGATGAAAAGGCGCATTGAAGTCTCTTTTCCTAATCAAGATTAGCACCTAGTCAACATAGAGGTACATTGCGAGTTGCGGGTGTTGATATTAATAATGTCTGCTGGAGCTCTTTATGATTTGAAAATAATTTCAGATTTCTTGATGCAAAGAGGTATCCTAGTACTCGTGAGATTGAATTGACAAATAATGAGCATCATAAGCTTAATAATCACTGCTTTTTAAGTCTTTATGAAGGTGCACTGGAAAATCAATGCTGAATTAAAATGGCGCTCATTATGTAGACTGCATATTAGTTAAGCACGGTAGCAGAGAAAATGGCAGAAGAAATAATGGGAAAAATGGTAGGGTAACCAACAAGAAGTAAAATACATCCCAATATAGAACAGATCAGTTTACAAAGAAGATAATCTACGAAAAAGAATGAGAACTGGGATATAAAAGAAAGTGTGGAATGACAGAAAACCAAGTGTTGCAGAAATATGTATAGATAAAGAAAAATTGTAGGATATATGTGTAAAAGAAGATCTGCTAATTGATTCCTTATCTAACCATCATAAAGTACAGGCCTTTCATTTTCATTTGTTTCCTTGATTCCCCTCCCTCTTTTCCTCTTTTTAAGATATGGAGTTCACTAGATCTTAGCATAACTAACTGGCGTGATCAAATCTTTTAGTGCCGTTATATTTGTAAGCTTCTACTTTGTATGCTGCACTTGCTTCTGAATCTTGCCCAACATCTCACCCCTTGCTTCATAAAGGGTTCATCTTCTATGCATTTAATTAATCACTATCATATGTTACCAAATTGACCATAACTAAATCCCTAATGCCTCAATTTTGTTGCTTACATTTTGTGAATTCCAGTAAGAAGATATGCATGCAAACAAGATTTTAAGGAGCTAACTGCCAAAGTAAAATATGAAATCGGGCATACAACTAAACAATTTGATTCTTGAGGTCATTATACCAATATCAAATATTTGACTTGCTTTGAATTCATAGAAAAGTGTATTCTGAGATTTCAGAATACCCTGAAGATCTATGCTTCCAACTGATCAATATGGTTTTTAACTTTCTTTCTTTGACTCTCTCTCTCTCACAGACACATCTTATTCATATATGATCTCATTACGAGGATTATTAGTGGATGTCGGCACATGAATCAAATTGAATACAACAAAGCAATGCATGAAATGAAGGTGCCAAATGTTCCCTAATAGTCATACATCATCAATTTTGGGTTCAAGCATGAGTTATTCAAGAACAGGAGTTTTGACCCAACGGCACATTAGAGCAGAATTTGAATATAATAATACAAATTATAACCATGTTCCATATTGGTGGTTTAAGAACCTTTTTTTTCATCTTGTATTTTGGTTTAACTTTAAATTGCTACTAGAGGGCTTGCAGCGGAATTATTTTATTCATTGTTGTCAATGTTATGGTTTACGAAAGTAGCATCTAGGTTAAGTCCCTTGCTCATGATATTTGGGTATTTAAGTTTCGTGATATGGCAATGAAGGAGGCACATGAGTATAAAGTTGTATTTTGATGGATCTTTATGAACAAATGTGTATGGTTGCACATTATAAGTTTTGGGCTTTTGGCAGAAATCCTTTAGCCTCTTCTATTTGTTTTTTCCTCCTCCTCCTCCTCCTCCATCTTCTTCTTCTCTCTTCCTCTTACTTTAGTTGCTAAATTTTTTCTGTGCTTAGATCTCATGTAGATCTTTAACAGATTAGTTAAGAAATTTAATTATAAAACGTATTACAATTACTTAAAATTTCTTTCTTTCCTATCAACAAAAAAACATTTGTATTTTACTGCATTTGAACCTTGTTTTTAGTTTTTTTTCGCATTTTAAATCTTTTTAATGCAAATTTGAATGGACAAAATATCATAAATCATCTACAAATGCTAGTTTCAAATTTTTAACTCTTACTTAGATTGTATCGCTATAGAACCAAGTCATCTTCTTTTCTTCTTGTTCTTCTTCTGACCATGTTATTTATGACCTATTCTTGATCTAGAGGTCCTTGTTTGATACTGGGCAGAATTCGTTTAGCATCTGATGACAAGTTAATCTGTGCCAGCTTGTGTAGCTTGTTTATGACAAGAATTGTGGGCAATTGATGATAAGAAGCATGTGAAATTGACAATAAGTTGCCAGTTTAGTGGTTGCATGCTTAACAACGGAAGCTGAAAGGCCCATTAAGGAACAGGAGGTTGGTTCTTGGACCCAATCCAGGTGTCTAAACTGACTCGTGGACCAGAAAGCATGGTTGAAGGCCTAGCAAGAATGTCTGTTGCTCATAATTATAGTTATGGCATGCATATATGCATATAGAAAAGATTTTTTTGCCATATCTGAATATTGGGAATGGTTTGCTTTAGTTGTAATATTTATGTCATAACATGTGGAGTTCTTGTCATAACATGTGGAGTCGTTGTCTCCAGCAGAAAGTTTATTAAGATGCAGATTCTGTATTTTATTTTTGTAAACCTTTAGAATTGTTGCCAAAAGTCTTAAGACTTAATCTTGTACGTGTTTCACTGTATTTCTTGGACTTCTCAACTCTTACTAATAACTTTGGTATCACAGTGATTATCTTATGCAGAAAGGTTGCTCCTCTATGCTGTCCTTCACAGTAACAGACATAAACAGCACGGTGACAAAATTAATGACATTAGGAGCTGAGTTGGATGGTCCTATTAAATATGAGATCCATGGGAAGGTAGTGCTTTCCATACATACTCAAATTATAGTCCGAGATGATTTGCATTATGTATATTGGCTGGTTTGATTACAGGTGGCTGCCTTGCATTGCCTTGATGGGCATGTGTTGGGTCTTTATGAACCTGCATGACAGTTTCAACAAATTTTAGTTTGTGCAGTCTAAAACCAGATCAAAGTCCTGATACGGTATAAAATTTTAGAGTTCTCAGCAGCTATCAGATGCATAATTTCATTGTCGCTAGCAAGAGCTGCTTCTACCAGAGTAGTGGAAAGAGCATAAGATACGATTCCTTTCTTTGAGTTTCCTTCAAAGATGGTCATTGTTTGTTCATCCAGATCAATCAGCGCTGTGCAAAGAGTTTATAAGTGTTGGACCTGACGACTTTGTCAATCAAATGGGTAGGAGTAAACTGAATAAGGTGGAACAGAGGACACACATTTAGATTTCTATTTGTAGGGAAGGTCCCAAACTGAGTCACCTGTCATGTAGATGGGATATTTCTTTTCCACAGAATCTCCAAGGAATGAGACTGCTTGTGCTTTTAACTCTGCTGAAAGTTAAGCTATGCTGTCTGTCTGCTGGTAGAGTTCTCATCTTGTACCTTAACTTGAAGATGGTGACCTGAATTTAATGGAGAGCACTATTTTTGCATTTCACTAATTTTTGATAGTTTATCTATCTCTGCGTCTGATTTTTCCTGGTCTGCATCTAGATCTCTATAATCTATGGTTCACCTGCTGTACTTTTTGGTGGACGTACATGTTTGTTTGGATGGAAGAAAGTTCCTCCCCCGACCTCGTGAACTGAACAGCAGTTGCCGGATGCGGTTTCAACAATTTAAAATCTTGCAGCTCCTAACATCCACCGAATTATAGCTGTGTCCAACTGAAGCATTGGATGAGCAAATTCTCTGCAGTTAGGAACCATGCCAGGTTCAGTAAGTCATCAGTGTTAACCATCTGTTGATACCAAATGTATCCTACTTTTAAGGCACCATCAAGTCCAGTGGCTTGTGGCAGATATCGTGATATAAACTTGCATCCAGTTCCTTTTGCAGTGATTTCTTATTGGGTTGGAGGTAAGAGTGCAATCAAACCAAACCGAGTCAGTAGTTAGAAGTTTGAACTTAATTCAATTTAAAATATTCGAGTTCGAAATTCGGTTCAAGATTGATTGAGTTTATATATCTCAAGTTTGGCTCGATGAAAAATAAATAAAATTCGAGATCGATTCGATTTGAATATCAATCGAACCATATTCGAGTTTAAATTTGAGCTCGAAATCAAATTTTAGCCTACTAATAATATATATATATATATATTCGAATAGATTTGTGAGTTTTCGATCCAAGTATTCTGTTACTCGAGCTTGACTCGACTATTCGAATTTGATTCGAGCTAGATACTAATCGAGTTAAGTTGAGCTCGAATAGTTTATCTCTAAGTGTGATATCTAAAAGATTTCGTTTGTATCTCTAAGTGTGGTATCTAAAAGATCCACATTGGCGGCCTTTTTCTTCAGTATTTTGATGACCAATGAAAAGCCTTACGAGTTACAAATGAAAGATCATACTAAGTTGCCGCTGTTTAAGCCAAATGCGCAGCTTCGAAGCTCTCCGGCATACGTAAGCAGTGACTGATGGTCCATTTCTTATTATGGCCCTCTCCAAATAGCTGCAGCCCTTAGAAGTTCAAAGTATCAATATGCCAGGTTGCCTTGTGACCAATTAAAGCTGCATTTGCATGTTCATTGTGTGCAGCAATGGCCATGGAGTCATTTACAAAAAGAACATCTGAACATATCATCACTGATTGCTTCTGCAGCGGTCTCTTTCTTTGGAAGAAAGGGAAGTATTTCCTTCCTAAAAATTAGCAATATTATCTGCTCAAAAACATTCTATAGCATCTGTTCTTCTGCTAATGTTCAGAAATTTGAGGAATGGACAATGTATTCAAAGTCAAGGTGAGAATTGAAATGCTGCTCTCTTCGTCTGTTCGTAACACTTCATCCCAGTATCTTGGAATCCTCTGCCTATAAGCAGTGCAGAGTGCTCCAATTAGTGGCTGAGCCTCTCGGTGCAGGAGAGAGGAGCTGCTGTTGAAGGATGAGATCAGTGGCAACCGTGCTTTGAATCAGATTTGAGATTTCTTCCCTATGAGGAAACCCATTTGGTTTGCTTCTTTGCACAGCCTGACATCAAAGAGCTCCAATTTTATCTCAGAAGCATCCATCTGCAAGAACCAGCAACCTCACCCTTAAGCAGTTGATCCAACTTATCTTTTATGCTTCAGCTCTATAGGCAATTGTCCCTGTAGCGTCCTTCATGTATGTGCCCCCCAGTCACTGTGCCGAGCCCACACTGAGCATTTCTAGAGAGTCTTGTGCCAGTTTGGTTTTTGATAATGGTATAATTCTGTTGCTGAAATGTGGTCTATTGTTGTTACCATGTGGAGCAACTGAAACTTTGATGTGAATTCAGGTCATAGTTTCATTGAGCTGAGAGCCATGATGTAGTTGTTCTTATTGCTTACCACAAAAAAAAAGGAGAAAGAAAAAGTTTTTTTTTCGGTAAAGTAGACTGAAATTTATATCAGTGCAGAGGAAAGTGAGACAAAATATGGGCTTACAGTCTCAAGAGTAATAACAAACCACACAATAGATCTGGACAGGAAACAAGTATTACATGCAGGTAAGAGAGAAGTAGGAATAACAATATATATATATATATATATATATATATATATATATATATATATATATATATATATATATCCTGGCAACAGAATTTGCAAATGCTCGAAGCCTTTGGGGGTGCCTCCTTAGAAAACTCTTGGTAAACAACGGCTGGTGTAGTCCAACAGTAAACTTGCCATGTGCTTTAACAACAGCCAACGTCTGAAGCATCTTCATTAGCGTGTCCTGTAGTAGATAAAGGAGAATGTTAAGTCTGAGGTGTGGCAAGAAGAATATTTATAGGCAAACTGAAGCCATACAGTGAAGAGATTGAGATTTTGATAAAGGAAAATATATCTGAGGTGTGGCAAGAAGAATGTTTATAGGCAAACTGAAGCCATACAGTAAGAGATCGAGATTTTGACAGACTTAGGTGAAGCAGGCCTATCTTGGATGCTGGATAACATATAGTGAAGATAGTCGTTTGTATCCTGAGCAGTTACAAGCTTGGAGCTAGAGTGAAACCAGTAGCATGTTATCCAGTGTGTGAGTGAATTTGGATGAGAGATACGCAGATGAAATAAGTACCGATTGAACACCAATTGCTGTTGAAGCTTAGAAAGAAGCCCAAAAGATCCAGCCAAAGAGAAGTGATTGAACAGTGGTGATGGGAACCAAATACTGTTGAAGCTTAGAAAGAAGCCCAAAAGATCCAGCGGAAGAGACCATGGGAGCAGAGTCTGAAGAGATGGCTTGATATATATATATAGGGGTAGACTTAAGTAAAATTTAACTGAGATCTAGTTAGATCAAAACTGGATAATAGAGGTTTTATATCGATAGTCTAAATTATTGGATATGATTTACTATCTCAAAACTACGTGCATACCAAAAATCATATGATTTGAAGACCTCTAGCTTATACATCAAGTGATTAAAAAAATATATCTAATTCAATTTTATTTAGACTGTCCAATTTTGGACTATTTGATGCATAGGCTAAGAGTCTCCAGGTCATATGATTTTTTATGTGCAAGCAGTTTTGAGGTAATAAATTATATACAATGATTTGGATAATTGATGTAGGATTCTTATTATAGAGATATATAAACAAAATACAGATATATCATGCATTGTTTAACCTATTTCCTATATTAGATTTTACTAAAATAAGATGTTCATTTTTTTTTATATTTCTGAGGAGTAAAATTTGTTGAGATCAAATGAGAAGAATAATTGGGTGACCTTGCCAGCCAAGCCAATTGGTACAATGATAATTATAATTTCATATATATTATAGAAGAAGTTAGATCATCATCTCGTTCTCCTTTATTCAATTCTTTCTTCTTCTTTTTTTTTTTTTCTTTTTGTTTCTTTTTTTTCTTGAGCTTCGGGGGGCTACTTCCTGCCTTCTACCTTACCCCACCTATCTAGGCCAGAGCGAAGACCTAGAGCAAATCAAGTTGGCGCTCACAAGGTGAAGGTGTACTTCAATAATAGATCAAAGCAAGGGGCAACGTCTTTTAGAATCAAACCCCTACCTCTTGGAAAGGGTCGATAGATAATATCATGTGAGGCAATATAACGTTTGGTACACCACCTCTCCCTCTCGATCCTTTTTTTTTTTTTTTTCCTCTGTGCGTGTGTGTGGTAAAACTCCCTCTTGATCTTTTTTTTTTTTTTGGTAAGAACTCCCTCTTGATCTTTAATAGGAGCAAACATTGCTATTCTTCAACATATGTACCGTATCTCAATTTGCGTGTGTCCAACATATGGGAATAAAAATGTCGTTTAAAAGTACTTGCACAGCTAATTCACATACTTCTGTTTTCTTGGCACAAACTCTTAGGCCCAAGTACAAAGACCGACTTTATACGAAACCATGTCTACCAGGTGGCAGGCTCCACTGATACACCCCTCTTTTTATTATTATTTTAAAGGAAAATAAAGGTGATGATTGGTCTCAGTTACCTGTGGTTGAGTATCTCCAGTCTGCAACTGGACTTTAAGAACTGAACCACCACTCTAAATATGAGAGAGTTCTATGTACCATCCGGCTATCATGTTTTTTAATTTTTCTTAATCACATCCATCAGATTCTTAACCCCCAACACACCCCCCAAACCAACCCAACAAACCCCCCAAAAATATTAAAAAATCACATCCATCAGACGGGTAAGATTCCAATGCTCTTAACATTTACACAGGTAAGTATTTTGTGAAACATAATATACCTTTTTTTTTATTTGATGAGAAGAAACATAATATACTTTGATACTTTCAGTTTTGATCAGCGGCTGACCATGCAACAATGAGGTTGTAACCTTTACGAATTGCTGCCATCGTTCTGAAGGCCGGAAATCGCGCACTCCTTTCCCCAGTTGGAAGGAATAATTAATCCGACAAGAATAAAGTGTCCATGGGAACACCACCACTCACCTTTCCCCACGCTCTGCATACCTTATTTAAAACAAAAGATTAGGGGATGGAGGCAGCTTTGTGGCGTGGGCATCAGAGCCATTTAGTATGCGTCCCATGTTACTTAGGAACCACACGGCAGCCATTAGGGTCGCCGTGCATGGAAAAGTCCAATTTTCGGTTTCCAATAAGAGCTTATTGGGGAGAAATACGAAACAAAGCGAGTAGAAACCAGTATCATAAGGCCTGTTTAGGTAAACCCGAGTAAAGCCCTGTTTCGGATTGTTTTCAGGGATCGCTGGGTAACTCGAGTGATGCCCCGCTCAAGATTGTTTTTAGAAAGGGTCACCTCATGGGGTTCGAAAAATATTTTTAAATGATATATAAATATTTGATAAAAAAGTTAAAATAGTTTTCTCCTTTTTTTTTTTAAGAAGCTGAAAAATCTTTTCTTTGATAAAAATTCTGATTTGAAATTTTTTTTCAAAAATAATTTCTGAAATCTATCGACAAACTACGGCTTTGTGTATATGTAATATATACATGCATGCATATATATATATATATATATATATATATATATATATATATATATATATATATATATATATATATATATATATATATATATATGATCAAAATACCACTAAATTTTATATTATATTATATTAAAATTTTGCTATGGGGCTTAAAAATCCTTCTTGGTCTTTCCACTATTAGTTTCTTTTCAGCCATCCAATTTAAGATAGGTGGCACCAATTTATCCATAGGCAAATGGATTTAATTAATCATATACACGATCGATGTAATAAATAATTTAAATTACTTAATTGGATAATTTTATATAAAAATAAATAGTAAATTTTTTAAAAAAAATTAAAATTCAAAATTTTTAGAACTCTTTTCATAAATTCTTTGTCTATAGCTTTCGGTGAAAAAATATTGAGATGGAGCATACCACTTCACTAGATTAGGCCACATAGTGTAATTAATAACGTAGACGGCACTGATTTGTAATGCTATAGGAATTTAATATAGCTCTACTTTTTTTTAGTGACATCTTATTGATTGTCATGATATCTTTTATTATTTATGACATTCTGATTAGGTATAAACAAAATAAAGTAAAAGATGGTGTCTCGGAGGAAAAATATATTTGTTTACAGAATTTATTTTAAAAAAAAAAAGCTGAACTGTATTAAATCTCTGTAGCATTGAAAATGATGCAGTCTCTATTATTAATTATGCTACATGACTTAATTTGATGAAGCGGTGCACTCCCCAATCACTAAGGCCTATCTCCCCCTTTCCTGCCCCCACCCTAGCCATAAAACCTCTAGCCCAATGCTGCCATTGGATTCTCTCCACGACCATTATCCCAACCCCTGATTCGATCATTGGATCCTCCACGACTATCATTTCTACCATCGATACCATTGTCGAATCCTCCACCATCATCGTCCTCACCAAGGCCAACCTCCTAAGCTGAGCTGAGGAGCGAACGAAAGCTGCCCCATGGCAGTCGCTATCGATGCTACAACTAGGACAATAAGCTCAAGCAAATGTCACGACTATGACTTTGTCTTCAACTTACGAGTCTCTTAAATGATCTTCATCATCGTCACCATTATAGTTGTCATTATTATCTTTTAGATCCGACCCTCAAAGCTCCCCCCACCCTCATGCCTCCCATCCCATCAGGTCCATCCGTTTTTTCATTGCCCCAACCCCATCCATTAAGCCTTAGGAGCAATGCATTCTAGCAAGTGAAGCATACAAGACTCAAACGGAAGAATATAAGCAAAATGAAAATCAGAAAAGCACGAGAAGCTGGCCTTAGATAGTGGATCAGAAAATTTTTTTTAAAAAAAAATTGAGATATGAAATGATCAATTCAAAATTTAAAATAATATAAATAAAAATGATGAAATGATCGTATTTAATTATATAATTATGATCCAACATGACAAATTCTAAATCATTTTTATTTTTTAAATCACCATTTAACTTAAAAATGAAATATCCATCGAGTCATCTCTATTTTTTAAAACACCATTTAATTTATAATGAAATATCTATTTTTGAGATTAAAAATTTAAGATCACCTACAGTGATCTTGAATCAAAATTTGAAGATAAAAATATTTGTCAACCTAACAAAAAAATTAATATATCAACATATTATTAATATATTATATCAAAATTATATATCTAATATTATATTATATATATGATATTCTACATTATATTTATGATATGTATCATATTATAATATATTATTAATCATATTATCATCATATTATAATTCAAATAATAATTTTAAATTAAAATAAAAATATCTTATTATACTTTATAGTAATATCTTATAATACTTTATAAATATAATAGAGTTATTTAATATATTAATTTTATTAATTTTATTTTTTAATCAAAATAATATTAATAAAATATTATAAGTGTAGATAATATACTAATATCTTATTATACTTTATAAATATAATGAAGTTATTTAATATATTAATTCTATTTATTTTATTTTTTTAATCAAAATAATATTGGTATTAATAAAGTAATCAGAATGGCGTGACAAAAAAAAAAAAAATACCGCAATCTGAAAAAGGGAGGCTTCGAAACAAACAATGTCCATCCAAAGCCCTAAGCCATGTTTTACCGTGAGAGAAATAATGACACAAACAAGATCTATCCATCCTTCAAAAATCTAAAAATTTTAAAAATTTATTATAATAGACACAGACTCTATAACCATTAAGCATCACAAAAATAAAATAAACTCTTCAAAAATTATACATTCATTTGTTCAAATTCTCAAAATTTTAATCCTAAAAGACTAAAATAAAAATCTCTATAATTTTAAAAAAACTATCTCAAAATTTTAATCCATAAATTTTTTAATTATTAAAATCATCCAAATACATATTATGTCGCATTTCTTTTACATTGAGAGAGCTGATAGAGAGAGGATCTTCGGGTCCTTCCAATGGACATAGAAGAGACCACAACTAAGGCAAGGCAACTTTTGGAGTAGCACAGTGATTCAACTAAGGCAAGGCAACTTTTGGAGTAGCACAGTGATTCAGCCGTTAGGGTTAGGGTTACATGCCGACCATTCTTAGTGCAAGGGTAGCCTTCAATCCAACCCGTCAAATAATCAATCTTCAGCAGCACGCCACCGTTTATATGCATCAATCGTGGAATACAAAGCCCTCAGACCGAAAAATCTTCGGTTCCCAACCTTGCTCCACTTCTCCCCCCCACCCCCGGACTCTGACAACTTGTGAAGCTGAAGTGACAACGTCTAATAAAACCTTCACTTTAACCGCGATTCTCTGGGAAAATTTTCAAAACCAAGTCCATATCATTAAAAAAAAAAAAAAAAAGTTACCGCCATCCTCAACAAACACAATTTAGCATCTTAGAACTTGCCCCCTCTCTCTTGAATTATCCTAATAAATGTCCAGTTCTTCTTATTTTTTGGAAAAATTAAGCTAAGTGACACTTAGAAAAGAGAGGGAACAATGAGTACTTTTCAGAACCGTAACGAGGATTAATTCTCCGGGCCAACCACAAGACACCATACCAAGCGTGTAAATTGTAAACTTAATTGGAGGATGAGATAATCCGAGCTGCATAAACCCACGCATGACCAAAACAAAGACCGCAGGCACTACATTTGACTGAAAAACAAATGCCCAAACCCCGCCCATAACGAGGGGAACGAAAAAAGGGCACCCGAGTTAATAGAGAGAAACCGCAGCTGCAGGGTTGACGCAGACGAACCCGCATCCAACTAAACGGACTCGGAAGCTCCTCACCAAGATTCCCGGCCAGAAAATCCTCCAACCGTCCAAATCGTCCAAAGAACCTTCAACAAGGTGGTCCCGTCAACATAGCGACCTTCGAGGCCAACAACATGAGTCCAATAGCTTACATGCAGACGCTTCCCTTCGTCGAGGGACCAGCAACCGTTCTAGAGCCCAAAAGCCTGCATAAAGGAGGGTCCCATAGTCCAAGAGAACGGTCGTTTTATATCCCTTACCCATAATCCCTACAAGCATCAATTCATGCAACAGAACTGAAAATGTGATCACCGAAACAAGTAACACATCTCATAAAGAGGAGATAGATCTATCTGCCACTTACTTCCTCTTGGTTGGACAAACCATCGAACACATTCTTATCAGCTGACAAACTAAACTTTGAACTGTCAGTACATATCAGCACCGAGCATGAATTAGCATTGAATCACAAACAGCAGGATACTCAACATAAGTAGCAGAATTCATAGAAAATAAAACAAAATTACAATTACAGGAGACTCGTCCCACAATGCAAGGCTCCCACAGTGTGATTCTTCTGACAGGGGAAGGGAAGAATGATGCTGCTTTGTCGCGCCGTGAATGGGAACAACAAAAAAACCCGAGTGGGTTCCAGAAAACAAAAATAGCTGCAATGCCGGAGACGCAGACTGATACGTGGTGCCAATAACAGACATATATGGTTTTACTTCAACAACGATGAGGGACGCAAGACTAAAACCGGACCTCAAAAGATATCAAGAGTTCATGATTCTATTATGGCATCCCCACAGGAGAGACCCAAAGAAAGGCGAAAGAAAAGAGTATACACAAATATAGATGATTGATTCAAACAGTTACACCAATGCAAGAAATCAGTAATTAGGAGAATAAAGAAAGACCAATGACGAGAACCCCAGGGACGATGGGCAGAGTATGTTGCAGTGGCGGCAGTCTGACGAAAAATTAATAGAGCGGGACAGAGTCTTCTATAACGCGAAATGTAATTATATTTGTCATAAATAGTTTCAACGTAGCAACCATGAAATGGCCCATCAACAATCGACAAAAACTAGCTGAGCGATAATCTAGCTTCAAAATGAAGAACTTTATTGATAACAACAAACTTTTGGATTACAGTAGTTCAATCACCCCGATAAATTCAAAGAAAACTTGAACGACTTGCACCATGAAAGCCACCGTATAAGCAGTAACGGTAGCTCTCCCCAGGATACACATATATTCATTCAGGTCGCATATATAAGAGTTACGTGTGTAAAGAAGAAAACATCAGGGTGGTCCTGCCTTATGGTGCCGTTGTTAGCTCATCGTACAAACTGCAGGGAACATGCATGGGTACAGAAATCTGAAGCATATTCAAGTTACTTCTGTTTATTGTCACAACTCAAATAAACCCTTAAGATCAGCACTCATGCCCAGAGAAAGATGATAGGCCTATTTGATCAACACGCAAAGGACGGACTTCTACATGAATACAAAGCATATATTTGACTACCGCAAAACAAATATCCTACGAAACGAAGCAAACATCACAAGGAATGCTCTAAGACCTAAAATTCTTTGAAGCATATAATTCATAGATAAATTGTAGCCTTTTAATGTTCATGTGTCAATGAGGTTTTCAAGGTTCCACCCTACTCTTTTTTCATCAAAATGTTCCTCGATCGATCAAGGTTTTCTATATGTTTCCATATTATACATTCATTTCATCAATTGATTTGGGGATACACCAATTGCATAATCTTTTAGCCAAATATCCTAAAGATTTCCATGCTAGTGCCGGAATAACCTTACTGCCACCTTTTGATTCAATTCTGATGGACATCTGGGTACCACCTCATCAACAGACCAAAGCAATATAATATCAGACAAACGAACACTAAAAGAAGAAGGCAAACAAACAAAAAAGCAGCGCAAGAGAATATCAGACGTATGCTTTCCTCAAAAATAGACTAGATTTATACATATTATATCAATAAACAAAACTTGCAAGCGAAAACAATAACCATAGACTAAGACTAACAACTGGATCGTATCAAAAAAACAAAAGAAAAAAACGATTCAGTATTTTCTGTGCATGCATCAGTCCTTGGACATTCACTTCCAGCTGCTTCAAGAGTTCATACGTGGCTCTTTTAAAACGTTTTATTAATCTACTTCGTAAAGTGCAAATCAAAATTCTAACGCTAGTTAAAAGATCTTGTTACGGATACATCCATATATACAGTTCTCTTAATATGGGAACTGAAAACCTCAATGAGCTCACTTGCAAGATGTCAGTTGTGTGATTAGAAACCCTAACAGAATGAGTATCTAGGAACTTGTCGAAACAAGAGAGTGAGGCCCGAGATTTTATTGTTGAAGACTCTGTGACATCGAGGTTCCCAGTGATCCCTAACATAAAGTATTAGGGTTTACAAGCACTAAAAGGAAAATTTCTAAAACGAGGTTATGACAGGCCTCAGCGGTGAAGGGAGGGCATGTTCCGAAAACAAACTGGAGTGCAGTAACTAAGCTACATGTCGTAAATTAGTGCAAAAAAAAATATAGGAGGCCAAATGGTGAGTGCTGAGACCTGTAAGTATCAAACAACCTTAAATGTGCAGACTAAATCTAACATGTAGAGCAGTTTTTGCTTATATTTTTGCTACACAGACCTATAGTTGTCCTGCTAATATTAGAGAAAAATAGGAGGTGCCTTGATTTCTCCAAGAAGACTTACAAATTTGTTTTTGAGATGTTGAGTAGACGAGTGAGAGAGAGAAAGGTTTCTACATTAGCTTTTTTTTTATCCTCCTCCCCACCCTGGTGACTTACCATAGGTCGCTCATAAAAGACTTAGTAGATCCACAAGGAACAGATATAACAGAGACTTTGGCTAATAGAAATCAATGGAAATAAGTTAAAAGACACAAGTTGGCAAGGCTTGTAGCTGGATCTTAGAATACAGAACAAACTTTAGATAAACATGGAACAATTGCTCCAGGAGCACGAGACTTTCTGACCTAACGTGTAGAAATAACTTCATAATCATTCAAACAACAAAATCTATAAAATCTTTATTAACATTTATAGGATGTGATCCATCCATGTCAAATTAGATCCAAACATAAAATACATTATTGTACCGAGAAAATTAGCTAGCTAGGAAATCGCAGTGCACGTTATTGAAAAACATATGCATACCAAAAAAGGTAACATTTAGAAGTAACAAAGAAAGAAGCCAAGGGTCTATTGGTTTGCATGGGCCTAGTAGAAAAGGGAGCTCCCTTCAGTCCAAGCATAGGCAGCATAAGATTCAACTTATCTCCCGCATCATTCACTCATCTACCAAGCACAGCCTTTGACCCCTTGTTGCTTGGCATTTGGATGAATGAGTCGGCAGCTAATTCAATCCTACAGCCACCCATGAGTGGACTGAAGGAAGCTCTCTTAGCAGATCCCGCGCTCCAAAAAAGACCCAAGTGCACATGAAATCCAACCAACTGGATCAAAAAAGGCATCAAATATAAATATGAAACCAGTAAAAGAAAACCACAAGGCCCTCATCTACTCTCCAGTCCTCCCTCCATTGCATGGGGGCACATAGATGACGGTCACGGAAGGAAAAAGGACGGAGTGGAGATGGAAATCAAATGCTTGTCCAATAGTTTGATGGAAGTTGGAACAAGGCAGAGAAGTGTTGAAGGAGGCTAGAGGAAGGATCTGGAGGACTTGATGAAGAGAGACTTACTCTACAACCTCACTCCCCCCTTCAAGCAAGCCCATGACAGCAAGGTAGGAAGAAGGGCATTAAATAGCTAAGAAGGAAGCTGACATCACATCATACAGGATTTAAAATATCAGGGCTTGCAGTCGTGGACCCGTGTTATTCTAAAGCAAGTTAACTTCGTGGCCCGCCAGCTTTTATTTCCTTCTCCTCCCATCTTTTGTAAGATTTTTAATAGTTTTATTTCTAATATTAGATTAAAATATTAATTACCAAATGAGACTTTTGCCAAGAGCAAGCGATATGGACTTCTCTCACTCGAATTCAAAAATGAACCATTGGACATGATTATCCCGTTACAACCATAAAGAAACCAACAATTACATACCTCAGTTGCCTCGAACATATGCGTCGAGTAGACGGCAATTGATAATTAAAAAGTATGCGATTGTATTTGTCATAATCTATTGCTAAGTAAGTTCATATTCACTAAAATATATGATTTTGAAATTTTAAATATTTATAATAGTATATTCATATGAATTTTTGATTTTGAATTATCAATTATTGATTTTGAATTCCATAAAAACAGTCATCTCGTCTGTCGGAGTGGAGATTGAAGCAGGCACCAATCTTCTTCTATAGACAGATATCTACCGGAAAGAATATCTCTTGTGCAATCAGATGTATTTATAAAGAAGACAATAATATAATTGATCGGATGGTACCATTTGTCATCAATTGTAGTGGTTCCATGTTGTGGAAGGTGCTAGCTTCAGCACTCCAGAGATTTAAAAGCACTCTTATAATCGATGCTAAAGATTGTGTATATCTTATAGTCATCTCAACCAAAAAAATAGAAAAATTTTATCTCTTATTTAATATATAAAACAAGTATAATGCTAGTTTGATGGTTATTTCTTATAAAATTTTTGTAAATATAGATTTACGAATGTAATGGTAGAATAATTCTACTTGAGTTTCCAAAACTGTTGAGATAAATTTTAGGGTCATTTTGCTGTACATCTAGCTCTCCGTGGGACCTTGGTTTGAGTCGTCAGTTTTCCTTACGCAGCATAAATTGACGTTGATGTCACCAGCGAAAGCAAAACATTCTCTTCCATGTGCGGAACTGTGTTACTTGCACCAAAGATCTACTAGAAGAGTGGAATAAAGTCACATCCAGATATTAGGAACCCAATTACATTAATTTAAACGAGGGTGGTGATGCAAGAGAGTTTTATTGAGATAAAACGAGGTGTACAATTGTGAAATGGTTATGCTTTGCAGCGCCGATTGATTCCTATTGTCTCCAAATATGCGAGTTGTTTGCTTAGTTCCGAGAGGCTTCATTGGAAATTATGGATGTCTTCACTTTTTGTTTTTTTTATTTATTTTTTTGGTAGAACTCTTCACTTTTTGTTTGATATGGGTATCCAGCATCACATACACAGAAAAGTCAAAATAATATTATCGAGTAAAAATATCCAAAACTTTTCCACCACGTGAACACACAAAACTAGCCAAAATAACGTTATCTCGTAAAAATGTCCAGACCTGCTTAAATAAATCCGTTTTAAATATCTCATGGTTTGCCCCTGAAGTGGCATCCCAACAGAACATATCTTTACTTTTAACGGGATGATACGAATTTGAGTCACGACATATATCAAATTATGATTAAATATCAAAATATGAATGATTATCGAATAAAATGTATCTTAATAATTCAAGCACGATATCTGAAAATAATATCTGATCTGTTTGTCTTCGATAATACTGAAATAACGTATTCATCTATTGGATTCGCCCACATGATGAAGAAGAGGATGTTTATTCATCTAAATTCGATTTTGAATCTAACATTCTCTAATAGATATTGAGATTTTATGATCACATTTAGGAAAGATAGATATGTTGGATTGCCTTCCTCTAACTCCCTTTTTTTTTAAAAAAAAAAATCTCATAATTTATATTTAAATTTTTTTGATTCCATATAAACTCTTAAGATCTATTCAATACATAGTATATGATGAAACATATATCCCTACGAATTCACATGTGCTTTTCAGTTTATCAGACTAATTACGAACACCATGATTAACTCTTGCCCAACCTAAATGAATTCTTGCTACGTTATCTTTCAATTAATATGGATCACAAGCTAGATCATTTTGATACGATTTATTATAATTCTAACTAATATGAAACTAAACATATGAATCATGCATTCTAATGGTGCACTCAATCTTATAACTATTTTTCATTGAAGAAGGTTGAAGGGAATACCTTAATGCGAGTTGGCCTTTGATTTTTGGTAAGGATAGGTCCGAATCATTGACCTTGGTTAAAGACTTCAAAATCATCGCATTCTTAAAAAGTGCTCCTTGATCTGCGTCTCTCTCTCTCTCTAAGCGATCCACAGCCATAAATGGTCCATCTAAAAATCCCAGAAATCCTTTACCCATAAAAAAAAAACCCTAGAAATCCAAGCTTCTAGAAACATGCATCTCAAAGTTGAACGAGCATCATGTCACACTCTGATGGAAGCTCTTTAGACTTTAATTGACATGCAACTGACCTAAGCCATGCCCATAAAACAACGGCGGCCCAAAAGTAAAAGTAGGCCTGAGGAGCCTTGTTTGTGCGTAAGTCTCTCTTAATCACACAGGAACGTGCGTATATCACTTCTTAAAAATAAAACCCATGCAGATGCGAATATATATATATATATATATATCAAAAATTGTAATTTGAAAATATGATATAAAGCAGCATGTTAATATACTATAACCTTGTCAAGATAAAAGCAAGAATAGATGTGTGAAATCGGGGAAACCTAATTAATGTCGTGACGATATCCGAGAAGAAAATATGCTTCACCGCGTCCTCCTAAGAGCACCAGAATTCGTTGATTGTTGGGACGGTATACCGAGCCGGTTTGTTGCCCATGTGAGAACCCCATGGTGCTGTAGTAATGTAAGAGATGCAGCACTTGCGTTGAGATTCGAAATAATTATATAAATTGTCAAGCAGAACAGTGGAAATTCCACCACACATATAAGATTCGGAGTAAAATAGTATCAAGATCAGATCAAGCGCTAACGAATCAGCTAAATTGGCTTAGTTTATATCTGAATTTTGATCCATACGATGAACCGGTTAGGTTCCGATGCATCTCAGAATCAACCATAATAGCAAATCGATCAATGAGAGCTTACCACATGATCAACGATAAAAATCAGTGTCGAGTCATTCAAATTTTAAATTTTTCTTCAGTTGACGATAGTCCCACTCACGATCGTATGCAATTTTGGCTGTTTTAAATCCAATTGGGTAGGAACCCCCCAATCCTCGTCCAAGATCATCATCCAGCAGGTTTGGGCTGATCTCACCGACCTGAATGAACAACTTCCGCAGCCACCCAACTCGCTCGACGCCCAGATCGGATCGGATTTCTGTGGCAACAGGTCCGGTATACGAGTGTTTCTCAAAAATGGTCCCAGCTCCACGTGAACCTCGACCAACCGTAGGAACTGAGAAAGGAGAACCCCATGATGATACACGTTGCACCCAGCGGTTCGATCTCTTATACACTCGAATAAAGTAGTACATAATCACGGAACACATCACGTGATAACACAGTAATTAAGGACAATCCCCGGGGAACAGACTTGACTGGAGTGTCTTTTCAACGGTTGCCTCAAACGTCACGACGCACTCTGCCATAGGCTAGATAAAAGCCTAAAGCCTGGCTAAGGTCTTTACCACGTTTTGCCCGTTCCGATGGCCCGGTTCCGTGTTGCCATTCCCATCAAGCAACATCTGGACTTTCTCTAGCAAGTCTACTCACTCATAAATGCCTTAAATGAAACAATACAAACACATCATGTTCTCATTGATTTCCTAAGGTTATGAATAGTATCTTCCACCGCTAGGATGGTGCATGACCCCTGGAAGATGAGATATGTCATTGACGGATACCAGTTCTCATGGGCCCAAGGACCGGAGTGATGGATAGGATCAATGAAACAATAATGGCAATGGAGAAACTTTATATTATTTGTCGTTACCTCTCCAGCTCTTGGAAGTCGCTTCTGGGACATCAGATTCCCTCTGGGCTCCTGCCAACGGTCATTTCATCGCAAAAGGGGTGAGCGCAAGAACGGTACCGTGTGGCTCCATCGGGCATCACCGCTGCCTCCCGCTGGGTCCAATCAAATCTTTGGCTTCACGGCGTCGCCTGGGATTTAAAACAAGGGACGGACCTCTTCTTTCCACCGATGCATGCGGCTTTTTGTTTGGTGGCGTGCGCGGCCACGTGGCGTACGCGGTGTAATTTCTCGTGTTTGGGCCGGGACAGAGCCATCTGGATGTCCAGGGCCTCCACGCCTTTTGAGCCGGAGCTTTTGAGTTATTTAATCCATTTGCCCTTCCTCTTTGCCGTGGGAGGAATTTTCTCGCGTTACGGTTGGGAAATCGGTGGGTCGAACTGTAGTTTTTTTTTTTTTTAAAAAAAAAACTAATGCAACGAGTTCGGGAAGGCCCAACTCAGTGAAATACGTTGTGCATCGCGGATCGTCCGTGATGATTGACTCGTGCACACGAATCAGAAACAGCACAAATTTTTTTATTTTTTATTAATTTTATATAAAAATCAATCACCACAGATGGGACAGTTCTCACTGTTCATGATGCATAAAATATTTTTTTATTTTATAATATTATAACGAACGATTACGTTGCAAAGGATTATATTAACTGTTACAGGACAAAGAATGAGCCGAAATTCTTTATGCATCACAGACGGCATAAAAAAATTTGACATAAACTACACCACTCCATCTGATTGATCCCTACGATCATTATTTTTTAATATATATTTAATATTTATAAATTAATTTTTTATTTAAAAATTTTATATAATAAAAATATTTTTATTTTTAAAAAATTATAATATTTTATAATATATATAATTTAAAATATCATAATATAACTTCAAATATTATAATATAAGAAAGATATTTTTATTCAATCATTTTTAACATATATTTAATATTTATATATCAATTTTTTTATTTTAAAATTTTAAATGATCAAAATATTTATATTTTTTTAAAAAATATAATTTTTTTACATATTATTGGTGCAAGATGTATAGATATAAAATATCATAATTTTTTTAAATAATAAAAATATTTTTATTATATAAATTTTTAAATAAAAAAATTAATTTATTAATATTAAATATATATTAAAAATTAATAATTATATGAACCAATTGGATTAGTTGATACATTTCATGTTGGATTTTTTACGCCATCAGTGATGCACAAAGTATTTCGCATGAGTTAATTGGTGGGTCGAACGATAGTTACCGTGCACGTCTTCCTACACGTGGTTCTTCGGAGCTTTAAGATGCGATAGATAATCGGATAGGGCGCCAGAGTCTTTCAATTGGTTAGTTAACATTGTATTTACGCCCAATATATATTATTTTAGTTAATAAATCTAATTAAATACTTAATTATACAAATCCATAGCAACTTTTTGTTTAAATATAAATAAAACATGATTAAATATTTAATTCTAGAAATTAGTTTAGCTTTTCCGACATTGCATGATACGAAAAAGTTAGGGGGGAAAATAATATACCATCTTTTGCAGGTAATTGGCGGATATGTTATTCTCCGTTAAGCATATCTACCATGAGAAGAGAGCAGATTACGACTGAATCGCCTTCTCAGTGGTTGAATATTCTGACGATGTAATCTCGATTGGATTTATTTCTGCTTTAATATATATTTTTTAAATATTTTATTTTTATATTTTTATATTTTCTTAATGAAATGGCTTGAATCCTCCTCTTAGGAAAAAGTAATAATAATAAATAAATAAATTTTTTAATACAGCCTACATCAACGCCGGCTAGAGAGGTTAACGTTTCCGTTTCCACCGGGCTGGCTCGCTCGCCAAGTTCGAGACTCTAGGCTCGCCAAGCTCGAGACTCTAGACTAAAAGGATTGGGTCACCCACGGCCATACGCTAAAGGGTACGAGACGCCGGGGCCAGGCCCACGCGAATGTTTCCGTTTCACCAGAGGGTACGAGACACCGGTGCCGGGGCCGGGGCCGGGGCCACGCAAATGGGTACGACGAGGAGGAGAAATCGAGCACTCCCGCGCGCACATCGAAGATTTGCTGTCTCGCTGGCTGCTGCAATCAAATCAATGACCAGCTACGTATCGCGATTTTTTTAGCTCGGACGGACCATTCCATGCTTGTGTCAGATCAAAAGTCCCATCCAAGCTTGTTTCCCCGTTTGGTTCGTTTTGTTGTTTTGTTCTGAGCAATGCTGGTGAAATAAGCAACGACGATCCGCATCCCAGACGGCCGTCGGGTAGCTCTTTATATAAAATAATTAAATTTTTTTTAAAAAACTGATCGTTGGAAAGAAGGATAAATTACGAAAATATTTTTTTAATTTAATTTAACTTTTTTTATTTTAAAAATATTAAATTAATTTTTATAAAATTTTAAGATATTTAAAATAATATTATTATTGATTTATCAACAAACGACGTTATTTTCATCTTAATGAAAAAAATATATTTTGTTTGTACAGAAAAAATTATTAGTAAAAAAAGATAGAGATAAAAGAATTTTGCGGGACATGAGATGGTGAAAATCGGCGTAGAGAAAGAGGACGGTGTTGAAAGCCTTACGAGTGATATTCGAAGGAAGGGAAGAGAAAGAAAAAGGATGAGTAGAAAGGAGAGAGAGAAAGAAAGGTCGTTAGCAAGAAAAAAATGAACATAGAGAGAGTTATTATAGTGGAAAAGAGCTTATGAATGTATTTAAAAGAAGAGAATGATAGGAAGGAGAAATGGATAAAAAAAAAAAAAGGAAAAGAAAGAGTTATCAGGAAAAAAGTAGATATGGAGAGAGCCACCGTCAAGGAGAAGAACTCGTGGACTAGTTTAAAAGGAGAAGAAAAAAATTATGAGAAATAGATGAAGAAAAAAAAAAAGAATAGAGAAGAAGAGGTCATTAACGAGAAGAGATGTAAATAAAAAGAGAAAGTTTATGGGCTAATTTGGAGGAGGAGGATAATAAAGAGAAGAAGTAGCGAGGAGGAGAGGGAGGAGGAGGAGAGTTATCAATAAGGAAGGAGCAGAGTTAAAGAAAGCCATTGTAGAGAAAGGGGGCTTTTGGGCAGATTAATAGGAGAAGAATGAGGAGTTAACGAGGAATGAATAGAAATGAAGGGAGTCGCTCTAGAGGAGTAGAGCTCATGGGCAGATGTTGGGTGGATGTCTGGTTAGGATACCATCTCTCAGAACCTTTTCAGCACCACGGATGCTGCAGGAAGAAAGAAAAAATAAAACAAAAACAATCAAAATACGTGGATCAGTCACAAAAGGGTTCGCCTCCATGGGACATACAAATTTCACTATGAAAAAGAAATTTTACAAGAGAAGATCTCACCCTCAACCCTTGTACACCCAGTTCTCTCTCACAGGAAGTTCCTTTTCACAAAAACTCTCTTTCTTGAAAAACTCCCTGAACCCCTGAAGTACCTGACGTCCGCTATCCAAAAGCCTCTCTAGAGTCCTGCTCTTGCTTCTCTTCTCAGCGTCACAACCCTCTCTCTCTTCTTCAGGTTACATACGGCGCATCCATGGGAGAAAACCAAAACCACAAAGCCATTGTTTCTGTGTACAGGCCTTGGCTTAAACCCAATTAGATTAGGTTTAAGACTCTTTAATCAGCCCAAATCAAGCCTCTAGACCGTCGGATCAAGATAAAAAACTCCCTGAGCTGTACGATCGTGACTGATCCATGAAATAGTATCGTAGACCATAAAAAATGAGTGAAAAATGCCCATGCGGTCCACGCGGTCCGCCATGGACCGCCTGGTCCATGATGGACTGGGATACAGGGCCCAGGCAAGGCGCTTGGGCCTGGGCCGGCCCGCGCATGGGCTGGGCCGCGGCCGCTTGGGCCACTCATCCGCCTGGGACGCACGCCTGCCTGGGCTGCGTGCCTGGGTCGCGCATCCCGTGCGTTGGCTCCGCCTGGGCCACGCTCTGCCTCCTGCGGCCGCACCGCCGGCCGCCGGCGGTCCTCTACCACCCTGGGTCTCGTGCCAATTTCAAAAGCTCGTATCTCCTCCATCCGAGCTCCGTTTGGGGTGATCTTGATCTCGTTGGACTTCGTTTTTCATTGCAAACCTCGCTGTGGGCTCAATATGGGCTGAATCTTGAGGCATCAAATCCTAACAATCTTCATCTCGACTCGATATTCGGCCTCCTCCAAACTTCGAGAGCTTCTGGATCTTCTCGCCCCCATGCCCTGGGGCAATCATCTGCTGATATGGATGGGCAAATATGGGAGTCGAGCCAGACTGCTCGATCCCATCTCTATCGTATGCTGTGCTCCTCTTGACCTGAGACCTGCTCGGGGCATCATCCTGCGGCAATAGGAATCTCACCTTGTGATGTTGCTTCTCATCCTCCCGAGTCTCCTGTCTCGTGCCTGATCCACCTTCTGAAGCTCCACCTAGCTCTGGGCTCCACCTGGCTCCCAAAGCTCCACATCGCATTGGGCTCCCTGCCAGGTAATAATGTCTTCTGCTTCCCTTCTTCCCTTCCAGCACAATCCTATCGCCGCGTAGCACTCTCAGGATTTCTCCATCAGCTACCGTCCTATAGCCTCTCGAATTCAGTCTGCTAAGTGAGATAAGATTCCGTCTGAAATTGGATATGCATCAGACCTCCCCCTAATCTCCTCACTGTACCGTCATGTGTCCTCCAGTTGACCATTCCAATGCCTCTGATCGCACAGCTCGATCCATCCGACAAATATACAGTGCCCTCACTGTTCTCCAGGAAATCAAACTGCTCCTCTCTGCAACATATATGATAGGGGCATGCAGAATCTAATATCCACTGCTAGGAAGAAGTAGATACCTCGTCAGATATCTCCAGGACATCTCCATCTGAATCACTGCTGGCCGTCGCTACAGCAGCCACCGTCCGATTTTTGAGTTGAGGGCAATCTCTGGCTAGATGCCCCAACTCCTCACACCGGTAACACTTGATTTTGCTCAAATCCCTTCTGAACTTGGATCGCCCTCGTTGCGATCTCCTATCGCTCCGTCTACCGCCTCTTGCTCCTCCAAAAGCCACCAAAGCTGAACTGCCGCCACCTAAGCTCAAAATCGGGTTCTCCCCCCTGAAAATCTTGTTCTGGAGTATCGCCGCGGTGACCTCGTCCATCTTGATAGTGCTCTTCTCCACTAGAAGAGCAGTCACCAAGGACTCGTATGAAGGAGGAAGCGATGCTAGCAAAACTAGCGCCCTAGTCTTCTCCTCAACATTCTCGCCAACGCCGAGGAGGTCGGTGACGATCTTTTGAAAGTGGCTGAGATGCTCCTGCACGCTCTGTCCCTCAGTCATCCGCAGTTGGTAAAACTGCCTCCAGAGGAAAAAAGTGTTGGTGAGAGACTTCGCCATGTATAACTCCTCGAGCTTCGATCACAGTACCGTCGGAAAAGTCTCGCTCAGCACATGGATCACTACCTCATTCATCAGGTACATGCGGATGGTGCTCATCGCCTGCATCTGTAGCCGTTTTCAATCCTGCATCTTTATGGTAGTCGGCTTCTCATCGCATAAGAGAGCATCGATCAACCCCTGTTGGATGAGCACATCTTTCATCCTTGCTTGCCACAAGAAAAAATTGCTCTTACCATCAAACTTGTTGATCTCCATCTTGATTGATTCTGTCTTCTCCATCTTCAGTCTTGCTCACCACCGCTGTAATCTGCGTCCTTGTACCACCTTGCTCTAATACTACTTGTTAGGTGGATGTCTGGTCAGGACACCACCTCCCAGGACCTTTTCAATACCACGTAATGCGGTAGGAAAAAAAAAAAGAAATAAAACAAAAACAATCAAAATACGTGGATCGCCATAAAAGGGCTCGCCTCCATGGGGTATGCAAACTTCACTATGAAAAAGAAATTTTACAAGAGGAGATCTCACCCTCAACCCTTGTACATCCAGTTCTCTCTCACAGGAAGTTCTCCTCACAAAAACTCTCTCTTTTGAAAAACCCTCTGAACTCCTGAAGTACCTGGCGTCCGCTATCCAAAAGCCTCTCTAGAGCCCTGCTCTTGTTTCTCTTCTCAGCATCACAACCCTCTCTCTCTTCTTTGGGTTACGTACGGTGCATCCACGGGAGAAAATCAAAACCACACAGCATTGTTCCTGTGTACAGGACTTGGCTTAAACCAAATTAGATTAAGTTTAAGACTCCTTAATTAGCCCAAATCAAGCCTCTGCACCATCGGATCAAGACCGAAAACTTCCTGGGCCATCCGATCGCGATCGATCCATAGAATAGTACCGTGGATCGTAAGAAACATGTGAGAAATATCCACGCAGTCCACGCGATCCGTCATGGACCACCCGATCCATGGTAGATCGGGGTACAGGGCCAAGCAAGGCGCTTGGGCCTGGGCCGGCGCGCGTGCGCGGGCCTAGGCTGCGCTCGTGCGCAGGCCCGTGCATGGGCTGGGCCACGCACTTGGGCTGCGCATCCCACACGTTGGCCCCGCCTGGGCCGCACTCCGTCGCCTGCGACCGCGCCACCGCCACTCCGCCGGCCTGCCGCCGGCCGCCGACGGTCCTCCACCGCCTCGGATCTCGTGCCGACTTCAAAAGCTCGTATCTCCTCCATCCGAGCTCCGTTTGGAGTGATCTTGATCTCGTTGGACTCCATTTTTTGCCGCGAACCTCGTTGTGGGCTCAATGTAGACTGAATCTCGAGGTGTCAAATCTTAACAACAGATTTAGAGGAGGATAAGTGGATGAGGAGAAAAGAAAGGAGATTGCTAGTGAGAAATAGAAAGTAGACCGAGTCGTTGTAGAAGAGAAAAGCTCATGGGCGAGCTCAAAGGAGAAGAACAAAGAGGAAAAGTAGGGAGAAAGAGAATGAGAGAGGAGGGACATTGAAGATGAAGCTGCGAAAAGCAATCAGAGATGAGGAAAGAGGAAGAAATGAAGATAAGAATGTTTAATTATTTTTTAAAATAATGATATTATGTGATAGTCACATAATATTATTCTATTAATAGAGATAAATATAGGATCATTTTGGAACATCTTGAAAATTCGAATGATTAGTTTAATATTTTTTAAAATAAAAAAATATAAGTAATATTGAGATAAAGTTGAAGAGATGCTCCTATAAATTATCTTAGAAAATAAGATGATTAAAAGTACATATGTATTTTAATATTTATTTAGATAGCCCTGTATAATCTGTTTGGATATAAAGTAATATAGTTGAAAATTAACATATTTTAAAATCTTTTTAGATAATCTTAGGTAATTTAGCAGAATTTACTTGATTATAAATGGGCTAGGACTATATCATGGAATTAGTAGAAATATCTTCAGTGGTCGGCTGGAATTTCACTTCTTATGGTAAAATTAGATTGAAAAATATTTGGTAGAAATAAATTAGATTAGATCTTAAGTTATATAATACTATTTTTTTAATTTTCAGGATCCAAGATTATACAAATACGTCCTCAGAGATTTTTGTGAACATAAAATGCATCAAATGAGTACTTAACTCTTCAATTATCTCTAAAAGTATCTAAAATTATATTTAATTAAAAAGTGAATATTTTTTCAAAATAGTTATTTTAGCAAGATTTATAAATTTAGAAACTAATTTATTTCTTGCATGCTTATTTTTTTTAGTAATTGAAATGTCAGAAATGCTGCAATCTTAGTTATACTAAAATTGTCTACAAGCATTAGTTCTTGATTGCCAAAAAGTTAGTTACGTTTTTTTTTTTTTTTTTTGGATAACAGTAGGATGTGGATTCATTCATTGATAAAAAAGATACAACATATCGCAAGGATACCCACATAATACCTCCTAAGGTACCACGAAGCTAGTACCAAATCCTACATAACGTGATACATATTCCATCCTTCCCTTCAAGCTAAACAAGTTTAACATGCAACATCATGATATATATTAATCTGAAACCCAGAAAACCGTTCAGAGAAAAGTAAAGACCAGCTGACAACTAAATAATGCTGCCTTTAAATATTTTATACTTTCTGAAACTGCACAGAACTGCAATCCTTATCAAAATATACTTCACCTGACACACTTCAAGAACTAGATGATGCATTGAGAATAGCAGCTTGGCTATCTTTTGCTACAGAAAATTCCGCGCCTGTCAGCCTGCAAAATAAAAGATAGTTCAGAATAAATTGTGTTGAGGAATATCCACCGACCGATCGATCGATTGTGTTGGAGAATATCCACCGACCGACCGATCGACCGATCGATGGTCGGAAAGACCGACCGACCGACCGACAGCCGGAGCGACCGACCGATGAACACCATCACCGGCCAATTATCGGCCCACGACCGACTGAGATGTATCGGTCGGACGTACTCTTCCCGACCGATTGGACCTGGAAGTCTGGTGGCCGACTCACGCAAGGCTCGCCGACCAACGGCGGGGCCCGACGCCACTCAGCTGGCCACCGATCTAAGGTCGGTCGACTCCTCCGATCGCCGTACAGCCGCCAGAGCTTGTCAGTCCTGACAGCCGCATGCGGCACGGCCATCTAAGGGCATTGTCCCGCCGAGGGCATTGACAACCCTGGTGATTCGACAGCCCCACGGCGATATGACACTTTCACGGCGACTCTGACAATCTACAGTGAGTTGACAATTCCTCACTTGTCCGCGCCATTAATGACGGCGCCATACCGTGCTCCACTATATAAATCGGGGAAGGCAACAGTGCAAGAGATCTCTCTCTCCACTTCTCGACTTCGAGACCACAGGCTCGCACCTCTCTCCCTCTCTCCCTCGATTGAGCTCTCTGTCTTCATTTTACTGTTGCCCAGTCACCTCTCTGACTTGACCGTCGGAGGGTCCCCGCCGGAGCCGCCTCCGGTCAGTGTGGACTTCTCGTTTTGCAGGTGCACGTTCCCCGGCGATCGGACGACGAGACGATTGGCCGCAACAGATTGGCGCGTCAGGAAGGGGACACGATGACGAAGACAAGAGCCCAACGATCGAGGATCACCGGGTCCGCGAGGCGCTCTTCCCGCTGGGAAGAGGCCTCCCCGCCACCGTCGGTGGTGGAGCCCAGCTCTCCACGCCCCGCAGTGACCACGGAGGCGCAGATCGCGGCCATCGTACGGCAGATGACCGTACTGACGGACGCAGTCAAGAGCCTCCAGCAACAACCGACGGCCCGTCCGATGCCCTCCAGGAGCAGCCGCCGACGACCGCGTCGATCCCCGTCACCTCCGCGCGAGCGCCCGCAACAGCGCTCCCACGGAGAGGAGGAGGGATGGCCATGGCGCGATGACCGGCGGTCCCAGCAGCCTTCTCCTTCCCTGCTGGAACGGGCGAGGAAGGAGAAGCGGTCGCGAACGTCGTCCGCCTCCCTCTTAGAATCTTCCGGAAACTCCACACCTGGGGTCTCCCAGCACCGACGGACGAACGACTACGAGCGCCGGTTCGAGAAAATCGACCGCCGGCTCGCGCAGTTGCAGGTGGACGGCCAGAAGTTTTCGAACGACGTCGACTTCCAGACCGCCCAACCTCTCTCCCGACTAATTCTCGACGAACCGATCTCCAGTCGGTTCAAGATGCCACACGTGGAGCCATACGACGGCTCCACCGACCCGATCGACCACCTTGAGAGCTACAAAGCTCTCATGACGATCCAAGGGGCAACCGACGCTCTTTTTTGCATCGGCTTCTCCGCCACACTCTGCAAGACTGCCAGGGCCTGGTACTTCGATCTTCGATCGAGAAGTATCCACTCCTTCGGACAGCTCGAGCACTCGTCCGTGGCCCACTTCAGCACCAGCCGGAAGCCGCCGCGAATGTCGGACAGCCTTTTCTCCCTCAAACAGGGAGAAAATGAGACGCTCCGATACTTCGTGGCACGATTCAACGCAGCCACGCTTGAGGTCCGGGACCTCAACGAAGACATGGCTATCTCAGCCATGAAACGGGGGCTGAGGGCGTCCCGATTCACCTACTCTCTGGACAAGACCCTCCCCCGGACGTACGTCGAGCTACTGGAGCGCGCGTACAAGTACATGCGCGCGGATGAAGGAGCATCCGACCGACGCTTGGCCGAGCCCAGAGGCCCGAAGGAGAAACGGAGGAAGGGTCGGGAACACGCCGAACCCAGCAAGCCCCCGACCGATAGTCGGGTCTCGCCACCCCGACGAATCCAAAAGTCACCCCGGCAACAGACTCCAAGGCCGGCACGCACCAGGTATGACTCCTACACTCCTCTCTCCGCCCCTCGTGCGCAGATTCTAATAGAGATCGAGGGGGAAGAATACCTGCGACGGCCTCCGCCTCTGAAGGCAAAAGGCCTCGACCGTCGGAAGTACTGCTGATTTCACCGAGGCCACGGCCACAACACCGAGCAGTGCATCCAACTCAAGGATGAGATTGAAGCCCTCATTCATCGGGGGTATCTCGGTAAATTTCGGAAGGGCCCGCTGATGCAACCAGTCGCCGATCGACGACCCAAGCTGACTGAAGAAGCGGCGACCAATCAGCCGACGGTCGGAGTCATCAACGTGATCTCCACGCGGCTGGGCCCGGGGACGTCTGCGGGAGGGGAGCCGACGAAAAAGCCACGCCCGGACGACGTAATCACTTTTACGGAGGAAGACGGTCGGAGCATCCAAACTCCCCACGATGATGCTGTTGTTGTTTCGGCAACAATAGCAAATTATGATGTAAAAAGAATTTTTGTTGATAATGGAAGTTCGACAAATATTTTGTTTTACTCGACCTTCTCCCGGATGCGACTGTCAACCGACCGACTTAAGAGGGTCTCTACGCCCTTGATCGGCTTTGCCGGAGATGCTGTCACGACAGAGGGAGAAATTACCCTGCCCGTGACGGTCGGCACCGAACCACGGCAAAGCACGGTCCGCTTAACTTTTGCGGTCATCCAAGTTTCTTCGGCCTACAACGCTATACTTGGACGACCCGGACTGAACGCCCTCAAAGCGATCGTCTCGATGTACCATCTCCTCGTTCGGTTTCCGACCAAAAATGAGGTCGGAGAGATGCGCGGGGATCAACAGCTCGCTCGACGATGCCTCCAGATCTCTGCTCAAAACGACGAGTCGAAGGGCTCCTTGACGATCGACAAGCTGGACCAACGGGAGGAGGAAGAACGAGGTTCGCCGGCCGAGCAGCTCGTGGCGATCCCGATAGCGGAAAACTCGGATCGGAAGGTTTGGGTCGGGTCTCAACTGCCCGACCCCGAACGACGACGATTGACGGAGCTGCTGACAGCTAATGCCGACATATTTGCTTGGTCGGCAGCAGATATGTCGGGCATCCCCTCGGAGACAATAACCCACCAACTCAACATCGACCCGACGATGAGGTCGGTGAGGTAGAAGAAAAGATCCTTCGCTCCAGAGAGGTAGAGGGCCATCGACGAAGAGGTGGACAAGCTACTCGAAGCGGGCTTCATCCGAGAATCCACGTATCCCGATTGGCTCGCCAATGTTGTCATGGTCAAAAAAGCCAACGAAAAGTGGAGGATTTGCATCGACTATACTGACCTGAATCGAGCCTGCCCAAAAGATAGCTTTCCACTTCCAAAGATCGACCAGCTGGTAGACGCGACGTCCGGATTTCGACTGCTCAGCTTCATGGACGTCTTTGCTGGATACAACCAGATCCGGATGGCGCATGAAGACGAGGAGCACACCACCTTCGTGACTCCCAAGGGCCTCTACTGTTATCGGGTGATGCCCTTCGGACTGAAGAATGCCGGCGCCACCTACCAGCGACTCGTCAATAAGGTCTTTAAAGATCAGATCGGGCGCAACATGGAGGTGTACGTGGACGACATGCTGGTGAAGAGCGCACAGATCCCAGATCATGTTCAGGATCTCGAGGAGACCTTCCGCACCCTACGACGACACCGAATGAAGCTCAACCCGACCAAGTGTGCTTTTGGGGTGACCTCAGGGAAGTTCCTCGGATTCCTCGTTTCTCAGAGAGGGATTGAGGCCAACCCTGAGAAAATAAAGGCAATCCTCGACATGCGTCATCCGAACACCAAGAAGGAGGTCCAACAGCTGAACGAAAAAATCGTTGCTCTTAGCCGATTCATTTCTCGATCAGCTGAAAGGTGCCTCCCGTTTTTCAAAACTTTGCGCTAGGCAAATGGTTTTTCTTGGTCGAATGAGTGCCAACGGGCCTTCGAAGACCTGAAGAAGTACTTGGCTTCCCCGTCGCTGCTCGTAAAGCCGCAGGTCGGGGAGACCTTGTATCTCTACTTGGCCACATCTTCTCAGGCGATCAGTTCGGTGCTCGTCCGAGAAAATGAGAACCGAACCCATCAGGCTATCTACTACATCAGCAAGGTGCTCAACGGCGCCGAAGCCAGATATTCGGAGACGGAAAAGATGATCTTCACCCTGACCGTCTCCGCGCAACGACTCCGTCCATACTTCCAGGCTCATGCCATAGTGGTGCTCACCAACCAACCCCTGAGGGTGATATTGCGCCGATCGGATACATCTGGACGACTGGCAAAGTGGGCGATGAAGCTCAGCGAGTTCGACATTCAGTACCGACCGCGGCCTGCCTTGAAGGCTCAGGTCTTGACCGACTTCATCACCGAGTGCCCAACAACCGACCAAGGGTCGGGAGCTGAAGACCCGGGACGAGACGCGGTCTCCGAGCCAGACCCGGTCTTCACCTGGGTACTGCACATCGATGGAGCTTCAAACGCTCAGGGGAGCGGGGCTGGGCTCCTGCTCATGAATTCGGATGGGATGGTCACCGAGTACGCCCTCTGATTCGACTTCAAGGCCTCCAACAACCAAGCCGAGTACGAAGCACTCCTGGCTTGAGGATGGTGAGGGAACTGGGCGTCGACAGCCTCCGGGCATTCTCCGACTCCCAGCTGATCGTGGGGCAGGTCAAGGACGAATTCGAGGCGCGAGATCCGACCATGCTCAAATACCTTCAGAAAGTGAAGGACCTCGTAGCATGCCTCAGGTATTTTGAAATTTTCCACATCCCTAGGTCGGAGAACGCCCATGCCGACGCACTCTCCAGACTGGCGACTTCGACTTTCGACTCTCTAGGTCGGACGTTCGTGGAGACCCTCGAGCAGCCGAGCATCGATCGGGTCGAAGAAGTACAGCAGCTGACGGCCGAATCAAGTTGGATGGACCCGATCGTTCGGTATCTGACCGACGGGATCGATCCCGAGGATCCCGCGCAGGCCAAGCGGCTCCGATGGTCGGCCTCCCAATATGTAATCATGGACGGCCGACTCTACAAGAGGTCGTTCTCCCTCCCCTTGCTCAGGTGTTTGGGACCGACCGACACCGACTACGCTCTCCGAGAGGTGCACGAAGGAATTTGCGGGAATCACTTGGGGGGCAAGTCCCTGGCCTACAAAGTCCTGCGACAGGGCTACTACTGGCCTACCATGAGGAAGGACGCAGCCGAGTTGGTCCGAAGGTGCGAACCGTGTCAAAAGTATGCCAACGTGCAGCACCAACCGGCCAGCCGAATTGCTCCTATTGTTGCTCCATGGCCCTTCGCTCAGTGGGGGGTCGATATTCTCGACCCTTTTCCCCCAGCGTCGGGTCAAAGAAAGTTCATAGTTGTCGCCATCGACTTCTTCACCAAATGGGTGGAGGCCGAGCCCCTGGCGCAGATCACCGAGCGAAAGATGGAGGACTTTATCCAAAAGTCCATCATCTTCAGGTTCGGGTTGCCACATACTATCATCACCAACAACGGACGACAATTCGACAACCAAGACTTCAGAGACTTCTGCGCTAGGTTCCACATCACACACCGACTGACTTCAGTCGGGCACCCCCAGTCCAACGGCGAAGTCGAGGTGACCAATCGGATCTTGCTCCACGGACTCAAGACCCGACTAAACGAAGCCAAAGGCCTCTGGGTCGACGAGCTAGGCTCCATTCTGTGGGCTTATCGAACGACCCCCCACGTTCCGACCGGAGAATCGCCTTTCAGCTTGGCCTACGGGACGGAGGCAATGATCCCGCTCGAGATTGGACTGCCGTCTTCAAGAGTCAAGCGGTATCAAGAGCCAGACAACTCCGAATGTCGGAGGGCCGACCTAGACCTCCTTCCCGAACTACGAGACGAGGCTCAAATTCGCATGGCTTCGTATCGACAGAAGGTCGCTCGGTATTACAATGCCAAGGTCAGACCAAAGCTTTTCAGGCCTGGTGACTTAGTCCTGAGGAAGGCAGAGGTCTCGAAGCCCCTGGACCAAGGGAAGTTGGCTGCAAATTGGGAAGGGCCCTACAAGGTAGCAGACACCTATGGTCCGAGAGCCTACCGACTGGAGACCCTCGAAGGAAAACCCATTCCCCGAACTTGGAACGCCGACAACTTGAAGTTCTGCTACCCATGAACTCTGTAATTGTCCAGTCGGAATACAAATTCGGTTTGAAATCTCAGAGTTTTAACTCTTCGACTAACGATCGACGCTTACCAAAGGCCAAGCCCCGACATGCCGACTTGGGCTTGGTATCCGCCTGAAACCGACGACCCTATCGTCGGTAACGCACCGGACTCTTACAAGGACCGATGCATTCAGATGAACAGGAGTCGACACTCCTTCGATGGTCGACGATAAATCGGACCCTTACCAGGACCGATGCATCCGTATGAACGGGAGTTGCGCTCCTTCGACTTTCGACGATACATCGGACTCTTACGAGGGCCGATGCATCTATATTGACGGGAGTTGACACTCCTTCTACGGTCGAACTTTTGGGCCAGACCATCGGCTGACACGCCGATCGGGCCCCGACCAAAGAAAAGCAAAATGCCTGCGCAACCGACGTCGCGACTCCCGACTAAGCTACGGCCGGTCGAAGGATATTCGGCTTACCACCGTCTATCACACAATGCGACCTCAATCGCATTCATGATTTACCGATCGGGCTACGGCCGGCCGGAGATATTCGGCTTACCACCGTATATCATGAGGCGCAGAGGTATACCCGACACAAGGGTATCAGGATCTGACTTATCGGTGCTCCCTCAACCGAGTGCGTCGGACGACATTCGACTGAACGCGTCAGAGGAGACCCGACTACCGAACCTTTATCACGGTCGGTCGGCTCCCGACTCAATAGACGCGCCCGACTGACGATCTTGACTATCAGAGGCCGATCCAAAGTCGGGACCTACTCTACCTTCGTGGCGGCACGAGTTGCCGAACGTCCTAACCGACCTATATGGGTTAGAGACTTACATGAGTTAGCGACTTACGAAGACATTCAACAATACATAAGAAGAAGAACAGACGAAGGAAAAAGTGAAAGAAGCTTTCATTCAAAGTTAAAAGAAAGTTTACAAAGTCGGGTCGAAGCCCGATTACAAGTATTCCAAAAATGGAAAAGACAAAGGAAACAAAAGTCGGCAAGGCCCGATCACCCTTCTGAGTCGATCTCCTCGACCGACGGAAGATCAGGGATGACCGGTGTGTCGACCACGATCGGCGCTGGGTCGATGGCCGAAGCAGGACCGTCGGTCGGCGGGGGGCTGGCAGTCGGTGCCACTTGCTCCGCGACGGCTTCCTTCGCCACGACGATGCCTCCCGATGGCTGGTCGGCCATCTCCTCGGTGGCTTGCTCCTCGACCCCCGGTGGGACGATGCTGCTGAGGTCCAGCTTCGGGTACAAGGCCTGGACCGCATCCCGACCGTCCTCGTATCCCACCCGGTACGAGGCGAAGCCCGACTCGAGCATCTCCTCCCGATACTGGTCGGAGGCCCGGAAGTCCTCCATCGCCTGACTGGCCGACTCCTTCGCCGACCTTGCTTCTTCTTCCGCCTGGCCGAGCGAGTCCTTCACCGACTCTACCTCTGCCTTCGCTATGTCGGCATCGGCCTGGGCGATCGACAGGTCCTCCTCTGCTTTAGCAAGCTTCTCCAGGCTGACCCGAAGCTGCTCGCGCTCGCCTTGGAGTTCGATGGCAATGCCATCCCGCTCGTGCCGCAGACGACGCCCAGCCCGGCCCTTGTGTCTGGCTTCCTTCTTGGCCGACCTTAGCTCGGACCCGAGCCGGGAGACTTCGTCTACCAACCTAGCCTCCCGGTCGGCCGACTGCTTTAGGTGGTCGACCAACATCGTCCGATCGGCTTCGGCCACCGCCGACCTTTCCTTCCAAGCCGCCCGGGCGGTCCCGAACCTCCGATAGCCGGCTTCAAGCTCCGACATGGTGTAGACCAGCTGCCGACGCAAGTGTTTCGTCAGGAACGCATAGTGAGAAAAATTCTAAGGAAAAAGAAAGCGAAGCAAGGCTTACCTCGACCATGGTCGGGTAGAACTTAGACAGCATCTCGGTCACTTGCCGAGACCTCAACGACTCCACGTCGGCCGGGAGGAGGATTCCCTGGCACAGCCTCCTCGCCAAGTTGTGGTCGGCCAACGCCGACGCCCCTTCGGGGAACTGTGCGCTAGGCGGCACAGTACGACTCCCCGACCTTGTTTCGTCCGCGGGGTCCATCGGGGCCTTCCTTCGATCGGCCGCCCCGACCGACGAAACCGGCAACGAGGGGATGCTCGAGGTTGAACCGGCACCCCCTGTTGCGGCCACAGACGCCGCCGGATGATGTTCGATTTCCCGAACGTCATCCGGCTCCACCACTGCCGGCGAAGCCGCCGATGTCCCTTCGGCCGCTTCTTCCGTCGGCCTCTCCTCCGCACGCGCTGTCGGAGCCGCGAGCGCTATGACTGGCTCCGATTGGTCGGTCGCCGACGCTTCGACGGTCGGCGCCGCTGGAGTAGGCTTCTTCGGAGGACGCGAAGGTCCTGCCCCCGATGCCGGCCTCTTCCTTGATGCAAACTGTCGGATCTCGGTGTCGGTCGGCCGCATTCTTGGAGGTGTCCCTGCGATACCGACAGGAGTGTTAATCAAAGAGCCACCAAAGGGCCGAATGAAAAGAAGACCGGGGGATCGGGCGATACCTAGTCGGGGGATCAAGCTCAAGCCGGCGTCATAGAGAGCTTGTTCGGTAACAAGCTCCCTCTGCTTCGGGACCGACATATCTTTGAGTCGGTGGAAGTCCTCCCGGTCGTCCGCCTCCACCCGGCTGTTGTCATTGGCTTCGGTTCGGGGCACGCCCCAGTGGGAAGGGAAGCCCCAAGGAGATGAAGATGATACAAAGAAAAACTGATTCTTCCACCCATGGATGGACGATGGAAGACCAGTGATGAAGGAAAGGCCCTTCCGGGGGTTGAAAAGCCACCATCCTCGGACTTTAGGATGGGGTCGGAGCACAAAGAAGGCCCGGAAGAGCGAAATGCGAGGGTTGGTCGGCAGAAGCTGACACAACAGCGCAAAGCTAATTATAAGACGGACGGAGTTCGGCACCAGTTGCGCCGGACAGAGTCCGTAATAATTCAGCAAATTCCGGACGAACTCCGAAATCGGGAGTCGAAGACCCGTGCGAAGGTCTTCGACATACAACGCCAGTTGGCCAGGCGGAGGGCTGTTAACCCGACCGCCGGCCCCTGGGGCGGAGAGTTGAAACTGCTCCGGGATGTAATACTGCTCCCGAAGCCGATCAACGTTCGGCCCCGAAAGCGAGGAAACCTTAACTCCCGGAGTCGACCGGGAGTCGTCAGTCGGATTTCCCGACCGAGCTCCCCGAGTCGGATTTTCGGCCATTACACCGGAACCGAACAAGAAGAGGAAGAAGCGAAGAGGAAGAAGAAGAAGAGGAGGGCCAGACCACGAACCGGCACCGAACCCTTCTGGAAGCAGGAGGAAAGGCTCTGCCCGCGACGACTGAGAAATCGTCCGGACAGAGTTTCTACAGCAAAATGTCAACAATGGAGTCCTGGGTCCGGATGGTCCTATATATATAGGGCCGCCCGACGGCCGAGATGTCTCCGCGCCGACCGAAGCATCACGGATCTGCGACACGTGGCGGCTTTCGGGTGGCCTGATGATTCGGCGCGCCCCATCCCAGGTCGGCCGCACCGCCCTCATTAAATGCAAGGGGCGCCGGCCCAACCACCTCCGACACGTGGCAAGCGGGGCCGCGATTTCGCATTAAAGCGTCCGCACCGATTCGCGTTCCCAATGGGACGCCTGACAGCGCACCACGACGGTCTGCGTTCCCCAGAAGGCATCGGATATCCGGTCGTCTGACACCGAATCATCCGGCACCCGACTTCCTGACGCCGACGTGACGTCTGACGACAACAAGACGTGACATCTGACACCTGACGCCGACGTGCCACCTGACGCCGACGTGACATCTGGCACCGACTAGACGTCTGACGCCAGCAAATCGCTCGGCATTCGTGAGACGCCTGACATCGGATCAACCCGCGGTATGGTTGGAATTTGGCATACGACGAATCCACTCCTGTTCGCCCAGGGTTGCTGCCCAAATAAAAGCATCGGCCAGCTCACCGTCCGACTCAGGAGTGGGGGGGGGGCAACTGTTGGGGAATACCCACCGGTCGACCGACCGACGGACAGCCGGACCGACCGACCGACCGACCGACGGACGGAGGGACCGACCGACCGACTGATGACCGGAGGGACCGACGACCGACTGATGGCCGAAGGGGCCGACCGACCGACCGACAGCCGGAGCGACCGACCGACGGGCGCCATTACCGGTAAATTATCGGCCCACGACCGACTGAGATGTGTCGGTCGGACGTACTCTTCCCGACCGACTGGACCTGAAAGTCTGGTGGCCGACTCACGCAAGGCTCGCCGACCAACGGCGGGGCCCGACGCCACTAAGCTGGCCACCGACCTAGGATCGGTCGACTCCTCCGATCGCCGTACAACCGCCAGAGCTTGTCAGTCCTGACAGCCGCATGCGGCACGGCCATCTAGGAGCATTGTCCCACCGAGGGCATTGTCAACCCTGGTGATTCGACGGTCCAACGGCGACATGACACTTTCACGGTGACTCTGACAATCTACAGTGAGTTGACAATTCCTCACTTGTCCGCGCCATTAATGACGGCGCCATATCGTGCTCCACTATATAAATCGGGGAAGGCAACAGTGCAAGAGATCTCTCTCTCCACTTCTCGACTTCGAGACCACAGGCTCGCACCTCTCTCCCTCTCTCCCTCGATTGAGCTCTCTGTCTTCATTTCACTGTTGCCCAGTCACCTCTCTGACTTGACCGTCGGAGGGTCTCCATCGGAGCCGCCTCCGGTCAGTGTGGACTTCTCGTTTTGCAGGTGCACGTTCTCTGGCAATCGGACGATGAGGCGATTGGCCGCAACAAATTGATTGATTTGTCATCCAAGAGCACTCTCCCTGATACGCATATTTAGCCATATAATCGGTCACTTGGACCCATCCAAGCAGAAACAATTTCGGCATGGTGAATAGAATAGTTTGGTAATGACTTACCAGCTGCCTTTATGAGAATACCTTCATTATCACAATAACATATTCTACAGCCATCTTCTTATTTGAAGCAGGGCATCAAAGTTTATCTTAAAACTTGCACAGAAAGGTGGTGACCAAGCAGTGGGAATAGGATTTGGTCCGCTCAAATTGAGCAGAGAAAGATCACCACAGCGCCTGCACTGAAGAATAGGTTGCCCAACAATATCATCCAAAAGTTAGTTTCGTTTGCTGAAGATAACATTCCGTGATTTGATAGTATTCTGTTTGCTTTTTCTTTGAGGAGTCGTCCAAGTTACCATTAACATAATGCTGTGCACTAGGCAACATCATAGGGCAAAGCACCATTTGAAGTACATCATCACCCAGAGAGGATTAATATTTAGGTTCTATTTGGATGGTAAAGATAAAAATCCTATAGAATTTATGAGTTAGATCAGTACAATTAATAAAATCATAAGATTATATGTTAGATTTGTTCTATATTCATAACTATTTAGGATGATTTTAGAGTGGACTGATCCAAATTTTATAGTTAAAAAAAAAAATCATAAATTCTATTTAATTTTCAGTCCAACCACTGTAAATATCCATGTTGCCAACCCTTTCCAACTTTATCATGTTGCCGGTAAATCCTGCATAGAAACAGTGAGCGACAGAATTGGGCCCTCTAGGCTGCAGCTTTTTGCTTTTGCCCTTGGCAGTTATTTTTTTTTTTCCAAGTAAAAATGATGGAATGGCGAACGGAACGGAAGAACTAAAGAAAACAAAAAGGGAAAAAAAAAATGGAAAGGTTCAAGGGCTTAAGAAATCACAACTATGAATAAGCTGTCCTAACGACACATTTCAATATTTTATAGAGGATGGATGTTGTCCACCAATGATTCTTTTTGTTCTATGGAGCTCAATTAACATATCATTTATTTATTTATCTATCTATCTACTGATCTATCTATCAGGAGTTTTTATTTTTTCCAAAGAATATTTATTAGGAGGAAGGATAGGTTACAATAGAGCGATTCCAACGTCTGAACGACCTAAATCAACAAGCCAAACAGTTTTTTAACATTTACATACCTATTTCACCAATAAAATATAGTTAGTGATGATAGGATCAAACAATCGAGAAAAATTTATTGCATGCACCGCATGTGCAGCTCTGCTCTATCAATCATTGAGATATGCAAGCTCATTTGTAATACATTTGCCTCAACGAACGGTCTACCACAATATACCATGGTGATTGGTAATATACGTCCGTATAACCATGCATACAATAATTTTTTGCAACCTAGTTAAATCATTGGACGATTTTTCATATTTTTTGGATGGAAAGAGGAGCTCAAAGCTAAATTGCAGCTAAAACAGTGTAACAGGATATCAGAATTACAACTTATGCATCATGATCCATATAGGTACACACTTTACCCTCCAACAGCAACAGTGCTGCCAAAGACTGAAAGCAAAAACAAAAGATGATACTGCTACAGAGATACCGATAGAGAGAAGCATCCGCAAATTAACAAACTGTAAGAATTCCAGCACATACTGCAACAGGTACCATAGAATCCAAAGAACCTGCCGGGGATAAATTGGGCAAAATATTATTTCAAAGTCTACATCTCAATATAGGCTAACTTTGGAACGATACTCCAGAGTATAACCTTTTTTTTTTTTAAATAAAAATATATAAATAGCTCTTCAACTTTTGTAAATTATGCTCCGATACCTCTCAACTAAAAATCTTATAGTTAAAACCCTTCAACTCGTAATTTGTGAGCTACAAAGTCCTTCCGTCAATTCTGTCCGTTAGTTTATCAATATGACTTTATTTTAATCTTTAAAATCATCTAAAAATAATAATTTAATATTTTTTTAATATTTTTTAACCGGTCGTCGATTTTATTTTTTTATATATTAACTATTTTTTTAATCCAAAAATGATTCTTCGTTAGGGGTGGGTGTTGCGCCGGAGGCCGGAAGAGGAGAAAATCGCGAAGAAGCTGCAGGCCGCCTTCGGCAGATGGGAGTGCATACAGAAGAAGCCACAGGTTAGGGTGGGGAAGGGGGGTTGGCATGCGAGGGGGGTGGAGGGCGACGGCATGAGCCGGAAGAAGACCGCTGGGGGGTGGGGGGTGGGGGGGAGGGGCGATGGCTCCACCATAGTCGTTACGATCATAGCTTGCTTCCAACCATTATAGGATTGCCAGGTAAAAGATCAAAAGAAGAGGAGGGGGCAAACTCTCTCACTCTCTCTCTGTTTTGTGAGGGATGTCGGGGTTGGTTTTAGGGTTCTAAAGATCAAAATTCGAGTTTTTTAAGCTCTCTCTAATAGCATAATATGCTAAAAATCCAATCTCTATCTTGGTCCGAGCCGAATATTTTCGCCATCTCCTCAAGCCCGTTACGTAGATCAGCTCTCTCCTTTGCTTTATCGAATAAAGATGGCATCTTTGCAGTTACTTGAAGAGATTCTTATGGATAGGACATTCAATCTTAGCTAATTTTCGCCTGGTAATCCATGCTTTTGTCAGTCCATTAATTTTTTTTTTTTGGCTACTATATAGTTTTATCTGTCCTTCTAATTATTTGGCGATGTTATTTATTTAAATCGATGTTTTAGGTGATTTCTTTGGTGATTTTTGTTGATGGAGAAGGACATAAATCCGTGGATTTACTGCTGCACTCACTATGGCGATTTAGTAGTTTCAACTATACGAGTAGTCTTCGGCAATTCACTGTCGGGCCGCAAAACACTAATTCTATGATGTTTCCTACCTACTTCAACCCCTATGGGTGTGCTTTCTTCGACAATGTTGCCCCTCCTTTCCTTGTGTTTCAAGCACAGAGAACCCTATCGAAGACACCGATATGGATCCCGCCTTACATCCACACCCATGGACCGACAAGATTTGCTGATTCTCAGAAGAGATTCCTAGTTTTCGATCACTTAGGGGATCAAATGAACTTAATCTTCAGCTCATCGAGCACCCCGTTTGTGAGTTTGATGTCCATGAATCCAGCATCGGATATGCAGGGCAGCAATGAGACCAACATTTTCGATGGCTATGGCGGCAAGGAGATGCATGAAGATATCGAAGAAATCGATGCACTTTTGTACTCGAACTCTGATGATGATGAGGAGGAAGAAGCAGCGAGCATGGGGCACTCTCCGATGAAGATGGCGGCAGAGAGTGTTGAAGAGGGGTCGTGGACGATGTCGAAGGCAGAGGGGCGGAGATTGCAGGCGGATAGGGGGACCTTCGCGAAGAAGCAGAGGGAGGCAGAGGTCCGACGACATCGAGGGTGGAGGGATGGTGATTGCAGGCGAATGGGAGGGCCGGCGCAGAGAACCAGAGGGAGGCGGAGGTAAATCGAAGAAGAAAGAAAAAAATATTATAAAGGAGGGGCTTTTTGCATTTGCCAAAAAAATATTAAAATATTATTTTTGGATGATTTTAGAGATTAAAATAAAGTCATGTCAGTAAACTAATGGGCAAAGTTGACGGAACGGCTTTGTAGCCCACTTATTACGAGTCAAAGGACATAAACTATTACTTTTCTAGTTGAGGGGTTTCGGAGTATAATTAAAAAAAGTTAAGGGGCTATTTGCATACTTTTATCTTTCTTTTAATGGGATGAAAATGAATGTGTGACTATCAAGTATTTAGTATGTAGTTTATCTCTTGACTAAAATATAGTTTCGAGGGAATAACCAAGACTTTACAAGCAGATTAATCTAAGGGCTTTTACAAAATGGGGTTTCACAAGTTCATGCATGCATTTTAGAAAGTTGTCTCTATTTCACTATTTTTTAAGAAAGTTGTCTCTATTTCACTATTTTTTTTTACTAAAACAAACGAGAGTTGGAGGGGGACAATCCGGTACATCTACCTCTCCTAGAGGTGACCATAGAGCCCCAATCCTCATTGAAAAATATTTGATTCAGAGCCAAATTTGGGTGAATTGGCGGTTTCCTCCCCACCATATGGATGAGTTTAATGGATGAGTACGTCACTCCAGCACCATCAAAGACTAACATATCAGATGTTGTTTCCAGATGCCGTGTCCAAATCGATAATCATTCGTATCCTGACATTTAATCGTAACTCGATATCCGTCGTGACTTGAACTTGAATCATATCGTTAGAAACAAAATCCGCTCTCCACCTTAATGGCCTATATTTCACCGTTTCAGTTTTCACAAAACTAATAACCATAACTTATGTCTATACTGTTATCAAAAAGTGAAGAATTTGTATATTATCTAACAAAAAAATTTAATTTTATAGTGATGCCACATATTTTAATCGACAATCATCTCAGTTTTTTCATGGTTATGGTAACCATCTCTTATTAGTTTAGATAGGTGTAATATATATATTCTGAAAATATCAATCACATGTACCCTTTTTTTTTTTCTTTTTTAAATTGCATAAAATACTACTGTTGTAGGCTTCTAGTTTGCTTTTGGAATATATGGATAGTGGGAAAATTCATGACACAAAAAATTAATCATATTATAAATTTTTAGAAGGAATTTATGTGGAGAGGACAAAAGGAACCCACGTATCGCGTAAGCTTCAGCTTACCCAATTCGAATTCTCCACTCACAGCTTCCTGTTGAATAATTTATACATAAAAATATATTCATAATAAATAATGGGGACTGCACCACATGCGGTGCAACAAGAATTTTATTTTATATTTTGACAAATTTTTTGTGCACCACGAACGATTTAAAAAATTTAATATATAACACATCATTTTATTCGATTGATCCACAGAATTATCATTTTTCAATACACATTTAATACCTACAGATCGTTTTTTTCGTGTAAAAATTTTATATGACGAAAATATATCTATTTTTTGATAAAATTATAACATTTTATGTGCATATTATGACATCCTGCATTTAGAAAGTCATAATTTTGTCCACAAAATATCATAATATAATACAGAATATCATAATATACACAGAATGTCATAATTTTTTTTTAAAAATAGAGACATTTTTGTCATTCAAAATTTTTAAATTAAAAAACTGATTACATACTTTAAATGCGCATTGGAAAATAGTTGGACAAAAATATTATTTCCATATTATGATATTCTGGATCATATCATGACATCTTGAGTTTTAATATGTCATAGGATATCATAATTTTTTTTAAAGGACATAGATATTTTCATTATATAAAATTTTTAAACAAAAAAGATGACTTACAAATATTAAATGTATATTGAAAAGTGATGATTATGTGGATTAATTAGATAAAATAATATATTTTATATCGAATTTTCTACCCCGCCCGCTTGCGCACAAAGAATTTCACTTTATATTTTTCCGTATACTTTTCATCTCCGACTTCTCCTCCATGCTTCTGGCTTTCACCTGGCATGGTTGGCATACTTGATTACTGATAACATTGCTCGCTTGGCTATGAGCTTCTTCAGCAAGAAGGAATAACCATGGCAATAACCAACCAACCTGCAAGCATTCCATATATGCAGAACTATTAATCTTCATCAAATCAACCTCCGAAAACATGCCACCATTCAATTATATATAGTTCTGTGAAAGTATGCTTAATCTAAATAAAAACAACCAAGGCATTTAGTGATTCATTTTACCTTATCATAAATAAGCTAAGCGCGTATGTACATGTGTTCCATCCATAAGAACACAACTAAGATTCTGAACCCGATTTTGATATGTGACTTTGATCAAAGATTCTGAATAGCTTACATGTTAATTTGTGAGCAACGAGCTGCCTATTATATATTGATTTGTTTAGATTTATTGAGACGTTTGAACTTGTTTCCTGGTCTTAGAACGTAAATCACGTTGGAGCTTATTTGGAAATCATGCACAAAGATGACGAGAGCACATTTCAGCAACTTGCATGTATAGTTTCTTTTCCCAAGATTACGAGGAGATATATCAAACTTCCATCAAAGAAAGTCACAGACAGAAATTTAATGTATAGATGGTCTGCAGATAGATAGCATGAGCAGCATGATAACACCAAAAATTGAAGAGGAATATTAATTTCTTATTAACATCCTTAAAAAGGCAAGTTCGTAGGAAACAACACCGAATGGTAAAAAAAAGGGACTCGTTTTTACAGAATTCCACCGGCTCAATAAGACTTGGAGACAACCAATCATGGAACTACTCTTGGGATTGAAACTCAGAAGACCAAAGCATATCTACACAATTAACGAAATTTTGGAAGTAATGACAACAAACGGTAAGCTTCCAATCGAAAAGAATCAATTTTTTTCCCCTCTGGATTTTTTTTTTTTTTTTTTTTTAAAAAAAGATCACTTTTTTGATGAAGCAATGAGACAAATAGAGTAAAATACAGGCAGTAACGTCTTAATAAGCTCTTCGGTGAGCCTTTCAGGGGCACCAGAGACAACTGCAAGGGTCGAAAAGGAGTTGAGGTTCGGATCAATTAGGGCTCATGAAAAGAAGGGCAGTGTGATGAAGGCTGCCGTTGGCGATTAGGGTTTAGATTTGGGGAAACACCGATTAGCTTCAGCTTATTCGGCCCAGGGGTCCTATCGAGCCAGGTGTGGCCCAAAATTAAGAGGGCTCGAGACGGGTTTTTGTACTCTGGGCTTACTTCGGGCCTGGGGACTGGGACTGACCAACCCCAAGCTCAGCTCTGCTATACACACCACTCTTCGAGGGGCACGTTTGATGCATGTAAAATAAAGCAATCTTTCATAAATAAAAAGAAGAAGAAGAAATCAATCTCCCATCTAGGCATTGACATCCCCATTAGTTTATTATTTGTGTGATTTGTTAACTATATTTTCATTTTTCAATTGGTACCTTCTCTTATTTCTGGAAAAGCAAGAATTAAAAATCAAGGAACATATTTGTTATAAACCCATGGAAAGTAAAAGAAAGTAGAAAAAGAGTTTTGTATTGTAAGACATTTAAAGAACATTTTGAATTCATTATTATCATCAACCTCCCTTCTTTTCTATGTTGTCCATGTGTGTCATGATATAGGGCCTCACCCAAAAAAATTATAGATATTTAGATTCTTTGGTTTTGGATAAGTACATAACATCTACTTGGTGTATAGCTACCATGGGACTAACATTTAAGCCTAAGGGCTCACTCTATTTAAGCCTAAGGGCTCCAATTCATTTAATTAAATTTGGTCTTCAGTATAAACATCACAATCAATCTGTGGTTAGTCCAAACAAGCTTGTACTGCAATGTTCTTTATTCCTTGTAAGTTATGAGATGGGTATGCTTTAATATCATTTGTAAAAACTTAGGACGCCACCTAACAAACTAGTTAAAAGATATTATTTCGATTCATTGGCTCTATATAAGTCCTCAAATCTATTCAGTATATAAATGATGTGAGGCTAAACATATGTGTGCGTGAGTCTCTGTATTGGATGAGAGAGATCTAAAACTCTTGCTCACCAGATGATACCTTTTAACCAGATTTCATCAATGTCTAATTATTTACGGCCATCATATATATTCCCAGCTCAATCATTAGCCGACCACATGATGCAATCATACCTCAAAGGATTGCCTTTTTTTTTGTCCCCACTGAGATAAAAGATAAAATGTCGGAAGCAAAAATGGACCCCAATAATAATTTTAAGCAGAAATTCTTCTTACACTCAGATTCCCCTTGAGAATTTTATTGGATCCAAAGACGACAAGGGAATTAGTTCTGCGGATCTCCCTTTGCACGATTTGTATATATATTAATCTTACTGGTTTGATGATACCATGCGATACTTTAAAGGTTCCCATGAACAATTCCCACTGGTCTGTTCTTGCGTTATCCAATAAGAGCGCAATTCCTCCCATTACTGCTAAAGCATTTCGAACCATAAGTGATGATTGTGATTCTTCTTGATGACATCCCCTCCAACATTAACGGCCCAAGAAGGGAACAAAGAAAAGTCACTTTGGCGTTAGGGGGACACTGTAGCATGTCATGGAGCATTCTGGAGATATTAAACTCCAAAGAGAAGATTCACCAAAGAGTAGTGTCGTGCAAGAGCTTGAAGGGCCACTAAGTAAGCTTACATACTCCAAAGTGGTACCTAGAAAGCTCACCTCAAGGGCCATTGATCTGGAGTAATTCAAGCCCACGTAAGCCCTGATGAGTCTCCAATGTAGATATGATTTATTTTTTTGAAGGATGGTAGATCTAATTTCAATCCGCTTTGATGCACATTTAGCCTTCAGACCGTGCTTTGCGCATCATAGACCGACTCAAATTATGTTGGGTTTTTTGAAACCATGACACCAATCCTCTCCACTTCTGAATATGCGTGCCTGATCCACTGCACTTGTGATGATTGAACTTTAACGTCACTCTTTTACTTCCAAATGTGGAGGCATCCTCTTAGTTGTAATATAGTGATGCCTTTCAAAATAATCTTGATTGTATTGCCCAATCAAGCAATGTAATGATGCATATGGAATTCGGACAAAATCTTTAAGCAAACAAATCTACTTGTAGTATCTATCAACTTTGGTGATGTCGCTTGCTCTTTATGAAGGTCTCAGGTCCCACGATGTCCACTGGCAAGTATACTAATTGGCATTCAATGGCTTATACAATCCTAATCAGGACTTATTCATGATAATCCTAAACCAAGCAAAAGAATAGAGGCATGACTCTACTTCTACCGTAATTTCGAGATTTCCACTGTCCTCTCTCGGGCTGGGTAAATATGCGGCACAAACCCTAGTTCACTATAATTAAGACATCTTACCACCTATATCAAATAATTAATTTATGTTTGATCATCAATTTTGAGATCCGTAACCATCCAAATTTTATAAATAATATCTATTGTCTCACAATAATTAATTTAGTCAAAAGAGAAACAATCATATTAAGCTAATATTTAAAATGGGCCGTTGTTTAACGGGGACAAAAAATGATGGTGCATGCCACAGCAAAAGAAAAGTTACTCGTAATCATGCACGTAGGAGAAAAAAAGACTACATGTGTTGTAGTCTTGCCACCTCTTCGAGCGATCGGCTCTCTTATCCATTGTGTGAATAACGGGTTGAGAAGGTTATCTTTGCTTCCACAAGATCTCTTTTGGTCATCCTCTAATCTCACACCATTCTAGCACCACCAGGCTAAAACACTTCACCAGCTAGTGGAGAATACCTAAACCATTTTCTTGGTGCATGCGCCTTTGGATAGCACCTTCATCAATGAGATTGTCTATATGATCTAAATCAATGATTTGACTTCTTTTGTTAGGGAAGGGCGAGCGCAATAGGCAATGAGTGATGTAGCATGTTCCAAAATTGCTCAAATCTATCTTGCCATATAATGGAATGCTTTGAGTGTTTGAGTTAAAAAAAAAAAGGTGCATAATTAATGTTGCAATTGCATAATTCTTTGTGCACTTCTTCCACCACCTCCATCGATCCCGTGTTCGTCGTTGGTGAATGGTGTTGGATTAATGGATGATGGTGGGACTGGCACGAGGGAGGTCAAGGCATGTAAAAAGTAGTAAATAAGGAGAGGGTGGAATAAAAAGAAGAAACCAGCCAAACCGTGGATGCAAAGAATAGAAGGTCTAGCCTATAGCGTATGTTGTTCTTTTGGCCTATGTATACATGCATAGAGGTAGGCATCACACTTCTTTATAGAGAATATTGCTTAATCAGTAATTTTTTTTCTTTATTTGTTTTTGGGTACAAGATTTCTTTCCTTTCTGCAATGAGTTACCATGGTGGTGCAATTGACAATATCTCCAAGTAATTTTGTAAACCAAAAACTTAATACCCTATCTTAGATTTTCTTATGCAATTCCTTTTTCTTTTTCTTTTTTTTTTTTTTTTGGCCCCCTAGCAAACGTCCGTATTCCGTAGCAGAGGGCCTTTTTGTCGCTGTATTGTTACGAGGCCTACATAAGGAGGGTTTGGAGGCAGCTCTTCTCAAATCTTTGCATCATGCTCCTGTGAACTCAAACCAGAGGTAAGGGGTTATCGGGTCTCCCCTCATTCCACGTGAGGAGGTGGAAAGGGTGGCGACTTCCTTTCTTGCTTAGAGTGAGGGGAGCTCCAATACCTCTCTCTCTCTCTCTCTCGACTACCTTTCTTGCTTGGAGTGAGGGGAGCTCCAATACCTCTCTCTCTCTCTCTCTCTCTCTGCGCGTATGTGTGGAGTATATGTTATGTAGTATTATTTTTTGGTAAATATTATGAATCGTTATTCAAAAATAAGATTATTGAATTTTGGTAAATATTACGAATCGCTATTCAAAAATAAAATTATTGGAATAGACTCTTGGATTTCTAATATGTCATTTGCGGAATTGTTGGCTAATAGTTGATAATTTTATATTACACACTTTAGCTTTGATTAGTCTATTCCTTAAACTTCACAGTTATGTTTCATTTACATTTTTTATTACTTTACGTCACATAATAAAAAAATCGATATAATGAACTACAAAAATATTGCATGGACTTCTAAAAGCCGGGTGGCTATCCCTGCCTCCCTTTCGTTCAATAAATAAATTAATAAATAAACTTCTAAAATTTGCCACATATGGTTTACAAAATAAGCCCCTTTAATTTCCTTGTATTAGTAATATTGGCACTCGACGAGATTGTATTTGGATGACCGATGATGATAAATATGAAATCGTCTCTGTCATGGTCTCGTCCTAAAAGATCTGATCCAAACTAATTAACTACTTAAAAAAATTCAGATCATTAACCTACCGCCTTGCAGGAAGAATTATATCTTAGCAAATTCATCAACCATATGAATGTATAGCATTATTTCAGTCTTGCTTGAACCAGCTAATTAATCAAAGTTTGCATGAGATGCTCTAGAACTTTATACCTCCGCAAAAACATCTAAAACTTGTATTATCATATTTCCTAAAGATCCTTTTGACCATTCAAATCACTCCAAAACATCTTAATATGGTGCACCTGGATGGACCCTTTCAAGGCCACTTGCTTGAACTCTGAATTCAGCCATAAGAAATCTACAGGTAATCGTGAAGAGAAGAAAGGAACGGACAAATTTTCTTGACTAGGAGACGATCCATTTTTACTGTTCTGCAGGCTATTCTCATGTGTTTTCGAAGTTGGCATCACCTGTGCTCTGCCAAATCTGTCCTGGAGGATGATTCACTATGGGAGAGACTTGCTTCCTTTATTTCTTCTCCTTCTAATTAATTAGCTGTTCCTCTGATGACTATCTGTACTTTGAGCATCTTTGGATGTTGATGTTTTGTCTTGTAAATTCTTTTGCTCTTTTGTGGGTTTGTTTCACCCTTCTTTTGTAAATATTTTCTTTTCTCAATAAATTTGAGGGTAGTCTTTGCTACCTCCTCCTTCCATCAATATATATATACAACTTAAGCAGTTTTGGGGCCTCCACTGAGTGAAAAACCAGCAGCTGAAGGGACCGTAAACTTGTCGTATATGCTCATTTTTATTCATCCTTCTACTCCGCTTCTATTCAGAACTAGAAGTCATTATCTCAGGCAGCTTCCAATTCATCTCATCAGCAATAAAGAGCCTCTAATGTTTACCATCAACCTATTATTCTACTACGGTACCTAGGAATTTCTAACAGTCCGTAGCAAGGGTCAAGTTCCAACTCCATCTCGGATACCAATCTGGTCCCTCACGTGTTCCGAATTGTTGCAAGTTATTGCTTCCAAATTCTGGGCCCAGATCCACTATGATTTTGTTCAGAATTTCGAGCATCCTCAAACTAACACCACTGGAGGGTTGGCTCTGTATACCCGAAGCTTTCAGGAGGCTGCGGCCTGTGGATGTCCATATTTCGCCGCTCCTAATCCCTCGGACAGGAGGGTCATCATACTCCAGTCTAAGGGTCTTTTATGTGCACAGAATCATCTTTCTCCCTTACTGTTACTTTTTCTTTGGATGTTATCTGTACCTTTTTTAAATACTCTCACGTATCTTCCCTTTTCTTTTATGCAATATGGCCTTCGGAATTGGCTCCCTCTTACCCTGCCGAAAATTCAGGATTATATGGAACTTCAAGGAATAAGCTATAATCTTCGAGCCCCTTCGGATTTAAACTGGCCTGCGATTGACATGATTAGAAAAATATAATTAAAAAAAAAAATTATAAGGACATCCCGTAATTTTGGACCAATCTCAAAAATACTCCTTCAACTTTAAAAGTTTCAAATAGGTTCCTTAAAATTGCAAACTATTCCCAACTAATCTTGCTGTTATACTCTCTGTTAGTAAAGTGGTGTCACGTGACCATCATATGATAGTATAAAATTACATTGCAGCCAAAACCGCCTTTAGTACCATAAAAGGATCCCATTGCATGGTGGTGTTGAGACTCTATGAGAAATCCACCATAGGATCATCCAAAGTGGTCTAAACTTCTTTATTCATCCATCTGTACGGATCTCAAAGCAAGAGGTGCATAACCAAAATCATTCATCTATCTATACAAATCTTAAAGTGACTGGTAGATAATCTAGATTATTCATGTTTCAACACAAATCTCAAAGTGACTGCATGAAATATCTCGATTATTCATCTTTCTACACATATCTCAAAATAATCAGTGAATGACCAAGATTATTTATCCATCTACGCAGATTTCAAAACAACCATAGATGATTAGGACATTTATCTACCTGCACAGATCTCAAAATACCTACAGATGATCCAAATATTCATCCATTGGGACAGATCTCAAAGCACCAAGGGTGATTCGGATATTCAATGCTTTCATAGATCTCCAAGTAATTGTAAATGATTTAGATATTCATTCTTAAAGCAACAGCGGATAATCCAGATATTCATCCATCTACACAAATCTCAAAGCAATCAGTGCATGATTAAGATTATCCATTTACTTGCATAAATCTTAAAACGACTAATAGATGGTTTAGATTATTAATCTGCCTGTACAAATATCAAAGTAACAATATGGATAATCTAGGTTATTCATCCATTTATGCAGATATCAAAACCATCGGTGGATGATTAAGATTATCCATCCATTTACACATCTTTTAATGCAACCATGGATAATCCAGTTATTCATCTGTATGCACATATCTCAAAGCAACAGTGGATGATCCTTATGTTCATGTACTTGTACAGATCTCAACATAACCATAGATCATCCAAATATTCATATGCTTATGCAAATATCAAAAAAACATGGATTATCCATATATTCATAAATTTTAAAATAATTATGGATGATTCAAATATTCATCTTCCTGCACATATCTTAAAGATATCAGTAGATGATCCAGATGCTCGTTCGCCTATGTACAGATCTCAAAATGATTGTGGATGATCCAGATATTCATTTATTTGCATAAATCTTATTTGCTTGTATGAATCTTATGCGAGAGAAAGAGAGTGTGAGCTATACCTAGAAATATGCCTGCCATGCGTGCTTACTGGATGATATCTTGAGCCGGATTTCATCAACGTCCAATTATTGATGGCCTTCATGTTCCTGCTCAATCATCACCCGACTACATGACGCAGTCATACTCAAAAGATTGCATTTTTGTCCCTGCTGAGATCAAAAATTGAATGTCGGAAGCAAAAAATGGACCCCAAGAATAACTTCGAGCAGAAATTATTCTTGAACTCAGATTCTCCTTGAGAATTCTATTGCATCCAAAGACAACAAGGGTATTATTTCTCAACATACCAACTGCGGACCTCCCTTGGCACGATTCGTATGTATATATTAATCTACTGGTTTGATGATGTCATGCGATACTTCAAGGGTTCCCATGAATAATTCCCAGTTCCCCCTGGTCCTCTAAACCTTTCTTTTCCATTACTTATATTATCCAATAAGAGAGCAATTCCTCCCACTATTGCTAAAGCATTCCAGCCATAAGCGATGATTGCGATTCCCCTTGATGACATCCCCTCCAACATTAACGGCCCAAAGAGGGAACAAAAAAAAGTCACTTTCGCATTAGAGGGACACATGTCATGGAGCAATTTGGAGATATTAATTAATTCTAAAGAGAAGAATCACAGAAGGGTGTCCTGCAAAAGTTTGAAGGGCCGCTCAATAAGCTTACATATTCCATAGTGTACTTAGAAAGCTCGCCTCAAGGGCCATTAGTCTGGACTAACAAAGTAATTCAAGCTTACATAAGCTCAATCAGCCTCTTGGACCTTGCTTTGTGCATCATAGACCAACTCAAATTATGTTAGGTTTTTGAAACCATGACACCAAGCCCTCCACTTCTGAATATACGTGCCTGATCCAATGCCCTAGGGATGCTTGAACTTTAACATCACTCCTTCACTTCCAGATGTGGAGACATCCTCTTTGTTGTAATATAGTGATGTTTTTCAAAATAGTCTTGATTGTATTGCCCAATGAAGCAATGTAACAGTGCATATGGAATTCGGACAAAAACCTTTAAGCAATATCAGCTTATGGTAGCTATCAACCATGTGGTGATGTCACTTGCTCTTTAGGAAGTTCTCTGTTACGATGATGTCCATTGGCAAGTATACCGTGGGATAATTGGCATTCAATGGCTTACCCAATCCTAATTAGGACTTATTCATGAGTAATTCCAAAACCAAGTTTTATAATTAAGATATCTTACCGCCTATGTCAAACAATTTATGTTTAATTTCAACTTTGAAATCCGCATCTATCCAAGTTTCATAAAATAATATATGTTGTTGCCATCACAATACTTATTGCCATTGGAAAGCCGATCTGGCTTAGACTGCTAAGCTGGACTGCTGGAGTCATAGAGAGAGAGGGAGATAGTCATAGGGTGACCAAACGAGACCTCCGGATAGAACATTAGCGCATGATCTTTAATCGATCCGACCAACTGGACTATGTAAAATTATTAAAGATAGAAAAATCCTCACACTTGGGGGATTTTTCAACAGCAGACTCTCCGATACTTAAGTCAGCCTTCCGCAGAAGTAAATAGAGAAAATCGGAGCTCTTCTAAAGAGTTTGGCTAAGTTGAGATAGAGTAAATTTGGGTAGCAGGCTGTCAATTATCTGATGCTTCTTCTGTTATAAGTACAGAATTGACGAGAGCTTGGATGGGTTTATATTATGCTATTTATGTTTTCCAATTTTACAGGTTGTGGCTGGAAGGTGATTCAGCTTCTATAATCAACTGGCTTATAGGATTATCTGATGGTAGGTGGGTTCATGATCCTTTGTTAAAAGATATAAATGGATGGTTTCAAGTCGCAAATATAGTATCGATTTCACATATCTGGAGAAAAGGAAACAAGGTGGTTAATTGGATAGCAGGGAAGGCATTCCAAGGAGACCTGATCATACAGTCCAATCAGACTCTGCCAAGTGAGCTGAATCAACTTCTTCTAGCAGATGCTTATAGGATAGGATACAAGAGACAGGTTTATTCCGAAAGACTGGGGTAGCAGATCATTTTTGTGGGTTTTGGGTAATAGTTGACTAATTATCATATGTTATTCCTCTATGTATGGTTTATTTGAACCCTCAACTACTGTTCCAAAAAATAGAGGATGCCATGTGGAGATGGAGTCAGTGCTGTTCAGAGATTTGAGGAGGCAGAGATAGATTCCAGTTTATACGGAATCCATCTCAGGGAGAAAGCATGCGAAGTAAGAGTTCACCTCTTTTCTTCTCTCTTACCTAAAGGGTCCTGAAGTTGAATTTTATAGATGAAGGTGGATACTTATCACCTTCCAGAATGTGCATGCATTGTAATCGAAAAGTAAAGGTCACGTGGACATGCTCTGCCTGTTAGAGAATAATGACTTCACATGTTTTAGAATTTGTTGAGATTATAGATCTTGTCGAGTGGAGTTAGAAGTACGGCAGTAAAATGGCTTGTTGCTTGTCATCTAGCGGATAGAAGACTCCGAAATTTTTTCAAGCACGATTGTAAGAGTTCATGTGGCAGAGGCTAGGTAGATAGTCCATATTAGGATGTAGCAATACTTAACATTTTTTTTTTTATGAAAAATAATATTTAACTAACATTTTCAGTGCACTGTTGTTTGAAGGGGGTAAAAAAAATGTTGGGGCATGCCATAACAAAAGAAAGTTTACATGTACTCATGCATGTAGGCAAAGAAACCCAAATTTCTACCCCCCAAAAAAAAAACCCAGATGGGCTGCCATGTCTCCGAGTGATCGGCTCTATTATCCGTATATGTGAGAATGGGTTGAGATGGTTATCTTTGCTTCTCCAAATCTTCCCATTATCCCCTCTCCTTTGCTAATGCTCAAACCTCACACCATTCTAGCACCACCAGGCTAAAACCCTTGACCACCACCGGGGGATACCTAAACCATTTTCTTGGTGCGCCATCAGGCAGGCAGGCAGCACCTTCACTAACGAGACGAAAGGGATCACCTAAATTCAGTTATTTACCCTTTTTTTGGGGAAGGTGTAGTGCAACGAGTGATATGACCTCACCTACAGATCCAGGGACATTATCAATGGAGAGCCCCTCGTCCTCTTTCTCTCTTCATTCTTTTGGATCTCAATTCTGGTTGACATGCTCCAAAATCACTCACCATCTTGCCATATAAAGGAACGATTTGAGTCTTTGAGATAAAAGAAGTGCGCATAATTAATATTGCAATCGCATAATTCTTTATTCACTTCTTCCACCGCCTACATCTATCTAGTACTGTTTTTTTTTTTTTTTGATATTAATAAGTTAGAAAAAGCTTAACTCAGAAGTAATTGTATTAGCTAATATAGATGTACATATAATATTGTTTACATGATAGTGTAGGTATTCAAGGACCCCAACCAACTTCCAAGCTTACAAATTAGCAGAGGTGAATTCCTAAAAAATATTATGCACGTTAAAAGTTAACAAAATGTGAACCCTATTTTCTAAAGAGGACTCTAGTTTTTGTATTCAAAAACAAAGCCTTTACCTGAAAAATCAAACTGTTATAGATAGAGCCCTCCTATAAAGTTAAATGGCCTGGTTATCTGCTTTCAGAAATTTACTAGACTTTTTTTTCGGATTTTGAAGGTTGCAGCAGATTTTTCAATCGATTGCGGAGAAACTATACTGAGATATTATCCACATTGGCTTCCACTGTCTATGATAGAAAGAGGCTAATTTTCTGTTTGATGACAGGATTTGGAAGATAAGTATGGAAAGCAAAACACCATTTGTTTCGCTTTTTTCATAATGTCCACAGGCCTGTAAGTAGGAGAATATCTATTTCATGATAGTTAGATTGCATGTGTTCCTTTAATCTCTAGGAGTTTTATAGGAGGAATTGATTGTGTGGGAACTTTTTGAGGTCAAGAACACACTGAAGAGTTGACCAGTCTATCTAGAACTGTTCATCACTGGTGAAGTGTGTTGGATTAACGGAGGATGCATGTAAAAAATAATAGCATGGAGAAGGTGGAATTAATGCATAGAAGAAACCAACCGAACGATTGATGCAAAGACCAGATGGTCTGGTCTACAAGGTATGGAGTTCTTTCGGCCTATATATGTGTGTATATAGCTAGGTAGGTATTAGGTATAACACTTCTTTATAGAGAATATTGCTTAATCAATAATTTTTTTATTTATTTGTTTTTGGGTACAAGTTTTTTTTCCTTTGTGCAATGAGTTACCATGGTGGTGCAATTGACAATATCTCCAAGTAATTTTGTAAACCAAAAACTTAATACCCTATCTTATATTTTCTTGTGCTATTCTTTGTTTTTTTTTTTTTTGTCCCCTTAGCAAACGTCAGTACCCCGCACCGGAGGGCATTTTCGTCATTGTCGTGTTACCGGGTCTATATAAGGAGGCTGCCTTCTTCCTCTTTGGTTTGGAGGCACCTCTTCTCAAATCTTGCATGATACTTCTGCGAACTCAAACTAGAGGTAAGGGGTTATCGGGTCTCCCCTCACTCCACGTGAGGAGGTAGAAAGGGTGGCGACCTCCTTCCTTCCTTGCTTGGAGTGAGGGGAGCTCCAATACCTCTCTCTCTCTCTCTCTCTCTCTATGTGTGTGTGTGTGTTCGCGTGTGTGTGTCATGTATCATTATTTTTTTGGTAAATATTATGAATCGTTATTCAGAAATAAGATTACTGGCACAGCCTCTCGGATTTCTAATATATCATTTAGGGAATTGTTGGCTAATAATTGATAATTTTATATTACACGCTTTAGCTTTGATTAGTCTATCCTTAACTTCACAGTTATGTTTCATTTGCATCTTTCATCAATTACTTTATGACAAACACTCGGCACAACCAACTATGAAAATCTTGCATGAACTTCTAAAAGCCGGGTGGCCATCACGCCCTCCCTTTCATTGAAAAAAAAAAAAAAAAGAAAAAAAAAATCAACTTCTAAAATTTGTCACAGACGGTTTTCAACATAAGCCTCTTCAATCTGCTCGTATTAGTGGGATATTGGCACTCCACAATATTGTATCTGGATGACCATCGATGATAAATATGAAATCGTCTCTATCATGGTTTGTCCTAAAAGACCTCATCCAAACTAACTATTTCTTTAGAAAATTCAGATCATTAACTACTACCTTACAGGGAGAATTATATCTTAGCAAATTCATCAGCCATATGAATATACAGCATCATTTCAGTCTTGCTTGAACCAGCCAATTGATCCAAGTTTGCATGAGATGCTCTAAAACTTTGTATTTGCTCCAAAAAATTAAATATCTAAAACTTGGTAGACATAGGTGTTATAGTATTGCCTTGCTTAAAGATTGTTGTGATCCTTAGAGTCCATTCTTTTATGGATAAAAAAATTATCTGAGAATCTATATTTGATTAGGTAAATATTTCTCAAACAATATTTAGATAGAAAAATAATTTGCCCATGTTCTTTTGTGCATGAGAAAGTGGCTTCAAAATTTATTATCAATGTCTTCTTATATTATTATTTTTTTAAGTAAGTTGCTAAAATTTATTCATATATTTCATAATATCATTCATATTTTTTAGGTTTGAAGAAAGTGGACAACTAAGTTATTATGCTTTGAATGATGGAGACTTTGAAAATGAGGATGGGCATCTTGATTCTTACGAATAAAATTAAATATCTATTTTACTGATGGATGAAAAAATGATTTAGCCACCTCCTAGATAGATAAGATTTTTTTCTATTTCATGGATAAATGTTATCCATGAAAAAATAAATTATCTATCTTGAAGAGTATGAGAACATAGGTATGTTAGTCAATGAAAAAGCTGATTAATTTTTTTATAATATTTAGCCATAAAAGAACGGAACCTTAAAAACACTCCAAGCCATTTGAGTATGGTGCACCTTGATGGACCCTATCATGGTCACTTATTTGAACTCTGAGTAGAAAAACACAAAATCATTCTACAGATTGTTTAAGACTTTAAGGTATAAGCTATAATTTGCAAACCCCTCCAGATTAAAATTGGCCTGAGATTACAGATGGCAATGAATCAGGTATTGGTCGGGTTGATCAATATCTAAATCTGCCCCATCAGAAAAATATTCAAACCCATACCCATCTCATACCCATTTCAGGTCGAGTCAAATCAAGTAAAACAGATGGTTCAGATTAGATTGGATTGGGTCAAATAAACCCACTTTCGAGTTCCGACCAAAACCTTCAAACCCACCGAAAGAAATCCCTCCGATCTTTCAATCAAAAATCCTCAAATCAAAATCTAAGAAATTGAAACCTCTTTGATCTGCTATCTCCGCACCCGCCGTCTGCCTCCGCTCCACCCACAATCCTATTGTCGCCTATCTTCATCTTTCCATTCTTTTTCTCATAATCAGGAGTCTCAATTAGGTGGGAGGCTTGGAGTGGCCAAAGAAGCTTAATTGGGTGGGAGGTCGGAGGGGTTGAATAGGGAAGCTTATGATGGCTAGGGTTTTGGGTCTTAACGGCCGAACAAGAAAGACATACGATGGCTAGGATTTTGTGTTGGGCTTTATATATAAGAATTTAATCAAATCAGATCCAGGACAGATATGTTATTATTTATATCTGTTTCAAATTTTTTTTTTTTTTAAATTTATATTTATCTTAAATTTTAATTAGGTCGGACAAAATATGCCCCATGTCAGGCTGACAAGAGATAAGGTATCAACTAAACATCCAGCTGAGGAAAAAGGCAAGAGGTCCAAGCATGCGACGTGCCAAAAAAAAGTGCCGTGCCCGAGGACGTGCCAGACCATCAACCGTCAATACATCGAGAGCTCCTTTTTCAAGTCCTTCTTCATATTTCATCAAGTTGGTGGGGGACTAACCTGATTTTTTTTTCCAAATAGCACCAAACATATCAACCACCAGTCATTAAAGGATGATAGTGCATTTGAAGCAATAGAAGCCGAGGATCATACGTTTCACTTTTTCCCCCTAGGCTTGCAACGTGTCAAGACTTGTCATTAGTACAACTAGTAGCCTTTCAAAGTCTCATAGCGGTACAATCTTAGTACCTTATACCATCCATGACCTCCCTCGGACTATAGATGATGCTAAGTATTGCAATTCTGAAATCAAGAAAATTTCTTGATCAACATCTGCTTTTAATGAAGGGAATCAAAAGAAAATAAGTTACACAAGTGAGAACTTTCACATGGAACTGGAAAATGGCTCTAATTACCATTTCCCTAGAGAAAGGGAAAAACAGAAGCTTGTGATTTTAAATTTGATTTTGTTTCAAGATGTAAGAAGAATAACGAAACAAAAAGGAAAAAAAAGAAAAAAATAAAAATACATAATATTTATATGGTTCATCCTATTGAGTTATGGCTGCAAATAGAGATAATATAAAAGTTTCACTATTTAAAAAAAAATTATAAAGTACAAGTTTACATCACAAATTTGTTGGAATAAAATGATCAAAATATCTAAAAATTATTATTGTTGTTTATATGATTTTAATATAAAATTATAAAAAAAAATAAAATATTAAAATATATAAAAGATTGAAAAAATCTTGCTTGAATCGGAACATATAAAATACTACCCTAAGAACACGATTCGTCTCTTCCGTCTTAAGATACAATGTTCTAGCTCGGTCCAATTCCCCTCTAAAGAGCATGATCGTTGGGCTGCTGATCTAAAAGACTTTTTTTAGATGCCTAATTAAGAAAAATAAATGAAAAAGGGAGGAGGAAAGATGTAATTATAATCTCTATCTCAAAAGAAAGAGTTTCAAACAGAACAGAAGAGAGAAGAGGAGAAAAAAGAAATCGTTGTTTTTGATTGATTTCAAAACAATTGGATCCAAGCCTATGTATAGATTTTGTCCGGATTACCAAGAAGATGTTATGATTTCGAAAAAATACGATGTTTTAGAAACATTGTATTTTTGCGGAAATCAATGTTCTCTTCCAAAAAGCAGTATTTCTTCGAAAAGAGATGTTTATTTTAAAATAGAGTTCTAATGTTTTAGATAACTAAAATTTAGTGATAAAAAAATTATTTTTTTTTTTATTTTAAGTAAAACTCCAACAAAATGCTAGCCTCCAATATATCCAAATCTTTAGGACATTCAATTACATTCTTCTTTTGGAGTTACAAAAGATATATATAATAGAGTAAATTGATTAGACTCAAACTGGTGTTCCTACAATAATTAAGTTTGGCCAATATATAATTGATGTCTTGGGTCAATATAAACTTGAACTGATATCCCAAATTGATTTTCTGAAACTCATGTAGACATGATCTTCTAGAATTTGCAAAGTCAAACCATACTCAACAAGATGCTAATAGAACGGATGGTACTACCAAACTTTATATTCTAGATGAGAAAAATGCTGATTAATGCATTATCTAATGTTAGCTTCGGAGTTGATTGTTCTTTAAAGTTTTAAATTTTTATTTTTTTCCAAATTATGGTCCCAACTTGGACTACCATTAGAGATGTAGCCAAAAAAAACAAAAAAAATGCTTACAAACATCTCTTATAGGCAGGGCATGAATCACCACCATGTCAAACTTGTTTAACCACAGCTATCCACCTAAATATATTTACATTCATCTTTATTAAATGCATCTGTACCTAGGCTGAGGGCTCTCCTTCCCTTTAAAATAACCGCGCGTCATTTTCGCTTGTTTTTTGCACATACCAAGTACTAAATATTAGGTTAGGAACCGAATATGGCATCCAAGTGGAGGAAGTAATTGGACCCCACAACAGAAAGTCCTAGACGTATTATTACCTTTTATAACAAAACTATAAAGCATATTCACGCAACAGCACTGCGATGCCCATGGCATTGCTTCATGTGGATGCTTAGCTTGCAAAGAATCTCCACAAAAGAAGCAAAAAGTAGTCTGAGTTTTATTTTATATATATATATATATATATATATATATATATATATTATAGAATATGAGATTACCTCACAAACTCTAACTTTCAATATATCCAATTTTTTAAGATACTCAATTACACTCTTTTCTTAAAATTGCAAGAGGTATATATAATAGAGTAAATCGATTTAGACTCAAATTTGCATTTCTATAATAATTAAGTTGATAGTACCATTCTATTCTATTAGCATCTTGCTAAGCATATCTTAAATTTACAAATTTTAGAAAATCAAATCCACATCAATTCTAGAAGATCAATTTAGGATGCCAGTTTAAATTCATATTTACTTAAGACATCAGTTATACATTGGCCCAACTTAATATTCTAAATGAGAAAAATGCCGATTGATGCATTCTCTAATGTTAGTTTTGGAGTTGATTATCCTCTACAGTTTTAACCAACTAGAAAAAAAAAAAAATTTCCCCAAAATGATGGACCCAACTTGCACTACTATTAGAGATATAGCTAAAAGTGAAACAAAAATTGCATACAGTCATCTCTTATAGGCAGGGCATGAATCACCACCATGTCAACATGTTTAACCACAGTTATCCACCCGAATATATTTCTTATATATAGTGCCCATGTAATATACATACATATATCGTACTCCAAAAAAATCTTGATCAATATGATCCTATTCATCCATCATCTTTATTAGAATGTATCCGGGTTGAAGGCTCTCCTTCCCTTCAAAAAAAAACTAAATACTATGTCAGTCATCCAAGTGGAGGACGTAATTGAATCTTACAATAGAAAGTCCTAGATATATCAAGATCCCCATCATTGATGAGAAAAATTACATCTCATGCGTCGCATGAGATTATGTACTAGTTACCTTTCATAACAATACTATAAAGCATATTCATGCAACAGGCGCTGCTATGCCCATGGCATTGCTTCGTGTGGATGCTTAGCTTGCTCGCAAAGAATCTCCACAAAAGAAGCGAAAAGTAGTCTGACCTTTACTGCGCATCCATCGACACGCGTCTGAAGCGCTTTACTTGGACCCCAACAAAAGGACCACCGATTAAAGCCCATTCATCGTCCCACCCAAAGCCTATCGTCACTAAAGTTCATAAAGCGTATCCCAGAAGAGATGCCAAAGCATCTCAAATCCGCCGGTTGCCAGCCTCGGGTGGCGTGGGATTCGCTTCAAAGGAGAAATAAACAAATAAAAATTATAAATTATGCATAGAGATGCCTTCTCCCGTTCCCATCACGACCCCAACCCATGTGAACGGAGACTCGGAAATCCCTGCCATTGGTAACCCACAAGCCATCATACGGTCCTTATTGAATCTGGCTGGGCTTCTTCTCCCCACACCCCCATGCATGAGGTCTATTTAAAGCCAAGCCCACCACGTTCTGTCCATCCACATGAGGGTGGTATTATATGGATATCTGGTAAGTAGCCGTTGAAGTTTAGGTTTTATATTCCACGGCATATCCGATGATTTGTTGAAGGTAATGGTGATCGGGTGTGGTGGGCTGTTGAAAGAGCTCCCTTCAATCCAATCCACGAGGGTTAGCGGGGTGTACACGGCTGCTGGTTCATGAATATACCTTTGGGTGCACCGGCTCGAGGGAAGATGAGGGTGCACCTCAGGGGTTGGGCATGACCCAGGAGACGTCCTTGCCTGCCTTTTTCTCTTGCTTGGATTGAAGGGAGCTCCTTTCACTATCTATCGCTGTAGGATCTTTGTCTGTGTACGTGTGTAATTGTACGTCTATGTTCTTAGTATCTACGTGTAGCTCTCGGATGTTCTGACGACCTAAGGGTAAGTTTTTAAAGTATTACAAGTGATTTTTATGTTCAGTCAATCTTCGTGCATGGTATGAGCTTTGTGGTTTCTTTAATACATACATACATACATATATATATATATATATATATATATATATATATATATATATATATATATATGTATGTATGTATGTATATCTTGTTACCGTAGAAAGTAAAAATAGCGTCTGTTTCCAAAAAAAAATATTTATTAGTATACGTTAGAACAAATTGATTTGAATTTTTGAGCTTAACCATAAGTAGAATATTTTAACCCCCAAAAAAAACATAAGTAGAATATCGGTTGTTAGAGGGGTGATGTGTTTCTTTTTGACTGGTATTCAATATTATCATTGATGAGTGGGTATACTTAACGGTACTGTGAATAATAAATAGAAGCGGTTCAGCGTTGGGAGAGGAGCTCGAGCTGAGGTTAAGGGGTTGAACCTTAGGAACTAGGCTTGCAAACGAGCCATGCTGACACGAGGAGTTCATGACTGTAGTTTGGGCTCGGCATGATCGTTTCACGAATGTCTCCATGCTCGACTCGTCCAAACAATTTTTTTGTCTCGTGGACCTGTCACAAAATAGCTAGCTCTCAAAAGGTCCGAGGAGTAAATTTTATTATTTTGGCCAATAGAGTGCTCATCTTTTGATCGATCGGACGAGTCGAACGAGCCTGAGCTACTCATGGAGAGGGTAGTTTATTTATCTTAGCAAGTCAAAGGCAGGCAGAACAGGGTAGGTGATGTATCTTAGCAATTTAAACCATTTTCTTACGAGCTTTTGGGCTTTTCCAGGACAAATTGTTTTCTACTTTTTTTTTTTTCATTTGATTCCGCTAAAAAGAAGTATGGGTGCTTGTTTGTTATTCTTCTCTTTCACATATATACAAACAGCCCTCTTCTTTTCGTCTACTTTTAAAGCATCATGCATGCTTGGAAATTTGTTTTCCATGACTGTTTCCTGAAGTGTCAAGAATGATAGTACTTGCACCAGCTCCAGCCTATAAATATGCGTAATTTGTTTACAAACAGACTAACCTTTTTTTGTTCCTGAGAATTATCTCACCTTTTTCACATTGGCAGCTTTTATTTATATTCACTCATTGTGATTTATTAATTAGCTTCTACCGTAAACACTGCATAGATTGGTTATCTTCAACTTCTTGTTACAAAAATTTTGTTGACACAAAAGCTCTATATATAAGAGCTTATTGGAAAGAAGAGTTGGAACTTAATGGTAGTTCTAGTCACCTCCAATTGATCCACTGTTGAATCCAAGCAGGGCTGAATCGAGTCCAAGAATGAGTGACATAGAGTGATGGAACTAGATGGATTTTGAACGTAACAGGGAACTTCCTCTTTTTGATAATAACTGAACAGGGAACTTGATGTTCAGATAGCAAAGCCTTCTTAATGCATATATAGGGCTTTATTAAAAGGGTGCTGATTGCATCTTTGGTGAGAAAGAATAATTTTCTTTCTTTCGCAACATCAATCATTAGATCGTGCAATATCTGTTTTGAGACCTATACCAGCATATGGGTTCGAATACTTTGAAATCCATACAAATCGTGATCCAATGATTGATGCTGCAAAAAAAAAAAAAAAAAAAAAACATCAATTACTCTTTCGCACAAAAGATACAATCTGAACCCCTATTGACAAGTAGGTTTGCTTTTTTAACACACACACACACAAAAAAAAAAAAAAAAGAGGCTTGCTTGGTTCTTGTCCCATGTATGCTGCCTTTTTTCAAAGTAACCAAAAGAACAACCAAAAAAAAAAAAATCAAAAGTCTCTCAGCTGGTCTAGTGTATTACGTGAAGTATGTCATGTAACGAAGCACAGTATTGGTGCAAAATACTGAGTATAATCTGATTTCTCTTTTTGTAGTCGTAAGTGGTTTTCGTTGACACGCATATGTATGTATCTACTAACACTCTTCTAAAAAATATATATGGGATCTTTTTCCAGAAAAAAAGAAAAGATATATGGAAGCTTATAGAGTCAAGTTTTGAGACTAAGGGAAAAACTTGATATTAGCTGGAGCTAATTACATGTTAAGATCCTACATAATGTTTCTTGGGTCTTGAGTTACGTCCTCAAAAAGGTACTCTCCAAGCAGGTTCAACTAATAATCCAGTCTTTGATCTTCTTGGTGCTTCTACAAGAGACTTGGAATCATGAGTCCCCGCCTCATTTGAGGTTGGAAAAATTAATGGTATGTAGCTATAGGGAGGATAATCCACCATTAAAAGTATAAACTACAGGCATACATGTAGCAACGGCAAAATTAAGGTTAATCTATTGTATTTGGAAAGTCTTACTTTGTCTGAACGGTTTAGTTCTTCCCGAGTTGTCTTCAAGGATTCAACAATTCCTTCGTGTCTTAGATTTTTTTTTTTTTTTAACATTATTCGAATAACTTGATAAAAGAGTCCAGATATATCCTGCATATTTATCATAAGAGAAATATGTTAACTAATTGCATGTTAGGTCAGCATTAATTTCTAGGTTAGACAAGAAATAACACCATATCAAAAGGTTGGCTCTTATTGTTTTGTTTTGTTTTTTTTTTTCCTCTTTTGGCTCTTATTGCTTTGGCTCTACCATCATAATATATGTGCTTAAATTTGACAATTCCTACGTGAACGTAATCTAGGGATTTGTTGAGTATGGAAAGGCGTCTAATTCCCCGTCCTGTTTTTATTTGCCTATGGAATGATTTGCCAAGGAAGCAGATGAACGATTTGCCTATGGAGGACAGCAAATGGATTCACCACTGCTCTTAAATTCAGTGTTGTACAAGGGTGATGTCTATTACCATATCATAATGTCAAGAACACCATGTATATATATATGAAATCAATCTGTCGATTTTTCTTTTGTAAAAAAGATTATTTGTAGTTGATAATGTAAATACTGGAAATAACAAATTTACTCATATTTAAAACATTCGAGGATGATTTTTCTTTCCTTTTCTTTCTTTCTTTGTTCTAGAACAATATAGACATCCCACCATTCATGCTCGAACAATGAACGTTGGACCTCTTTTGAGAGCAAACACTTAGGAGAGGAACCAGCTTAGATATAGCTCTCGGCTAAATGCATCAAGGATAATCATGTGAATATATACTCCAATATTCCAAATAAAGGTATGTAATTTGAAATTTTTGAGATTATAGAAAAATTTACCTAAAATGAAATATGCGGCACATGGGACTGGATGGGATTCAATAAACCATAGTGGACCAACGTTAAGATGAAAAGAGGCCCATGGCCCATTTCAGCCCTACTACCGTTGTTACCGAAGGTGCTTTTTTTTGACTTCCCCAAGTTTAGAAATTCTCTATGTATTGCCCATGGTGTAGAAAATCTAATGTGGAGTGCATTGCTCCATTCTATTGGACCACATAGCCACCACTTTCTAACGTGCATTTAATATCCGTAATTCTATTTTTTCGTTTGAAATTTTGAATGACGAAAATATTCTCTTTAAAAATTATGATATCAGTTCTTAAAAATTATGACAGTGTTTGATAAAATTTATGACACTCCTTTCATTACGAAAAAATTATGACATCTTGTGCTGATATTATGGCATCCTACGTTGAATTATGACTTCCTGCACAAGATGTCATAATTTTTGTGAAGGAATGTCATAATTCTGTGAAGGGGTACCATAATTTTTTTTTTGGAAGGGATGTCATAATTTTTAAAAAAGATATTTTCATCATTCAAAATTTCAAACGAAAAAGTAGAACTGCAGACATTAAATACATGTTGGAAAGCGGTGGCAATGCGTCTAATAGGATGAAACTGTGTGCTCCACGCCAGATTTTTTACACCACAGGCAGTGTACAAAAAATTTCTCCTCCAAGTTTCATTAAAAAAAAAAAAAAGATTCTAAAATTTTTAAAATTTATTATCAACACCATCAAATTATTTTACTGCAACCACATTGTAATTTGTTATCTACCTCCAACATGTTGATGGGAAAATATAAGAGCTTGCTTAGATAATCGATCGTGATTGGGCTGGATTTTATGCCGGATTTGTTGTTCTTTTTTCCCTTCCATAAGATTGGAGCTGGGAGGTGTTGGGTTCATATGAACCAGCCTAAGGGGCTGCTTGATCCAGGAATCCAGTAGAAAATCTAGCTAAATCCTGCAAACTCAAACGGTGCCTAAAAAATTAAAAAACTAGCCACCCCATCTTTTTTATTTTTTAATTTTTTCACACGTCTCGTACCCTTTTTAGCTTCTTCTCCCTCTCTTCCCCCCGCATCTTCTCCACCAGATTCTCCCCTACCATCCTCCAACTGACGGATAACAGCGAGAGATGGGGTTCTCATTGGTGAGTCTACCACCAAACGCTACTCGTTGGTGTTTGCTGAGAATCCCTCTTAAATCCTCTCTGATCACTTCTCTCTCATCCCATTTCCTCCCAATATCTTCTTTCTGTCGATCCAGATTTACATAGATTATATTTTCTTTTCCTTTTACTTATAGGCATTCTTACTCTCTGATCTTTCCGAGGGTTGAGTTTTTTGTTTCCCTTCTTCCACTCTCCCAATATCCCCAAGTGGAATAGAGAAGTGAAAGAGGGAGCAAATGGCGGAGAGAACAGTGACAAGGGGAGGAGAAGGCGGAATGACACAAAATGACAAAAAAGCATTTTTTACCAAAAGTTTAGGAAAAGAAAATAAGAAGGATGACACAAAATGTCAAATATGATATAGAATAAGATGGGTGTCATGCAAACCAATTATATATGTAAGTGATAAAAAATTTAATTATATTATTTATTTTAAAAAATATCTAATTTTAACATACGAAACCTCCTCCTATTCGGGGAAAGATGCAAGTGCAACCGTCATGCAGTAGCTCTATTTGCATCTATAATCTAAACCTAATGATGATAAAATATTTTGATGGTGAGCAAAATGCATCAATTATAAAATAATATTTTATATTTGATCAATATTTAATTTCAAAAGTGATGTACGGTCTCACTCCATTTGGATATGCATGAAGGGAAATGAAGTTATCGGACATGAAAATAACTAAAAATAGAACCAATAGTAAACCTAATTTATTATAAATTATTTTATTTTAATTATCATCATATAACTCATGAAAGATTGATTTTTTTTTTTATGATAATTAATTTTTTAAAAATTTTAAATTTTATCATGTGACTTATAGATTTAATGCATTGTAGGAACCGACATAAAGCTGTCAAGCCAACACCGAGTGGGCCAAAATAATTATTCATACATGTTAACAAAAGTCTCAGATCAATCTTCATGTTCAAAAGTTAAGAATTAAGATATGCAAACAATTAGTATAACTTTTTGTAGCATGCTCATGATGGCTACAAGTTTGAAGATTTCAAAATAATTCTCAAAATATCTTTAACATGTGACACCATACACCTAACAAACTATAATAATATCATATTTAAAAAGTAGAAAAAATTATTAGATAAATTTAATTTACTGCTAGCTGGGTTTAAACTTCGGCACTTACCCTTCTAACCTAATCTCCTAATCTACTCTTCTAACCAAAAAAAAAAAAAAAATCTGACATAATCTACCACGTCAGCATAGGCTAGCCTAATAAGAACTTGACACGTTACCCAACTTTAGCGCACATACGTATCCGATATTATCCTCCGGTAGGCTGGTACCAAGCGATTTAAGAGAGAGAAGCAGAAATACTTAATCAAGAAGTAAACAAAACAACGGTATTTGCCGGTTGTATTCTTCGTACTAATGATCGTCCTGATCACAGCCGTCCATCGGACGCTCTCTCTCCTTCCCGAACAGGCGAAGTCGTTCAACGTGACCGCCATTTGTTTGGGACCCAAACAAATCTTCTAGAACGATCTGAAACAAATCCTGCTGATTTCATGTGTAGCCATCGGCCGCTCGAACCATTATCCGAAATAAGCTATGAAAGCCAGGAAACTGCCTCAAAAGCCCGGGTCCAGATCATCCCCCTCCTCCCGAAGCACCTCGGACGTTTGTCTCCCTCGGGCGCAGGGGACCATTGCTTCCTTTCTCTCCGCTCTCTTTTTTCGGAAAAAAAAAAAAGTTCTGAGGGAAGAGGTTAAGCGAGCGGGCGTCAGCGTCGAGGCGCGCGCTCTCCGTCTTTCTGAGGGAAGAGGGGAATGGGCGGAGGGGATCTCTTCGATCACCGAGCAGTGATGGATTCCGACTTCTCCGGGGCGAGCAGAAGCGACCAGAACTTCGAGTTCGCCTTCAACTCCAGCAACTTCTCCGACCGGGTGCTGCGGATCGAGATCATGGCGGAGCCGCCGGGGAGCAAGTCCGAAGGAGAGGGTGCCGCCGCTGACGGGGAGTGGGCGCGGCACCCAAAGCGCAAGAGGGACGAGATCAAGAAGGACATAGGTAACCGCATAGCTCCTGACCCTCAGATTCCTCGTTTATTGAGCCCTTTCCTGTTTTATTGCCAAAAATCTTATTTTCTTTCCTTTTTTTTTTTTAATTTTATTGCATGTCTTGTTTGCAATCGAATTTTTCATCTTTTTCTTCTCTGTCATTGTGGATTTGTGGCTAAATTGGAATTGGATTTATGATTCCATTTTCTTGTTTAAAACATGCTGGATTGAATTCTTGAACAAAACCCTAGCGTTCTCTCCCTCTTAAGTTTTTTATTTTTTTCCTTCTATTTTTTGCAAGAGGATATGGGTCATTTGTAAGGCTATTCGATCAATGTCGGGGCTTGATTTGAAGAGGTGTCTTTTTTCCTACCGGGCCAGGAATTCTGAGAATGACCCCGTTATGAGTGCTGAGTAGTTTACGGACTAAAACGGATTCCCTGGAACTGTTAAAAGGAGTATGTTAATGATGAAAAGAAGTGGCGAAAGGTTACGGGCTTGGAGTTACAAAATCTGGGAATTTAGGTTCTCACAATAAAATCAGTTCCTTTTGAATGTCACTTGATGACAGGATTAGGTTTGGGAAACAAGAAAAATGTAGAGTCGGGATAAGATGAAGGGGAAACCGTACTTAGGGTTACCTTTCTTTGGCCTGCTTTTCTTCATCCTTGTCTGATTCGATGTTAAATAGGATTACATGATGTTTATGATTGCCTTTTGGTCTTCTAATGCATGTTGAATCGAATTCTTGAATAATACAATACCCCCACGATTTTCCTCTAAGATTTTGGGTTCATGAGTTTCTTTATGCCTGACATATTGGAACCTCTAAGAGAGTCGCTTCATATTAAGAATAATGAGTATTTTTTGAACTAAAAATGTTTTCTGGAGCATCACGATCGGAGAAAAGTCTATGGTTAATAAGGAAAAGTGGTGAATAGTTAGGGGGTTGGAGTTACAAAATCTGAGAATGTAAGTTTTGTCATGATGAAGTCAACTCATTTTTCAGTGTCACTTCACAACAGTATTAAGTTCAGCATGGGAAACAAGAAAAATGTAGACTTGGGATAACAGGAAGGCAACAATTTTTTTACTTTTCAGAAACAAAACATGTATTGTTTCGTATTATTTAAATCGTCCCAACTTTGACCACATAATGCATGGTTTAAGGGTTTCCAAATCATATATTTTTTGATGTGTAAGTATTTTAGAGATGGTAGATTAGATCTAATGGCTTGAATCATCGATGTGGACTTCCATCATCCAATCTTGACATGACCCGATCTGAGTGGAGATTCACTTGAACGTAGCCACATATGTATATGTGTATATAAATATATGCACATATATATATTTTTAGCAGAATGCAGCTCAAGTTTTGATCATACTGTCTAGAGCTTTTCCCCTTCAAAGAGTCATAGAACACTAATAAAACTCTGGTTTCATCAGTTTTTAGCTGCTTTTCTATTGATTGAGAATATTGTAAGGTAACTTTCTAATAAACCATGAAACATAAAAGGTTCTTGGTTGGACTGATTTTGCTCATAAATTTGACCGGATAGGAAAAATGCATCAAACATTCCAATTTGTGTTCACATACAATTTATATGAGACTGAAAGAAATATAACTGATATTGTTAAATTGTGGTTGATCTTTTAGACTGTACTACAACTATGCAAATATTCAAAATTTAGCTGTATGTTCCTTGAGTCTCAGGGTGTAAGAGTTTCCTTAATGAGTCTTAGAAGTTAGGACACATATAGATTTCATATCTTTGGTTCTAACTATAGTTGAAGAAACCTAGATTGTTAGTGGCCATGGATTTAGGTGGAGTTGGCTAGTGCCAAGTTCAAGTAGGCTTAAGGTATGCCTAACCAACCCAAACCATCCAGTTTGGGGTGTACTAGCCTGAACTGATGCTATATCGAGTTAATTGGGGGTTCAGCTTGGTAAAGGGTCCAAACCAAACTGAACTAGCCTGAACCGAGTGGAGTTATCTAGTTCCTCTTCCCCTTTTTCCTTCTTTTCTTCCTTCCTTTCTTTCCTATTTCTTCTTTCTTCTTTCTGTTCTTCCTTCCTACCTTTCTTCTTTCTCTTCTCCCTTTCTTTCTTTCGTTTTTTCTTTTTCTACCTTTCTTTCTTTTCTTTTCTTTTTTTTTCCCCTGCATACACTATTTAGTAGCCATTATTTGAAGACTTAAGAAGTTTGTTGTCTTAATATCGGACCCCATACCCATACCATCCTATTACAATGTTGTTACACAGTTAGATACGGTACCAGATGGCGTACCGAGTGTCGATATGGTATGAGACACCATACTAGTATGATGCAGTATAGGATAATACCGGACGATTCGGCCTAGTACGGCATTCTATGCTTAAGACAATGATAAATCATAATGATCTATATGCATTGTGTGCCCATATTGATGTGCAAGAATAGTATTACAACTCTGACAATCTAGTGATGTATCATTAAATACAAAACTGCTGGACTTGAATGCTCCAAATTAGTGCAGATGCCTCACTATTTATTTTTCTGGTAGATTGTTATATTCATATTTCTAGCTTATTTGAATTCTATGCTTTTACATAATGATATTATTTTTGCTAATTCCATTACAGTTCTTTAAGGATTAATGTAAATGTTAGTGAAAACAATCGAAGTGCTTGATGACAAATAAATCATCTTATTAATTCTTATTTTTTTATTTTCATTTATTTTAAAGGAGTCATCATGGATCGGTGATGTATGAGTCTTTTGAGATGATATCTAAGGAAAAGATTGAAAATTTTAAAATTTAATGATATTTTGGATATTTATTTGCATGATTGATCATGCAATCTAAGAGAATATAGTACCATGAACATCCATAAAATCTTAGTTGGGTACTTTGAACAATAATCATGGCTAAGGAATGAGGAACCATCCTGACCCCCTGGTTCAATGTGTTCTTAGCCGTGCCGATGGCGGATTGGGACAGTTATGACATTTGAAAGGTAGAGGCAGAGAGAGAAGGAAAGAGAGGAAAAGAGAAAGGGGGGAGGGTCGTCGGAGGTTGCCGGAGGGTGTGAAGGGCGGGAGGAGGGGTTTTGCCCTTTGGTTGATTGAAATAGGGGCTTGATGGCCCCTATTTTTTTAATATTTTAAGCATTGCCGACTTTATTTAAAAATCATTTTTGTATTTTATGATTTTTAAGTGAAGTTGACAATATTGTTGCCAACTTTACTTAAAAATCCTAAAATAAAAATGGTGCCATCAGGCCTCTATTTTGATTGGTCAAAGGGCAGGCCCCTCCAGCCCTCCGTGCCCTCCCGTGGCCTCTATAGCCATCTAATAGCCTCCGGGGCCCTTTGACAGCTATCCCTTTGCCTCTCTCTTTTTCTCTCTTGTTCTCCCTCTTTGCTGCCGTCTTTGCTATGTCAATACGAGCCTGGCATGGAACGGCATAGGGGTGTACCGAACTATGCTGCCGATCGATCAGTTCAGCCACCGGTATCGACACAATGAAACTAATCGATTCTTAAGGTACTTTAAAAATAACTACAATACTTTTAGACATCCATAAACCTGAAAATAATTCTCAAAATAAAATGCAAAAAAGTTTTTAAAAAAAGCCAAAATATGTTGTACTAGTATCGAATTGGTATGCATTTGCATACTGACTGTCAATACAATACATGAACTAAAGCTGCCGATCATGAATAACTCATTCATTTGATGGCTCTTATTTTATGAGGCACTTATTTGCTTACTAATGCCATTGGTATTATCGAGTTCATGTAATGTGGCATGCTATTTTGAAACAATAGGATCTAATAACCCTTATTAGTTATTTTTTGCCTTTTAAATTCAAGAAAGAAGTGTTTCATATTTTATATTGTCATGGAGAAAGTTTTAATTATCATGTGACCATTGTATACTTCTTATGGAAAGTTGTAGGTAAATATGTGATGACCCTTGCCATATGGATAATAATGTTGGTCAATATAGAGATCTTATAAGCATAAGTGTAGTAGACATGAGAATGTTCAAATGGATCTCAACTAGGTCGATAAAATGAGAGGTACATTTTCTGAAGAGTATGTGTGATATTGATGGAGGATCAAGAAGAAATTATGTTTGAGATGTAGGATTATTAATGTAGGACAGTGACTATCCTACTGAAGATGTATGGTGACCAAAATGATTTGAGTTAATGTAAGAAGAGAGTATTCAATGCAACAACTTTTCTTGGGAAAGCAACCAACTTTGACAAATGGAGCACATTTTATTGTTCATGTTTATATGTACATGTTAATAAATGTTAAAATTGTTGGGCATTGGTTGATATAAGTGCATGCTTTTCTACGTCCAGATTATAACTATAGGTATCAAGGTCTGGCTAATCATGCTGAACTAGTGTGGATCCCGCACTACACAGTGGGGTTGTATAAAGTATGAAGAAAATAACATAAATATCATGAAATTTATTTTGTCAGGTAAAGGACATATAGTATATGATTTTGTTTAAGAAATTTATGAGTGTTAATTCTTCTTGGGATTATGGAGAAGAGATGGAGAGGGCAGTGAGAAGTCCAAGAAGAAGACATGGAGAGAGAAAAGTAGGCGGAGTCAGGATAGGTTGGTGGTTCTTGAGGTCAGTCCATCCATCGGTGCATTTTGTGTCCCACTTTCATTTTATGACCATCTCCTCTATTTTAAGAAAAAGGACTTTGAAACTCGTTCCACAGCTAAATCTAATTAATCCTACAGAGCAAGGTTTGCCATACCGTGCCGAACCGATCGGTACACCCCATCTCGTACCGGACCGGCGGGGAACCGGCATGATTCGGCCGGTAAAATCGGTGCACCGGCGGTACCGAAGAATAAAGAATGAAAAGTGAGAAAGAAAGAGAGAGGGGAGGGAAGGGAGGGAGGTGGGAGCCGCCGGAGGCCGGCTGCGGCCGTCGGAGGGCTTCTGAGCCCCGTATCGCCCGATAGGACTTTCAAGAGAGCAAAAAAGAGAGAGAGAGCGCGCTCGGAGGGGGGCGGAGAACCTACCGGACAGACGGTGCCTCAGATGCGAGGCTTCCGGTGACCGACGAGCCGACGTCGACGGCCTGAGGGCGGTCTAGTGGGCGGAGCCGCGGAACAGACGACGTCTGTTTCGATTTTTTTTTTTTTTTTTTTAACTTATGAAGTCGGCAACTGGGTTGCCGACTTAAGAAATTTTTTTTAAAAAAAACAAAAATTGTGAAGTCGGCAAACGAGTTGCCGACTTAAGAATTTTTTTTTAAAAAAACAAAAATCGTGAAGCCGGCAAATCGTTTGCTGACTTCACTTAAAACCATGTTTTTAAAAAAATTTGCGAAACAGGGGCGATGCCCGTGTTTCACGCCTGCGGCGCCGCGCGCGTGGACGGCGCCCTCCGACGGCCACGGCGGCCAGTCGGAGGCCGTTCGGCGGCCCCGTCGGCTCCTTTCCCTCTCTCTTTTTTTTTTCTTCCTCTTTTTCTCTCTCTATCTCTCAATTTCTCTCTTTTTTCTTTCGGTTCGGGTCGTCGGTTCGGTACGGTATGAAACCATACCGAACCGTACCGCCGGCCGGCCGGCGGTACCGATTCAGCAAACCTTGCTACAAAGTATGAATATTATGAAAATTTATCTTTTTCAAGAGCCTTATACTCAGCACAATCTATCTAACTAAGCTCCATGTAAAGAAATAAAGGCACGAACCAAACGCTAATCTTTGTATGACCACATAATTATTTTTTAAAAAATGATGACATAACTTATCAAAAAAATGACCATATAATTTTTTAAAAAATTGGTTCGAAAACCAAAAATATAAGTGCGAGAATAGCACACTAAAACGGAAGTGGCAGAAAAAATCAATAAACAATCTTGTCTCTTTTTTTTTCTCTGTTAGTTTTGATAGCGTCACCATCCAAACACCGTATGTTGTACTTCTCTTACTCCCACTATTTTTCAGTTTTGCTCCCTTATGTACTTCACTGTATGCAGCTTCTCTCCCCCTTTCTCTCCATCCTTGCTAATATGTGAGATTCAATAATGGCCGTCCAATCTCTGATCTACTCCCTTCTATTCCTCTAGGCAATGTCCACATCTTGATGGGATGTGATGGAGTGATTTTTTTTGGGTAAAAAGATGGGGATGGGACATGATGGGTGATGGAGTGATTTTTTTTTTTTTTTGATTTGACAAAGGGAGTTTAGATGGGACATGATGGGATTTTTTTTTTCTTTTTGCTTGAGCACTACCCCAATGAAGGGGAGCTTAGAGCTCTTAAAGTAGCAACATGATGGAGATGGAACGATGGGATGTGATGGGTGATTGAGTTTTTTATTTGGGGGAATGGTTGACGAAGGGGAGTTCGGGAGTTTAGACTCCCAAAATATGCCCATGTTCAACCCCATCCTTCTCCATAATTTTTTTTTAGCCCAAGCATTGCCCCAACAAAGGGGAGCCCAAAGCTCTTAAAGTAGCAAAATGTGTTTTCATGTATAGAAAGATGGGCCGATTCGGGACATACCAAATCGGACTATCAACTATCGGCATTATTTAGGACCTCTCTTCGAAACGATAAGCCCCCCTGTAGACACTTCAAAACCCTTGCCTCCCTCTCCCCCTCTCGCGTTCACTTCTAGTCCCCCCCCCTCCCTCTCTCTCCCCCCCTTCTTGCTCCCTCCCTCCCTCCCTCTCCAATCTCTGACCATACCCTTCCCCAAATATAATCTCCTCCCTCTCTCCTTAAATTAGATCCTTTGTATTCCCGCCCTGATCCTCCCAAGTCGGGCCCTAATCGCTTGTTCTTGCAGAATTCTAGGGTTTCTTGGCACTTGAGACTGGATGATGGCCTCGATCCTCTCGATTCGAGCGTCGATCCTCTCTGGATTATGACTTCTACAACAAGGAGACCATGATGGGCAGCAACATCGGTTTTGTATCTGGCCTCTTTTTAGCCTCTCCCCCTGCAAAGCTCGGCTAGGTGAGCCCCTCTCTCTACCTCTATCTCTCACCCCCCATCTCTCTTTCTCCTTGCTCTCTGGCCCTCTCCCTCACCTTCTCATGGTTCCCTATGCTGCGGTTCAGTATGATACAGACTGGTAGTGTATTGTACCAGTCACCAACCAGCATGCATGTTAGTATCTGTTCTGCTTATCTTGATAGGTATTATATTGTTATCACTGTTATGCAATATTCAGTCTTCTGGTATAGGAATAAAAGGCTATAAGTGTAGGTACGTCGAAGTAGTATCTGAAAAATTTTGATTACTGTAAAGGGGAATATTTTAACATTGTCATCATCTGTCATATGAAAAAAAATTTTTTTTTTCATTATTGGGAAAAAATCAATGATATTGCTTCTTCAAAGATTACATGTGATGCAACTTCAAGTTTATTGGAATGGTGTGACAATAATATTTTTACAGGTGGTTCTAGCTTTCCTGTTACACACGGCAATTATAGTCTATAGTATATATTCATTATTCTATGAAAAATAGTTTATAGTAGGTACAACATGCCTATGTTCTGCAATGAAGCATAAGGATATTGATTGAAGTGATATGTGCCTTTTTAGGAAATGTTCTGGAGTTCTTCTTGTTCCAATGCACTGTATTATGGCTGATCTAGGGCAAATCCAGTCTTGCCAAATTATCATTAGATCTACTGTTGCTAACTGTTTTTGCAGCTTTTTTTCAAAAAAAAAAAAAACTTCATTTGTTATTTTAAGGATTTTAGAGAAGTATTTGTCAATTAGTATGATTTCTGTAAGATTATCCTTTCATATGTTGAATTGTTTATTGGCTATATTTAATAAATGTGTTTCTTTTCTCCCCCTTAATCTTTGGCCGCAGAGTCTGCAAAGTGTCAGCCAGAACATATTTTGAACTGTGATCAGCCTGACACAGAGGATTGTGTGGCTTATGAAAACAATGATGAGGAAGTGGTAGCAATGATTGAAGAATCACCACCAAATGTTGGTCAAGATGGTAGACACAATTTCAATTTTTTAAGATTTAATTTCTAAGATAAAATTGATTTTCTAGTCTATGTTTAGATAATCACCTGTCGAAAGATATGGACAGAAGGTTTCGGTATTACCTTATTTTGATAACTTAGCCTGGTGTTTTGCATTTTCAGTTGCTCTTCCAATGTCTATTTTGATACCAGCCATCGATTGCTTGCCATCTTATTTGTGTTATGGTACCAACCATTGATTGGTTGCCATCTTATGGGAAGTTCTTTTATTTTTTCTAGGGTGTGATTATTAATCTCTAAGTTGGGTAACATAAAAATTCTTTGGAATGTTTTTCCTTAAAGCAATTCAATGTTTTAAAGGTTGATCGGCTTCTAGGTAGATATGGGGGTACAAGGCATTTGAGAAAAAAAGAGTTGGGGCTTTTCTTGTTCTTCTCTGGTTTCTGGAATTTATTTAACAGAAAGAAATGGTTCTCCCAAAAAACAATGGGGTGGCATAGGATTGCAAATCGATTTTTTTTCTCTTTTTTGGGGTTGTTAGAAGAAATTTTTGTTTAGCTGATGGGATCACTGTATTTTCTCTTTTTCTCTATTTCTTTTGAGGAGAATAGGATCAGTATCATCAATTAATTATTCCTCCTCTATGAATTAGCCTGGTATGTTCTATGGCTTATATAATTCTTGCTGGTAATAAGGAAATATGATGGCAAGCTAAATAGAAACTAATACCAAATATTTTATAAATAGTGGGATCATATCCATCCATCAAATGTACAATAAAAAAATTGGCTCCTTGACTATATATTTATTTTATTATTTAAAATAGTTTTTATTATTGAAAGTTGCACTAGGATAGGATAAGAAACATTCAGTGCATATTTCATGAATCATTAATACTAGGGGCCCTTGGTTTATGAGCACATGAAAAGTCTCTCCGCGTGTCATGAGGAGATGAGTGAGATCAAAGGAATTAGTGGGATTCAGGTTGGTTGTTAATGATAAAGATCATGAAATATATTCAAAGATCCTTACATGATTGACCAAGCTGGCACTTAATTTCTTTCTTTCTGTTCATTATGGAACAAGAACTGAACCAGTGGTGCTGTAATTATAATTTATGGGAGTATTTATCTACAATTATAAAGGTGTGAAAGTGTGAAGTTGGTTGTCCAAGCCAAGGAGTTTAGAGTCGTAGAATTTGGGCAGTGGTAGATTGGAACCTAGGTAGTCAACAGAAAAGTTCAATAGATGATATGGCTTCATATTGTTTTCAAGACCAATTAAAAATGTTTCTGATCATTAACTTCATTTTTCTTTCCATATTTGATACCGGACCTTTATTAGTTGGCATTAGTTCTGTATTGTTTATATGCAGTTGTAATTGTAAACTATACATCTTTGTAGGTGATGATTCACAAAGTAATGATTCAACTTGGAGCATGGAATGTTCTCATGTTCTGAGAGTTAAATCTATTTACATCAGTTCTGCAATACTGGCTGCAAAAAGCCCATTCTTTTACAAGGTAGGAAATAGCCCCACCTCACCTCCTGCACTTTTTTATTCTCTCCTCTTTTCTGGACTGTAATGACCAAGCCATGTTCTTTCCTATTTTTCGCTCCTAGCTTTTTTCAAATGGCATGAGAGAATCTGACCAACGGCATGCTACCTTAAGAATCAGTGCATCAGGTAATTTCAAAGAGTTGCTAAGTTCTTCTTCTTCTTCTTCTTCTTTTCTGTTTTTCAAAATTGTACTCGGTGAGAGCCTGAGTTAATCTGCACCTCAATGTTGCATCATCATCTTACAGGAAAAAATATAAATGTTTGATTTATTATCATACATTTGAATCTTTATTAAATTAGGTTTCTGTGAAGAAGAATGTTTACATCACCCTGTAGCTAACTACATTATATTTGGTGTAATGTGTTAGCAGCTCTGTGAATTGTCACTTGTCCAGGTAAGTTGAGATAGCATGATGTTGACCAGCATAAACATGTTCCTCTATTTTTGTACTATTAGTTTACATTTTCCGATATTGATGTCAAGCTCAATAAGTCATTAGAAACTGCTATACAACTACTGAGGCTTGACTTATTATCCTATATTTATATGCTTTTTGGTGTGTATCACTTCGTTTAATTATTTTCCTTTTGGAACAGAGGAAGCTGCTCTTATGGAGCTCCTAAGTTTTATGTACAGTGGAAAGTTGTCAACCACCTCACCTACCCACCTGCTGGATGTGCTTATGGCTGCCGATAAGTTTGAGGTTGCCTCTTGCATGAGGCACTGCAGTCAGGTACTTAGAAGCTTGCCAATGACTACAGAATCTGCACTTGTATATCTGGAGCTCCCTTCTAGTGTATCAATGGCCTCTGCTGTCCAGTCATTGACTGATGCAGCCAAGGAGTTCCTTGCCAATTATTATAGGGACATAACTAAGTGAGTTAACTTTTGCTGTTAAGTTTTATGTGTAAACTTTGTACCACATTGTCCTTTTGAATTTTAGCAACTATTCTTCTGGCAGGTTTCAGGATGAAGTGATGAATCTTCCTCTCGCTGGCATTGAAGCTATCCTGTCCAGCAATGACCTCCAGATGGCATCAGAGGATGCAGTCTATGACTTTGTGCTCAAGTGGGCACGTGCACAGTACCCAAAGTTGGAGGAACGGCGTCAGATTTTAGGGTCCCGCCTTATCCGTCTCGTACGTTTTCCTCATATGACTTGCAGGAAGCTTAGGAAGGTTCTTACATGCAATGACCTGGACCATGAGCTTGCTTCCAAGGCTGTCAGTGAGGCTCTCTTCTTCAAGGTGGATGCCATGCACCGCCAACATGCCCTTCCTACGGATGAGCCAACCTGTCGGCAGTTTGTTGAGCGGGCATACAAGTACCGTCCTCTGAAAGTTGTGGAGTTTGAAAGGCCCCACCCACAGTGCATCGTCTATCTGGACCTGAAGCGGGAGGAGTGTGCCAAATTGTTCCCTTCAGGCCGGGTTTACTCTCAGGCATTCCACCTTGGTGGGCAGGGCTTCTTCCTCTCAGCTCACTGCAACTTGGATCAGCAGAGCTCATTCCACTGCTTCGGGCTTTTTCTCGGGATGCAAGAGAAGGGCTCCATCAGCTTCACGGTAGATTACGAGTTTGCTGCAAGGACCAGGCCATCCGGAGAGTTTGTCAGCAAGTACAAGGGCTACTACACTTTCACAGGTGGGAAGGCGGTTGGGTACAGGAATTTGTTTGCCATCCCATGGACATCATTCATGGCCGACAATAGCCTATTCTTCATCAATGGCATTCTTCACTTGAGGGCTGAGTTGACCATCAAGCAGCCATCAGCACCTTAGCTGAACCATGGATCTGCATCTGTACAAAAGATCAGTCTCATGAATGTGCCATTGGCATTGTACATATCACAGATTCTATTGGTAGGCGTGTGTCAGCCTCTTTTGTTCTCTTGACAAATTTCAAGTGCAAGGATTGGGTTGCTGATATGGTGATATACGATCTCCCATCTGGGAGGAAATCATTAAACTCCTAAAAGTTTATCCATTTCTATCTTCAGATCTCAGTCTTTTAATGTTCAGGCTATCGGATTATTTCATCATCTGCTACCTTCTTGCAGGTAACAAATATAGAATGATTTAACATCCATGGACCGCAGGATGTAAATGGCTGGTTTGGGTGGGGGGTTGGGGAATGTAAGTGGCTGTTCATTCTGATGAAAATGGCATGATGTGTCAAATTAGTATTACAACCTCTTATTAAACTGCTAAAAAGCAGAGTTCTAGCAAATTTGCTGTCTTGCGTGCCGTCAAAATGGACTACGACCGAAAGTTGGATGCTATGATGTGTTGCTATGCTAGTGGGATTATTTCTGGAACAAAATTGGCTACTTGCCATGATTATTCTTCACAATAAAAAGGAAATCATATTTTAGGATGAAAAAGAGTGCTTTTTTTTTTTTCTGGCGATGGAATATATGACACAATCTTTTGTAAGAATAAAGGACACATCAAGGAATGAACCGTTCATCTGTCTATTTATCACGGTCGAACTTCACATCTAGCAGGCTTTTTCGGAATCAAAGTTTTCCAATAACAACATAGCATAGTTACAGAAACTAGTTGATATCTATCCAGTCAGTTTATTATTTAAACTTACACAGTTTAGATATGTTAAAAACATCCTTTTCTGGCGATAACATATATTTCATTGCAGTTACAAGAGGAATGAAGCGCTTATCCATAGGCTTAGAAAATTTGCAATCAAACTTCCCTTTGGTTGGAGGCTGGTTCAGGTGAAGATATCTGGCAACCACATACTATATAGGTCATAGCTATGACAGCTGCTTCGCATCTTTCCTATAATTTATCTTACAGTTCCACATCTCACGTTAAAACCATAAACATTCTCATGAATTAGAAAAAACTCTTCTGGCTCTTTTTTTCTAAAAAAAAAAAAAAAAAAAGAACTGAATACGGAAGAAACAAACTAGAACAAACAACGCTGACGAGTTAGAAAAGGGAGGAAACGGATTAAATTCCTGAGACGTCAGATGGGGATTAGAAACTAGGGCATTGCTGAGAGTCAAAAACCTGGTAGATATAATAAGCTCATTCATGTGGACCACAAGAGGCATGTGCAATTTAAATTAGCTTTGACAACACAGGTACCACAGCTCTCCTGTGTTAAGAACGAATGAACACTTACTGAGACTGGCATAATCTGGTTAACAAGGATAGGAGAATTTGTATGTATATATTAAAATTTATAATGTTGCCATAAACTTGATAATACAACATTTCATGGATCAGGGATAAAAGCACCAGCTTACGATGCAAGCTCTGTGTGCTTGTAAGCTTCATGGTACAATGCGAGAAACAACAGGCCATCATGAGATGATACCAGAACCAGAATCCCCTTCATGATGAAACAAAGCTTTGGAAAGGGATCTGCATGAGTTGCCACAGCCTGTATCATCTTCTTGCACATTTGAATATTTTTTCCCAGTCATTGGAGTCTCACAAACCATATCATTCGCAGCCGCCCGCTGTTTCCTTCGTTTTGATGGCTTACGCAGCAGATCATGGGTTGATCTCTTTGCCCTTGGCTGCTTGAGTGCCCACACTCTCTGCAAATCTGGCATCCAACTAGTGAATGCTGAGAGCTTTCGATCCCTATTCCTTCTCTCCATAGCTTTCATTAGCTGTCTCTCATGCACATTTTCTATTATTTTTGGCTGGCTCTTGACACCCTTCTCCTGCTGATGCCAGTAGCTGGGAGCTCCGACTACTAATCCAGTTGCTATCCCAGGTATTCTATCATTGCTATCTTCATCCTTCTTTATTTCATCATTATTGCTGCTAGGTAGGGTATCAGAGGCTTCCACTTCATCCTCATCAAATAAGTCAAACTCCATTTGCTTGTAAATTTGATGGATGACATCTCCTATACAATGAGCAAACCTGAAATGGTTGGCCAGTTGACCACTTTAGTTAATCTCCAACTATGGAGCATGCATCTTCAATCATCTAATCAAACTTCATTGTATTTCAGATTCATAAGTTGCATCCTTGCGTGCTATGCTCAATGTCATTCAAGCATAGTGCTAATAATATGCATCTGTCAACCTAGCACACATTGCCATTTGTTGGAAAGGCATATGATGTGGAAAGGCTTCATGTTGATTGTTGATCTTTTTCAAAGCAAGTTATAAATGAATCCAACTTCATGGATGTTAAAGAGCCTGAGCCATTAACTTATCAGGTTAATGCTTTCAATATGTGAGCCATGTTAGGACCATGACATGATTGCGCAGCAACTGACTGGAAGGTTCTTTCAAAAATATTTGCATATAGTGTTCTATATGATACTATTTAACAATTGCGAAGTATATAAAGTTGGAAACGGATGGCAGAATAATGCATTAATCCATTACTAAATAGAAGGAAACAAGAACATGCAATGTTCTGCATATAGAATTTGATTGCAGGTGATTGAACTTTTGTCCACTGGTAAAGAATGCATATCAGTATCTTAAATGTTAAGATAGGAAGCTGGCACAGTAACTTTAATCACATGCGATAGGAAAAGACATAAGATACTGAAATAATAAATATTGATTTGTTAGCAACATTAATGACCGCTGGAATCAGCTGCTCCACATTCCACGACCACAAGATGCCGGAAGACATCATTCCCCAAAATGAGGAAAAAGACCACAAACACTTCAGAAGGCACCCAGAGAAAAAGACTAAACTTCAGATTAGTTTCTTGGTGATTTGCCAAAAGTCTCCATTTGTTTCCATCAGGTTGCTCATTTGCATCTGATTACCATACCCCCATTTCCCAGTTTGGAACTTATGTTTATTTCCCCCTTTCCCACTATGTATCATTTCCTATGCCCATTTGCTATAGTAGCAGCCATGCATCTGATATAACAATCAAAATGATGATATAAAAACTCAGTCTAAAATTCAACATTGAATAAAGAATAGTTATCTTCCTGATCAAGTGTGGACTGTTCAATTGGTGAAAATTGAGTAAGTTTTAACTAGCAGATGACATATTATTTCGTTAAGTTTCACAATACAAAAGATAATGTTCATGAAAAGTCAAAAAAAGACATATAATGACTGTTATTAGAAAGATAATTCAGGACGTGGAGTTCGGATTTAAAATAATTTTTATAGGACTGTTAGATGAAGTATTAGCCAATATGCAAGCTGATTGACGCATGTCAAAATCAGGAATAAGAATGCATATAGCCTACAAGACTTCTTAGACCTTATCAGCATCTGCTCCTCTTTGAAATCCATTGAGACAAAGATGTTTTCATGTCTCACATGACCTCCTATTCTTCATAAATTATCCTTGCCACATGCAATTTCCAACTTGGCCAATGCTAAAACATTTTAGGTCCTAAAAAGTTCCTTCTGAAATAATTCATAGTTTCTTGATTTTTATTTTTTGCCATGGCTGTCAAATAAGCAAGCAATGCATGAGTAGCTTGTTTACGTGGCTGTCAAATAAGCGAGCAATGCATGAGTAGCTTGTTTACAACTCAAATATCAGCTAAATAAGGGCCTGAGTTCTGAGTCAAAATAACCAATGGTTTGATCAGAAGCATAAGCTTAAGATTTGCCAGATTACTTTTTTTCTGCATGAGCAATCTGTAGATGTAGATATTATTTTATGGCCAATCCTAGTCAAGCATATCTTTTGTATGTTCTATTTAACACCTGGCAGTGGCTAAGGATGCTAACTTCTACACAAAAATCCTCAGAGACAACTCTATTCCCATGCTTGCTATTATTTCGTTTCCATTTTGAGTTATTGTTTCACTGCAAGTGTTAGAACACCTTTAACTACCTGAACCCTTGCTTTCTTATTTTTGGATTCATGCCTGAAAAGTTAGAAATCTACTTCATAAGCTATTCAGCTCATTGCCAGATCTCCACTCATTTACTTGACTAGAAAGTTTCTGACCTCCCAGCCTCTTACTTTTCTTTCGAATCATATCTCACTTAGCTAGATGATATTTGTTGCTGTCTCCATCTTGCAGGAAAAATCAATTTTAGAAATCACTTTAGAGTTGACTTCAAATTTCTACATTATTTCACTAAAGAGAAGGATTGGAGATGCAGGTGCCACTTCAGAAACTAAGAACACACAACATGAAACTTCCATCATATAACTTAGCAAGGTACTTATATGGAAAAGTTAATCTTTGTTATCGCTACTTTCATTCCTTTCTCATTATGAAAATATTAAGATAGCATCTTAGCATCTAAGATTTGACATACGAATAGTTGTGACAAGAACAGGCTAAGAAGCAAGAGGCAAGTGCAAGTTAAAACATTAGAGTGAGAACAGACTTTCAAAAATAATGAAGAAAGAGGATGAAAGTTGTGATTTAATATAGAAAAATTAGGAGTATACCAGTAGATAGACACAATCTAGGTACAGGACAACTTAGGTCCATGGAATATTTATCATGACCCAAATTTAGTAGGCATATAATTTAGTCATCGGTTTCCTTGAAACAAAATCCACACTACCATATTCTATGAATTGTATAAAATTTTACCTGAGTACAGTTGATCCATGCTAAACCACAATTTTGTTAGTGAGAACTCATCTGACATTATCGTGTGACATTCATTTCAAAATTCCAAACCAACTGATAAGGTCCTAGAAAGACATCAAGAATCGAGACTTAGGACAACTATGTAGCACCTGATTGCTACGTACATTTTCGATGTCTGTCATAATAACAAGGGAAACCATTATTATTATTGCAATAGATGAAAAAAAAATCATCACCATATAGGTGAAACATAATTTTTCTCGCCTTAGTCCTCAGATCTCACAATTTCCATCTCAAGGGTCTCACCGTTAGCTTGAAGTGAAATTATAATCCATCACCTTAGGAGAAAGAGTGTGAGACACCATGCTGCTACTTGTAGGTGGGAAGCCCACCACTTCAAAGGCAGAACCTACATAATTACCTTATACATACATTGCCTTTACGCCAAAATCAAACCTATTTAATTAGTTTAAATACAACCACATTTCCACCTGGACAGGAGACATGCTTCAGAACCTAGGTTAGCCTTCACCTGCAACAGAATATTTGACTGAAAATTGTGTTCAAAAATGGCCAGTTGAAAGGCTCTTGATATTTAATCCGTTCCCCAACCCAAATGAGTGATGCATGTTAAAAGCCAAGAATTTTCTCATCAGGTAGACCTTGGATTTGATTCCCATTAAAAGTAGCTTGGCCACATCATGTGCAAAAAAAGAACTTGAGCATTAGGATGTGTCATTAGGAGCATTAAAAACTCAAAAGTTCCCTCATAAGGAGCCTAACATATGCATAGCAGACCAACAATTCTATGACTCATTTGGATGTGTCATTAGGAGTTTTACCATACTCACTCCACTCACTACTGCATAACTTAGTAATCTCTACTTGAAGATACTAGCTGCTGAACCTTCTTATTTTTTAGCTAAGCACAAGCATCAGGTTCCATATGACACATCAGCTAGAGCACTGCTACTTTAGTGAAGCACATGATTCGTTCTTTTAATGTGAAGGGCTTTCTTTCTTCAAATTATGAATGTGAAGGCCAGCATCTCTTGATCTTTAACGTTTGATCTACAAATCCTAATCTTCCTAACGAATTGATAAAAATTCCATTATGAAAATTGTTACTTCAAGTAGGACCCCATATTCTTACTGGATTCTAAATGTCCCAGATAAAATAACGATTTGGTCCTTTTTCTGATGGAAATAAAATAATGATTTGGTCAGGGAAAAACAATATCAAGTTTTCCATGCATGTCAGTAAGCTTAGCAGCACATGCAACTAACCTCAAATTCTGCACTTCAATAAGCTCATCTAATTTTTGTTTATCCATACTACCAATGATCTGGGTTTACTATTAGTCACTAATCTAGAATTAAACAAAGGCAATGCAAAAGTAGGTCAAAAAAGGGGCATGACTTAGCTGCCATGTATAAAGCTAAATGTCGTATAAACAGGCAATACCAAACAATAACCAATCTGATGGGCTAAGAGGAAGCTATTTTTTTATTATAATCCTAATAAAATAAGATAGATATTATTGATCTCAAATAAATACTTGCAGAATCATAATGTACCTGGCTTTTATGGTCCTCTCTGCAAATTCAAGAATACCCTCACTATGAAATGAATCACCTTGAAGATTGATGTCAATGAACTGCAAAAGTGAGCAAATCTCCTTGATCATCTTCTGTTTCTCTTCGATCCTTGCCCCAATTTTCAAACGAAGTATCTCCATTCTAAAGAGGATTTGCAATTCATGCCTAATGTGCATTAAGGAATACATGGATGCTAAGTTTGAAAATTTTAAATTTTGCAATCCTACCATCTATAATGCCAACTGATGTACGAAAATTACATCAATAAGGATACTCTTGTATTTTATTCTCTGTGCTGTAAAAGGCAGTGCTTCGATCAGATGAAAGAGACACAGGATTGACTCCTTTGTACTTTAATATTAAATCCTTGGGTTTCCTCAAAAGAAGGTGAGAAATTTCAGCAACAATCTTCGAGTCAGAAGCAGCCTCTGCTTCCTCTGATGAAGATTGCTTTATTGCATTCCTTCCAAACTTCATATACAGAGCATGGATGGATAAAGCAACCATACGTTCAGCTAAGAACCCCAAATCTGCATCTTCTGAACATAAACCTTCCTCAATTTTCTGAGGAATACTCCCGAGAAAAGCTTCCATATCTTCCATGCAAGCAAACGGTGAAACCTCCTCATTTCCCAACCTACTAAGGTATGAGTCATCTGCAGAAGCAGCAAAAATGTGTGAACCGGGCTCCTCTTGCAAAGTCACAACTCTTTCCTCCATTTCTTCTTTTACATCTGGATATTCTTTTAGTTCATTTAATATGATATTCAGACTATTACTTGATTTTTTTATCTGTCTCATCCAACATCTCAAAAACCGCAACTTCTTGGATATGTTACATTCCCCACCAAAGTATAATTCTTCCAAATCTGCTCCTGAAGCAGAATTATCATCATGACTAAGCACTACTTCACGAAAGGAAGTCAGTGTGGCATTCTGAAAGAGATCTGCTTGCATTTTACGTCTCCTTCTATCATCCTTATCTTTGGATGCAGAAGGTGCAGATCTGTCTAGTATTTCAGATGAGCCATTACCAGTACTGATAGCCGATTGGCACAAACCCAAAGAAATTTTTTCTACAATACTGAGCAATGCATAATTAATCGTCAAGGGCGATAGGATGCCTTTGAGAGAGGTGCCATCACTATCAGATATACACACTGATGCCCAATAGTTTCCACTATACAGGAAAGCTAGAAGGAGCTGCCAAATTGGCTTGCCCTCTGCAAGCTCACCTTTTTCTGCACAAAGCAATTCAAGAACCCTGTCTGCAAAGAATTCTCTTCTCGAGTGACCTTTTCTTTCTTTCTTACAGTCCCCTGAAATCCCGTGGACTAATACTAGGGCAGATGGGTTGAGCATGAGTTTTTCGCCCTCACGTTTCTTCCACACCTGCCCCATGCAAATTTTTTTAATATTTTTGCCTGAATTATTTGAGAAAAGATTCCTAATATCCGACCTTTCACTGAGCAGCTTCAGATCAAGAACCTCAAGGCCACAAATTTTGCACTCCAAAGGCTCCCCACTTGCATCTGAAATCCCCAAAATCAATTTCATGCCACCTTTTTTGGCATTACTGGCAGGAATAAACTCCATGGCGCACCCAATGTATGGGAATATCAGCCCAAAAGGAACAAGAGCAGAACCCAGTACTATTGCATCCGTTGAACTAAAACCCCACCCCAATTCCCTAATTCCCTTTTCAAGGAAATCTGACCCCAAATCTTCTTCTGTGCATCGTGGCTCGAAATCAACATCGATCCAACTAATATGGATATCTTTAGATACTAACCTCTCATTCACCAAACCAAAAAATTTAAAGAATCTATTCAAGAACGAATCCACTGACATTGATGAGTTTTCATCAACGCCCATTTCTAAGTCGATGTCTTCTGATAAAAAATTCAAACTATGGGAGAGCGGCGAGAACAAAACGACCAGATTTGAACGAACGGTTACCAATTCTGTCGTACCTTTAGGGTTCCGAAAGTGGGTCTCCCATCCATAGTCATGCTCGAGCTGAAGCAGAGATCTGGCGAGCAGGGACGCACTAGGGGAGCTGAGGCCGGTGGAGTGGCCGAGACCAGAGACGGGGGCGAGGGAATTTAGGATTTGGGAGAGGGATTTGAGGGTGCTAGGAGGGTGGTCGAAGGAGAGGAAGGTGGGGGACTTGCCGAGGAGGTGGTGGACCTTGGAGGTGGAGAGAACGGGGGAGAGGGAGGAGAAGAAGAGCTTATAGGCGAAGAGAGAGGAGGAGAGAGGGGTGAAAGAGAGGATCTTTCGGGCGGCGTAGAGGACGGGTGAGAGATACGAATTAGGGTTTTGGAGGCGAAGGAGAGGGTGGAGGTCGATGAGGAGGACGACGCGCTGGATTCGGGAGAGATCCAACGACTCCATCGCGAATCGAGACAGCAAAAACGCTTCTTGGAAGGCATTTCATAGCGCGACTGGCGGGAGCCCGTTGGGCGGATTTTGAATTTTGGCGGGAAACTCGAGTTTTCGACGGCATGGACCATGGCGAGCACGAGGGTCCGCACAGCTATTTGTTTTCGGGCGCGGTCGATGCGTCGCGGCTGCCTGCGACCGCGCGCTATCGCTACGACTTTCCATTGTTCAACCTCCGTCCTCATTAATCGTAACGTACGCAGTCCAGATGTACAAATATCTAACTTCATTAGTACTTCTCTGACTTTGTTACCAAAAAATTAGTACTTTTCTGACATGTTTCACGCGGGGAAAGACTTGATGAAGTAACATATTTAACGAGAAAAATAATTTAGAAATACTCATGGATCGCACTTAAAAAGGAATCAATACAGCTTGGTGGAGCTTCTGCCTCAAAGGATCGGTGTGGGCTCACTGCCGATAAGGATTGAGCAACAAAGGATTCGCATCAGGTCTGCATCTTTTGTGTGAATCCAAGATTCATGATCCAGGGAAGAGAATGATTGCTTGATAAGTATACAATAGCAAGAAAACTCTAAAGTCGCCTTTGCTAATTTAATTAGCTGAAGCATTCCGCATTTATTCTAGAAAAGAAAGCCTGCTGCCTGTCAGTGATCTGAAAAAGAGTGATTGACCTTGTAAGAATTATTGCCTCACGAATTATTTTCTTTTAAAAAATTATTGCTAGTGTTAACCATAATTTTAAAAAATAAAAAAAATAAAATTTAAGTTAATTTTTTTTTAAAAAAAAAAAAAAAAGCGCAATGCTACATCCAGTGTCACATTTTTGGTTTCTTAAAACAATCTCATGCACATACAAACCATATCCTCAATGTTCAAGTGTAATGGTTTGAAATGCCATTCATCCAAGTAAAAAGGCGAGGGGATTTGTCTGGTTAACAAAAGCGAAAACGAAAACAGCACTTGAGAAAATCATGATGCTCCTCTCGTGTGGATGGGTGCTTATTGTAGTTGGACCATATCTACCCAATTGGTGAATTAGTCCACCCAGGAAACCATATGCACAAGGTTGGACAAGAATGCATGTTACTTTACTGTTGGATTAGATCGTCGGCTCAACAGTGGATCTAATCTGATCAATAATTAGCCTATATAGAGCAAGAATAATAGGCAATTCCTATTTCATTATTGGATTAGATCATCGGCTCAATAGTGGACCTGATTCGATCAATAATTACTCTATATGGAGCAAGAACGATAGGCAATTCCTCTTGCACTTCCTTGTGCGAGCGAAGGTGAGGGTGAATCAGATGATTGGCATTCATTAAGGGCTATTCCACATCAGTATTAGAGTACTTTTGGCATAGGATACTCCTCGGCGACAGCTGTGGCGGTCCAATTTTAATGGGTCTAAACTAAAGCCTGTTCAAAGCTTCGTAGAATCCCTCTTAGCTGTCAGTTGCCGCAGAGAATAGCAACCCGCGCGGACGACTCCCCTATGGTCGGACAAGGAGCCGAAATCACAGATATCGCTGACCAATCCGTACGAGATTGACGCCGGGATCCCATCTGTCACCGTCCACATGCCACCACGCCGGCCTCCACCACCTCGAAGACGGATTGAAAAGCCTATAATATTTCTCATCCGTTCATCCATAGGCTTTCCAATTCTAAACTTAGAAAAGCCAGCCCATCTCTGTTCGCTTCTGGGTGTCGCTGTCCCCCTCCACCCTTGGCATTGCGCCCATCTACGCTCTTTGTACATCCGCTTGACAGATTGGCTGATGAAAAGCCATAAAAAAGCTATCCCGACGGAAAACAGATCCGAAAGGCCTGAACAAAGGCTTCAAAGATAACATAGGATGGGCCCCTTCCCCTCCTCCTCCTCCTCCCTTTCCACAGGGATCTTATACTATTGAAAGATGGCCCCCCCCCTTCCACTCTCCTCCTCTCTGCACCCCTCCGTCAGAACTACTTGCAATCATATCCTCATCGATCCCCTTTCCTCTTCCACCCTCCGTCGCCTTCCTTCCAAGAGCTCCTCGACGTCGTGGAATCGCAGAGGTTCAGATCGAGAGGAGCAGTTGGTGGGCATCGGCCTCTGCGAGCTCCTCCTCATCCATATACCTGGCTGCATCGCGTAGGCACATGAGTTGGATTGTTTGATGGAGCCAGCGCGAGCTTGGTGTATTGTCTCGCTGGTCTTCTCTTCCCTTCTTCTCTCTCTGGCGCAGAGCTCGAACACGTCGATGGAGTCGTTGAATTCTGTGATTCGAGACTATGCTTTCAAAGAGCTAGTCGGACGTCGAACAGGCGTGCTCTACGGGGTATCTCTGCCTCGTAATCTCTCGGGCATCAGAGCTTCAGTCTCGAGGCTACGAAGGGGCAGCCTCTGGATCAGGGGAGCAAATCTTAGCTCAGTCCACATCCCACCACGGGCGATGCCGGTTCCTTCTGTGAGGAGGCTGGTCATCGTCTACCATGATCTCGGCAGCAGGTCTTCCTCCTATTATAACGTGCCTGGTTACTCTCTCGTCGCTCCCGTCGTCGGCTGCTTAGCTTATGATGCTTCTAATGCGAGTTCTGGTATCACGAGGGAGCTCGAGCTCGCATTGCCTGGAGAAGGGATTTTGGTCGCCTTCCCAGAAGTCAAATTGCCGGAGGGAATGCATTCTACAATCAAATGTGCCACATTTGGACGCAATGGATCGGTGCATCTCGACGACATGGTTTCGAAGAATATCTGTTCGGCAGCGAGCACAGGCCACTTCGCAGTCGTCGTTCCTTCGGTTGCTCCAGCTTCGCCTCCGTCGGTGGAACAGAAAACAGAGAGTAGATGGAAAGTTCGGGTGATAGCATCTGCATGTGGAGTAGTTGGATTGGTGGTGGTGGGATTGGTTGGGTTAGGAATCTTTAGGTCGGTGAGGAATAAGAAAATGGAGGACATGGAAAGCCAAGCTGAAGAGGGTGAGGCTTTGGGTACTACCTGGGTTGGGATGAGTAAGATGCCTTCTGCAACAATGATGAGAACTCAACCAGTTATTGAGGATAGAAGTGCACCTTGAGAGGACTTCTCCCCCTGAGGGTTCTTGCAATTCTAGAGATGGATGAGGTAGATACTCTTGGTCTTGGCAGGGAGTAGGTGGGTCATATGTGGACAAATGAGGAGGGAGCGGTAATTTGGAAGGAAAGCCCATCTTGGAAAATATCACCCCATTTTTCTGTAGTTAAAAATCTTCTTTCTCATAGCTAGTGTTCGTTTCAAATGATTTTCGTTGAGGTGTTTCTTGTCTCTGTTTGTGATTTAGTGATTACCATTTTAATAACGCTCATCTTGTTGAACCCAAAAAATTACCGTAGATAACTTCATTTTTAAGTTAGAAGTCACCCCAATCATCCGGTGTTGTCATTCTTCAATACAATTTTTTTTCTCTTACATTCCAGTATATGCGCACATATATGTTGCGGGGTCTATGATCCTTCCAGATATCAGTCAGAGGAGGTTACTCATGTTCCTTAGACAATACAAATCGTTGGCACAACCAAATGCTAACATCTCACAAAAGAATTTTTGGGAAATAATGTTTCAGTCTTTCCCATATGAATGTATGACATAAAACATATCATGCATAACTGTTCACGCGTTGGGTAGGTGTTTATCTGCTCCAAGCATTACATACACGTTATTGTGGATTGTGAATAAGAATTTGAAGTTGTGTACTTGTGTTAGGCCTGACATTCTAGCGTCGAGTCATATCTACATGTGGCTTGTCACAAGGTTATTTGATGCTGAAACTATGTTGCAAATCTTAAGATGAAGGTCAGGATTGCAAAATGATGTTACAGTAAAATGGGATAGTACGGGGCTTGGTCTGTCATGTTGCAAATAACTACGAAGGATAAACTTTTGAACATGCCTGCTTCCTGGTCGAACCAATCAGACAATCAAAATAAAAAAGTTGCAAGCCAGTAAATCAAAAAGAGATATCAGCAAGAACTAGCTGCTTATTTAGTTTTGCGAAAGATTATAAAAACATCAAATGCAGCATTCAGAAAATGATATAAACTGTGAAGAGATCCAATCTAATGCTCAACATGCTTATATCTCGAAGGGAGATTTGTCACTTGCGGTTATGATTCTCTTTCGAATACTATTATTACTCTATTAATAAAATATTTTGATAGGAAAAATAAATTGTTCTGTTTTTACTCGCACGTTCATCGTGACTCATGAGAAGAATATTGCCAAACAGATCTACATTTTATAGCGAGATTATCAAAATATAACTTGATGGAAAAAACTGCATCCACAACTGAAAAATATCTATTAAGCATCCCACATAACTTGATTTTGCCTCAGACAGCCAGTGAGTTACTATTGGTTTTCACCCTTGATAGTTTGCCAAAAACAAAAACTATGGCTGTTCTTTCCTCAAAAGTTTACACTGTAGTCTATCTATCAGCCTAGTTCAAAGACTGACAATCCAGAGGAATCCCTTTTTTTTTCGGGGGGGGGGGCGCGGGGGAGGGGCGGGGCTATAGCTTGAGTTCAACGGAGGCACATCATGATTGCCCTTTGCCCGATGTTGTGGTTGGGAGTGTCAACAAAAACAACCAGGAACACTGCAATTTAACTTTTTGGGCAACAAAAACCTTAGGTTAGATTGGATATAAACGGAACGAGTCAAATATGGGTCAATTCAGATAAATCCAAAATTGAATCCAATCTATTTATTAATGGATTAGGTTTTGAAATCCGAACTCGTCCTATTTAATAAACAGATTATCCGATCCGATCTATTCAAATTATTTATTAAATAGATAACCAGTTTACCTAATCAGATTCGACCTAGTTAAAAAAAAAAAAGAGAAAAAAATTACTAAAAAAAGGGGAAGGACTTTATTGGCAATTGGATCCTCTGCTCTGGTGACCGCATCATCACCCTAGCCCTCGTGACCACCGCACCAGGTCCCCCAACCTCTTTGACCATCTCGACCCTACCCTCAGCAGCCTCTCTATCCCGAGCTCCCTCTCCCTCTCTTTGGCCTCCGCTTCATCACCCTTAGCAAGAGCTTCCTCTCCAGCAACCCAACCTCATCCAGACCTTCTCCGATGGGAGCCACTCCTTCGGCTAGATCTCAAGCCCTCTTCGGCCCGATATCAATGATGTTGCCTCCTCCCAATACCTCTCGAAACCCTAACCAAAAAAATAGAGAATAAGAGAAATTGAAGACTCTTGAAGATGGAGAACTCTAGAGCCTGGATTAAAATTGCGAGTCGCGAATCTCGAACTGTGGACCATATGCATCTCAATATGCATGCTAGTTTCAAATTTTAATTGGGATTCAAAGTGCAACAGGCTTTAGGGCTTTAGGCAAGTTTTATACGGATTTTTTATAGTTTATTTTAGATGGATCATGGATACCTAATCCAGCTCCACCCATATAATAAACAGTAAAGCAAGTCAAAAAATAAAAATCTAAATCCGATCTGAATAATCAAATAGGTTAAACAGATGAATTTATTACAATCCGAACCCATTTAGATCAAATCAAATCTACTTAAAATGGATCAAATATAGATCGGATTAATGAATCGGATCATATTTTGTCCGCTCTATATATATATAAATAGATACGTTGCACATTTTTCTTGCTACGGGATGGCATAAGTGGTGCCAATTTCTCCGCAAAAGAAAGAAAGAGACAAAATGGATTGGGTGGTGATGCTTAAAACGGTAGTGCTAAGACAAATTGGCATTGGCTGTAAAAATGCCAAATCTATAAGAGATTTACCGCACGTTGCGGTCTGGGTTCCGATCCTTAGCGTGTTCTTCGTATCAATCCCCAAAATTCTTTATTCGCATATTGATTCTTTGATTTTGAAAATTTATATACTTTCTTTCGAATCGCATTCACTGCACTCTCCGGATAGGGGGGTTCCCAACTTTCAGCAAGTGCTTCTTTTTGCATATTAGCCTTGAAACCTTCTTAATTTGCATACTGATACCTTGTTTTTTAAAAATTTATATATTAATTCTTTAGATTGTATATTAGTTTTCAATTTTTATTTAGGTATGGAAATAATGCAATAATTAAAAGAAGATTGTCTTGTCATGCATGTCTGATGGGTGATGAGATAATACAATAATAGACATGGAGATTTGCTCATGGCAAAACCAAAGGAAAGATAACCTTGTCTGAACATCAATACTAATACAGGATACAAAAAACATGAGCTCGTGAGTTTTTGGGGCTCAGGGCACCAATCCCAGTTTACAAGCTAAATTTTTGATTTTTTTAACAGGGAAATATTCTTTCCAATAGAGAGATTCTATCGGATGTCTCCGAAGAGATGCAAAAAAAAATATTCATGACACTGTTAACAGTAGTGTGGAACGACAAGCACCCATAGAATATACTTGTCATTGAAGCCGAAAACTCTGCTGAGTATCTCCTTTTTGCTCGGTGTTTAATTTGTAAGCTTCAGCAATTGACCCACAATTTCTTTTTCCCCAACTTGGACAAGGAATCCTAATCCACAATGTGCAAAAATAGACATCATCCTCTCACCTTGCAATTTTTTTTTGTGAGCAAAATCTCAGCCTCTCACCTCTCTGAATGTACAATTTGTGAGCACTTCATGAGAACATCAGAGCAATGCGACAGCAATACAAGATAATAAGTTCTTCACATACGAATGCACATTATTTTCCTTTTACAATCTCAAATCCGCCTTGTGATCAATTGAATGAGCTCTATATGCCTTCAAACCAGCAGACCAGATGCATCCTTACTTTTCATGCAGAACGGAACCTCATACGGCTTTGTTGCCTTTTTGTATGGCTTTGTTGCCTCTTTGTATGTGACCCGAGGAAATATTCCAAACTGAAAGGCTGGAAAAACAAAACAATAAACATCTCAAAGTGAATTAGAGGACCGGACATCAGCACCTACAGCATGTGACCAGTACTCCTTGACAAGATTCCCGAATAGAGATTCCTCAGTTTTCATCAGTTTCACGGGTTCATCATACTCCACCAACTTCCCTGAAAATAAAGGAACGGCTCATGGTAAGATGCAAAGGTCTACCTAATCATTCCCATGCCCAACGACTGTTCAAAAAACCAAAGAGGTGCTTATGGGACAAAGATATCAGCTATCTAGATTGCACAGGGACATATAACTACTCATCCTAAGTATGGTGCTGCTGAACTCACTACTAAGAGGTAAAAGAAGTGAGTGGTTAATAGGATACTGAAATTGAATTAGGCAAAACTTCACATCTTATTGTCTTGTTAACTTTCAAATGACAAAAAAATCAAGCAAACAATTCAATAAATCCCAAAGGTTCATAGAACATATATATATATATATATATATATATATATATGAAAGTTCTTAATAAGTGAATCCATTCCATGCAAGGTTCACTATCTAGGTACCAGACCCCATACCCGTACCATCCTATTACAGTACATGGTATGGTATGAGACAATGAGGCATACTAAATGTCAATACAATATGAGACATATCGATATGGCAAACCTTGGTTCTATTCAAGGATTTAAACTAGTTCTTGAAGAACTTTACCCAATTGGATATACACTTCAAATTTGGAAAATATCCTTTTCCTTTTCTTTTTTTAGACGATAGGGGAGGGAAGTCCTATAATGGAGGAGAAATGGAGGTACGTGGGCCTATCTAAGATTTTTACTCGCAAACGCAGGATTTTTACTTAGGAATCCCTACCAGATCAAAATCTTGAGGACTAACAACCACTCAAGACAAGAACTCCTACCCTTCTTAGGAGTGAACAAAAATCATATGGGGCGGGCTTCATAATATGCCACGTTTCTTTTAATACTAATCTTAAATTCTAAAAGTCAAAGACTTTTCTACTAACGGAGTTATCAGTCTCGTGATTAAAGCATTCTCTTTCTTCCTCGTTTTTAGCACATAGCGATACATACTATATAAGCATATGATACATACTAAATATATAGTCAGATGATATATATTGTAAGCTTTTTTTGATCCATACCCAACAACGATCCAATATATACCTACAGCTAAATTGATACATATTTTATCAAATTTAGTATTTGCCAGTACACAGTATATGACTAATTGATACACATCTAATAAAATTTTCATCCAATGTCCTAATACACACGTTTGGTAAAGCGATACACAGTTTTCAAAACATAGTATTCATCAGTATACAGTACACGAGCAAATGATACACACTAGATGGCTTATTGATATATACTATATGCTTTTTTAACACACATCCAGCAACAATCCAGTATACATCTCGAGGCTCTTTTTCATCTTCCAAATTTTTTTTCTTTTGTAGGATTTTTACATTTAAAATTTCACGAAAACTATATATCATTTTACTTAGAGATATGTATTGGGACGTCGTATGAATAGTTTGCTTGATGTGTATCAACGGACCATATACTATATACCAGTGAATATTAAGTTCACTAAACTATGCATCAATTTATTTGTAGGTGTGTATTGGATCGTTACTGGATGTGTATCAAAAAAGCTTACGGTATGTATCAATAAGCCATCTAATATGTATCATTTACTCATGTGCTATATATTGATGAATGCTATGTTTTGAAAATTATGTGTCATTTTATCTAGAGATGTATATTAGGATGTTGGATGAATATTTTTCTAAGTGTATATCAACTAATCATATATTATGTACTGATAAATACTAAGTTCGATAAACTATGTATCGATTTAGCCGTAGATGTGTATTGGATCATTGTTAAATATGTATCAAAAAAACTTACAGTATGTGTCACCTGACTATAAATTTAGTATGTATCATATGGTCATATAGTATATATTGCTATATACTAAAAATGAGAAAGAAATAAAATACCTTAATTACAGGACTAATAACTCCATTAGTAGAAAAGTCTTTGACTTTTAAACTTATTCTTTAAGATTGGTATTAAGAGAAACATGACACATTATGAAGGTCACCCCATATGATATTTTATAGTGCCCGCCCCATATGATTTTTGTTCGGCATTGGGGGTTTTGATCATTGAGCTAATGCTCAGGTCACAATTTGGAAGAAATCATTAAAAAAATTTTTAGTGTTGGCTTGTCAAAATTCAGACTCTAAGTGACAAGTTAACCTAAATGTATTGCCGAAATATACATAAGCGATTCACACATCCCCCTCTTTTGTGAATGCTATAGCTTTCTGAAGAAACAACATTTTTTTCCAAACTGAAAACGTCATGTTGTCTTCTCCTTACTCAAAATAATGCATAGGAAATAGTTTGAGACAAAATTTTAATGAGTAAGAAGGTCCTAGATCCAAGATGGAATAAGGCTTCTTGATTTTATTATGATAAATTTGGAATCGTTACACTTAGTGACACTTAGTTTCATTTTTCAACATGCTATTTAAGTTCACATGGGATCGATGCATGTATTTTCTTGAGCAATATAAGATAGATGTGTTCCACTCACCATCACTAATAGCAAGCACCTTTGTGGAGTCCATTACGGTCGGGATCCGATGAGCAACTGTAATGACCGTGGAATCTGCAAATTCTGTTCTGATTGTCTTCTGGATGATCGCATCTGTGGCATTGTCAATAGATGCTGTGGCTTCATCAAGCACTAGAATACAACTTCTCTTCAAAAGTGCACGTCCCAAGCAAAATAACTGCCGTTGCCCCATGCTCCAATTTGATCCGTCTTCAACAACTAGTTGTAAGGTTTTCAGAGAAAAATAAGGACAATTGTAGTAACACATAAACGAAGGTTGCCAATATAAAAGAAATAAATAATATTACATGCTAGAAATCTTTACCTAGGGAATCCAAACCCTGTTCTTTCTCTTGAACTGCTTCCCGAAGCTGACATTTGTCAAGAACCTTTGACACAACCAAAAAAATGCACCCACTCAGCAATGATTAAATATTGCAACAATTTTAAAAATAAAAACTTTGACTAATTAACCAAAACAAGGCCATTTTTCTTAACATAGGAAACAAGCATCACTCGATCATTTGGCATGGGGTATATGGATATCACTTCACCATCGCTTCCTATGGAAGGAAGCATACTACAAAATCTAATATGATTTCAATATTTTGGTGCCACTGCTATCCAATTGTATGCCAATATCTTCACAGAACTAGCCCTTCAAGTAAACTTCTATATAAGATGGTAAAGATCATGCTCATTGATAAGACCAGATGGCCAAAATGGGTGACAAAGCTAACCAAAACAGATAAAATAAGACCAGTCTGCTGTGATATATTTAAAATGAAACTCTGAAATAGAACCTCTTGGTTTTATTCAACTTTGTCGCATTGGTATATTGTCCTATTTATAATTGCACTCATCTTGTGAACTCCTGCTTTTTGAATAGTTCTTTCTCAAGCACCCCAAACACCACTCCCCAAATACATAAAGTAAATAAATAAAAGAAAATTGCAAACAAGTTTTGTTGCCCTCGCATCTGGACACCAAATTGAGACCTCATAAACATTAGAAAATAAACATTATAGTATTAGTAGCACCACATACTGAAAAAGAACTATTACCTCCCATATCTGTTTATCTGTATATTGCCCGAAAGGATCCAAATTGTATCTGACAGAACCATGGAAAAGGGTTGGGTCTTGTGGAATGATGCCAAAGCGAGACCTCAGATCGTGGAGCCCGATTGTGACAATATCTAGGCCATCTATGACAATTTTTCCTCCTGCTGGTTCCACAAGACGGAACAGTGCACCAATTAGAGTGGTCTTTCCACTTCCAGTCCGGCCAACAATCCCAATCTTGTGCCCTCCTTCAAATGTACAACTTATTCCATGAAGTACAAGGGGAGCATCTGGCCTGTATCTGATCTGCTTAACAGAAAACCATCAGCACTATAATTCCTATAGAATCAAAAAACATTATAACGTGTGCAATATCAGATAAAAATTTAAAGACAGTGTCCTCTTTAATGTTTACCTTCAAATCTTGTAGTTCTACTCTACCAACAGCTGGCCAATCAGGTGCTGGCCGGTTGCTCTCAACAACTTCCGGGGCCTCACTGGAAACATGCATGTATTGATTTAGCCTTTCTACAGAGATTACCTGATTTGCAAGAGTGCACTGATTTTGAATTGAGAGAACGAGGGACGTGTTCAATGATAGACCATAAGACAGTGCCATTCCAATAAAACCTGCATTAAAAGTGGGTACCAATCCGGTTCATGTTTTTGCCTCAAAATCACCAACTAAAATACATACCTCCCAGACCTTAGTTGATTAATGCATATGCTCACCTATATATATGTAATAATGGTGAAACAATCTACTGTTATCATGAACAATATTCATTTTATTTTTCAGATATCAAACACCAATTTTGTTGTCTTTAGGTTAAAAGTTTGATTGCCATTCTAATAACTAGGTTATTGTGTTTTTTATGCGACAGAATTCTACAGTAATGAAGCTTAAATCTCAGATTTTGAGATTAGTTATTAACAATGTAAATGTCATTTCTAGAAAGTTAGTGATTATGTATTTGTTAAAATTCTGTTTTTCTCTGAGAATCTGTGAAAATTGCTCCATTATTTCCTGCATATGACATGACATATTTTCTGTTTCATCTTAAATCTTAGGCGCAGTGGTAGACTTTCTCTTCTTTTACTGCAAAAACCTAGAGTTTAGACCAGACCCTAGCATGCTAAACGATTTACTGATTTTTTTTTTTTTTTTATAATAAGTGTTCTGCTATTCATTAAGACTGGAGAACACTGTAAATGGAGGAAACAACAAAAACACAAAAGACATGCTATGGTCCCTGCCTGTGGTGCTATTATCATGCTTTAATGGAAGCTAAGTAGGCAAGGCTGCAACTTTCTAGGGTCGGGCTTAGCAGATATACAAATTCCTCAATGAGCATCAAGATTTTCTTCAATCAGTCAAGCTCAGCTGTCCAAATAATGGCAGGTTAAAGGGTTCTCAAGGATCTCCTTTTTTTTTTTTTTTGATGATACAGAAAGCTTACACAAAGGTGGAATATGAATGCTGAAATATAACTGGGTGGTCATATGATTCAACTTGTTGTCCTTGATGAGCATGTATGTTAAGCATGCAAGGGTTAAAAGCTACATATATGATGGATAATCCTGGCAAAGATGAAGCTCCATGTCTTTGGCAAGTTCTTAGGAAAAAGAAGCAATATTATCTTGATTGTACAGATTTTTCCCCAAAGTGTACTAAATTCATAATTAATGAAGAATTTATCAGCATAAGAATGTAATGCTTGCAGATGTCAAGGAAATTCCATGACTGCTGATAGAAAACTAGTTTCTTTTAATGATAAATGCAGAACTAGTTAGGATGGAGATGGTGTAATATAACCCATTTATGGTAACTCACCAGAGCCAAAAGTTCCTGGAGGAAGCAGAGCCATGACAAGAGCTGATGAAGAAAGAATTGCAGCACTCATAGTTTCTAACCGTTGAATCAACCACTCACTTGCTGCAAAATTGTGGAAGAAGGGGCTTGCATTTTTGTCAACCAGCATCAAATTTTTAGCAAAGAAGCGATCTTCCTCCCCAAAAGCCCTGATTGTTATTGTTCCTGCTACAGACTCAGCCAGATGATTTGCTACAAGAGATTTTGTGGTGCCATTTATCCGCATCAACTCTTTCGCGGAAGCCATGTAGTAGCTCTATGAGGTGGTTCCAAATATACAATGTGATTCATCATATAAGAGGTAAACATATTTAAATAAATAGATAAAATATTGCAGTTGCAAATATCACCTGCAACCGGATGGCCAAATAGACCATTGGTATGGCAACAAATAAGACTTGCCATGTAACAACAGCTAGTACCCCGATAATGCTATATGCATTCAAGGTAGCATTGATGCTAAAGATTAAGCTAAATGGAACATCAAGGTCCACGATGCTTAAATCTGAAGAAACCTGCATAAGAAAGATCATTAGGGCTGACAAATTACTTTTACAGTAGAAAACTCTCCATTGAATAATAAGTAGCCAAATTGCATTCAGAAATTCTTACCCGACTCAGTATCCTTCCTAGAGGAGTGGAATCAAAAAATGACATTGGTGCACGAAATAGTGAACTAAGTAACTGAGAAAATAATGATCTTGATGACTGGAGACCCAGAACAACTACCAAAATAGATCTTGCTAACAAGAAGATGAATGTGCCGCACCCAATTGCCACGTACACTATAATCAATTGCAACATGCTAACTTGAGGATTATCAACATTAGCTGCCATCCATGAGTTCTGTGAAATCTGCCCAGCTACAAATATTAAATGAGAAAGAGCTGCTAGCGAGGCATATAAGTAGCCCTTGTTTTGGTTCAGATATTGTTTATAAGGTTTTAGCCCTGTATCACCCACTTCTCTCTCCTCTTTCTTAATCAATTGGTCTGCTCCTGATTGTATTTCTTTCTTCAGCTGTTTAGAGCTATTCAAACTGTTGATCTCTCTTGTAGATGTCTCACTTCTTCTATGAGAAACAATATTGCCAAGCCTTTCAGGACCGACAGTTTCTTTATTTACATTGACAAGGTCTTCAAATTCTTTGCTAGAAGCCAATAGTTCATGATAAGGAGCAGCATGCAAAACTTTCCCATCGGACATTAACTGCCAGACACAGTCATTTCAGATGGCATTCTTGAGAGAACATTTTGCTTAGGTAACAGTTCCTTCAATTACTAAGACATTTATCTTTTTTGAGAAATTACTAAGCCATGCATCTTCGAACAGGATAACAAAAGGTGAAATGGCACATTCAGTTGTAAGACCATTACCTTGAATCTTTTACGTGCTCAGTCATATATAGATTATGGGAACAAAACAACGTTAAATTAAGCAATAAGGCATGTCCCAAAACTTTTATAATTTTTAAAAAATACTAGATTGATGATGAACAAAATGCATGCTTTTTTCTTCCTTCCTTTTCTTTTACGAGCGAAGTTAGGCATTTAGTTAATGCATGCTTTCTTAAATAGTTCAAGCAATGAATGGACCTTACGAGGTGTCGAGGATTCAAAAAAATTCACATGCATGTATATAGTAGGAAATCATGGATTAAGATGGAGACCACAGAATCTAAAACAAGCACTTAAAAAATGTTGGAGATGATGTATGGACTGACCAAAACAGAATCGAACACTGGAAGGAAATCCACTTGGTGAGTCACTAGTAGAACTGTCTTTTCTGAGAGAGCTCCCATGACATATTCCTGCATAAAGTCAAAGTAGACTCATAAAGAAATCCAACAGGAAAAAAAAACAATGAGTAAACACCAAGTCATTACATTGAATAGGCTGGCAGCAGTATGGGCATCAACAGCACTGAAAGGATCATCCAGGAGATATATATCTGCATCTTGATACAGCGCACGGGCCAGTTGAATGCGCTGCTTCTGGCCACCGCTGAGATTTACCCCTCTTTCTCCTATTTCAGTAAGATCCCCAAAGGGCAACATCTCAAGGTCTTTTACTAAAGAACACTTTTCAAGTGTTTCCTGGTATCTTTGCTTATCCATAACAGATCCAAATAAAATATTGTCTTGTACAGTTCCTGTTTGAATCCATGCCATCTGAGAAACATAAGCAAGTTTCCCAGACACTTGAATCTGCAATTTTCAGGGAAAAATGTTTTAGTCATTCAATAATATATATTCTGCACTTCCCTTCAAGGAATAAAAAACTAGTCACAAACAGTGGAAGCTAAGAGACATGTATTGCAGCTAGATGGATAAGAAATGGGAGGAAAGCATGATAGTTTCCAGATAGTAAGAGAATATTTAATTGGTGTGAGGAGGGTCTGATCATGATCTATATTCTACCAGCAATTTTAAGTACTAAACCAGTTGTTCTACTCTTCAAGAATCCCACATGAGATTTTCAATTGCATTAAATTTCAAATGGCCCAGCATCAGCTGAGGAATAAAATACTTGTTTTTTATTTTATCATCAAATTAAATTTTTATCACACAAGATCAAAGTAACATGAGTAACATAAAATATAAAATAAAGACCATGTTTGTCTGTGCACCAATGGGTATATACATATGAAAAATTACATTCTATGATCAAAGCTTCCATCTAAGATAAATTTATAGTGAGTTACAAGGAAGAAACTGACAGTTATCTGAGTAAAAACAGATTCGGCAGATGGCCAAGATGAAAGAATGCTAATAGTGATTTGTGATAAAAACATACCATGCCCTCAGTCTTTGCAACCTCTCCTAGAATTGCTGCCAAAAGAGTTGATTTTCCTGAGCCAACCTCACCACAAATTGCCACCTTGTCCCCAGCTTTAACCTCTAAGTTTACGTTCCTCAATGTGGGCTTCAACGTATTCTCATCCCAAGAAAAGCTGCAGGATTTGATAATTATCGGCTGCTTGATATCTGCAGCGTACATCCTTCTAACTTCATCAGCCTGCAGCTCACGTGCATCCAGAAATTTGACAATTCGTGCAAAGGCAACCTTCGCTTGAATGACAACTCCAATTACATCAGGTATTTGCCTTACTGGATCTTGAACAAGACGCAATGTCGCTACAAAGGTAAAAACATTGCTTGCATAAAGAGGAATGTCAAGAAGATAGCATGTTAAAAAACTAGCAGCCGAAACAAGTACAGGGGATGACCAAAAGAGACAGCTATTGTATGCTCTCCGAAGCTGAAATGCCTTCAACCATTTGCATTCCACTTCCCTCAACCCTTCTATAGCTCTCTTGAAATGTGTTTCCCAAGCATAGAGCTTAAGCACTTTCATATTCACCAGAGCTTCTGACAAAGCCTTTAACCTCGCATCCTGAGCTTCCATAAGCCTTGTCTGAAATTTATGCTGCAGCTTGGCCAGTGGAGCATTGCAGATCACAGTGACTACAATTACAACCAAAGCCGAGATTGTTGCAAGACCAACAGCATGATAAAGAATTCCTAGGGAAATGCAAAGTTGGAGGCTTGTTGTCCAAGTTTGATGAAACCAAAACGGGAACTCCCCTATCCTATAGGCATCTACTGTTACATAGTTCATGATCTCCCCAGAAGAGTGGATCAGTTTTGCCGAATTTGACAACTTCAGTTGCTTCCGATAAATTGCTGCTGATAGCAAAGACCTCACTTGTAATCCTAACCTTCTGGTGCGGAAGTACCACTGCCTTTGTGATAAGGATTCTAGGCATTTTGCAAGAAATAATCCCAGGGCCAACACATATCCTTCATATTTGAAAGCCGCTTCCCCTGATGATACTTTGATGAAGGCATTTAGAAGCACCGGACCAGAAGACAAGGTGAGAACTTTTAGCAATGCAAAAAAACCAGAGACAAAGATTTCTTTTTGATGACAAGAAACTATAGCCCAAAATATGGATGGAGAAGCAGTTTGTTTGCCCTGTTTTTGTCTGTTCAATTGCTCCAAAAACAGAGAGTGACAGCTCCCCGCTTGATCAACCTCACCAAGCTGAGGTATATCATTCTCGTCTAGTGGATTCTCGTAACCACTCTTCATCAAGGGATTCAGCCACCAGAAGGTCATTCTACTGAGAAATCCAGCACTTGCAAAAGGAGTCAACTTCTCATCTGACTCGATTGCATTATCGTCGGACGCTCCATTCAAAGGCATATATTGAGAGCCATCTACAGTCTCGCAATCCTCAACATCTCTGGATCCCTTAAAGGCAAAAATCAGCAAAAGAATAGCTCCTGGTAAAGATAGAACATCCAAAAAGACCTTCACAGACAATTTATTTGCTAGCCGGATATCCAGAACAGAAGAAATACAAATAAATCCAGCAAACATTGTCATACTTCCCGACCAAATCTTAAGGAAGGCCTCCCCAAGCAGTACGGTTCCGCTGCTCGCCACCAAACCGGCAACCACCATAACAAAGCCCTGTGATAACACCATTAACCACGAATGCAGAGGGTAAAAGCCCATTCCCATCCTCAAATTCTCTTCCAGCATCCACAACCCGAGGCCTAGATAAACCAATCCCAAGCAACCATCAAGCAAAGCAGATGATACTTGAAGAGGCGAGGAGAGCTTAAAGAGCGGTCGAACCCGATCAGCTCTCCTTGAAGCTTTGCAAACAAAATGGAGCAAGAAGGACACAAATATGAGCACGTTGACAGCGATAACCAGTATGTGATTCATGCAAGTAGAAGAGTAGAATACTCCGCTGAACCCACAGGCATCTCCAGCTTGATTGGAACAAACATACTTTCCACAGAAAGCCACCCACGTACCTAAAATATCCGAAGAAAAGGGAAAAAAGGCAACAATTTAATTCGATGACTAAAGCATAAGGGGTAAAACAAAGGTCAGGGCTTTACCTGTGACTGTGAGAGCATCCATTTTATGCAATAGCTGTCTCTCACTCTTGTCGATTCCTAAAACCAATCATGTCTCCATCCTTCTAAAAAAAAAAGGTAAATTAAAAAAAACTTCTTTTATGATTTGAAATTCTTAACACAACATCTAAAAAAAGAATTTGAAAACATCATAAACTCCCGGTAACTAGCAGTGAACCAATGATCTTAAAAAAAATAATGATCAAAAAGAGAGTAAAATCATTGTTTTCAAAAAATAAGAAATAAATTTAAAACAAACAGCGAGATACCTTGAGATTGTTTTCCAAGAAGGTTGGTGAAACCACTTTCTTGATGATAGAAAGCTTGGTTACTTACTTGAAGTAAACTTGTCAGTCAAAATTTCGTAAGACATCGCACAACTGACATCTATGAGAGGATCAAAAAAACAACCGAAAAAACCCGAAAAACCAGCACATAAGAACTCCAACAAATTCCTTAATATCATTATTATTATTATTATCATTATTATTTTGCTGATGAGCAATTCGTTAATAAAATATCAAACTCAATCACATGGAACAACTGTTACCCAAAAAAAAACACACGAAATGCGCACTTTCTCTACAGAAATCGAATAAACGAAGTATCAAGAAGAGATTCTTCGCATCATGAAAACAAAGACAAGAAAGAAAAATCAAGAATTCTAGATTCTTGATTCTTGGTCGCAAAATTCTCCATAAACATTATCAATCGAAAAAACAAACGAAAGAAAGAAGGACACGAGAAGAAGAACCGCACAACGAGATCATACTCACCAAATAAACAGCGAGGATTCTGGTCAATAATCTTGAAAGAAAATGACAGAGAAGAGACGGATAGAATATAAGGACGGACAGAGTAGCCGATAAAGGAAAAAAGAAAGGGAAAAATAAGGAGGGAAGTAATGGCGGAAGCTCAGGTCTTGGGGGAATATCCGCCTACCTTAGGCGGAACTTAGAGAGTACCAGACGGCATTTATACATAGCTATATATATGTATATATATAGACTGCGTCGCCCGCATTCCGTCATCGCTCACGTCCTCCTTCGAGCCAAAGAAAACGACCGCCGGGTCGTGCCCGCCCGTCAGTCCGTTTTATTTTATAGCCACGATGGCTGGGCACGGTCGGCACTCGGCAGTGACTGTAATCCCCTGTCCCCATTTGCCAATTAGATTTGACGATTGAGGTACGAGAATATTTGGGGTTGAAAAAAACCCATGTTAATTTTTTGCAAAATTTCCGACCCATATTTTTTTCCCCGAGATTTTTGGGGTTGGGTTTTGGGTCCGAGTTTCAAAAAAGTTTTTTTTTTTTTGAAGATAAAGAGGCTTAAAAATTTTAAAAAATATATGGATACGGTCGCAACAGCCAGTATTTTTTTTTTTTTTGTTTTCCAATTTTCTCCCCAAAATCCAAAAATCATCCGAGGCAGGAATTTGATTTTGTCAAAATAGGCTTGAATATTAAAAAAAAAAAAAGGTTTAGACCTATGATCTCAAGAGCCAGCACAGTGAAAGTGATATTTTACCTCCTTTCTCAATGTTATCTACTCAAATTATTATTTTTTTTATTTACATTAAAATAAAATATTCATGACTCTATCATCTGACTAGTTCAGTTTGTTTCATTTAATCTTTTTTTTTCACGACCACATGTCTCTATGGCTAAAAAATAAAAAAAAAATTCAAAAAATTATCATATAATGAATAAGAAAATTATTAAGCAACCATTAATTTCTTTAGGTAATGGAAGTTATAATAAGATGACAATTTTATCCAAATTAAGATAAATTAATATTTAAATTAAAAATTTGTTATTATGATGAATAAGAAAATTACCTTACAATTAAAGTTACAGCGAAGCGGCAACTTTATTCAAATTAAAATAAATTAATATTTAAATTAAGAAAGTGTGCTATCATAATGAATAAGAAAATCATCAAGCAATCGTTAGTTGCATTATAACAATATGCCAGTCCAAGAAAAAAAAAGAGAGAAATTGGTAGAAAAATCTGAATTAATATATTTTTTTATTTTCTTAATGCTTCTAATAATTGATATTCTCAACATATAACATATATAACATTAAAAATATCTCAATAAAAAAATTTTAAATTATATTATTATATGTTAAATTTTGAAATAGCCATCAGACATCGGCATTGTTGAAAACCCAATGCCATATATTTTCTATATAAAAGAAAATACTGTGTAACGATTATCGGAGCTTTTTATCAGCTTCAAAGATTTTATTGAATGATACTTTTTCGCCAATTCTTTAATTATTTTATAAGATTGATCATATTAAATATTTTTAAAAAAAAAGATCATGGTAATAAATATAAATATTAACTTAAAAATAAATAAATAAATAAATAAATAAAATCTAGATGGTGTTATCTCTATGCATATAGGCAATTTCGGTTAATGCATAAATATATGATGCTAAATACATAAGTACACTTAACAAACCTCATCCATTAGGGATTTTATAATCGTTGTAGGATACATTTCTGCTTAAATATTACAATATTCTTTATAAAGCATGCTAAATCTACTGGTTCATATGTAGATAAGGCATGCTCTAGCTATAATTTTTTTTTTTTCATTAGCTGATTATAGTAATTATTTTTTGTGATTTTTTTTATAATTCATTGACCTATATCTCTCCATTTCCATTTTTTTTTTTACCCTCTAATAAGGCATCACCATCATGCTCCATCATATCAATGGTCTAAACTAAAGGTAGGCTATAATGTACCAGAAACATTCCGATAGTGCAATAACCATTTTCCTTATAGGCAATTTCGGCCAATGCATGAATATATGTGCTAAATACATGAGTACGCTTAACAAACCTCATCCATTAGGGACTTTATAATCGTTGTAGGATGTATTTCTGATCAAATATTATAATATTCTTTATAAAGTATGCTAAATCTATTGATTCATATGTAGATAGAACACGCTCTGGTTATAAAATTTTTTTCCTTTTTCACTAGTTGATTATAGTAATTATTTTTTGTGGTTTCTTTTATAATTCATTGAGCTATATCTCTCTATTTCCATTTTTTTTTTTTATCTTCTAATAAGGTATCACCATCATGCTCCATCAGATCAATGGCCTAAACTAAAAGCAGGCTATAAGTACAAGGAACATTCCGATGGTGCAATAACCATTTTACTTATTCTACCAAAAAATATAACTTAATGTTGTAATAATGTTAATTGGTGAGCTCGGGTCAACCAATCTTAGTTTAGCTAGTTGGTTACTCCTCTCTCTCTCAGAAAAAACAGTTAAAGGCTCAAACTCTTGTGATAATGTCCTAATTTCACAATTACAAGCAAGATAAGTACCAAATATTGGTTGGGGTGCTACAACATCGTGCCCCTATGGTGAGAGAAAAAGGATCACTAGGTATTCTTCCTCGTTTCCACCTCCAATTATATTAAATGCTTAATTTCGCTCGGTTTGTTTAGAAGCTTCGTTTCTAATCTAGATGGGGTGGGACGTGTATTATGCCCCCAAGTGCAATACACAAGATGCCAAAAAATGAAAAAAATTAACGTTATAGCAGGACGGGGCACTTGAGTAGCGCGTGGAATGAACAAATAGGGGCTTCACGCAAGGAAACAAAAAGTGGAAAATGAGGTTCGGCACAAGAAATAAATAGGAAAATAACATAGAGGCAAATCAGAAGAACGGATATTAATAAATTGGTCGCTGTCGTCACAGAACAAATAATAACTTGTTTGGCTGCAAGTCTGAGCTGATAGTATCTATAAGCATAGACCTAGGTACATATAATATTTACACCAAGCAATCGTTTCTGTATTATTTAGATAAGTATGGATTCTCGGTAGTGCATTGTAGCATACGATGCATCACACTGCCATCCACAATGGAGGGCTAGCAAACGACATATGAATGGATATGGATCATGTATACATGCGATATATGATATTTGTCTGATGCATTGTACATTGAAATACATCGTGTACACTGCAAAGCCTCAATTTCTATTTAAATTGAGTTCGATGTATGGGGCTCCACTTTCTATCAATCAAACCAGTTATTTTTTTGTTGAATATATTGTGATTGATGCATTTGCAGCACATACATGTCACGTTCTTCACCAAAATTAAATACAGCATTTAACAACACTCTTGTGCTAACAATCCTACGTTACACATGGAAGATGGAACTAACCAATGCTACCACTTCCTCTCTGCCTATCATAAAAGAGTAGCGTGTTTACTGAAAAATAATATAATAATATAATCAAACTAAAATGTACTTTTGGGCCGTTGTAATTTCTTAGTATCCAAAGGCTGTTGCTATTTTAGATTTTGGGGCCGCATTAATAGAATGGGAGTATGGGCAGAGCAAAACGACCAGAGAAACTCGGTCTATTCCTTCTGTCCTTTGTCTTTTTATAATTTCATGTTTATTTTTGATTTATACTTCAGAAGAATAAACGCAGTTGTATTGTAGCATTGATTGCGCTTCTGTAAAATTCGGCGGCCACGGCTCGAAGCCATCTTTGTATTTTTACAACCTAGCGCCCGGGATGGCACCTTGAATGGATTTTGGCTGAAGGGTATGGAGTCCGGGTTAAAGTGGACCCTGTCATAAATTTCTCGGTACCTCTCATAAATTGCTTTAGTGCATGTCATAAATTGGTAGATTACCTTTTTTTTTTTTTATTGGAGGATAATTATTATTATTATTTTTTGGGTAATACCATACAAGGGTTCCAGGGAACAAACAAAGATAAAAAGAGAGTCCAAAATACAGCCAAGTCCAACCCCATCAGGGATTGCAGCCCTTTAGATCAACATCAGGAAAAAGTAAACCAAGATCCTGGCAAAGCACAAGCTGGAGGATAATTATTTAAGTGGACATACCTAGATAGAAACGGAAGTAGATAAAATCTTTGGATTTGGAGCAGCGGTATCTGCTACAAGATATATTGATGAGAGTTTGATGGCACTACCATCAGCAATAAAGGTTTATGAGTCTAATAAGAAATTAAAATATAAGGGAATTCCATACTTGTAGCTAATTATAGCGGGAGAGATCCTGGATTATATTTACTGGGACTAAAACCAAGCTTCAACCTGTTGGGTGGATGTCTGGCCAGGACACCACCTCCCAAGACCCTTTCAGTACCACACGATGCAGCAGGAAGAAAGAAGAAACAAAACAGAAGAAAAACAATCAAAATACGTGGATCAGCCACAAAAGGGCTCGCCTCCACGGGGCATGCAAACTTCACTATGAAAAGAAAATTTTACAAGAGGAGACCTCACCCTCAACCCTTGTACACCCAATTCTCTCTCACATGAAGTTCTCCTCACAAAAGCTCTCTCTCTCTTGGAGACCCCCCTGAACCCCTGAAGAGCCTGGCGACCGCTGTCCAGGAGCCTCCTGCTCCTTCTCTCACAGCGCCCTCGCCCCTCTCTCTCTCCTCTGGTTCGTACGGCGGCGAGAAAACCCGATCACACACCTTCTGTTCGTTCTCAGGCCTTTTAAAGGCTTAAACATATGTTAGAGGGTGATTAGGAATCCTTAATCAAGCCAAATCACGTCCCAAGCCGTCCGATCAACACCGGGAGCTCTCTGGACCCTTAGATCGCGCTTCGGTCCACGGAATAGAGCCGTGGACCGCGAGAATCGAGTGGGAAACGTCCACGCGGTCCACAGGCCGCGCCGTGGACCACCCGGTCCACGGTGGACCGGGGATGGGCCAGCAGGCTGCTGGGTCGCGCGTCCCGCACGGGCCTGGGCCTGGGTCGCGCGTCCCGCGCGGGCCTGGGCCTGGGACGCGCGTCCCGCGCGGGCCTGGGTCCCGCGTCCCGCCCGGGCCTGGGTCCCGCGTCCCATGCGGGCCAGCGGGCCTGGGACGCGCGTCCCGCGCACCGCCGCCTGCGGCCGCGCCGCTGCCGCCCGCCGCCGGTCGCCGGCGGTCCTCCGCCGCCTCGGTTTTCGTGCTATCTTCGAAAGCTCGTATCTTCTCCATCCGAGCTCCGATTCAGGTGATCTTGGTCTCGTTGGACTCCGTTTTTCGCCGCGAACCTCACTGTGGGCTCAATGTGGGCTGAATCTCGAGGCGTCAAATCCTAACAATCTCCACCTCGACTCGATATTCGGCCTCCTCCAAACTTCGAGAGCATCTGGATCTCCTCGCCCCCATGCCCTGGGGCAATCGCCTGCTGATCATGGATGGGCAAACATGGGAGTCGAGCCAGGCTGCTCGATCCCATCTCCGTCGTATGCTGTGCTCCTCCTGACCTGAGACCTGCTCGGGGCATCATCCTGCGGCAATAGGAATCTTACCTTGCGACGTCACCTCTCGTCCTCCCGAGTCTCCTGTCTCATGCCCGATCCGCCTCCTGGAGCTCCACCTCGCTCTGGGCTCCACCTGGCTCCCGATGCTCCACCTCGCACTGGGCTCCCTGCCAGGTAATAATGTCCTCTGCTCCCCTTCTTCCCCTCCAGCACAATCCTATCGCCGCGTAGCACCCTCAGGATTCCTCCACCAGCTACCGTCCTGTAGCCTCTCGAATCCAATCTGCTAAGTGAGATAAGATTCCGCCTGAAATCGGGTATGTATCGGACCTCCCCCAATCTCCTCACTGCACCGTCATGTGTCCTCCAGCTGACCGTCCCAATGCCTCTGATCGCACAGCTCGATCCATTCGGCAGATATACAGTGCTCTCACTGTTCTCCAGGGAGTCAAACTGCTCCTCTCTGCAACACACATGATAGGGGCATGCAGAATCTAATATCCACTGCTGGGAAGAAGTAGATACCTCGTCAGATATCTCCAGGACATCTCCATCTGAATCACTGCCGGCCGTCGCTACAGCAGCCACCGTCCGATTTTTTAGTTGAGGGCAATCTCTGGCTAGATGCCCCAACTCTTCACACCGGTAACACCTGGTTTTGCTCAAGTCCCTCCTGGACTTAGACCGCCCTCGATGCGATCTCCTGTCGCTCCGTCTACCGCCTCCTGCACCTCCAGAAGCCACCAAAGCTGAGCTATCAACACCTGAGCTCGAAGCTGGGTTCTCCCTCCTGAGAACCTCGTTCTGGAGTATCGCCGCGGTAACCTCGTCCATCTTGATAGTGCTCTTCCCCACTAGAAGAGCAGTCACCAAGGACTCGTACGAAGGGGGAAGCGACGCCAGCAAAACCAGCGCCCTGGTCTTCTCCTCAACGTTCTCGCCAACGCTGAGAAGGTCGGTGAGGATCTTCTGGAAGTGGCTCAAATGCTCCTGCACGCTCTGTCCCTCAGTCATCCGCAGTTGGTAAAACTGCCTCCAGAGGAAAAGAGTATTGGTGAGAGACTTCGCCATGTACAACTCCTCGAGCTTCGACCACAGCACCGTCGGGGAAGTCTCGCTCAGCACATGGATCACCACCTCATCCGCCAGGTACATACGGATGGTACTCACCGCCTGCATCTGTAGCCGTTTCCAATCCCGCACCTCCATGGTGGTCGGTTTCTCATCGCACAAGAGAGCTTCGATCAACCCCTGTTGGATGAGCACGTCCTTCACCCTTGCCTGCCACAAGGAGAAATTGCTCTTACCATCAAACTTGTTGATCTCCATCCTGATTGTTCCTGTTTTCTCCATCTTCAGTCTTGCTCACCACCACTGCAATCTGCGTCCTTGTACCGTCTTGCTCTGATACCACTTGTTGGGTGGATGTCTGGCCAGGACACCACCTCCCAAGACCCTTTCAGTACCACACGATGCAGCAGGAAGAAAGAAGAAACAAAACAGAAGAAAAACAATCAAAATACGTGGATCAGCCACAAAAGGGCTCGCCTCCACGGGGCATGCAAACTTCACTATGAAAAGAAAATTTTACAAGAGGAGACCTCACCCTCAACCCTTGTACACCCAATTCTCTCTCACATGAAGTTCTCCTCACAAAAGCTCTCTCTCTCTTGGAGACCCCCCTGAACCCCTGAAGAGCCTGGCGACCGCTGTCCAGGAGCCTCCTGCTCCTTCTCTCACAGCGCCCTCGCCCCTCTCTCTCTCTCCTCTGGTTCGTACGGCGGCGAGAAAACCCGATCACACACCTTCTGTTCGTTCTCAGGCCTTTTAAAGGCTTAAACATATGTTAGAGGGTGATTAGGAATCCTTAATCAAGCCAAATCACGTCCCAAGCCGTCCGATCAACACCGGGAGCTCTCTGGACCCTTAGATCGCGCTTCGGTCCACGGAATAGAGCCGTGGACCGCGAGAATCGAGTGGGAAACGTCCACGCGGTCCACAGGCCGCGCCGTGGACCACCCGGTCCACGGTGGACCGGGGATGGGCCAGCAGGCTGCTGGGTCGCGCGTCCCGCACGGGCCTGGGCCTGGGTCGCGCGTCCCGCGCGGGCCTGGGCCTGGGACGCGCGTCCCGCGCGGGCCTGGGTCCCGCGTCCCGCCCGGGCCTGGGTCCCGCGTCCCATGCGGGCCAGCGGGCCTGGGACGCGCGTCCCGCGCGCCGCCGCCTGCGGCCGCGCCGCTGCCGCCCGCCGCCGGTCGCCGGCGGTCCTCCGCCGCCTCGGTTTTCGTGCTATCTTCGAAAGCTCGTATCTTCTCCATCCGAGCTCCGATTCAGGTGATCTTGGTCTCGTTGGACTCCGTTTTTCGCCGCGAACCTCACTGTGGGCTCAATGTGGGCTGAATCTCGAGGCGTCAAATCCTAACACAACCCACGGCGTCCCATTCGTATGTGGAAGGATATGACTGACTGACGTAACACTTGGATGTCAAATATCAGTTTTACTTGAATAACAAGCATAAGATTCTTTGGTGTTTTTTGAGCTAAGATAGCTTGGCCTTCGGTCTTGTTAATGATATTGGCACGGGGTACGCGTGACTTTAGACACAGCAAGCATTGGGTCAATCCCACTGTCTTTCATTAAGTGATGAGAGCAATGTTATGGCTTTTCTATTCCTACATTCATCTGAAATTAGAAGATGTCACACTCCATTGCTTCATATGATGAGACCTTTTATATTAGAGAAAAAAGAGCAAGAAAAAACATATCTTATGATCCTTTCTCTCCGCATTATTAACTGTACACTATTTTTTGATAGCTATTAACTTCAGAATAATAAAACCACTATCATCTTAAATTATATATCCTAATAAATTTAATTATTTATCTAAAAAAATATATAAGAGAATATACATCTCAAATTCAACAATGCATTTATTAGACTGGATTATTCTCTTATTCAATGGACATGTGCATCCCCGTGGCTCCATAAAAAATGGAACCTATGAGATCCCAAGACTTGCATAGCTATACTATTGGCTGAAAATCTCGCAATTTGGTGATTGGGTCTTCTAAAAAAAAAGTGAAAGGAAAGATTTTTTGTCTGGCCTTGTATCTTGTGACTATCGAGAGCTTACATATATGAACAACAAGATAACGTAGGGATGGAACCACAAACCCAAATAAATATGGAGAGATGGCCGTCTGAGCCTTATGGTGCATCGACATCATTTCACCGAGCAACCATCTCTGACAACATGAATGTTTCATGATCAAAACGGCATAAGAAGTGGCGGATTTTGGTGTCACCGCCATGCTGGTTCCACCTCCACCGAAGAATAGTGACTTTTGTTTTATCTTTATTTTATTTATTTTATTTTTTATTTTATAAAGAGGTCCATTCCATCCTATACAGAAACCATATGTTGCACTACATGGACCATCTGATCATGCTCACTATCAATCAGTGCTGCACATTTTTATATACTCTATTCATCAAGCACTTTCTCGTGCACCACTACAAAAAAAAAAAAAAAAAAAAAGAATAGCAGTGATGATCGACATATACAGCCATACAGTGCATTGCATCTAGGATACCTTATAAATATGTTCTGAGTCGAAGTAGGGGCGGATATCTTGTATAATGAAAGTCCCTTCTCTTACCCAAAGTGGTAGAAGGTTGTATCACTGCACAAATAGCTGCTGGCAAAGTAACAAACTTTGTGATTAAAAAAAAAAAAAAAAAAAACACGTCTATTTGGCAAAATCCCAAATGACTCATTCTCTGTCACAAGTTTGTCCTCACATATAACAGTGACTTCTTCGAAACTTCTGTACATAAAGAGCTTAGATCTCAAGCCCAATCTTTAATGCGCGTTTGGGAGAGTGAGGCAGAAATCTTCCGTACGCGTGTTCGTGTTACGAGTCGACCTGTGCCGACTCGGATCGGGCTGGGGTTGAGGGTGTTGGGTTTTGGTTATCCGGGTTCTCGCTCGCGTACACCTTACCTATTTTATCTTTTGCTGCCGTTGATAACCAAAGAAATCCTTCTTTGAATTAATAAAATAAAGGGAAGTGACTCGCTTCCTCCTTATTCCCTCTCACCCAAAAAAAAAAAAAAGAAAGAGAGAAAGAAATTGCCTTCGTGGACTTAATACTAAATGCGGAAAAAAAAAATCAGCAAGGAATCAGGAGCATGCATGTAACATGAAAGCGAAGAAATCTTATACAGGTGATTTTCTTATATATGTTTCCCAGTTCCCTCCTAAAATTTTGCGTTGTTTGTAGCCTATTCATTAATGTATTTGGTTAAATCTAGTTGTGTCCGGCAAGCAGCAGCGGAGGACCACAGATTTATCATATCTACGTGCAATATGAAATGGCCATGGATGTGGGTGTCCTACCGCCAGCTCCACCGTCTGGGGGCGAAGCAGACAAATAATAGATCATGAACCCTTGGGTTGCATTGTTGGCATTGCTAGATTTTGCCTCCTCTCTATATAGTACGAAAACTTAATCCTACATCATATGCATCAAGCGGTCATCTATCATATCAATCATCTCCTCATTTATCGTGTACTTATCTTAATGACTCGTTCATTAAAAAAAGAAAAAAAATGATCGACATGATATATGGCTATACTGATGCATACAGTGCATGAGATATTATGTATGATTTTTATCAATATATCAGCCATGTGGCACCATGCATGAACCAGCGGAGCGTGTATGTTACGTACGTATATCTTCCACGAGATAGCGCCTTTTGAAGTGTGCAACCAGCACGCTATTAATATTTTATTCATCATTTCTCAGCATGCCAAGAACGGTTCGCCAACCCTTCCCATATTTCATATATTTAGAAAGAAGGACGTCTCCATTTAGGCAGCTACCGCACCCGGACTTCATGGATGTCCTCCAATCCATGTTATATTTATGATATTTTTAAATATTATTTTTTTAACAATTATTTTTTAATTTATTCTTTTAATTTATTTTTTAAAATATTATAATTTAGATAAGATGGTACATGACGAAACTGTATATTAAAGATATAATTTTTATTTGAAACCGTACGTTGAAAATGCGGTTTCAAATAAGATAGATAAAAATTTTAAAATTTAAATATAATTATTAATTTAAAATAAAAGTCATATGTTGGAGATGCGGATTCAGTTTTCAAAATGAAATCATATTTTTAAAATATAATTTTTTTTCACTTTGAAATGTTATTATTATTTTTTATTTTCTACTTCATATCGGACCGAAGGCTTTACTAGGATTGGGGGGGGGAGGGGAGGGGAGGCCGTCGATCGACTGGGGAAGTGGTCGAGCGGTGGGGGCAGTGACCTGTGGCGTCGGAGGGGGTGTGGGGTGCGGGCACAACGGCCGGGGGCTTCTTCTTTTTTTTTTTCCTCATTTCTCCCTTCCTTTCCTCCCACCCCCCGATCGACCTTCCTCTGCTGGCAGCCGACCAGCACTCACCCCCCTCTGGCGCGCCACTCGCCCCGCCTCGCCACCATCCTCTACGCCATCCACCATAGGCCCTATGCCCGTTCCGCCCCTCTGTCATGGCCGTCCGTGCCGCATATGCTGCGGCCCCGCCCCGCCCCATCCGCCCCCGGCTCGGTATGACCACCACCTCCCTCCCTTCATCCCAAGCTCTGGCATTCGTCCGCACGAACACGAACCTGGATAGTTTGTGATCTTGAATAAACTGAGCTACGACGAGTCCGGTCGCCTTCCTCAAAGGAGCAGCCTCCACCCACTTTAAATGCCGCCCCCACCCTCCGGAACCCCCTCTGCCCCTTTTTTTTTCTTCTTGTTTCTCCCTTCCCTTCCTCCCACCCCTTCGACCGACCTTCCTCTGCCAGTGGCCGACCCCCACCCATCCCCCTCTGGAGCGCCACCCGCGGTCCCAATCCCATTGCCGTCCTCTGCGCCGTCTACTGTGGGCCCTATGCCTGTTCCACCCCTCTATCGTGGTCGTCCGTGCTGCACACGCCGCGGCTCCGCCTTGCCATCGTCCACCACCGACTCCAAGCAACCACCACCTCCCTCCCCTCTCCCTGGCCCACGAGCCTCGGCATCCATCCATACGAACACAAAAGTTGCCTCCCACCCCCTGAAACCCCCTCCGCTCTCCCCTGACCGTAGTGCCTGCACCCCACGCGCCCCCTGACGCTGCACGCCACTGCCCTCGTTGCTCGGCCATTGCCCCAGACTGGAGGCCCCCCTCCCCTCTCTCTCCGATCCCCGTGAAGCCCCCGATCTGTTGTGAAGTCAGAAATAAAAAAAAATAGTAGCATTCCAAAACGAAAAAAAAAGAAAATCGATTTCACCTCCAATGCTAAAACTTTAAAATTTAAATTTTTATCCATCTTAGTTGAACCTTATGTTCAACATGCGATTTTAAATAGAAACTGCACTTTCAATATGCGATTTTACTATATTCGTGTTATCTCATCCAAATTATTATATTTAAAAAAAAAATTAAAAAAATAGTTTAAAAAGTAAATATTAAAAAATAATATTTAAAAAAATAATTATATATTTATTTAAGATGGATGGCCTAAATATATTTATTTAAGAAGACTCATAATTTTTTAATTTTTTTGGATTATCAGGTCTTTTCTTGGAAAATTAATCAAAAAAAAGTCAACGAACCTCTGGATCGATCTTTTTCGCTTCTTTTGTTCTCCTCGATCCAACATTTTCACATCAAACTGCTCATATCTTTTCCATCCCCTTAAAATAAAATAAAAATATGGATGGTATCTCAGCATCCCATTTTCCATATATATATATATATATAATCTGATATAATTGAAATCTTTTTTGCCCAATATGACACCGTCCATCTCCGCCGTGCATCGTGAGTGCAAGGGGTTAGAAAATTGCTTTACCTTTTATTGGTAAAGTGAGATCTGTCGCATCAAATGTATAACGTTTGGCATTAGCAAAACAAACACATCAGGAGGATGTTCTACAATAGATGATTAAAATTTTTTTTTTCAAAATTTTTCAAACCCTTTGATCTTCCTCATCTAATTTTCAAATTAAAAATTTTTCAAACCCTTCAATTTTTTTATTCTGACTATTGTAACATCTATAACAATCCGAAGAGAAAAGATTGGATGGATTCCTGATAATTTAAATGAAGACTATCTCCATTACTTCTAATTTTTTGCTGGGCTCAATTTTTTAAACCTTCTGATTTATGTTTACTGTGCCATGAGGTACAAAAGTAAGAGAGCTTCTTAAATTTTAATTCATTTTGTTGACTTTAAGAAATTTCAGAGCATGCTCTAATGTGCACAGATATTGTGTCATCCACAGTATATGTAATCTCATTTTTAATCATGTACAAGTATTCCTCTTGTATGATATTTTAGATTAGAATAATTATATCACTATATAAAATTTATATTTTTTTTATTTTTCTTCTTTTGTGTGGACTTCTAGAATCTTGATTCTTCTAAAAAATCGTTTATTTTCCTATGCTATCCAATACAATTAATTATTAGAAATTACAGTTGAAAAATTGGAGGAAAAAAAGAAAAGAGGCCTTTCTTAGTTGTCATCTAGAATTAGTATTCACTGATAGTAGGTTTCAAATAAATTAAATCCATGATCCGATCCGATTCGAACCAGATCCGAACTAGATCCACATTTCATAGATTGAGGTCGGGTTATATATGGATCCGATCCGAATGATCAATAGGTCAAAAAATTTGGTTATAGATCTGATCCGACTCGATCTAATTTTTTATCAGAATGGCATGGATCCAATATTAAGATTCGATCAAAAAATTAGGTCGGGTCAGGATCACTCAGGATCCGATCCGACTCATTTGTAGGCCTACATATCACTTGTAAAAACTACACTTTCAATAAAACAACACTGGGGGAGAGCACCTCCCTCATTTCTTCCTAAGTAAAAAAGGTAGTAACATACCAAACACCCCTTTAAATATGATGTAGTATTTTAAAATCGTTTGCATACAAAAAAAATCATATAATTTGGAGACCCCTAGCTTTTATATCAAATAGTCAAAAATTGGATAGTGTAAATAAAATTGACTTAGATATATTTTTTGATCACTTGATGCATGGATTAAAGATTTTTAAATGATATGATTTTTGATGTGCAAATAATTTTGAGATAATAGATCACATCCAATGATTTGAATTATCGATATAAAATTTTTATTATCTAATCTTGATCTTATCGGATCTAAATCTAAATTCGATCGATCTTATGTTTATCCAACTCTACTTCATATATGTACATGCGTGTGTATCCAATCTTTTATTTCCTTCTATATATTATTCAATTATTTAATATTTAAAACATCCAAGTAACCCAGACATAACGGTTGCCACGTTCCAACTATTTAAGCAGCACCTAAAGTTTCGTGCACAACCCGTGCCTCCCTCCAACCCCCCCTCTTGCGATCATGCCACCCATCGTTGCTCCGTGCTCTTGATCACTCTTTCTCTTATGGTAGGGTCGCCTCCTATGCCGTCTTCGTAGCCTTCGCCATCGTCCTTCCCACCGCCACCTCCCTTTCCGTCCATCCCTTGCCCTCTGTCACTGCAATCCTCTTATATCAGCTGCTTCAGCTCTGGGAGTCGGCCTCGCTGCCATCTCTTTCCTGACCCTCGCCGCCTTCTTCCACTAGCACGACCTCCGATGGGATGGGTGAGGGCAATGGCGCGGGTGGGTGAGGGCAGCGATGGAGGCAGCTGCGGGGGGGCGTGGGGTGTGGGTTCATCGGAGAGCCAGGAGGTGGTGCGGGAGGCACGACGGTTGAGGGGCGGTGCTGGACGATCGGGGGTGGGGGGAGGGGGGTCGGGGTGTGGCGTGCGGGGGAAGGAGAAGGAAGAAAAATAAATAAATAAATAAATAAATAAATAAATAATAAGTATTAAAAAATAATATATATTTTTTTCATATAATAATTTTTATTATTAAAAAAAATTAAATAAATAGTTTAAAATGCTAAACTAATAATTTGATTTAAAGATATTTTAGAAATTTGATGTTACATTACCAGTAATCTGATTGTCATACTAAACATGTCAATCAAGATTTTCGATAATTTTACTGTAATATTACCTGCGTGTACTAAATATAGTAATCAATATTACTGGCAATCTATCCAGATTACAGGTAATTCAGATTAAAATTCCTTGACAATGTACCAAACACAACCTAAAGGTAATCTAATTGGCAATTGACTCATTCATTATGACCACTAGCATGTAACCTGCACTACGTAGTAAAATTTAATTAAATAATAGAAAAAAATCAGTAGAAATATGGTGATAAACAAAACTATAGTTGTTTTAAATATTATATGTGGTACAAAAATTTGATATATTTGTCCAGATTGATTGTTTCATGAAAAAACAGCTATTACATCAAGATATGAAAAAACAAACTACTAAATCAACCTAAATAACATAATAAAATAAAATAAAATAAAAAATATTATAAATTTTCATTTATCAATGGAGAAATAAGGAGCGAAGTTCAATAAATACCTTAGAAGATAGATCTACTTGAGAATTCTAAACGAAAATGGACAGTCACCTGCAAAGAATAGATGGCTTTTCTCTCACACTCCAGTGTATGCGCACATATACGTTGAGAGGTCTAGCTATGATCCTTCTAGATATCAGTCAGAGGAAGTTACTCATGTTCCTTAGACAATACAAATCATTGGCACAAACAAATGCTAACATCTCACGAAAGAATTTTTGGGAAATAATGTTTCAGTCTTTCCCATATGAATGTATGCATGACATTGAAACATATCATGCACAACTGTTCCCGCGTTGGGTAGGTGCTTAGGTGCTCCAAGCATTACATACATGTTATTGTGGAGTGTGAATAAGAATTTGAAGTTGTGTTAGCCTGACATTCTTGCTTTGAGTCATATCTACATGTGGCTTATCACACGGTTATTTGATGCTGAAACTATGTTGCAAATCTTTAGATGAAGGTCAGGATTGCAAAAAGGCATTACAGTTAATTGGATGGTATGGGGCTGGTCTGTCATGTTGCAAATAACTACGAGGGATAAACCTTTTATCTTGCATGCTTCCTGGTCGAACTAATCAGACAATCAAAACAAAAAAGTTGTAAGCCGGTAAATCAAAAGGAATATCAGCAAGAACTAGCTGCTTATTTAGTCTTACGAAAGATTATAAAAACAGCAAATGCAGGACTCAGAAAATGATATAAACTGTGAAGAGATCCAATCTAGTGCTCAACATGCTTATATCTTGAAGGGAGATTTGTCACTTGCAGTTATGATTCTCTTTCGAATACTGTTATTACTCTATTAATAAAATATTTTAATAGAAAAAATAAATTGTTCTACTTTTACTCACACGTTCATCATGACTCATGAGAAGCATATTGCCAAACAGATATATATTTTATAATGAAATCATCAAAATATAAGTTGATGGAAAAAACTGCTTCTACAACTGAAAAATATCTATCAAGCATTCCACATAACTTGATTTTGCCTCATACAGCCAGAGAGTTACTATTGGTTTTCACCCTCTGATAGTTTGCCGAAAACAAAAACTGTGGCTGTTCTTTCCCCAAACGTTTACACTATAGCTTATGTATCAATCTAGTTCAAAGACTCTGACCTTTTTCCGGACTATAGCTTGAGTTGTGCCACAACGGAGGCACATCATGATTGCCCTTCGCCTGATGCTGTGGTTGGGAGTGTTAACAAAAACAACCAGGAACACTGTAATTTGACTTTTTGAGCGACAAGAATCATATTTACGGAATTTAAGTAGATTTATTGCACAGTTTTCTCGCTCCGAGACGGCATAAGTGGTGCCGATTTATCCGCAAAAGAAAGAAAAAGACAAAATAGATGGGGTGGTGATGCTTAAAACAGTAGTGCTAAGACAAATTGGCTGTAAGAATGCCCAATCTATAAGAGATTTACGGCACTCTTGCGGCTTGGGTTCCCAATCTTTAGCGTGTTCTTCATATCAATCCCCAGAATTCTTTATTTGTATATTAGTCTTGAGAACCTTCTTAATTTGCATACTGATACATTGTTTTTAAAAAAAATTATATATTAGCACTTTAAGTTGTATATTAGTTTTCAATTGTTATTTAGGTATTGAACTAAAATAATTAAAAGAAGATTGTCTTGTTATGCATGTATCATGGGTCATGAGATAATACAATAATAGACATGGAGATTTGCTTATGGCAAAACCAAAGGAAAGATGTCCTTGACCGAACATCAATACTAATACAGGATATAAAAGATGAGTTTTGGGGACTCAGGGCACCAATCCCAGTTTACAAGACAAATTTTTGATTTTTAACACAGAAATATTCTTTCCAAGAGAGAGATTCTATATGTCGGATGTCTCCGAAGAGACATGCAAAGAAATATTCATGACACAGTTAACCGTGATATGGAACGACAAGCACCCACAGAATATGCTGTCATTGAAGCCGAAAACTCTGCTGAGTATCTCCTTTTTGCTAGGTGTTTAATTTGGAAGCTTCAGCAATTGACCCACAATTTCTTTTTCCCCAACTTGGACGAGGAATCCTTATCCACAATGTGAAAAAATAGACATCATCCTCTCACCTTGCAATTTTTCTTGTGAGCAAAATCGCAGCCCCTCTACCTGTCTAGATGTACAATTCGTCAGCAGTTCATGAGAACATCAGAGCAATGCGACAGCAATACAAGATAAGTTCTTCACAAGTGAATGCACACTATTTTCCTTTTACGGTCTCAAATCTGCCTTGTGATCAATTGAACAAGCTTTACATGCCTTCAAACCGGCAGACCAGATGCAGCCTTATTTGTTATGCAGAACGGAACCTCGTACGCCGTCGTTGCCTCTTTGTATGTGACCGAAATATTCGAAACAGAAAGTCTGGAAAAACAAAACAATAAACATATCTCAAAGTGAATTAGACGACTGGACATCAGCATGTGACCAGTACTCCTTGACGAGCTTCCCGAACAGAGATCCCTCGGTTTTCATCAGTTTCATGGGTTCATCATACTCCACCAGCTTCCCTGAAAATAAAGGAACAGCTCATGGTAAGATGCAAAGGTTTACCTAATCATTTCCATGCCCATGCTAAAGTGACATGTTTGGACATCTGTATAAACCATAAGAAAATAAAACTGAATTAGGCAAAGTGTCGCATCTTATTGTCTTGTTATCTTTGAAATGACAACAAAAAAAATCAAGTAGACAATTCAATAAATCCCAAAGGTTCTTAGAACATAGATATGAAAGTTCTGGATAAGTGAATCCATTCCATGCAAGGTTTGCCGTGTTAGTGCCAGACTCCATACCGATACCATTCTATTACAGTATCAGTATATGGTACGGTATGAGCCAATGAGGCATATTGAATGTCGATATAATATAAGGTGTATCAGGATGGCAAATCTTTGTTCCATGTAAGGATTTAAACTAGTTCTTGAAGAACTTTACCCAATTGGATATACACTGCAAATTTGGAAAATAACCTTTTCCTTCTCTTTCTTCGGACGATGAGAGAGGAAAGTCCTATAATGTAGGAGAAATGGAGGTACGTGGGTCTGTCCGAGATTTTTACTCACAAAACCGATTTCTACTTAGGAATCCTTGCCAGGACTAGCACCACTCAAGACAAGAACCCTAACCTTCTCAAGAGTCAGGGGTTCTGCCCATTGAGCTAATGCTCAGGTTACAATTTGGAAGAAATCATTAAATATTTTTTTAATATTGGCTTGTCAAAATTCAGACTCTAACTGACAAGTTAACCCAAATGTATTGCTGAAATATGCAGAAGCGATTCATACATTCCCTTCTTTTGTGAATGCTATAGCTTTTGGAAGAAACAACATTTTTTTTTTTTAATTAAAAACCTCACGCAGTCTTCTCCTTACTCAAAATAATGCATAGGAACAGTTTGAGACAAAAATTTGATGCGTAAGAAGGTCCTAGATCCAAGATGGAAAAAGGGTTCTTGATTTTGTTATGATAAATTCGGAATCTTTGCACTTAGTGACGCTTATTTTCATTTTTCAACATGCTATTTAAGTTCACATGGGATAAATGCATGTTTTTTCTTGATCAATATAAGATAGATGTGTTCAACTCACCATCACTAATAGCAAGCACCTTTGTGCAGTCCATTACGGTCGGGATCCGATGAGCAACTGTAATGACCGTGCAATCTGCAAATTCTGTTCTGATTGTCTTCTGGATGATCGCATCTGTGGCATTGTCAATAGATGCTGTGGCTTCATCGAGCACTAGTATACAACTTCTCTTCAAAAGTGCACGTCCCAAGCAAAATAACTGCCGTTGCCCCATGCTCCAATTTGATCCGTCTTCAACAACTGATTGTAAGGTTTTCAGAGAAACATAAGGACAATTTTAGTAACACATAAACGAAGGTTGCCAATATAAAAGAAATAAATAATATTACATGCTAGACATCTTTACCTAGTGAATCCAAACCCTGTTCTTTCTCTCGAACTGCTTCCCAAAGCTGACATTTGTCCAGAACCTTCGACATAGTCAAGAAAATGCACCCACTCAGCAATGATTAAATCTTGCAACAATTTTAAAAGTGAAAACTTCGACTAATTAACCAAAAGGAGGCCATTTTTCTGAACATAGAAAACAAGCATCACCCGATCATTTGGCATGGGGTATATGGATATTACTTCACCATCAGTTCCTATAGAAGGGAGCATACTACAAAATATGATATGATTTCAATATTTTGGTGCCACTGCTATCCAATTGTGTGCCAGTATCCTCACAGAATGAGTCCTTAAAAGTAAACTTCTATATGAGATGGTAAAGGCCATGCTCATTGATAAGACCAGATGGCAAAAATGGGTTACAAAGCAAACCAAAACAGATAAAATAGGACCAGTCTGCTTTGATACATTTAAAATGCTTTGATATATTTAAAATGAAACTCTGAGATATTTATCCTATTTATGCTTGCACTTATCTTGTGAACTCCTGCCGTTTGAATAGTTCTTTCCTAAGCACCCAAACCCCACCCACCAAATAAATAAGTGAATAAATAAAAGTAAAATGCAAACAAGTTTTGTTGCCCTCTCATCTAGACACCAAAGTGAACCTCATAAACATCAGAAAATAAACATTATAGTATCAGTAGTCCCACATACTGAAAAAGAACTATCACCTCCCATATCTGTTTGTCTGTATATTGTCCCAAAGGATCCAAATTGTATCTGACAGAACCATGGAAAAGGGTTGGGTCTTGTGGAATGATGCCAAAGCGAGACCTCAGATCATGGAGGCCGATTGTGACAATATCTAGGCCATCTATGACAATTTTTCCTCCTGCTGGTTCAACAAGACGGAATAGTGCACCAATTAGAGTTGTCTTTCCACTTCCAGTCCGGCCAACAATCCCAATCTTGTGCCCTCCTTCAAACGTACAACTTATTCCATGAAGTACAAGGGGAGCGTCTGGCCTGTATCTGATCTGCTCAATGCAAATTCATCAGCATTATAATTCCTATAGAATCAAAAGAACACTCCAACGTGTGAAAGATGAGATAAAAATTTAGAGATCGAGAGTATCCTCTATAATGTTTACCTTCAAATCTTGCAGTTCTACTCGACCAACAGCTGGCCAATCAGGTGCTGGCCGGTTGCTCTCAACAACTTCTGGGGCCTCACTGGGCACATGCATGTATTGATTTAGCCTTTCAACAGAGATTATCTGATTTGCAAGAGTGCACTGATTTTGGATCGAGAAAACGAAAGCCCCGTTCAATGAAAGACCATAGGAGAGTGCCATTCCAATAAAACCTGCATTAAAAGTGCGTACCAATCCGGTTCATGTTTTTGCTTTAGTAAAATTCTTTGTGCATTGCAGTGGTGCATGCAGAATCACGCGCACCGTCTGTAGTGTTTGATTTCTGCATGGAGCCGATAAGTCGCTGATCACCGCGGACGGTGCACAGTTCTGCACCACCCGCGGTGCACAAAGAATCCCTCTTTTGCTTTAAAATTATATATAATTAAAATACATATCTACCAGACCTTTTGTGAGGGCCCGGCCCAAAGTGGGGGACCCGTGGGTTACTGCGGGGCTTCCGTTTACCCCCCAACGGAAGGAATAAAAAGAGAAAAAGAAAGAGAGGGGGGAAGCATCCAGAACCCCCTCCCTTTCTCTCGCGCGCTCTCTCCCCTTCTCCCGCTCTCTTCCGCACTCTCTCTCTCTCCCGCTCTCTCTCTTTCCCCCCTCTTTCTGGGTGTGTGTGTTGTGTGTGTGCTGTGAGTGGGGACGGAGAAAAGAAAACAGAGGAGGAGGAGGAGGAGGAGAAGAAGAAGAATAAAAAGGAAAAAAAAAGCTGACCTGAGGTTCTCTCTCTCTCCCATCATTGTGAGTAAACCCTCAACCCCTCTCAGTATTTAATCTGATTTCAATTTGAAATTAATTAGCATATGGTTAGGGGAAATGTTGCATGAATGTTAAGGATAGAATATTACTGATTTTGGGGCAGATCGAATTTACCTATCATAATCCGGGATTTTTAATCCTTTATTGGTTAAGTATTTCAATCTGAGAATTTAACCGAAGGTTGTCAATTGATTGCTCAACCAATTTGTAAACTTTGGGAATTTTTGGATGTTAAATGATAGGATAAATAAATCCAGGAATGGGGCTCTTGTGCAAGGTAGAATAGTAAAACAGAAATTTAGGTTTTAAAATTTTTATGGAGTTTTATAGGTTATTTCAAGGGAATAATGTGACACTGATTTTAAATTATATATGTGTTTGGATTATTAGGTTCCAAGGAGTATCGGTGAAGTTTTAGGTAACCTGATAGAAGATCACTGCAAGGTAAGCAATCTTTACTTAATCAAGCAAACACATAAAAGGATAATTACATATTTAATTTAATTGCTGCCAAATGATTTTGAAATCATGCCATTTGTTGTTATATTGGTCTTATTGAGCCGAGTATGATCATATAATTATGAATATTTTAAGTATCAAGTGTTCATAGCATTTTCCTAGATTGATAATTATGGATTTATTTGAATGAATTCTAATTGATAAATTCTGGGAAAATTTGTATGAATTTTTGGATTTCATATGAACAGTTGTGAATATATTGATTTGATAATTATATTGCATGTGAATTATTGAAAGTTTGACGATTAGTCATTTTTATGAATTTTATATACTGATTTGGAATTGTATATACGTTGCAACTTATATATGTTAAAGTAAAGATTGTTTGAGTTTGTGTATATATACTAAACTCTCAGTCTACTTACGTTCTGGATCCTGCCACTCGGGAGTTGTACGTTGGCAACTGATATGGATTGTTTCGGAACTTGACACTCTGGACCTACTCCGCAGGGGTTAAATGCGGTACTCTGGACCTACTTTGCAGGGGTTAAATGTGGTATACTGGGCCCTATCACAGGGATTATATGTGGCCGTAGTTGTTTAGACTGATGAGTTATTATAATGCTTTTGAAAAGTATGATTTCATGATATTATCAAAAACTTGAAAGTAATTATTTGTTTTTATGTGGATTATGAAATATCTTAGTTTATATATGAGACTTATTTGATTTACATAGTTATATCTAAAATGGAATTATATGTGGCTGTAGTCACATGGGCCGAGTAATATAACATTTTTGAACGATACGATTTTATGATAACATCAAAATTATCTAATTTTTATGTGAAATTTGGAATACTTTTAATTTATACATGAGTTTTGGTTTGTATGGTTATATTCATCTTGTGGAGCTGTTAGTTTGATCCTAACTATATGTGTAATATGTTGATATTCCAATTCTTATATCAAGGGTCTGTTTGTCTCCAGCAGTTTGATTTCTTGATTATATCTTCGTTACTGAGTTGTGAAGTTCATAAACTTTCACCTGTGGTTTTCAAATTCAGAAATCATTTTTGGAGATCAGATCTTGGCATTTTAGGAGTTATGTATAGAGGCAAGGCCGGTCTGTAAAAGATGTTTATTTTTGGGATAGTTGTATCTAATGATGTGGTATAAAACTTACATGATTACTATAAAGTTAAAGTTAAAATTTTTATACAATAGTTGTTCTGTTATTACCCCTACCTGGACTATATTATTTTGGATATTATATTGAAATTTTGTCAGGTTGGAAGCCTTGCATGCCTATAGGGTCCGCACTCTGTGGATATGCGGTGGCTGCTCACATCTCTGAATTATATTTTGATTTATATTCTGGGTCAGGGGCATGACAGTTAAAGTGGTTTCAGAGTATAGGTTTAATGTATAGGAATTTAAGATTTGGAAGTTAAAGTGGTATCAGAGCATAGGTTTAGTGTATATGAATGCATTAGAATCAAGGTATGCGTTGAGTGTCAATGGGGTAGTTATTAGACAATAAGATGTAAAAACTTGTCTTTATCATTCTAGATATAGTTGTTGATTTTGTATTATGAATATTGGTAGTATAATAGTAATAATTACAGCATTAGATAATTTCTTTATGATCAGAGATTGTCATTATATTGGAGGCGGTCTATCAATTACCATTTAAGTAATTTTGATGATTACAAATTACTGACATTTTGCCTAGTGACGTGAGTCGGGAATGTACATTTTTATAATTAATAATTCTCTCAAAGAATGAATTATATGAGTATTGTTATTTTTGTTATATAGAATGTTAAGATTGATCAAAGAGAAAGAACTTATGTACTACAATCTTGGAGAATAGAGAATTAAATGTTAAAGGTTATAGTAGGATTTAGATATGTGAGAGTATGATTTGGGATTACAATAAAGGGGATAAGATGAATTCAAATATCTATAGTCATCTGAACAAGTGCAACTAAAATATCCAGAATTTGGAATGGATTAGAATAATATAGTAAGTGGTGGATGGTAACCTATTGGTCAGATGAAGATTTTTGGTACATGATTATATGAGGAATAATCTTAGAAAGAAACAATCAATTGTATGGTTATCATTTAGTAGCTTTCATTTTAATAAGAATTATTTCATATAAGCGATTAATTTTATAATATTAATTGCAGATAATGGAGATAATTGATATATCTTCGAAGATAATATAAGCGGAGGTAACAAAGTTGGGATTGTTAGATCCAATATATGGTGCTGAGATAAATGAAGGATAGTTTGTTAAATCCTTTGTTGACATCATGGTTAGTAGAGCAGAGCAACCTTAGGAAGCAATGAGAATTGTGGGTCCTTCTGGTGTGGAACAATTAAAATTTGAAGAACAGGCAGCAACATATGCTTTTAAAACCCTAAAAAATTGATTCTACTTCAAAATATGGGATGTTAACTTTTCAGACAAAGAATATTATAAATATTCGTTTCGAAGGATAAGAGCTAAGTATATCGGTATAAGTGCAGAACTACAGCAGTTGAGGTGGAACTATGAAAGACTAAGAGATATAAATCAAAAGCATATTGATGAATGCTCTGCTCTTCGGCGTCAAGTAAATAGACTGAGACAAGAGCTCCCTCCAGATACTGAATCATCATTTGGAAAAAATTGATAAAAAAAAAAGAGTAGAGAAATGTATGATTTATTATATTTGATATCTCGATTTGAATTTATTCAAATTTTGCTTTTTATTGGAGGATTCAATAGTCATTATATTATTGGCAGTTGATTAAATGTTCTTAAAGAACTCAGAAAGGAATCTAAGATTTGGAATGAACCAGAAATGACATACCAAGCTTAAGTTAAATTTTACTATAAATACAATCCTCTGTATAAGTCATAGTATAAATATGCAGATAGTTATAAAAGAATGAAATCATCTTATAAGGACTTCCTCAAGGAGATATAGATTGAATAACAAGTATCTAAAATTTTGATTACAACTAGTGATACAAACAAAATGATTGAGGATTTAGCGTTAAAGATATGCGGTGAGAAAACTCAAAAGTTGATTAGATTTAATATTATTATTTACTTGAGATTTTGAAAATCAGTAATCAGTGGATCATGAGAGAGGCATGTAGTGAGTAAGAATCAAGCTATTATTTTTGAAAGAAGCTAAGTATATTTGAAAATTTATAAGAACTTTAATGAGCTTAGAGATTAGAGATATTAAGAGTAAGGCTTATCATTAAGATTTTGGCCATAGATTAGTATGTGAGCACTGATGATGAAATTTATCAATAACGTTTATGATTAGTTGTATGGGTGTAGCAATGATGAATTAAGGATGTGATTCAAGTATTAATATGCAAATTTCGAGGATGAAATTTATTTAAAAGGAGAAGAATGTGAGGGCCCGACCCAAAGAGAGGGACCCATGGCTTACTGCGGGGCTTCCATGTGCCCCCCAATGGAAGGAAAAAAAAAAAGAAAAAGAAAGAGAGGGGGGAAGCATCTAGAACCCCCTCCCTTTCTCTCGCGCGCTCTCTCCCCTTCTCCTGTTCTCTTCCGCACTCTCTCTCTCTCTCCCTCTTTCCCCCCTCTTTCTGGGTGTGTGTGTTGTGTATGTGCTGTGAGTGGGGACGGTGAAAAGAAAACAGAAGAAGAAGAAGAAGAAGAAGAAAAAGAAGAAAAAGAAAAAAAAGAAAAAAAAGAGGGGTGCTGACCTGAGGTTCTCTCTCTCTCCCATCATTGTGAGTAAACCCTCAACCCCTCTTAGTATTTAACCTGATTTCAATTTGAAATTAATTAGCATATGGTTTGGGGAAATATTGGATGAATGTTAAGGATAGAATATTACTGATTTTGGGGCAGATTGAATTTACCTATGATAATCCGGGATTTTTAATCCTTTATTGGTTAAGTATTTCAATCTAAAAATTTAACTAAGGGTTGTCAACTGATTGCTCAACCAATTTGTAAAGTTTGAAAATTTTTGGATGTTAAATGATAGGATAAATAAATCCCGGAATGGGGCTATTGTGCAGGGTAGAACAGTAAACCAGAAATTTAAGTTTTAGAACTTTTATGAAGTTTTATAGGTTGTTTCTAGGGAATAATGTGATACTGATTTTAAATTATATATGTGTTTGGATTATTAGGTTCTAAGGAGTATCGGTGAAGTTTTAGATAACCTGATAGAAGATTTCTGCAAGGTAAGCAATCTTTACTTAATCAAGCAAACACATAAAAGGATAATTACATATTTAATTTAATTACTACCAAATGTTTTTGAAATCATGCCATTTGTTGTTATATTGGTCTTATCGAGACAAGTATGATCATAGAATTATGAATGTTTTAAGTATCAAGTATTTATAGCATTTTCCCAAATTGATAATTATAGATTTATTTGAATGAATTCTAATTGATAAATTTTGGGAGAATTTGTATGAATTTTTGGATTTCATGTGAACAATTGTGAATACATTGATTTGACAATTATATTGCATGTGGATTGTTGAAAGTTTGATGATTAGTCATTTTATGAATTTTATATACTGCTTCGTAATTGTATATATGTTGCAACTTATATATGTTAAAGTAAAGATTGTTTGAGTTGAGTTTGTGTATATGTACTGAACTCTCAATCTACCTACGTTCTGGACCCTGCCACACAGGGGTTGTATGTTGGCAACTGACATGGATTGTTCCAAAACTTGGGACTTTGGACCTACTCCGCAGGGGTTAAATGCAGTACTCTGGACCTACTTCACAGAGTTAAATGCGGTATACTGGGTCCTGTTACAGAGATTATATGTGGCCGTAGTTGTTTAGACTGATGAGTTATTGTAATGCTTTTGAAAAGTATGATTTCATGATATTATCGAAAATTTAGAAGCAATTATCTGGTTTTATGTGGATTGTGAAATATCTTAGTTTATATATAAGACTTCTTTGATTTACATAGTTATATCAAAAATGGGATTATATATGACCGTAGTCATATAGACTGATGAGTAATATAACATTTTTGAGCGATACGATTTTATGATAACATCGAAATTATCTGATTTTTATGTGAATTTTGGAATACTTTTAATTTATAGATGAGTTTTGGTTTGCATGGTCATATTCATATTGTGGAGCTGTAAGTTTGATCCTAACTATATGTGTAATATGTTGATATTCCAATTCTTATATCAAAGGTCTATTTGTCTTCAGCAGTTTGATTTTTTGATTATGTCTTGATTACTTACTGAGTCGTGAAGTTCATAAACTTTTACTTGTGATTTTCAGATTCAGAAATCATTTTTGGGGATCAAATCTTGGCGTTTTAGGAGTTATGTATAGAGGCAAGGCTTGTCTGTAAAAAATATTTATTTTTGGGATAGTTGTATCTAATGATGTGGTATAAAACTTGCATGATTATTGTAAAATTAAAGTTAAAATTTTTATACAATAGTTAGTTGGTCTGTTATTACCATTATCTGGACTATATTATTTTGGATATTATATTGAAGTTTTGCTAGGTTGGAAGCCTTGCATGCCTATAGGGTCAGTACTCTGTAGGTATGCGGCGACTGCTCACGCCTCCGAATTATATTTTAATTTATATTTTGGATCAGGGGCATGAGACCATAATTGATTAATGTATATGCTCTCTCTCATACACACACACACACACACAATAATGGTGAAACAATCTACTGTTATCATGAACAATATTCACTTTATTTTTCAGATATCAAACACCAATTTTGTTGTCTTTAGGTTAAAAGATTGATTGGCATTCTAATAATTATGTTATTCTGTTTTTTATATGACAGACTTCTACAGTAATGAAACTTAAATCTCAAATTTTGAGATTGAATATGAAACTCCAAAGAAAAAGAAGTTATTAACAATGTAAATGTCGTTTCTAGAAAGTTAATGATCATGCATTTGTTAAAATTCTGTTTGCCTCTGAGAATCTGTGAAAATTGCTCCATTATTTCCAACATATGACGAGAGATATTTTCTGTTTCATCTTAAATCTTAGGCACAGTGGTAGACTTTCTCTTCTTTTATAGCAAAAACCTAGAGTTGAGGCCAGACCCTAGCATGCTAAATGATTTAATGAATATTTTTTTCGTAATAAGTGTTTTTCTATTCATTAAGACTGGAGAACACTGTAAATGGAGGAGACAACAAAAACACAAAAGGCATGCTGTCGTTCCTGCCTGTGGTGCTATTATCATACTTTAATGGAAGCTAAGTAGGCCAGGCTGCAACTTTCTTGCGTCAGGGTTAGCAGACATGCAAATTCCTCACTGATCATCAAGATTTTCTTCAATCAATGGAGCTCAGCCATACAAATAATGGCAGGTTCAAGGGTTCTCAAGGATCTCCTTTTTTTTTTTTTTTTTTTAAAGATACAGAAAGCTTCCACAGAGGTGGAATATGATGCTGAAATATAACTGGGTGGTTATATGATTCAAGTTGTTGTCCTTGACGAGCATGTTTGTTAAGCATGCAAGGGGGACAAGCTAAATATATGATGGATAATCCTGCCAAAGATGAAGCTCTACGTCTTTGGCAAGTTCTTAGGAAAAAGAAGCAATATTATCTTGATTGTACAGATTTTTTCCCCAAAGTGTACTAAATTCATAATTAATGAAGAATTTATCAGTATAAGAAGGTAATGCTTGCAAATGGCAAGGAAATGCCATGACTGCTGATGCAAAACTGGTTTCTTTTAATGAAAAATGCAGTACTAGTTAGCATGGAGATGGTCTAATATAACCCATTTATGGTAACTCACCGGAGCCAAAAGTTCCTGGAGGAAGCAGAGCCATGACAAGAGCTGATGAAGAAAGAATTGCAGCACTCATAGTTTCTAACCGTTGAATCAACCACTCACTTGACGCAAAATTGTGGAAGAAGGGACTTGCATTTTTGTCAACAAGCATCAAATTTTTAGCAAAGAACCGTTCTTCCTCCCCAAAAGCTCTGATTGTTATTGCTCCTGCTACAGACTCGGCCAGATGATTTGCTACAAGAGATTTTGTGGTGCCATTTATCCGCATCAACTCTTTCGCGGTAGCCATGTAGTAGCTCTATGAGGTGGTTCCAAATATACAACGTGATTCATCATATAAGAGGTCAACATATTCAAATAAATAGATAAAATATTGCAGTAGCAAATATTACCTGCAGCCGGATGGCCAAATAGACCATTGGTATGGCGACAAATAAGACTTGCCATGTAACAACAGCCAGTACCCCGATATTGCCGCATGCAAACATGGTAGCATTGATGCTAAAGATTAAGCTAAATGGAACATCAAGGTCCACGATACTTAAATCTAAAGAAACCTGCATAAGAAAGATCAATAGGGTTGACAAATTAATTACTTTTACAGTAGAGAACTCTCCGTTGGAAAATAAGCAGCCAAATTGAATTTAGAAATTCTTACCCGACTCAGTATCCTTCCTAGAGGAGTGGAGTCAAAAAATGACATTGGTGCACGAAATAGTGAATTAAGTAACTGAGAAAATAATGATCTTGATGACTGGAGACCCAGAACAACTATCAAAATAGATCTTGCTAACAAGAAGATGAGCGTGCTGAACCCAATTGCCAGGTACACTATAATCAATTGCAGCGCGCTAACTCGAGGATTATCAACATTGGCTGCCATCCACGCGTTCTGTGAAATCTGCCCGGCTAGAAATATTAAATGACAAAGAGCCGCTAGCGAGGCATACAAGTAGCCCTTGTTTTGGTTCAGATATTGTTTATAAGGTTTTAGCCCTGTATCACCCATTTCTCTCTCCTCTTTCTTAATCAATTGGTCTGCTCCTGATTGTATTTCTTTCTTCAGATGTTTAGAGCTATTCATACTGCTGATCTCTCTTGTAGATGTCCCACTTCTTCTATGAGAAACAATATTGCCAAACCTTTCCGGACCGACAGTTTCTTTATTTACATTGACAAGGTCCCGGAACTCTTGGCTAGAAGCCAATAGTTCATGATAAGGAGCAGCATGCAAAACTTTCCCCTCGGACATTAACTGCCAGAAACAGTCATTTCAGATGGCATTATTGAGAAAACATTTTGATTACATACAGTTCCTTCAATCACTAAGACATTTATCCTTTTTGAGAAAATACCAAGCCATGCATCTTGGAACAGGATAACAAAAGGTGAAATGATACATTCAGTCATAAGACCATTACCTTGAATCTTTTATGTGCTCAGTCATATATAGATTATGGGAACAAAACAACATTAAATTAAGCAATAAGGCATGTTCCAAAACTTTTATAATTTAAAAAAAAATGCTAGAGTGATGATGAACAAAATGCATGCTTTTCTCTTCTTTCTTTTTCTTTTACGAGTGAAGTTAAGCATTTGGTAAATGCATGCTTTTCTCTTCTTTCTTTTTCTTTTACGAGTGAAGTTAAGCATTTGGTAAATGCATGCTTTCTTAAATAGTTCAAGCAATGAATGGACCTTACGAGGTGTTGAGGATTCAAAGAAAAATCACATGCATGTATATAGTAGGAAATCATGGATTAAGATGGAGACCAGAGTATCTAAAACAAGCACTTAAAAAATGTTGGAGATGATGTATGAACTGACCAAAACAGAATTGAACACGGGAAGGAAATCCACTTGGTGAGTCACTAATAGCACTGTCTTTTTTGATAGAGCTCCCATGACATATTCCTGCATAAAGTCGAAGTAAACTCATAAAGAAATCCAACAGGAAAGAAAAACAATGAGTAAGCACCAAGTCATTACATTGAACAGGCTGGCAGCGGTATGCGCATCAACAGCACTGAAAGGATCATCCAGGAGATATATATCTGCATCTTGATACAGTGCACGGGCCAGTTGAATGCGCTGCTTCTGGCCACCACTGAGATTTACCCCTCTTTCTCCTATTTCAGTAAGATCCCCGAAGGGCAACATCTCAAGGTCTTTTACTAAAGAACACTTTTCAAGTGTTTCCTGGTATCTTTGCTTATCCATAACAGATCCAAATAAAATATTCTCTTGCACAGTTCCTGTTTGAATCCATGCCATCTGAGAAACATAAGCAAGTTTCCCATACACTTGAATCTGCAATTTTCAGAGAAAAATGTTTTAGTCATTCAATAATATATATTCTGTAATTCCACCCCCCGCCCCCCCCCCCCCAAAAAAAAAGGAAAAACCTATTCACAAACAGTGGAAGCTGAGAGACATGAATTGCAGCTAGATGGATAAGAAATGGGAGGAAAGCATGATAGTTTCCAGATGGTAAGAGAATATTTAATTGGTGTGAGGAGGGTCAGATCATGATCTATATTCTATCAGCATTTTAAGCACTAGACCAGTGGTTCTATTCTTCAAGAATGCCACATGAGATTTTTCATTTGCATTAATTTTCAAATGGCCCAGCATCAACTGAGGAATAAAATACTTGTCTTTTATTTTATCATCAAATTAAATTTTTATCAGAGAAGGTCAAAGTAAAATAAGTAACATTAAATATAAAATAAAGACCATGTTTGTCTGTGCACCAATGGACATATACATATGGCAAATTACATTCTATGATCAAAGCTTCAATCTAAGATAAATTTATAGTGAGTTACAAGGAAGAGACTGACAGTTATCTGTGTAAAAACATATTCTGCAGAGGACCAAGATGAAAGAATGCTAATAGTGATTGGTGACAAAAACATACCACGCCCTCAGTCTTTGGAACCTCTCCTAGAATTGCTGCCAAAAGAGTTGATTTTCCTGAGCCAACCTCACCACAAATTGCCACCTTATCCCCAGCTTTAACCTCTAAGTTTATATTCCTCAATGTGGGCTTCAATGTGTTCTCATCCCAAGAAAAGCTGCAGGATTTGATAATTATCGCCTGTTTGATATATGCAGTGTATACCCTTCTAACTTCATCAGCCAGCAGCTCACGTGCATCCAGAAATTTGACAATTCGTGCAAAGGCAACCTTCGCTTGAATGACAACTCCAATTACATCAGGTATTTGCCTCACTGGTTCTTGAACAAGACGCAATGTTGCTACAAAGGTAAAAACATTGCTTGCATAAAGAGGAATGTCAAGAATATAGCATGTTAAAAAACTAGCAGCCGAAACAAGTACAGGGGATGACCAAAAAAGAACGATATTGTATGATTTCCGAAGCTGAAATGCCTTCAACCATTCGCATTCCACTTCCCTCAACCCTTCTATAGCTCTCTTGAAATGTGTTTCCCAAGCATAGAGCTTAAGCACTTTTATACTCACCAGAGCTTCTGACAAAGCCTTCAACCTCGCATCCTGAGCTTCCATAAGCCTTGTCTGAAATTTATGCTGTAGCTTGGCCAGTGGAGCATTGCAGATCACAGTGACTACAATTACAACCAAAGCCGAGATTGTTGCAAGACCAACAGTGTTATAAAGAATTACCAGAGAAATGCAAAGTTGGAGGCTTGTTGTCCAAGTTTGATGAAACCAAAACGGGAACTCCCCTATCCTATAGGCATCTACTGTTACATAGTTCATGATCTCCCCAGAAGAGTGGATCAGTTTTGCCGAATTTGACAACTTCAGTTGCTTCCGATAAATTGCTGCTGATAGCAAAGACCTCACTTGTAATCCTAATCTTCTGGTGCGGAAGTACCACTGCCTTTGTGATAAGGATTCTAGGCATTTTGCAAGAAATAATCCCAGGGCCAACACATATCCTTCGTATTTGAAATCCGCTTCCCCTGATGATAATTTGATGAAGGCATTTAGAAGCACCGGACCAGAAGACAAGGTTAGAACTTTTAGCAATGCAAAAAACCCAGAGACAAAGATTTCCTTTTGATGACAAGAAACTATAGCCCAAAATATGGATGGAGAAGCAGTTTGTTTGCCCTGTTTTTGTCTGTTCAATTGCTCCAAAAACAGAGAGTGACAGCTCCCCGCTTGATCTGCCTCACCAAGCTGAGGTATATCATTCTCGTCTAGTGGCTTCTCGTTACCCTTCTGCATCAAAGGATTCAGCCACCAGAAGGTCATTCTACTGAGAAATCCAGCATTTGCAAAAGGAGTCAAGTTCTCATCTGACTCGATTGCATTATCATTGGACTCTCCATTCAAAGGCATATACAGAGAGCCATCTACAGTCTCACCATCCTCAACATCTCTGGATCCCTTAAAGGCAAAAATCAGCAAAAGAATAGCTCCTGGTAAAGATAAAACATCCAAAAAGACCTTCACAGACAATTTATTTGCTGCCAGGATATCCAAAACAGAAGAAATACAAATAAATCCAACAAACGTTGTCATACTTCCTGACCAAATCTTAAGGAAGGCCTCCCCAAGCAGTACGGTTCCGCTGCTCGCCACCAAACCGGCAACCACCATAACAAAGCCCTGTGATAACACCATTAACCACCAATGCAGAGGGTAAAAGCCCATTCCCTTCCTCAAATTCTCTTCCAGCATCCACAACCCCAGGCCTAGATAAACCAATCCCAAGCAACCATCGAGCAAAGCAGACGACACTTGAAGAGGCGAGGAGAGCTTGAAGAGCGCTCGAAACCGATCAGCTCTCCTTGAAACTTTGCAAACAAAATTGATCAAGAAGGACACAAATATGAGCACATTGACAGAGATGACCAGTATGTGATTCGTGCAAGTAGAAGAGTAGAATACTCCGCTGAACCCACAGGCATCTCCACCTTGATTGGAACAAACATACTTTCCACAGAAAGCCATCCACGTACCTAAAATATCCCAAAAAAAGGAAAAAAGAGCCACAATTTTAATTCGATGACCAAAGCACAAGGGGTAAAACAAAGGTCAGGGCTCTACCTGTGACCGTGAGAGTATCCATTTTATGCAATAGCTGTCTCACTCTTGTCCATTCCTAAAACCAGTCGTGTCTCCATAATTCTAAGGAAAAAAAAAAAAAGTAAATAAATAAATAAATAAATAAATAAACTTCTTTTATGATTTGAAATTCTTAACACAACATCCAAAAAAAAAGAATTTAAAAACATCATAAACTCCCGGTAACTAGCGTGAACTAATGATCTTTAAAAAAAAATAATGGCCTAAAAGAGAGCAAAATCATTGTTCTCAAAAAATAAGAAATAAATTTTTAAAAAACAGCGAGATGCTTCAGACTGTTTTCCAAGAAGGTTGGTGAAACAACTTTCTTGATGATAGAAAGGTTGGTTACTCAATTGAAGTAAACTTGCCGGTCAAGAATCTGAAACTTCGTAAGATATCGCACAACTGAGATTTCTGAGAGGATTAAAAACAACTCAAAAAAACCATAAAAACCAGCACATAACCTGAAGAAGGCATGCAATTAAATCATGACCCCATCACTCCAACAAATTCCCTTTTTTTTTGGTGATCAGCAATTCGTTAATAAAATATCCAAGTCAATCACATGGAACAACTGTTACCAAAAAAGAAAAAAAAAATCACACGGAACAACAATCTTGCACTGCTGTGCTTTATGCTTCAACAAAATTAAAATGCACACTTCCTCTACAGAAATCGAATAAACGAAGTGTCAAGAAGAGATTCTTCGCATCAAGAAAACAAAAACAAGAAAGAAAAATCAAGAAAACTTCTCCATAAACATTATCAGTCGAAAAAACAGAAGAAAGAAAGAAGGACAACCGCACAACGAGATCATAGCCACCAAGCACCAGAGGATTCTGCTTAATAATCTTGAAAGAACATTACAGAGAAGAGACGGATAGAATAGTAAGGACAGACGGAATAGCCGATAAAGGAAAAAGAAAGGGAAGAATAAGGAGGAAAAGCAGTGGCGGAAGCCGAGGTCTTGGGTGAATGTGCGCCCGGAATTTATACGTAGGTCTGCGTTGCCTGTATTCCGTCATCGCTGACGTCCTCCTTCGAGCCAAAAAAATGACTACTCTCTCGTGCCCGCCCGAAGAAAATGACTACTCTCTCGTGCCCGCCCGTCAGTCCGTTTTATACCCACTATAACCGGTCAGGGTATGACCATAGCCTGCCCATTGCGACATACAAGATCATGATCCAAATTTTTGAATGATCTAAAAGTGATCTAAATTTATTATATTTAGTTAGCCTCTCAAATATATATATATATATATATATAATTTGTTTGATATACTACAAAAATTTAAGATCATAAATCATGTAATATCAAAAAAATCCCTGAAATACCTCAAATGAAAAGAAAAAAATGACAGAAAAGAGACGGACCTCTGATTACCGTGATTTGGTTGAACAAACGAAATTTTCGCTTCGAATCACCCTCTCAACAAAATTTTGAGAGTTGGGATTGATGATCGGGATAAAAAAAATTTATGAGAGTTGGGATTGAGGATTGTGTGGGAAAAATTCAATGCAGGAGTTAAATGGTAATTTTAAAATTTTTTCAAAATCACTATTTTACAGTAAAAATTATTAATTAATCTAATTAATTAACATGAATTTATCCTACACTAGGATCTAAATATAATATATAGCATGCATGTATTTAAATTTGAAATTCAAATGCGAACAGTAAACACTTTACTGTAATGTGTTCAGAACACAATCCTTTGTGCGGGTAGTAGATCGCCGCAATCAGATCACCGTCGGAAGAGTCTGATCGTCGTGATGCAGCCACACAGCGTGTCTGGCCTCTGCGGATCGTCCACACGAAGCTCTCGGTCTGATCGACTCCTCACGAGTGCTAGCTCGTTGTAGAGCCCTTTTGACGGCCGATGCTGATCGAACTCCTTCGATCGATGTCTGTCGATTCTTCGGATGCTTCGGATCGTCAACAGATGTGCGAGAGGATGTTGAAGATCTTTCTGAGATTTTGTGGGCTCACGATACTCGTAGCTCACTTTCTTACTTCCCGAACCCCAGGCTAAAACTCTAGGGAACTCACCGAAAATCTTGCACCCACTTTTCTTTCTTTTCTTTCTTTTTCTCTTGGAAGGATATGGACTTCCTTCTCATGCACAAGACTTCTCATACCCCAGAATTTTTCTTCAAAAATCTTCTTCTTGCATGCCCCACTCTTCTCCTCCTTTTATAACAACGTCAAACGTCTTATTCAAAAGAAAGGATAAAGATGAGTAATTATACATTTGAATTCAAATCAAATTTTGAATTCAAATGGACACCAACTCATCCCTTATCCACTAAAGGCGTGAGGCGTGGCTTAAATTGTGTATGGAGTGATTTCATGAGAAATCTTTTCTCATGTAATAAATAGGGTGTAAAAAAAGGGATAAGGTGCAAAGATTGATTGCCCATTCAAATTCAAACTTTATTTTGAATTTGAATGGCCAACCAATCATCCTTATCCATTCATTTGGCACATTAAAATAGGGCGTGGAGAGAGCTTGGCGTGAGGAAAAAATTCATGAGAAGTTCCTTCTCATGAATTCAAATGGGTGCAATGGAAGTGAGGTGGTGCATGGAGATTGGATCAAGATGGTTTAATTATTTAAACCAACCTAATTGAACCAAATAAGTTAGGTCCAATTACACTAATTTAAACTCAATTTAATTAGGCTTAATTAGGCTCAATAAAATTTTAATCAAATCAGGAATTGACTAAGTCCAACCCATGATCAAATCAGGGACCAAACCATCTCGACGATTAGGTCAACTCTTAACCTAATCGGGTCAAACCCAACTGAATCCAATTCAATTGGACTTGATCCAAAAATAATTACTCAATCAAATTGAGTTAATTAGCGATCAATTCACTAATTAAACCTCTCATAAATACTGAGTCCAAATTCGATGGGTAATCAGGCATCAGAATTCATCGATATGTAACCTTGATCGAAAAGTCCCAACCAGTGGGACTCTTGACCCCGGTACCCATAATGTGTAGACTCGTGATCAGAGAATCCTGATTCTTGATCATTGAGTCCCAAACATGTAGGATTCTACATCAGCCATCAGATCAGATAGGAACCTCTAATGTGTGTGACCCCGCAGGTTCGAACCTAAGTCGGTAGCATAGGAACCAATTCCTGTACTAATCGAAGTGACCATCTAGCAATGGTACCCGACGTTCGGATAGGTTGAAGAGTCACAATCGCAACACTCAGAACCTACATGAATATGGTTACTGTATAATTCATCCTTTTGACCCCTGTGTTTAGGACGACTCAGGGTTAAACTGTCAATCCTGATCAGATCATCCGAATCGTGCTCAACTCAAATAGTTCTGTGACTCCTCACAAAGACTACCCTGGTCAAAATTTTGCTAAATTGAAACACGACTGTATACAGCTCCTAAACTGGAGCAGTCAATCCCATCTTGACACACGTACCGACAAGTCAAGTACTTGACTACACCCAGCAGCCTTCCATCACTGAATTAAAAATTCAGGTAGTCCAGTGCCTAAGTGTAGTGAGTTGCTTGCAAGTCACCGTGGCGGTCTCAGGTCGGAGGGATATTTATACCCATATTCCATCGGAGCAAATCTTGACAGCAGAAATAGCTCCAGAGTCGATCATGTTCAGTGCAGATGTACCCTTATATCTCACCTGTATGTCATACCAGTGTCTCCACACTCATTGGTTAAGATGACAACCAACCTATATGGCACACAACGACCTATGCTTGATAAACGTTGTCATCCTTGGTAACAACGTATCATTTGGTCACGAACAGATTTAAGGACTAAACGATAAATCCTCCTTTGTCGAGTCTAAATAGTCCTAAGGACTCACCACAACAAAGGAGTTCATTAGAAGATGAAATATTTTGTGATAAAAAATATTAAAATAATTTTTATTAATTCATAATTCATGTACAAATATAAAAATGAGCACAACCATCAACAGACTGATGATTGGCTTTGGGACACTATTCCCAACAATCTCCCACTTGGCCTAAAGCTAATCGGTGCAGTATCTAATACCCATCTTCGACTTGTAGTTGTCAAACTCCTTCACCGTAATGGCTTTAGTGAATGGGTCAGTCAGGTTCTCCTTTCCGTCGATCTTCTGAAGATCGACGTCACCTCGATCCACAATTTTCTGGATGAGATGGTAGCGGCACAGAATATGCTTCATCCGCTGGTGTGCCTTTGATTCCTTCGCTTGAGCAATGGCTCCAGAGCTATCACAGTAGAGCAGAACTGGACCAACAAGGGAGGGTGCTACTCCGAGCTCGATGATGAATTTTCTCAGCCACACCACTTCTTTGGCAGCATCTGATGCGGCGACATACTCTGCCTCGCAAACTGAATCAGCCACTGTGTGCTGCTTGGAACTTTTCCAGCAGATAGCCCCACCATTAAGGGTAAAAATAAATTCTGACATATTTTTGCTGTCATCGTGATCAGACTGGAAACTAGAGTCTGTAAACCCTATAAGTCTCAAGTTTGATTCACCATAAACAAGCCACTGGTCCTTAGTATTTCTTAAATACTTCAGGATGGTTTTAACAACCTTCCAGTGATTCTATCCTGGATCAGATTGGTATCTACTCACTACCCCTAGTGAGTATGCCACATCTGATCGTGTACATGTCATGGCATACATGATAGATCCCACTGTCGAACCATATGGAATCCTACCCATACGCTCTCTCTTTTGAGGTGTTGTCGGATAATCCCTCTTCGAGAGAGAAATTCCATGGCCTATCGGAAGATAGTCTTTCTTGAAATTCTCCATGCTGAACCTCTTCAGCATAGTATCAATGTACATGGACTGAGATAAACTAAGCAACCTTTTAGATCTATCCCTATAGATCCTCATCCCTAGGATGTAGGAAGCTTCTCCCAGATCCTTCATGGAGAACTGTGACGACAGCCAAATCTTTATTCCCTGTAAGCAGGGACATCATTCCCGATTAAGAGAATGTCATCCACATACAATACAAGAAATACTACTACTGGACCATTAGCCCACTTATAAATGCATGGCTCTTTTTCGTTCTTAACGAAGCCATATGTCTTGATCGTCTTATCAAAATGTATGTTCCAACTCCGTGATGCCTGCTTAAGTCCATAAATGGACCTCTGTAGCCTGCACACCTTAGACTCATCTGTGGATGTGAATCCTTCAGGTTGTATCATATACACCTCTTCATCCAGCTCTCCATTTAGGAAAGCTGTCTTCACATCCATCTGCCAGATTTCATAGTCCAGATGGGCAGCTATCGCAAGCATAATTCGAATGAATTTGAGCATTGCCACAGGAGAAAATGTCTCGTCATAGTCTATACCATAATGTTGACGATATTCCTTGGCAACCAGACGGACTTTATAGGTTTTCACCTTTCCGTCTGCGCCTCTCTTCCTCTTGAAGATCCACTTACATCCTATGGGTTTTACTCCTTAGGGTGGGTCAACCAATATCCACACATCGTTGACCTTCATGGACTCCATTTCGGATTTCATGGCCTCTAGCCATTTTTCAGAGTCGAGTCTCTGCATTGCATCCATGTAAGTGATCGGATCCTCATCATTTTCATCAAGTTCGATAGGATCGTTGTCCCGGACCAAAAAACCATAGTATCTGTCCGGTTGACGTGGTACTCTACCAGATCGCCTTAAGGGTGCTTGAATAATGAGCTCCGGATCTGATCTAACCAAATCCGATTCAAGTTCAGCAACTTGTGTTGGTTTTTCCACCTGCCGAACTTCGTCAAGTTCGATCTTAGAGGCAACAGTCCCTTCACCAGGAACTCCTTTTCCAAAAAGATTGTCTTAAGACTGACAAACACTTTTTGCTCATCAGCTAGGTAGAAGTAATACCCTTTGGTCTCTTTTGGGTACCCTATAAAATTATACTTGTCAGACCTAGGTCCAAGCTTGTCCGTAATTAAATATTTAAAATAAGTCGGATACCTCCAAACCCTAAGATGTGAGAGTACTGGCTTACGTCCTATCCATATCTCATATGGCGTTTTGGTTACAGACTTACTCGAAACTCTATTTAGAAGATAACAAGCCGATTCGAGCGCATATCCCTAGAGGAAGATATGCAGACTAGCAAATCCCATCATGGATCGAACCATGTCCAACAAGGTCCGATTCCTCCTTTCAGATACACCATTATGTTGTGGTGTTCCAGGAGGAGTCCACTGAGAGAGAATCCCATTCTTCCCAAGATATGTCAGAAAATCATTGGAAAGGTATTCACCTCCTCGATCAGATCGAAGAGTTTTAATATACTTTCCAGTTTGTTTTTTTACCTCATTTCGGAATAGTTTGAACATTTCAAACGACTCCGATTTATGCTTCATTAAATAGACATACCCATACCTCGATAGGTCGTCTGTGAAGGTTATGAAGTAGAAATATGCACCTCTTGCACTTGAGCTCATGGGTCCACATACATCAGAATGTACCAGAGCCAAGAGTTCACTGGCTCGCTCACCTTTTCCAGTAAAAGGTGATTTGGTCATTTTACCAAGAAGACAGGACTCACAGGTTGGAAGTGATTCACAATCACCTACTTCAAGAATTTCTTCTTGAGCCAACCTGTTTATCCTGTTCTTATTGATATGACCTAGCCTACAGTGCCAAAGGTAGACTTCTAACACATTATCTATTCTAGGGCATTTACCGGAGGTTTGAACCACATTAACAGGTTGTGATAGAAAGTAAATTCTATTATTAAGTTGTCCAACAAATATTGTAACATCATTCAAAATGATATTGCAAATATTTTTTTTATTAAAAATTAATAACCGTTCATGGCCAAAAGGCCTACAGAAATAATATTTAATAAAAAGCTTGGACAATAGTGACATTCACTCAGAATTATATTTCGAAAATTGATTACCAGGTTCATGATTCCTAATGCTAGAACTGGAACTTTGCTTCCATCTCCAACGTTCAGGAATCTCTCGCCTTCATCAAATCTCCTACTGACCTGTAGACCCTGCATCAAATTGCAAATATGATAAGGGCTTCTGATATCCAATACCCAGGCAGTAGTATCACAAATGAAAAAGTTGCAAGGTGTTATCATATAAGTACCTTGCTTCTTCTTCGATCTATTCGGGTCCAGTGAGGCAATGTATAGAGGATAATTTCTCTTCTAGTGCCCCTGCTTCTTGCAAAAGAAGCACTCCGTCTGGCTTTGGTCGGGCTTGCACTTCTTGATCTGACCATGTGCAGACATCCCAGCATGCGGTTGCACCTTCTTATTCTTCTTCTTTTTGTTCTTCTTCTCTTTTTTAAAGGGTCGACGACCAGAAGAAGACCCTCCCACAATATTTACCGACTCCTTATGGAGCTGGTGGTCCTTTTCAAAATTCTGCAGCAACCCCAACAAGCCGTGGTAGTTCACTGCAGGCTTTGTCATTCGAAAATAAGTAAGGAAGGGAAGGTAGGATTTGGGTAAAGAATTAAGGATCGTATCCTTACCGAGCTGCTTGTGCAGGGAAAAGCCTAGTTTACTTAGGTGCTCAATCATTTTGATCATGTACAGTACATGATCAGTGACTGAAGCTCCATCCCTTATCCGAGCATTGAAAATGGCACAACTAGTTTTATGCCTTTCAACGTCGTCAGGCGTGCCAAAGGAGTCATTCAACATTTGAAGCATCTCCTGTGGTTGGGCATTCTCAAACCTGTGGCTGAACTCATCATTCATTACCGCCAGCATAATGCATCGAACGGTGGTGCGATCGTTGAGCCACTTCTGATAAGTGTCTCGGATCGTCCCTCTAACGTTCGGGGCTGGCTCCTCAGGTGTCGGATCCGTTACTACATAAAGGATCCGCTCATGCTCAAGGACGATTTTTAATTTTTGATACCAGTTATCGAAATTAGGTCCCATGAGCTTGTCATTATCTAATAATGACCGGAGGGACAGGATAGTGGCCATAGCTACATAAAAAAAAATCAGATCTCTATTAGTACATAAATTATAAATACTAAAGATTTGGATTTTAGTCTAAAGTTTCTTCCAGTATTTTTACGAACTGGTAGCCTCAACCTCCAATTCGAAGAATTACTTTAATTCCTTAGTGGGTACTAGAATCCACACAGACTACACACGAGCCCAACTTTGGTTGGTCAACCCATGTGCATCTATGGGTAGGTTCATAATCAGTTGTTTCTCTAAACAACTTCTAGTAATTGATTTTGCCCCAGAACCTAATCAGTAGGCTTTGGCCTCCACTGAAAAGATCTGGTTAGGTCCAACCATTAACATGATTTGATTTGGTGAATCGGATCAATAAATGATCAGGCCCGACTTTGGCCGGCCAACCTGATCACCATCAGAAAGACTCAAACCAAATTATCATATTATGAATGATAATTCTATTAGTCAATAAGCACCAGGCCTTTGGGCCTCCAATGATTATTAAACTAATAGACTCATTATCACTCACTTAATAGGAGGCTATGACTTAGTTATCAATATAACTTAATCATTTTTAGGGACCTAATAATTTTTGAGAATTTTATTAAAGGATAGATGAGAAGAAAATATCCAGTCAATTTCAATCCTTCCACTGACTTCACCAAGTTAGATTAAAAAGGATTTAATTAAAGCTGGCATTAGGAGCACCTAAATCAGTCAAACTAATTTACCTAATGACATGGGTGAACCCTAATCACCAAGTCATCTAATCAAAACCTAATTCACCAGGTTGGCCAGATAAGTGAGATCAGTGGTGGGGATAAGCCATTAACTCGTCAGAGATCGAATCACTGCGAGTAGCTCCCGCTTAAAAACCACTGGTCAAACTGCCAAACTTACCTTAGACACCAACCGGTTCATTAGTTTTAATTTGATCAACTTAGTAAATAGGGTTCCATCACGTAGCCATGAATTAAGTCCATCTTGGTCTAGTTAAAGACATGGACCCATTCAACTACAACTATTGGAGTTGAGTCTAGAGTATCCTTGACCTAATCTAATTCAATTTTTGATTAGATTTGACCAATTACTTTAATTTAATCCATTTCTTTAAGCTAACCTTAGGTCTAACCCAATTATGGACCTAATCCATCTAACCCATTGACCCACAAGTTTATGCAATTGTCTTAGGTTTTAATTCACAATTCTAGACCTACTAGACAACACTTAATTCTTTTAATTAAGTATTTGGGCTGATGGATCAGGGTTTAGTATTTCGAAAATAATTTTTAAATTTGAAAGGTTTTATTTTTGTTCACCAAATATGTTGACTCATTTCACAAATAGATCAGCACATTTCATAAATAGCAATCCTATTGCTAATTACATAACAAAAAATAACTTAATCAAAATAAATTATGAATATTCCTTTAGATCTAATCTAACACATTCATGATAAATTTCATAATTGAACCTTTACATCTTAATTTCTTTCGTTACTTCATCTGCATGGGATATAATTGCAGCGGCACCCCTACCGCCATAGGAGATCCCATCGAATGGGAGGAGAGGACCTTTAAACCCTACTTTTCTCCTATGACCGGATGGCCATGGCAACCAACCCAATTCGATTACTTGCTACTTGGATCAAGTATATCTAAATATACCAATTTTAAAATTTAAATTTCAAATTTTAAATTTCAAATTTTAAATTTTGAATTTTAAATTTCAAACAAATTTCAAATTTCAAATTTTTGAATTTCAAATTTTGAATTTTAAATTTTGAATTTTAAATTTTGAATTTCAAATTTAAAATTTCACCTAAATTTCAAATTTTAAATTTTAAATTTTGAATTTTAAATTTTTAAATTTTGAATTTCGAATTACAAATTTTAAAATTCAAATTGAAGCGAAATTCAGTGCAGGGGTAAAATGGTAATTTTAAAACTTTTCAAAATTACTATTTTACAGTAAAAATTATTAATTAATCTAATTAATTAACATAAATTTATCCTACACTAGGATCTAAATATGATATATAGCATGCATACATTTAAATTTGAAATTCAAATGCGAACAGTAAATACTTTACTGTAATGTGTTCAGAATACAATCCCTTTGTGCGGATAGTAGATCGCCGCAATCAGATCACCGTCGGGAGAGTCTGATCATCGTGATGCAGCCACACAGCATGTCTGGCCTCGCGGATCGTCCATACAAAGCTTCCGATCTGATCGACTCCTCACGAGTGCTAGCTCGTTGTAGAGCCCTTTTGACGGTCGATGCTGATCGAACTCCTTTGATCGATGTCTGTCGATTCTTCGGATACTCTGGATTGCCAACAGATATGCTTAAGAGGATGTTGAAGATCTCTCTGAGATTTTGTGGGCTCACGACACTCGTAGCTCACTTTCTCACTTCCCGAACCCCAGGCTAAAATTCTAGGAAACTCACCGAAAACCTTGCACCCACTTTTCTTTCTTTTCTTTCTTTTTCTCTTGGAAAGATATGGACTTTCTTCTCATGCACAAGACTTCTCACGCCCCAAAATTTTTTTTCAAAAATCTTCTTCTTGCACGCCCCACTCTTCTCCTCCTTTTATAACAACGTCAAACATCTTATCCAAAAGAAAGGATAAAGATGAGTAATTACATATTTGAATTCAAATCAAATTTTGAATTCAAATAGACACCAACTCATCTCTTATCCACTAAAGGCATGAGGCGTGGCTTAAATTGTGCATGGGGTGATTTCATGAGAAATCTTTTCTCATGTAATAAATGGGGCGTAAAAAAAGGGATAAGGTGCAAAGATTGATTGCCCATTCAAATTCAAACTTTATTTTGAATTTGAATGGCCAACCAATCATCCTTATCTATTCATTTGGCACATTAAAGTGGGGTGTGGAGAGGGCTTGGCATGAGAAAAAAATTCATGAGAAGTTCCTTCTCATGAATTCAAATGGGTGCAATGGAAGTGAGGTGGCGCATGGAGATTGGGTCAAGATGGTTTAATTATTTAAACCAACTTAATTGAACCAAATAAGTTATGTCCAATTAGACTAATTTAAATTCAACTTAATTAGGCTTAATTAAGCTCAATAAAATCCTAATCAAATCAGAAATTATCTAAGTCCAACCCCTGATCAAATCAGGGATCAAACCATCTCGACGATTAGGTCAACTCTTAACCTAATCGAATCAAACCCAACTGAATCCAATTCAATTGGACTTGATCCAAAAATAATTACTCAATCAAATTGAGTTAATTAGCGATCAATTCACTAATTAAACCTCTCATAAATACTGAGTCCAAATCTGATGGACAATCAGGCATCAGAATTCATCGATATGTAACCCTGATCGAAAAGTCTCAATCAGTGGGACTCTTGATCCCGGTACCCATAATGTGTGAAACTCGTGATCAGAGAATCCTGATTCTCGATCACTGAGTCTCAAACATGTAAGATTCTACATCAGCCATCAGATCAGATAGGAACCTCTAATGTGTGTGACCCCGCAGGTTCGAACCTAAGTCGATAGCACAGGAACCAATTCCTGTGCTAATCGAAGTGACTATCTAGCAATGGTTCCCGACATCCGGATAGATCAAAGAGTCGCAATCGCAACACTCAGAACCTACATGAATATGATTACTGTATAATTCATCTTTTTGACCCCTGTGTTTAGGATGACTCAAAGTTAAACTGTCAACCCTGATCAGATCTTCTGAATCGTGCTCAACTCAAACAGTCCTGTGACTCCTCACAAGGACTACTCTGGTCAAGATTTTGCTAAATTGAAATACGACTGTACACAGCTCCTAAACTGGAGTGGTCAATCCCATCTTGACATACGAATCGACAAGTCAAGTACTTGACTACACCCAGCAGCCTTCCGTCACTGAATTAAAAATTCAGGTAGTCCAGTGCCTAAGTGCAGTGAGTTGCTTGCAAGTTACCGTGGCGGTCTCAGGTCGGAGGGATATTTATACTCATATTCCATCAGAGCAAATCTTGACAGCAGAAATAGCTTCGGAATCGGTCACGTTTAGTGCAGATGTACCCTTACTCTCACCTGTATGCCATACTAGTATCTCCACACTCATTGGTTAAGAGGACAACCAATCTATATGGCACACAATGACCTATGCTTGATAAACGTTATCATCCTTGGTAACAACGTATCATGTGATCGCGAACAGATTTAAGGACTAAACGACAAATCCTCCTTTGTCGAGTCTAAATAATCCTAAGGACTTCACCACAACATAGGAGTTCATTAGAAGATGAAATATTTTATGATGAAAAATATCAAAATAATTTTTATTAATTCATAATTAATGTACAAATACAAAAATGAGTACAACCGTCAACAGGCTGATGATTGGCTTTGGGACACTATTCTCAACAGATTGGGATAAAAAAAAATTTAAAAATATATTTAATATATTTTTGTTCACAAGCACATGAAAAATATCATGGCAAAAAAAAAGATAGGTTTTCTCCTTCAAGAAGTTTCTTAATTATAAGGATATTTTGATTGGATTGAGATAGAAAAAAATTTTAAAAAAAATCTAATATATATTTTTTCATACGTGTGTGAAAAAATATCACAGCAGAAATAGATAGGTTTATTCTTTTAGAAAGTCTTTCAATTATAAGGATATTTTAATTAATATATTTTAATATAAGATTACTATGATAGAATATTGTTGGATATCCATCCTCAAGAGCGAGCTTCCTATCATCGTGCTGGATGATGATTTGAGGAATGAAAGTGATTTGAAATCACCAATATATAAGATCACCATGAAGCAATCAAATATGATAATCTCATCACCTTCATTTACATCATTTTTGATCTTGGTTGAATCACCTTATACCAAATGCCCTATATAGTATTTGCCAATTAGATTGGAGATTAAGAAATGAGAATGCTCAGGGTTGGAAAAAAATCCATGATAATTGTTTGCAAAATTTCTGACACATATTTTTTCCTTGAGATTTTTGGGGTGGGTTTTGGGTTTGAGTTTGAAAAAGATTTTTTTTTGAAGATAAAGTGGCTTAAACTTTTTTAAAAAATATGAATAGGATCGCAAAAGTCAGTATTTTTTTTGGTTTTTCAATTTTCTCTCCAAAATCCAAAAATCATTCGAGGCAAGTTTTTGATTTTATCAGCATAGGCTTGAAAATTTTTAAAAAATAATTTGCGCTTGTGATCTCAAGAGCCAGCACAGTGAAGATGACATATTACCCCCTTTCTCAATGTTATCTATCTAAATTATTGTTCTCCTTTATTCAAATTAAAATAAAATACCTATGACTTTACCATCGAGTCAATTATGTATGTTCCATTTAATCTCTTTTTTAAGACCACATACCTCTATAGCTAAGAAATGAAAAATCTTTAAAAAAAATTGTCACTATAATAAATAAAAAAATTATTAAGTATGAACTAATTTCTTTATATAATGGGAGTTATAATAAGATGACAACTTTATCCAAATTAAGATAAATTAATATTTAAATTAAAAATATTGTTATTATAATGAATAAGAAAATTATCAAACCATTAAAATTATAGCAAGGTGGCAACTTTATTCAAATTAAAATAAATTTATATTTAAATTAAGGAAGTATGCTACTATAATGAATAAGGAAATCATCAAGAAATTAGTAATTGCATCATAACAATATGACAACTCAGAGAAAAAGAAAAGATAAATTGGTAGAAAATTTTGAATTAATACGTTATTTTATTTTCTTAATACATGAAATAATCGATATTCTCATCATATAGTAGATATAACATTAAAAATATCTCAACAAAAAAATTTATATTAAATTATTGTATGTTAAATTTTGAAACAGCCATTAGATGCATGGAGATGTGGTATTATTGAAAACTTAATGCTATATATTTTTCATATAAAAAAAATGCTGCACAATGACTACTAGAGCTTTATATTAGCTTTAAAGACTTAACTGAATGGTATTCTTTCCCCATTTTCCCAATGATTTTATAAGGTTTATCATATTAATATTTTATTAGGAAAGGACCATGGTAATAAATATAAAAAATAAATTAAAATAAATAAATCAATAAAATCTAGCTGATGCTATCTCTATGTGTATACGTGATTTTGGCCAACATGCATGAGTACACTTGGCATACTAAATACATGAGTGTACTTAACAAGCCTCATCTGCTGGAGAAATTATTAGTTAGAACAATTTTATCATATGCCTTATATCATCTAATAATGACACAGCATATCATCTATTATTGAAAAAGGATGTACTATTATTTAAACTTGATTAAAAATTTTAAATAAAAAAATTTCACTATTAACTATGATTGGCCGGTTGATAATTTTTATTATTTTTAATAAAAAAATATTCACTTTCTTGAATGATGTGCTGGTTTGTTATTAAATGGTGTAGGATGCACATGATAAAACCGTTCTAGTCAATAATTTCTTCATTCATTAAGGATTTTATAATTCTTGGAGGATGTCCTTCGACTCAAATATTGCCATATTCTTTACAAAGTATGCTAAATCTACTTATTCATATGTAGATAGAACATGCTCTAACTATAAAATTTCTTTTTTTTCACCAACTGATTATGGTAATTGTTTTGTATGGTTTCTTTTATAATTCATTGGGCTATATTTCTCCATTTCCATCCACTTTTTTGCCTTCTAATAAGGCATCACCATCATGCTCTGTGTTGGGGAATACCGACCGACCGACCGACTGCTGGACCGACCGACCGACTGCTGACCGACCGACCGACCGACTGCCGGAGAGACCGACCGACCGACCGATCGATTGACGGCCCCTTTTCGTTCGTGGATATGTCGATCGGGTTTCCACTCTCCGGGCCGACTGAACCAGGGAGTCTGATTGCCGACTCTCGCAAGACTCGCTGACCAACAAAGGAGCCCGAATCTCCACCCGACGCCACACAGATGGCCACCGACCTAGGGTCGGTCGACTCCTCCGATCACCGTACAGCCGTCAGAGCTTGTCAGTCCTGACAGCAACATGCGGCACTGCCACCTAAGGGCATTATTTCGCCTAGGATATTGTCAACCCTAGTGATTTGACAGCCCCACGACGATATGACACTATTACGGTGACTCTGACAGTCTAAAGTGAGTTGACAATTCCTCAATTGTCCGCGCCATTAATGACGGCGCCATACCACGCTCCACTATAAATATCGGGGAAGGCAACAGTGCAAAGGGAGGAGAAAACCACAGGCTTGCTCCCCCTCTCTCTCTCTCTCGTTTGAGCTCCTTGTCTTCATTTCACTGTTGCCCAGTCACCTCTCTGACTTGACCGTCGGAGGGTCCCCGTCGGAGCTGCCTCCGGTCAGTGTGGACTTCTTTTTTTGCAGGCGCTCGTTTCCGACGATCAGGCGACGAGGGGATTGGCCGCAACAGATTGGCGCACCAGGTAGGGGGGAACGACACGACACCAAGCCTCCCCAAGCAGAAGATACTGATGATGAAGACAAGAGCCCAGCGATCGAGGGTCACCGGGTCGGCGAGGCGCTCTTCCCACCGGGAAGAGGCCTCCCCGCCACCCTCAGCGGTGGAGCCCAGCTCTCCACACCCCACGGTGACCACGGAGGCGCAGATCGCGGCCATCGTACGGCAGATGACCGTACTGACGGACGCGGTCAAGAGCCTCCAGCAACAACCGACGGCCCGTCCGATGCCCTCCAGGAGCAGCCGCCGACGCCCGCGCCGATCCCCGTCGCCTCCGCGCGAGCGCCCGCAACAGCGCTCCCACGGAGAGGAGGAGGGACGGCCATGGCGCAATGACCGACAGTCCCAGCAGCTCTCTCCTTCCCTGCTGGAACGGGCGAGGAAGGAGAAGCGACCGCGAACGCCGTCCGCCTCCCTCTCGAAATCTTCCAGAGACTCCACTCCTGGGGTCTCCCAGCACCGACGGACGGATGACTACGAGCGTAGGTTCGAGGAAATCGACCGTCGGCTTGCGCAGTTGCAGGTGGACGGCCAGAAGTCTTCGAACGACGTCGACTTTCAGACCGCCCAACCTCTCTCCCGACTCGTTCTCGACGAACCGATCTCCAGTCGGTTCAAGATGCCGCACGTGGAGCCATACGATGGCTCCACCGACCCAATCGACCACCTTGAGAGCTACAAAGCTCTCATGACGATTCAGGGGGCGACCGATGCTCTCTTTTGCATCGGCTTCCCCGCCACACTCCGCAAGGTTGTCAGGGCCTGGTACTCCAGTCTTCGATCGGGAAGTATCCACTCCTTCGGACAGCTCGAGCACTCTTTCGTGGCTCACTTTAGCACCAGCCAGAAGCCGCCGCGAACGTCGGACAGCCTTTTCTCCCTCAAACAGGGAGAGAATGAGACGCTCCGACACTTCGTGGCGCGATTCAACACGGCCACGCTTGAGGTCCGGGACCTCAACGAAGACATGGCTATCTCAGCCATGAAACGGGGGCTGAGGGCATCCCGATTTACTTATTCTCTGGACAAGACCCTCCCCCGGACGTACGCCGAGCTGCTGGAGCGCGCATACAAGCACATGCACGCGGATGAAGGAGCTTCCGACCGACGCTTGGCCAAACCCAGAGGCCCGAAGGAGAAGCGGAGGAAGGGTCGGGAACCCGCTGCACCCAGCAGGCCCCCGACCGATAGTCGGGTCTCGACACCGCGACAGAACCAAAAGTCACCCCAGCAGCAGACTCCAAGGCCGACACGCTCCAGGTATGATTCCTACACTCCTCTCTCTGCCCCCCGTGCACAGATTTTGATGGAGATCGAGGGGAAAGAATACCTGCGACGGCCTCCGCCTCTGAAGGCAAAAGGCCTCGACCGACGGAAGTACTGTCGATTCCATCGAGGCCACGGCCACAACACCGAGCAATGCATCCAGCTTAAGGATGAGATCGAAGCCCTCATCCGCCGGGGGTATCTCGGTAAATTTCAGAAGAACCCGCCGACCCAACCAGTTGCCGACCGACGACCCCAGCCGACCGAAGAAGCGACGACTAATCAACCGACGATCGGGGTCATCAATATGATCTCCAGGCGACTGGGCCCGGGGACATCTGCGGGAGGGGAGCCAACGAAAAAGTCGTGCCCAGACGACGTGATCACCTTTACGGAGGAAGACGTTCGGGGCATCCAAACTCCCCACGACGACGCTGTTGTTGTTTCGGCAACAATAGCAAACTATGATGTAAAAAGAATTTTTGTAGATAATGGAAGTTCGACAAATATTTTGTTTTACTCGACCTTCTCCCGGATGCAACTGTCAACCGACCGACTTAAGAGGGTCTCTATGCCCTTGATCGGCTTTGTCGGGGACGCTGTCGCGATGGAAGGAGAAATTACCCTGCCTGTGACGGCCGGCACCGAACCACGACAAAGCACGGTTTCCTTAACTTTTACGGTTGTCCAAGTGCCTTTGGCCTACAACGCCATACTTGGACGATCCGGACTAAATGCCCTCAAGGCGATTGTCTCGACTTACCATCTCCTCATTCGGTTCCCGACCAGAAACGGAGTCGGGGAGATGCACGGAGACCAACAGCTCGCTCGTCGATGCTTCCAGATCTTCGCTCAAAATGATGAGTTGAGGGGCTCCTTGACGATCGACAAACTGGATCAACGAGAGAAGGAAGAACGGGGTTCGCCGGCCGAGTAGCTCGTGTCGATCCCGATAGCGAAAAATCCTGACCGGAAGGTATGGATCGGGTCTCAACTGTCCGACCCCGAACGATGACGATTGACGGAGCTGCTGACGGCCAATGCCGACATATTTGCTTGGTCGACAGCAGATATGTCGGGCATCCCCCAGAGACAATAACCCACCGACTCAACGTCGACCCGACGATGAGGCCGGTGAGGCAAAAGAAGAGGTCCTTCGCTCCAGAGAGACAGAGGGCCATCAACGAAGAAGTGGACAAGCTGCTAGAAGCAGGCTTCATCCGAGAATCCACGTATCCCGATTGGCTCACCAATGTTGTCATGGTCAAAAAAGCCAACGAAAAGTGGAGGATTTGCATCGACTATACCGGCCTGAACCGAGCCTGTCCAAAAGATAGCTTTTCACTTTCAAAGATCGACCAGCTGGTGGACGCGACGTCCGGAATTCGACTACTCAGCTTCATGGACGCCTTCGCCGGATACAACCAGATCTGGATGGCGCCTGAAGACGAGGAGCGCACTGCCTTTGTGACCCCCAAGGGCCTCTACTGTTATCGGGTGATGCCCTTCGGGCTGAAGAACGCCGGTGCCACCTACCAGCGACTTGTCAATAAGGTCTTTAAAGACCAGATCGGACGCAATATGGAGGTATACGTGGACGACATGTTGGTGAAAAGTGCGCAGATCCCGGATCATGTTCGGGATCTCGAGGAGACCTTCCGCACTCTACGACGACATCGAATGAAGCTTAATCCGACCAAGTGTGCTTTTGGGGTGACCTCGGAGAAGTTCCTCGGATTCCTCGTTTCTCAGAGAGGGATCGAGGCCAATCCCAAAAAAATAAAGACGATCATCGACATGCATCATCCGAACACCAAGAAGGAAGTCCAGCGGCTGAACGAAAAAATCGTCGCTCTTAGCCGGTTCATTTTCCGATCAGCTGAAAGATGCCTCCCATTTTTCAAAACTTTACGGCTGGCAAATGGTTTTTCTTGGTCGGATGAGTGCCAACGGACCTTCGAAGATTTGAAGAAGTACTTGGCTTCCCCGCCGCTGCTCGTAAAGTCGCAGGTCGGGGAGATCTTGTATCTCTATTTGGCCACATCCTCTGAGGCGGTCAGTTCGGTGCTCGTCCGAGAAAATGAGAGCCGAACCCATCAGCCTATCTACTATACCAGCAAGGTACTCCACGGCACCGAAGCCCGATATTCGGAGACGAAAAAGATGATTTTCGCCCTGACCATCTCCGCACAGCGACTCCATCCATACTTCCAGGCTCATGCCATAGTGGTTCTCACCAACCAGCCCCTGAGGGTGATATTGCGCCGACCGGACACATCGGGACGACTGGCAAAGTGGGCGATGAAGCTCAGCGAGTTCGACATTCAGTACCGGCCGCGGCCTGCCCTGAAGGCTCAGGTCCTGGCCGACTTCATCGCCGAATGCCCGACCACCGACCTAGGGTCGGGAGCTGCGGACCCGAGACGAGACGCGGTCTCCGAGCCAGACCCGGTCTCTACCTGGGTACTGCACATCGACGGAGCTTCAAACGCTCAGGGGAGCGGGGCAGGGTTCCTGCTCACAAATTCGGATGGGGTAGTCACCGAGTACGCCCTCTGATTCGACTTCAAGGCCTTCAATAACCAAGCCGAGTACGAAGCACTCCTCGCCGGCTTGAGGACGGCAATGGAGCTGGGCGTCGACAGCCTCCGGGCATTCTCCGATTCTCAGCTGATCGTGGGGCAGGTCAAAGGTGAATTTGAGGCGCGAGATCCGACCATGGCCAAATATCTCCAGAAAGTGAAGGACCTCATGGCGCGCCTCAAGTATTTTGAAATTTCCCACATCCCTAGGTCAGAGAACGCCCGTACCGACGCACTCTCCAGACTGGCGACTTCGGCCTTCGACTCTTTGGGTCGGACGTTCGTGGAGAACCTCGAGCAGCCGAGTATCGATCGGGTTGAAGAAATACAGCAGCTGGTGGCCGAACCAAGCTGGATGGATCCGATCGTTCGGTATTTGACCGACGGGATCAGCCCCGAGGATCCCACGGAGGCCAGGCGGCTCCGATGGTCGGCCTCCCAATATGTAATCATGGACGGCCGACTCTACAAAAGGTCATTCTCCCTCCCCTTGCTTAGATGCTTGGGACCGACCGACGCAGACTATGCTCTCTGGGAAGTGCACGAAGGGATCTGCAGGAATCACTTGGGGGGCAAGTCTCTAGCCTACAAAGTCCTGCGACAGGGTTACTACTGGCCTACCATGAGGAAGGACGCGGCCGAGTTGGTCCAGAGGTGCGAACCTTGCCAGAAGTATGCTAACGTTCAGCACCGACCGGCCAGCCAAATCGCTCCTATTGTTGCTCCATGGTCCTTCGCTCAGTGGGGGGTCGACATTCTTGATCCTTTTCCTTCAGCATCGGGTCAAAGAAAGTTCATAGTCATCGCCATCGACTACTTCACCAAATGGGTGGAGGCCGAACCCTTGGCGCAGAATACCGAGCGGAAGATGGAGGACTTTGTCCAAAAATCTATCATCTTCAGGTTCGGATTGCCGCATACTATCATCACCGACAATGGGCGACAATTCGACAACCAAAACTTCAGAGACTTCTGCGCAAGGTTTCACATCACGCACCGACTGACTTCAGTCGGGCACCCACAGTCCAACGGTGAAGTCGAGGTGACCAACCGGACCTTACTCCACGGACTCAAAACCCGACTAAATGAAGCCAAAGGTCACTGGGTCGACGAGCTAGGCTCCGTCCTGTGGGCTTACCGAACGATCCCCCGCGTTCCGACCGGGGAGTCACCTTTCAGCTTGGCCTATGGGACGGAGGCGATGATCCCACTCGAGGTTGGACTGCCGTCTACAAGGGTCGAGCGGTATCAAGAGCCGGACAACTCCGATTGTCGGAGGGCCGACCTAGACCTCCTCCTCGAACTGCGAAACGAGGCTCAAATTCACATGGCTTCATACCGACAGAAGGTAGCTCGGTATTACAATGCCAAAGTCAGACCAAAGCTCTTCAGGCCTGGTGACTTGGTCCTGAGAAAGGCAGAGGTCTCGAAGCCCCTGGACCAAGGGAAGTTGGCTCCAAACTGGGAAGGGCCCTAGACGGTAGCAGAAACCTATGGTCTGAGAGCCTACCGACTGGAGACTCTGGGAGGGAAACCCATTCCCCGAACGTGGAACGCCGACAACCTGAAGTTGTATCACCAATGAACTTTGTACTTGTCCAGTCGGAATACGAATCCCGTTTGAGATCTCGGAGTTTTAACTCTTCGACTAACGATCGGCACTCATCAAGGTCGAACCCCGACATGCCGACTCGGACTTGGTATCCGCCTGAGACCGACGATCCTATCATCGGTGACGCATCGGACTCTTACGAGGACCGATATATCTACATGGATGGGGTCACACTCCTCCGACCTTCGGCGACACATCGGACTCTTACGAGGACCGATGCATCTATATTGACGGGAGTTGACACTCCTTCTACGGTCGAACTTTCGGGCCAGACCATCGGCTAACATGCCGATCGAGCCCCGACCAAAGAAAGGCAGAATGCCTGCGCGACCGCCGTCGCGACTCCCGACCGAGCTACGACCGGTCGAAGGATATTCGGCTTGCCACCGTCTATCGCACAATGCGACCTCGGTCGCATTCATGATTAACCGACCGGGCTACGGCCGGCCGGAAGATATTCGGCTTACCACCGTATATCGTGAGGCACAGTACGGATAACCGACATAAGAGTATCGGGGTCCGACTTATCGATGCTCCTCCGACTAAATGCGCCGGACGACATCCGACTGAACGCGTCGGAAGAGACTCGACTACCACCCTTATCCCACGGTTGGTCGGCTTCCGACTCAACGGACGCACCTGACTTATGGCCGGAGGAAGGATGCCCGACATACGACCTCGACCACCGAAGGCCGGTTCAAAGTCGGGACTTGTCCTACCTGCGTGGCGGCATGAGTTGCCGAACGTCCTAACCGACCTATATGAGTTAGCGACTTACGAAGGCATTCAACAACACATAAGAGAAAGAAGAACAAGCAGAGAAAAAAGTAAAGGACTAATTTCATTCAAGGTCAAAAGGAGTTTACGAAATCGGGCCGAAGCCCAGTTACAATAGTTCTAAGAAGTAAAACGAAAAAAGATAAAAGCCGACGAGACCGCGGTCATCCTTCCGAGTCGATCTCCTCGACCGACGGAAGATCGGGGATGACCGACGTATCCACCATGATCGGTGCTGGATCGACGGCCGAAGCAGGATCGTCGGTCGGTAGGGAGCTGGCAGTCGGCGCCAGGACACGAGTCGCAGCCGCCTCTCCTTCGGCCACTTGTTTCTGGACGGCCTCCCCCGCCACGACGACGCCTCCCGATGGCGGGTCGGCCATCTCTTCAGTGACTTGCTCCTCGGCCCCCGACGGGACGATATTGCTAAGGTCCAGCTCCGGGTACAGGGCTTGGACCGCATCCCGACCGTCCTCGTACCCCACCCGGTACGACGCGAAGCCAGACTCCAGCATTTTCTCCCGGTACTGGTCGGTGGCGCGAAAGTCATCCACCACCCGACTGGCCGACTCCTTCGCCGACCTCACTTCCGCTTCCGCCCGGCCGAGCGAGTCCCTTGCCGACTCTGCCTCTGCCTTCGATATGTCGGCGTCGGCCTGGGCGATTGACAGATCCTCCTCAGCCTTGGCAAGCTTTTTTAGGCTGACTCGAAGCTGCTCACGCTCACCCTCGAGTTCGGCGGCAACACCGTCGCGCTCGCGCCGCAGACGGTGCACGGTTCGACCCTTGCGTTTGGCTTCTTTTTTGGCCGACCTTAGCTCGGACCCGAGGTGGGAGACTTCGTCCACCAACTTGGCCTCCCGGTCGGCCGACTGCTTCAGGTGGTCGACCAGCATTGCCCGGTCGGCTTCAGCCGCCGCCGACCTTTCTTTCCAAGCTGCCCGGACGTTCCCGAACCTCCGGTATCCGGCTTCGAGTTCCGACATGGTGTAGATCAGCTGCCGACGCAAGCGTTTCGTCAGAAAAATAAAGTAACGAAAATACTAAGGAAAAAGGAGGCGAAACGGAACTTACCTCGACCATGGTCGGGTAGAATGAAGATAATATCTCGGTCACTTGCCGAGACCTTAGTGCCTCCACGTCGGCTGGGAGGAGGATTCCTTAGCACAGCTCCTGGCCAGGTTGTGATCGGCCAACGCCGACGCCCCTTCGGGGAACTGTGCGCTGGGCGGCACGGTGCGACTCCCCGACCTCGCGTCGTCCGCGGGTCCATCGGGCCTTCCCACGATCGGCCGCCTCGATCGACGGAACCGGCAGGGAGGGGATGCTCGAGTTTGAACCGGCACCCCTGTTGCGGCCGCAGACGCCGTCGGAGGGTGTTCGATTTCCCGAACGTCCTCCGAAGCCACCCCCGCCGGCGAGGCTGCCGATGTCCCTTCGATCGCTTCTTCCACCAGCCTCTCCTCCGGATGCGCTGCCGGAGCCGCGAGCACTATCACCGGCTCCGATTGGTCGGTCGCCGATGCTTCGACGGTCGACGCCGCTGGAGTGGGCTTCTTCGTTGGACGCGAAGGTCCTGCCCCCGATGCCGGCCTCTTCCTCGCTGCGTACTGCCGGATCTCGGCATCGGTTGGCCGCATCCTCGGAGGTGTCCCTGCGGTACCGACAGAAATATTAATCTGAGAACCGGAATAAGGGCCGAATGAAAAGAGGACCGGGGGATCGGGTGATACCTAGTCGGGGGACCAAGCTCAGGCCGGCGTCATAGAGAGCTTGTTCGGTAACAAGCTCCCTCTGCTTCGGAACCGACATATCTTTAAGTCGGTGGAAGTCCTCCCGGTCGTCGCCTCCACCCGGCTGTTGTCGTTTGCTTCGATTCGGGGCACGCCCCAGTGGAAGGGAAGCCCCAAGGAGAAGGAGATGAGATGAAGAAAAACTGTTCTTCCACCCGTGGATGGACGATGGAGATCAGTGATGAAGGAAAGACCCTTCCGGGGGTTGAAGAGCCACCACCCTCGGCCTTAGGGTGGGGTCAGAGCACAAAAAATGCCCGGAAGAGCGAGATGCGAGGGTTGGTCGGCAGAAGCTGACACAACAGCGCGAAGCTGATTATCAGTCGGACGGAGTTCGGCGCCAGTTGCACCGGACAGAGTCCATAATAATCTAGCAGATTTGGACGAACTCCGAAATCGGAAGCCGAAGACCAGCGCGGAGATCTTCGACGTACAGCGCCAGTTGGCCCGGCGGAGGGTTGTTAACCCGACCGCCGGCCCTGGGGCGAAGTTGAAACTGCTCCGGGATGCGATACTGCTCCCGAAGCCGATCAACGTTCGGCCCTGAAAGCGAGGAAAACCTCAACTTTCGGAGTCGACCGAGAGTCATCGGTCGGATTTCCCGACGAGCTCCCTGAGATGGATTCCGGCCATCGCACCAAACCGAAGGAAAAGCAAAGAAAGAAGAGGAAGAAAGAAGAAGAGGAAGGAAGAAGAGGAGATCACAAACCGGAAAATGGACCCTTGGGGAGCGGGAGGAGAGACGACTGCCGGCGACGACGGAGAAATCCCGGACAGAGTCTCTGCAGCAAAAACGTCAAGAATGGGTCTTGAGTGCGGATGGTCCTATATATATAGGGCCGTCCGACGGGAGAGCCCCGCCCGACAAGGTCTCACGATGTGCGACACGTGGCGGCCTCCGGCCCTCCCTTCGGCCCGATGATTCGGCGACCCATCCCGGGACGGCCGCACCGCCTTCATTTAATGCGAGGGGTGCCGGCCCAACCACCTCCGACACGTGGCGAAAGAGGCCACGGTTCCGAATTAAAGCGCCCGCGGCGATTCGCGTTCCCGATGGGACGCCTGACAGCGCCCCGCGCTCCCAGAATCGACGCTGGGGACGGTTTGCGTTCCCCAGAAGCGCCAGACATCCGATCGTCTGACACCGAATCTCCGGCACCCCGACCTGACGGACCCTGATGCCGACGTGACACCTGACGCCGACGTGACACCTGACACCGACTGGACGCCTGACGCCAGCGGATCACAGGCATTCATAGGAGCCTGACATCTCATCAACCCGCGGTACGGTTGGAATTGGGCACACAGTGATTCCACTCCTTGTCGCCAGCGTCGCTGTCCAAGCAATGGCATCGGCCAGCTCACCGTCCGACTCAGGAGTGGAGGGGGGCAACTGTTGGGGAATACCACGCACCTGCCGAGGACCGCCGACCGACGCGAGACCGACCGACCGACGTACCGGAGAGACCGATCACTCCGAGGGACCGACCGACCGACCGATCGATTGACGGCCCCTTTCCGTCCTGTGGATATGTCGATCGGTTTCCACTCTCCGGCCGACTGAACCAGGGAGTCTGATGGCCGACTCTCGCAACATGACTCGCTGACCACAAAGGGCCCGAATCTCCACCGACGCCACACAGATGGCCACCGACCTAGGGTCGGTCGACTCCTCGATCGTCGTACAGCCGCCAGAGCTTGTCAGTCCTGACAGCAACATGCGGCACTGCCACCTAAGGGCATTATCCCCTAGGGCATTGTCAACCCTAGTGATTTGACAGCCCCACGGCGATATGACACTTTACGGCGACTCTGACAGTCTACAGTGAGTTGACAATTCCTCAATTGTCCGCGCATTAATGACGGCGCCATACCACGCTCCACTATAAATATCGGGGAAGCAACATGCAAGGGATGGAAAACAACAGGCTTGCTCCCCTCTCTTCTCTTCTCTCGTTGAGCTCTCTGTCTTCATTTCACTGTTGCCCCAGTCACCTCTTGACTGACCGTCGGAGGGTCCCGCCGGAGCTGCTCCGTATGGGACTTTCCTTTTTGCAGGCGCTCATTTTCCGGCGATCAGACGACGAGGGGATTGGCCGCAACAGCTATCATCCGGCAGTTTCGATCTCCTATCTACATCGTAACGATCGGATATCGATTATAGGCATGATTGCTACCAAGTATCTCAGGTTGGCATGATCACAACTTTACCTCATCTGTGGACAAAGTGATTAAGTCAGCTTTTATCGATCTGCGCTCTCTTCAACCACGAACTGTGGTTGGAAGGAATATTCGCAATATTAGCTATCTTGCATATTTATGTCTCTTAAGTATTTTTTGCCACCTTAGATGTTGATTTACAAGCATCCTACACTTTATTAAAATAAATGTCTGCTACTTATGTATAGAAATGATAGGATATGCTAAAATGACTTTGACCTACAGGTTGGCACTATTTCCTTAGTGCATGTGTTGGGAATAGAACTTGAGAATGCATTTGATTCATAATTAGAATCAGAATTAATTAGAATGAAAACTAGAATAGCATATTCCGCATCGTGTTTGGTCCATAACAAGAATTCAATTTGAAATCAGAATGGAATTCGAATATTAGAAAAGAGTTTAAATTAAGTTTTGGGGATTAGAATATTACCATTCTCTCTTAGAATCGAAATGGAAATGAGAAAGAACTAATAGCTAGAGCGAGAGTCATCCATTCTCATTCCTTTTCAGAACCGAAATTCCTCCAACCAAATATACCTTGTATTGCGGCCAATCCCCTCGTCGCCTGGTCACCGGGAACGAGCGCCTGCAAAAGAAGTCCGCACTGACCGGAGGTGTCTCCGATGGGGACCCTCCGACGGTCAAGTCAGAGAGGAGACTAGGCAACAGTAGAAAAGGATCAAGGAGCTCAGCGAGAGAGAGAGAGGGAGAGAGAGAGAGCTAGGGGTTTCGAAGGGACCTCCTCAGCATTGTTGCCTTCTCCGTTTTTATAGTGGGGCGCCGTCATTAATGGCGCCGGCAATAGGAGAATTGTCAAATAGTCGAGGATTGCCAAATCACCGTGGGGCTGTCAAATCGCTGGGTTGACCCATGTCTTAGGTGGGGCAACGCCCCAAGGCGGCTAAGCCGCACGCCGCTGTCAGGACAGACAGCCTCCGGTGGTCGTACGGCATTTGAAGGAGTCGACCGACTATATGTCGGGGCCTGGTCGAAGGAGGCCGGGTGACAGCCCAGTGCCCTCCGACGGATAGTCGGGGGTGCTGCGAGAGTCGGATATTAGGCTCTGCAGTCCAACCAGTCGAGAGGGGGTCTGCCCGTCCGACGTATACTCGGTCGGTCGGTGTTGGCAGTCGTCGGTCGCAGAGTTGGGCGCTGGTCCAGGCGGGCCCGACAGTGAGTCGGTGCGAGAGGATGGGTCGGCATCGTGACCCACCGGTGAGTCGGCGTCGAGGATGGATCGGCATCGTGACCCGCCGTGAGTCGCATCGGGATCGGTCGGCATCGGGGCAGTCGGTATATCCCAACACCTTGAATTCAGGCTCTAGAGATGGCACTCCCACGTATCTGTAAGAAGAATGATAACATGATAGAATAGTAAATATTTGCATCACCATATTTTAAGATGATATAAATTCCAATTAATTGAGGTGAGAAAATATGTTTGAAGCCAAAAAAAAGGATCACTATGATGGCATGTTTGGTTGCGGCTAGTTGGATTCTAAAATGGAAATGTGAATCAGTAACTTTCATTTTAGTTGTTTGTTCAGGAGAGTCCCATTTCCATTTTAAAATTTAGGTATTAGACTATTCGTATTCTTGGTTAATGCTACAAGTTTTACATGATCCAGAACTTAAGCATAGACATTATTGAGCCATTTGGATAAAGGCCCTGCGCTTCATCGTCCAGGCTGGAAGTACCCATGGAACCCATTTATGTTTTAAAACATTATCCAGCATGGTTATCAATGAAATGGAAGTACTTTGCTTTGTACTTGGGAAAGTTTTTGACTGGTCTTCTAAGCGTTCCACGCTAATCGACTTATTTGATCTTTGTGCACTGCAGTCCCAACTTCTGCACCATGTGCACTATAGTCAACATAGAAAGACAATGGCTGACGAAATTTCCACCCATTGTTAGTCTTTTTTTCCTTTTCTAACTCATCATTGTTTTAGACACTATATGCATTCCTCATCGTGTGCAATAACCCTTTGCATGACTCTACAAGGATACTTCCCCGTAGTCGACAAAATTATCTGCTGATTGATGACTATATTGTTTATTAAAACTGAAGTCTGCATAATTCATGCATTCCAGAAATCAATCTCTATCCTTTATATGTTACTTCACAATGATCATTGTTGTAATTCTAATAATATGGAGGACACTAATAGTCCCACATTGATTATGAGTCAAGAAAGACTCGCACTTATAAGAAAAAAAAATTCTTCCCACATAAGACACCTTTTTAAAGAACAAAACCGTGAGACCCATAGGTCAGAATGGACAATACCTCACATGACGGACCGTCCTTATTCGCAACAATGGCACGTCAGAAAGGGATCGAGATCCGCCTCGATTTTCTAGGGTTGAGGTTCACCTCAGCTGACTGTGGAGCTCCTCGGACTCAATTCCTTAGGGCTGAGGTTCATCTCGACTGACTGTGGGCTCCTCGGACTGTACACATCGGAGTCCTCCTTATTGAAGGCTCTGCTGTAATTCTAATAATGTTGAGGACACCAATAGTCCCACATCGATTGTGAGTTAAGAGAGACCCACACTTATAAGGAAGAAAAAATCTTTTTCACTGAGGTGCCTTTTAAAGGACAAAACCGTAAAGCCCATAGACCAAAGCGGATAATATCTCATATGACAGACTGAGCTCTTATCCGCAATAACCATATATTTCATAATGCAAATTTGATTTTTGTCTTCAAATAGTGTAGGAATTTTGCTACTCATGCATGTAGTTGTATTAGGAAGTTTTTTTTTAATTTTTAGAGATCTGTTTGGATGGTTGAACTCAAACTCCCATAAAATCTATATATATATATATATATAAATAGAGACATCACAATGATGCCTCCCTACGCCACATTCTAATCCATTTGCATGTCACGTATTCAAAAAAAAATCTAAAGTAAGAGCCTTCGCACGATGTCCCATGGCACCACCCATTTGCACACCACCACCATCCACGCACAAAAAAAGAAACAAAAAAAAAATACTGAAACACGATGCCGGCATGCTCAATAAAATAATAAAATAATAGTCAGTGATGCCCTGTTGACCAATGGGCTAAAGTCGGTGACACCAGAGGAGGTGAGGCGGTGGCTGCAAGGTTGAAGTCGGCTACATTGGAGGAGGCCGAAGTGTGTCTGGAAGACGTCCGAGATGGCAGCGGCCATGGCGGCGAGGAGCTCGAGTTTGTTGAAGGTGGAGCATCAGCTCCACCACTTCATGGGGCGGCGGCGGGAGTCGTTGATGGGGCCTGCTCGAGGGGGTTTCGAAGCGCCGGTCAATGATGGAGGGAGGCAATGCCGTAAAGATAGGTGCTAGTAGTTCTTCCGGGACTATGCGAGGGGGGGTGGGCTGCGGCGGAGAGGGCGGGCAGGG